>NC_091092.1:10625988-11244154 GCF_032405125.1 Capricornis sumatraensis
TTCATTTCTTCTTGTGAATTCAGGTTACCATCTAGAGTCATTTTCTTTGTCTAACACAGCTTTCCTCCCGTCTACCTCCATTGTGCTGTTTTTGCTAAATATATTGCATTTCTATGTGTTATAACCTTCACAATACATTATGTACATATTTTAATACAATTGCTTTTTAAATCAGTTAAGAAAGGAAAGGAGAGTAAATACAATTATATACAGTCTTTTATAATTACATAGTTACTATTGCTCTTTGTGTGTGTGTGTATTCAAATTACAATCTGAGGTCACTCATCGTCAGCCTGAAGAACTTCCTTTAGCAGTCCCTGTAGGGCAGGTGTGCTAGCAACAAATTCCTTAAGCTTTTGTTTGTCTGGAATGTGTTTATTTCACCTTTATTCTTGAAAAATCACTTTGCTTGATTTGGGATTATTGGTTGACAGCTAGTCAATTCACTTCAGTTGCTCAGTCGTGTCCAACTCTTTGTGACCCCATGGACTACAGCATGCCAGGTATCCCTGTCCATCACCAAATCCCAGAGCTTGCTCAAACTCATGTTCATTGAATCAGTGATGCCATCCAACCATCTCATCCTCTGTCGTCCCCTTCTCCTCCCGCCTTCAGTTTTCCCCAGCATCAGGGTCTTTTCAAATGAGTCAGTTCTTCGCATCAGGTGACCAAAGTATTGGAGTTTCAGCTTCAACATCAGTCCTTCCAATGAATATTCAGGGCTGATTTCCTTTAGGATGGACTGGTTGGATCTCCTTGCAGTCCAAGGGACTCTTTAGAGTCTTCTACAGCACCACAGTTAAAAGCATCAATTCTTCAGTGCTCAGCTTTCTTTATAGTCCAACTCACATCCATACATGACTACTGGAAAAACCATAGGTTTGATGAGGCGGACCTTTGTTGGCAAAGTAATGTCTCTGTTTTTTAATATGCTGTCTAGTTTGGTCATAGATTTTAATTCCAAAGATCAAGTGTCATTTAATTTCATGGCTGCAGTCACCATCTGCAGTGATTTTGGAGCCCAAGAAAATAAAATCTGTCACTGTTTCCATTGTTTACCAATCTATTTACCATGAAGTGATGGGACCAGATGCCATGATCTTAGTTTTCTGAATGTTGAGTTTTAAGCCAGCTGTTTCACTCTCCTCTTTCACTGTGATAAAGAGACTCTTTAGCTCTTCTTTGCTTTCTGCCATAAGGGTGATGTCATCTGTGTATCTGAAGTTATTAATGTTTCTCCCGGCAATCTTAATTCCAGCTTGTACTTCATCCAGCCCGGCATTTCACTTAATGTATTCTGCATAGGAGTTAAATAAGCAGGGTGACAATTTACAGCCTTGACATACTCCTTTCCCAATTTGGAACCAGTCTGTTGTTCCATGTCCAGTTCTAACTGTAGCTGTTTGACCTGCATACAGATTTGTCAGGAAGCAGATCTGGTGGTCCGGTATTCCCATCTCTTGAAGAATTTTCCATAATTTGTTGTGATCCATGCAGTCAAAGGCTTTGACATTGTCAATAAAGCAGAAGTAGGTGTCTTTCTGGAACTCTCTTGCTTTTTCGACGATCCAGTGGATGTTGGCAATTTGATCTCTGGTTCCTCTGCCTTTTCTAAAACCAGCTTGAACATCTGGAATTTCATGGTTCACGTACTGTTAAAGCCTGACTTGGAGAATTTTGAGCATTACTTTGCTAGCGTGTGAAATGGGTGCAATTGTACAGTAGTTTGAGCATTCTTTGGCATTGCCTTTCTTTGGGATTGGAATGAAAACTGACCTTTCCCAGTCCCATGGCCACTGCTGAGTTTTCCTGACCTGCTGGCATATTGAGTGTCGCACTTTCACAGCATCATCTTTTAGGATTTGAAACAGCTCACCAGGAATTCCATCACCTCCACTAGCTTTGTTGGTAGTGATGCTTCCTAAGGCCCACTGACTTCACATTCCAGGATGTCTGGCTCTAGGTGAGTGACCACACCATCATGATTATCTGGGTCATGAAGATCTTTTTTGTACAATTCTTCCATGTATTCTTGCCACCTCTTCTTAATATCTTCAGCTTCTGTTAGATCCATACCATTTCTGTCCTTTATTGAGCCCATCTTTGCATGAAATGTTCCCTTGGTATCTCTAATTTTCTTGAAGAGATCTCTAGTCTTTCCCCATTCTATTGTTTTCCTCTATTTCTTTGCATTGATTGCTGAGGAAGGCTTTCTTATCTCTCCTTGCTATTCTTTGGAACTCTGCATTCAAATGGGTATATCGTTCCTTTTCTCCTTTGCCTTTCACTTCTCTTCTTCTGTTTGATATTTTAGAAATATCAATAGCATCAGATACACAGATGACACCACCTTTTTGGCAGAAAGTGAAGAAGAACTAAAGAACCTCTTAGCTGTTTGTAACGCCTCTTCGGACAACCATTTTGCCTTTTTTTGCATTTCTTTTCTTGAGAATGGTCTTGATCACTGCCTTCTGTTCAATGTCAGAACCTCCATCCATACTTCTTCAGGCACTCTATCAGATCTAATCCCTTGAATCTATTTGTCACTTCCACTGTATAATTGTAAAGGATTTTATTTAGATCATACCTGAATGGTCTAGTAGTTTTACCTACTTTCTTCATTTTAAGTCTGAATTTTGCAGTAAGGAGTTCATGATCTGAGCCACAGTCAGCTCACAGTCTTGTTTTGGCTGACTGTTTAGGGCTTCTCCTTCTTTAGCTACAAAGAATATAATCAATCTGATTTTGTTATTGACTATCTGGTGATATCCACAGTCTTCTCTTGTGTTGTTGGTTGACAATACTGACAGGTTTTTTTTTTTTTTGAATTTTGTATTATAATGCGAATACCAGACCACCTGCCTGCCTCTTGAGAAACCTATATACAGGTCAGGAAGCAACAGTTAGAACTGGACGTGGAAAAACAGACTGGTTCCAAATAGGAAAAGGAGTACGTCAAGGCTGTATATTGTCACCCTGCTTATGTAACTTCTATGCAGAGTACATCAGGAGAAATGCTGAGCTGGAAGAAGCACAAGCTGGAATCAAGATTGCCGGGAGAAATACCAATAACCTCAGATATGCAGATGACACCACCCTTATGGCAGAAAGTGAAGAGGAACTAAAAAGCCTCTTGATGAAAGTGAAAGAGGAGAGTGAAAAAGTTGGATTAAAGCTCAACATTCAGAAAACGAAGATCATGGCATCTGGTCCCATCACTTCATGCGAAATAGATGGGGAAACAGTAGAAACAGTGTCAGACTTTATTTTTTTGGGCTCCAAAATCACTGCAGATGGTGACTGCAGCCATGAAATTAAAAGACGCTTACTCCTTGGAAGAAAAGTTATGACCAACCTAGATAGTATATTGAAAAGACATTACTTTTCCAACAAAGGTCCGTCTAGTCAAGGCTATGGTTTTTCCAGTAGTCATGTATGGATGTGAGAGTTGGACTGTGAAGAAAGCTGAGCGCTGAAGAATTGATGCTTTTGAACTGTGGTATTGGAGAAGACTCCTGAGAGTCCCTTGGACTGCAAGGAGATCCAACCAGTCCATTCTGAAGGAGATCAGCCCTGGAATTTCTTTGGAGGGAATGATGCTAAAGCTGAAACTCCAGTACTTGGCCACCTCATGTGAAGAGTTGACTCATTGGAAAAGACTCTGATGCTGGGAGGGATTGAGGGCAGGAGGAGAAGGGGACGACAGAGGATGAGATGGCTGGATGGCATCACGGACTCGATGGACGTTAGTCTGGGTGAACTCCGGGAGTTGGTGATGAACAGGGAGGCCAGGCGTGCTGCGATTCATGGGGTCGCAAGGAGTCGGACACGACTGAGCGACTGAACTGAACTGAACTGATGATAGTTCTATTTTTAGTTTTTCTGAGGGATCTGTGTACTGTTTTCCATCGTGGCTGCACCAATTTCCATTTCCACCAATGATTCATTAAGGTTCTCTTTTCTCCATATTCTCACCAACATTTGTTTTTTGTTGTCTTGTTGATAATGGCCATTCTGATAGGTATGTGGTGATAACTCATTTTAGTTTTGAATTGCCATTCCCTAATGATTAGTGGTGTTGAGCATCTTTTCATGTATCTTTTGGCTATCTGTATGTCTTCCTTTGGAAAATGTCTATTCAAATTTTCTGCTCAATTTTTATTCATATTATTTTTAAAAAATAATTAATTTTAATTGGAGATTAATTACTTTACAATATTGTAGTTGTTTTTGCCATACCCTGACATGAATCAGCCATGGGTGTACATGTGTCCCCCATCCTGAACTATATTATTTTTTATATATTGAACTCTGTGAGTTTATTGTATATTTTAGATATTAGCTCCTCAATGGAAATACTGTTTGCAAATATCTTCTCTCATTCAGTACATTGCCTTTTGGTTTTATTGATAACTTTGAGAGAATTAACTCTTAGGTAGGTTGACAAGGAGTTGGGGGCTGTTGAGGAGGAGAAAGGGGTCCAGAGTTCTCAAGGAGGAGAAAAGGACAAACTTTTCTTCTGCATCCCTTTGTTTTAGTCACATAAAACATTGTTTCTTTAAGCTCAGAGCTAATGGTTCAAGGGTATTTTTTCCCTTAAGTTCTATACTAAGGATTATATAACAACAAATGTATCTTGCTGGAGGACACCTTTCTCCTTCTTAACAAGAACCTTTTGACTAATCTTGTTATCTGATGTGGGAGTGGGTCTGGTTAGACCTTTCTATTATTAGTTCTAATCTTACTAATTTAAGATGTATGTTGTGGGAGTGAGTCTGGCAAAAGTATATAAGGCCTTGCTAAGACTTGTCAGAAGCAGAAGCTGTTAAGAAGAGGTGGCAAGAATACACGGAAGAACTGGACAAAAAATATCTTCACGACCCAGATAATCATGATGATGTGATCACTAATCTAGAACCAGACATCTTGGAATGTGAAGTCAAGTGGGCCTTAGAAAGCATCACTACCAACAAAGCTAGTGGAGGTGATGGAATTCCAGTTGAGCTATTTCAAATCCTGAAAGATGATGCTGTGAAAGTGCTGCACTCAATATGCCAGCAAATTTGGAAAAGTCAGCAGTGGCCACAGGACTGGAAAAGGTCAGTTTTCATTCCAATCCCAAAGAAAGGCAATGCCAAAGAATGCTCAGACTACCACACAATTGCACTCATCTCACATGCTAGTAAAGTAATGCTCAAAATTCTCCAAGCCAGGCTCCAGCAATACGTGAACCATGAACTTCCAGATGTTCAAGCTGGTTTTAGAAAAGGCAGAGGAACCAGAGATCAAATTGCCAACATCCGCTGGATCATGGAAAAAGCAAGAGAGTTCCAGAAAAACATCTATTTCTGCTTTATTGACTATGCCAAAGCCTTTGACTGTGTGGATCACAATCAACTGTGGAAAATTCTGAAAGAGATGGGAATACCAGACCACCTGACCTGCCTCTTGAGAACTCTGTATGCAGGTCAGGAAGCAACAGTTAGAACTGGACATGGAACAACAGACTGGTTCCAAATAGGAAAAGGAGTGCGTCAAGGCTGTATATTGTCACCCTGCTTATTTAACTTCTATGCAGAGTACATCATGAGAAACGCTGGACTGGAAGAAACACAAGCTGGAATCAAGATTGCCAGGAGAAATATCAATAACCTCAGATATGCAGATGACACCACCCTTATGGCAGAAAGTGAAGAGGAGCTAAAAAGCCTCTTGATGAAAGTGAAAGAGGAGAGTGAAAAAGTTGGATTAAAGCTCAGCACTCAGAAAACGAAGATCATGGCATCCGGTCCCATCACTTCATGGGAAATAGATGGGGAAACAGTAGAAACAGTGTCAGACTTTATTTTTTTGGGCTCCAAAATCACTGCAGATGGTGACTGCAGCCATGAAATTAAAAGATGCTTACTCCTTGGAAGAAAAGTTATGACCAACCTAGATAGTATATTCAAAATCAGAGACATTACTTTTCCAACAAAGGTCCGTCTAGTCAAGGCTATGGTTTTTCCAGTGGTCATGTATGGATGTGAGAGTTGGACTGTGAAGAAGGCTGAGCGCTGAAGAATTGATGCGTTTGAACTCTGGTGTTGGAGAAGACTCTTGAGAGTCCCTTGGACTGCAAGGAGATCTGGCCAGTCCATTCTGAAGTAGGGATTTCTTCGGAAGGAATGATGCTAAAGCTGAAGCTCCAGTACTTTGGACACCTCATGAGAAGAGTTGACTCATTGGAAAAGACTCTGAGGGATTGGGGGCAGGAGGAGAAGGGGACGACCGAGGATGAGATGGCTGGATGGCATCACTGACTCGATGGACGTGAGTCTGAGTGAACTCCGGGAGATGGTGATGGACAGGGAGGCCTGGCATGCTGTGATTCATGGGGTCACAAAGAGTCAGACACGACTGAGTGACTGAACTGAACTGAACTGAACTGAACTGAAGACTTGTGAGGGGGGCACACTGTCCCCCTTCCAATGTTTATGTCAGAAGCTTTTTCTGTCCTTTTTCACTGTAATAAAACTTCTGCCACACAAAAAAAAGCCCTGCATGATTAAGCCTGGTCCCTGATCCCTAAGTTAAAACTTCTTTGGAGATCATGATTCTGATATTATTCACTGTAATCTATCAGTTTCCTTCACTGTGCAAAAACTTTTTACTTTGATATAGTAGTGTTTAGTTACTTTTGCTTTTGTTTCCTTTCCCTGAGGAAACAAATCCAAAAAAAATTGTCACTACGACTGATGTCAAAGTACATATTGCCTATGTTTTTTTCTAGGAGTTTTATGGTTTCAGGTATTACATTTATGTTTTTAAACAACTTTGATCTCACTCGTTGGCATGTGGCTGTTCAGTTTTCAAGACACCATTTATAGAGACACTGTGTTCTCCCCACTGTATATTCTTGGCTCCTCTGTCATAAACTAATTGGCCATATAAAAATAGGCTTATTTCTGGGCTGTCTGTTCTGTTCCATTGATACTTATATGTCTTTTTTTGTGCCAGTGCCATATAGTTTTGATTATTATAACTTCATAGTATAGTTTGAAACCATGAAGTATGATATCGCCAGCATTGTTCTTCTTTCTCAAAATTGCTTTGACTACTCAGGGTCTTTTGTGGTTTGTACAAATGTAGGATTATTTGTTCCAGTTCTGTGAAAAATGCCATTGGGCTTTTAATGAAATTATGATACTTTGAAATTGATTATCTGGTCTAGTGGGATAAAGGCAGTTGAAAACCCAATTTGTATTCTATAAAGAGAATATGAAAATAAATGACAATGTAATTAAATGGTCCTCTGAATTATAAGAGAGAGACATATTTTTGGATTTAGTTGAGTTTATTGATATGGCTGCACTTCCTAGAGATTCTGTATTCAATGTGCTAGTTTCAGCAGCTTTATACAAGACTGAAACGATTGTTTTAAATGTAAGTTTTAAAGAAGATCTTTCAAGTTAACAGTCAATCAATCAGTTTCATCTTAGGAAGAATGTATTTCCAGAATGCAGAAATGAACAATAGTCAGGAATGAGAGGGAGGTGGAGGACAGAACTCTGGAGACTCGGGGTGGGGGAAGAGAATCAAGATAATAGATGAAGAGGAAGAGAGTTAACAGTTTCTGGATCCCTCCTATGTGCCCAGTACAATATAGGAGCTTCCAGACAGCATCTCTAAATTTTATTTAATACTTCTGATAACCACATGATATGGAGATTGTTATTATTACACTATAAACTTAGTAGTGAAAGTAGTGAAAGTCGCTTAGTCGTGTCCAACTCTTTGTGAACCCATGGACTTCAGTCCATGGAATTCTCCAGGCCAGAAAACTGGAGTGAGTAGCCTTTCCCTTTTCTAGGGGATCTTCCCAACCCAGGGGTCAAACCTAGATCTCCCGCATTGCAGGCAGGTTCTTTACCAGCCGAGCTACAATGGAAGCCCAAGAATACTGAAGTGGGTGAAGTGAAGTCGCTCAGTCGTGTCCGACTCTTTGCGACCCCATGGGATGTAGCCTATCAGGCTCCTCCGTCCATGGGATTTTCCAGGCAAGAGTACTGGAGTGGGGAGCCTATTCCTTCTCCAGCTGATCTTCCCAACCCAGGAATCAAACCGGGGTCTCCTGCATTGCAGGCGAATTCTTTACCGACTGAGCTATCAGGGAAGCCCATATCATTTCACTATAGAGGAGAGGAAACTGAGGTTCAGGGATGTTAAGTTACTTTCTCCAAATTACACAACTCTTACACAGCAAAGGTATGACAGGAGCACACGACTCCAGAAGGCAGAATAGGGGAGTCTGTGGGGGTGGGGGAGGGTTGCCCTTCTCATGCGTCAGCAGATCCTGCAGTTCCTGCCTCCCATCCCAGGGACGGAGGAGCCTGGTGGGCTGCCGTCTATAGGGTCGCACAGAGTCGGACACGACTGAAGCGACTTAACAGCAGCAAAGCTCAGCTGAATCAGATACAGAAAATAAGTCGTGCTATTGCCTGACTAGGACGCTAGAGGGCGCAACTTTGGAAATTTTCTTTCTAGACAGTCTGTTTCGTCGGAAGCAAATACCTGTAACGGAGAGCAGATTATGTGTTGTATACCAGGAGTGAGTATGGACTAACCTCAGTGTTGGGAGCTCTGAGCTTTCCATTGCCTTGTGGCAGGACAAATGCACCCGTGACGATCCTATGTGTGAGGTGTACTGTCTTCTGTTCAGGTTGCACAGTGGGTGTCAGGTAGTTTGAAAGATCCCTTGGGTTCAGCACCGATAGCTGGCAGTTTCTTTTGAAATTCCAGTGCTAAGTGTGGTCATTTCCACACAGTAGGAGCTCTATCGATGTTTGCTTAAGAAGAAACGTTGTCACCGTACTATCACCCTCTGTTTAGTCACTGCCTTGTCAAAATCCCCCAGTGGCTTTCTAATGCCCTTTAGGTAAAGTTTGCACTGTTTAACTTGGCTTTCAAGTCCCACCATAGACTGTGATCTAAGTTTATCTCAAACTAACTCCCTTTCCGCCAGCAATCACCCCAATCTTAACATATACGTATCCTTAATGTACTCCTGAAGCGGCCAGTGTCTGAAATTAGATGATTCACATCACACCCTGCACATGCTAAATACTCTGGAGTTGCTGCTGCTGCTACTATGACTACTGCTAATACTACTTATACCACCAGATCTAGAAATTGGCAGAGGCAAGTTTGAACTCAGGTCTCCTGAGCAAGTCCAGTGCTCTTAGCTCCCTTTGCTTCTTTGCAGCACACATTTCAGTACATAGTGAATATTGAACAATGAAACCTTTGATTCCATTCTCCTTGGCTCCTTCTGCATCCTTTTTAGGGTCCTGTGGCCCAAGGGATGGAACAGGAGATTTTAGTGACCAGAGGACAGGACTAATTTCTCCCTGAGCAGACGTAGATGTGTCCAGCATCGGAAATCTGGAGTTGGAAGCTACTTTTGACATGATCTCCTCCAAGCCAATGTGTAAATAACTTCTACGGCACCCATTAAAGAGGTTTACCCAGTCTCTGCCTGTGTGTACCTTTCCTTTAAAAGGCTGCTGATCCCAGCCGTGATAGGGAAAACAGTCTGTCCTGCTGCCTCTTGGCAATTTTGCCTCTGGTCCTCATTCTGCCTGCTGAAAAGACACAAACTCAGACCCTACCAGCTCTGACCAACCATCCTTTTCCTCTCTTCTTATAGTTGGAAGATGTGACAGCAAAGCAATCATTCAAAGTTCCATCCTTATCATTTTTCACTTTGTTCTTTTTGGCCTTGGTTTTGTACATCAGCTTTGAAACTATCATCCCAGGGCTAATGCCTGGCGTTAATGAGTAACTAAGAACACTCTACTTTTGCAATAGAGTAGGGCACATTATAAAAATGGAAAGATTTTGCTTTCTGAGATATGCAAGTGGCTTCTTGGGCATGTGCTGTAAGTACTTTTTTTCCTCTTTTGGAACTTTGAGCATTTCTGTCAGCAAGTCAGAATTCCAAATAATCATGAGCTTCAGACTGTTAATTCTAGAGGTCAAGGTCTAAGTGTGATCCTCTGATAATTGACCCCCTACTAGCTTCTGTGACTTTTTCAGAAAAAGGACTTTGGTGACAACATGGAGATTGGTCAGAGGGGTAGAAGCGGGGGTGTTGGACTGGGAGAGATTGAAGGCTATGTGACTTGCTAGGACACAGTGAAATAGTTTAGGCTTCCCAGGTGGCATAGTGGCAGTTTAGTCCATAAACTGAGGCAGTGGCAGTAGAAAGGGAGAGAAGGGAAGAGTTCTGAGAGGTGTTTAGAAGGTGCCACTCATAGGGCATCATAACTCATTAGATGTAGGGGATGAAGAATGAAGAAACCCCTAAGATGACTCCCAGGTTTCTGGCACGGGAGCCTCAGTAGATAGTGATATGGAATGAAGATGAAGGAGCAGCCTTGAGGGTCAAGGAGACAATGTGTTTACATTAGGAAACAGACTTCCAAATGGAAACTGAGGTATGTGTGGAACATTCTAGTGGATACATGCAGTAGGCAGCTGGACAAATTACTGAGAATATAGAGGCACACTGTAATACAGTATGTAGTTTTGTGCTATGGCAGCTTAGTTCCTGGAAGTGGACAAAATCACTCAGGAAGAAAACAGAGGTCTATTTCTTTCTTCATATCACCCCTGTCCATGGTCACTGGATTCCACAGCTGACTCCCTTACACTTCTGTCTTTTTTCTTTTTCTTCTAGAAAGTAATACATCTTTTAATATATAACAGACATGGTTGGCAATATAGATTTACAATTTTAGTATTCAAAAACTAGTATGTACATATTTTATTTTTTATACAGATTTATTTTTTTTAATTTAATTTAATTTTATTTATTTTTTAAATTTTAAAATCTTTAATTCTTACACACTCTTCTGTCTTGTACTCTTTCAGGCTCAGAGAATCTTACATCATATTTTCTGATTGCTGCTCTGATAAATAAAAATATAACGTGAATGAATATAAGAATAATAGTGTTTAGATGTCTTGCAACTTAGAAATGACTGTATTATACTGATGGTGACAGAGATCTGAAATGCAAAAGGTTACACTTTCATTTTCCTGTTATTTAGAAATATTCCTATACTTTCCATATGTTGCATGAATGTATTAATTTCAGCTCATGATCATGTACATGGCTCCATAAACTACCACCCTTCCATTCCAACTAAACATACTTTTCTTGTGAAAATTATTTCCCCCCTTTTTTTCTGGCCACACAGCATGGCACGCAGGATATTGGTTCCCTTGTCAGCGATCAAATCTGTGCCCCTTGCAGTGGAAGGGCGGAGTTCAAACCACTGAACCACGATGGAAATCCCTCTTTTAGTCTTTTATTCAAAGAAAAGTACAAGCTTTCTCTCATCTCACCTCTCATAGATTTTATCTTAAGAATAATGCCAAAATTAAAAAAATCTAAAATTCTTATATATTAATATAAATAATAATGTAAGCAGAAGAGTGCTAATGTTATCTAAAGATTCTTTTCACTCCAAAAGGTTGCCTCTAGTTCAAATAAAAAGTAATTAAATTTCCATAAAGTCAGTTTACTCCCAGAATTTTCATGTCACTATTACATCTGAATGACAATCCTTGCCACTATTTCTGTGGCCCCAGGAACCTACTTCCTGCTCCTATTAGATGTGTCATTAGTTTCTCAGGGGAGAAAAGCGTCCCCATAGGCCTTGGTGAGCACACCGTTAAATATTTTCTACTGTTTTACTAATCACGATGCGTGATTATTACATGTTTCTGATTCAGAGTTTTCATCCAGCTAAGATTCCCCAATGGTTTTCTCACCTCATCTCTTATAGATTACCTTCCTTCCAAAATGCCACTGTTCTTCTCTCTGGTTCTCTTGATACTTGGGCTTCATTGTGCACCACCTAACAGCTGTGAAGGCAAAATAACCTCCTGCCTTTCCCCCCAACAAAATGCCACTCTCTATAAGATGTCATCTATCAATGCTGACTTTGCATTCAACCTGTACCGGAGGGTCACTGTGGAGACTCCAGATCAGAACATCTTCTTTTCCCCTGTGAGCATCTCTGCAGGATTGGCCATGCTCTCCCTTGGGGCCTGCTCCAGCACCCAAACTCAAATCCTGGAAAGCTTGGGATTCAACCTTACAGACACCCCAATGGCAGAGATCCAGCAGGGCTTCCAGCACCTGATCTGTTCATTGAATTTTCCAAAGAAGGAGCTGGAATTACAGATGGGAAATGCCCTTTTCATTGGGAAGCAGCTGAAACCACTGGAAAAGTTCTTGGATGATGTCAAGAACCTCTATGAGACTGAAGTCTTTTCTACCGACTTCTCCAATGTTTCTGCAGCCCAGCAGGAGATCAATAGTCATGTGGAGAGGCAAACCAAAGGGAAAATTGTGGGCCTCATCCAAGACCTCAAACCAAACACCATCACAGTCCTGGTGAACTACCTTTGCTTTAAAGGTAAGGTTCTAAGATGTCAATTTCTAGTTCAATGTTCCATAATTTGATGAGGCACTGGAGGGAGCTCATGGTGTCTTCTCACTGGCATTAGTGGGTGTCTCTCGTACCACAGAGACCTGTTCCACTGGATATAGCTGTGTGTAATTTTGGATATTCCTGGAGGGACACATAGCTCTCTGGATGAAACAAGTAAATCTCTAGGGAGAGGGAATATTCAGAGAGATGAGGAGTTACAATGGTTTGAACACCCTGCTCACATTTAGCTCAAGGATCATGGTTTCCAAAAGATTTGGTGAGGTGAGACAAGCTTGCACTTGGCAGGTAAACAGAATTAGTTTTAAATCTTATTGTGACCCTCACTTGCTGTTCATTCTTGGGCATGTTACATAAAGGCTTCTATCACGTACTATGTACCCACTATATACTAAGCTCCATGCTACATGTGTGGCTGATACACATTGTCTCATCTAATCTTCACGGTTAATAAATTTCAGAGCTGGTATTCCCACCCAGGTTTGTCTGATTCTAAAGCTGGTTCTTGTAACAACAAGAATCATGTGACTCTTTTCTGAAGGTGCTGTGCCCAAATGATTTCTCCTGGTTCTACAGCACATGTCAGCCATGTTTGGTGGAAGAGTGAACGATTCTTGGCCACAAATCACACACTTGTAGACGGATAAAACGGCAGAACAGATCTGTTGTCTCATTTCATCCTGTGTGTTGGATGTGCTTATACCTTTTTACGGAAGAGGAAACTGTGGCTCTGATGGGTTTAGTGTAAGTATAGTGATTTTGAACACAGACGGAACATCTGTTGAACATGGAGTCCAATAGCCCTGGGTGTGACTC
The DNA here is from genome assembly GCF_032405125.1 of Capricornis sumatraensis. Taxonomy (NCBI): domain Eukaryota; kingdom Metazoa; phylum Chordata; class Mammalia; order Artiodactyla; family Bovidae; genus Capricornis; species Capricornis sumatraensis. The sequence continues at coordinate 10,639,308 of NC_091092.1, forward strand.
CTGGCTCTGCAACCAGCTATCTGGGAGACTATGTAAAGTCACTGTCTCTCCCTGATCCTCAGTTACTCATTTTTAAAACTGGTTGACAGAAGTTACCTACCTCTGCGGTGGTATTCATTACTAGATTAGATGACTGATGGAGAGGTTCACATTGGCGCTAATGCAGGTTTAAAACAAACTCTCTCCTCTTTGTATTTTAAGCCCAGTGGGCAAATCCTTTTGATCCATCCAAGACAGAAGAGGGTTCCAGCTTCTTAGTGGACAAGACCACAACAGTGCAAGTGCCCATGATGCACCAGGTGGATCAATACTATCACCTGGTGGATACAGAGCTGAACTGCACCGTGCTGCAAATGGACTACAGCAAGAATGCTCTGGCGCTCTTTGTCCTTCCCAAGGAGGGCCAGATGGAGGGGGTGGAAGGGGCCATGTCATCGAAAATACTGAAGAAGTGGAACCGCTTACTGCAGAAGGGGTAAACATCTTAGATGATGTGCAAAGTGGAGGGTGGGCATAAGACTAAGTTCAGAAGAAACCCAGAGGCAGGAGAAACACCCTGAACCACTTAAGAGCTGTGTGATGACCACTAAAGTACAGTGAGGAGATCCTCTTTGCCAATCCCTTTGCTGGGTACTTTACATACATTATTTCATCTAAACTCTTCAACAAACTGGCAAAGGAGATAATATTATAAGAATTTTTCAAATGAAGAAGTTGGGACTAGAAAAATGCAATGAACTATACAAAGTCAGCCAGCTAGTAAAAATGATACTTTCCCAGAGTCCAGCTGAAGCTTGGGGGATGGGTAAGATATTGATAGATGTTCCATACTGCACCAGAAGTGTTAGATGGAAATCCATGAAATTCCCCTGGTACTACCAATTGTCATTCATGCCACTGACATCCCAACTTTTGTGAATATCCCTAGAGGTGTTTGTTTTTTATTATAAGTGAGTCACATCTCCCAACTTCCATTGCCACAGTCCCAAATGGGCTGAACCAGAGAGCATTTCATCTAGGATAACTTCTAAGGTTTTGGTATCATGTGTTGACCTGCATAGTAGTGGTTATCAATACCTAGGGAAGGAACAGAATCCAAGACCATACCAAAGAGACAGAAAGGGAGGGAATCATGAGCTTGGTGTTCTAATAGCCGTATGTTCCCTCTTCTTTTCCCCACAGGTGGGTTGACTTATTTGTTCCAAAGTTCTCCATTTCTGCCACATATGACCTTGGAGGCATCCTTCTGAAGATGGGCATCCAGGATGCTTTTGCCGACAATGCTGATTTTTCTGGACTCACAAAGGACAATGGTCTTAAAGTTTCCAATGTAAGTTGATAGAGTCCTTTAATATATGAGATGTAAGGGCCATTGACAAGCAGTTAATTCAGATCTCTCATTTTATCAGTGATGATTCTGAAGCCTATAGAGGCAGAATAACTCTTCCTAGGCCAGATTTACTCCAGGGCCATTCTCATTACCCCCAAAACAAGTCATTGTAACATTGACTTCCATCCTCGACTTTCATGTTCTAAAATGATTCTGATGGAAGAACTTAATCATTAGAATCGACTCTGATGGAATACAGTTCTTGAGGAGGTGGCAGGGGCAGGAGAAAGCTTAATAAATGACTTCTAGTCAGAAAGCCATGAATAAAAGGTTGTCCCTTGACAGCAAGTTCTACAATCAGCAGAGATTCATTAACTACACTTAGCCTAGTGTCTTTCCTATTCAAGCACCATCAACACAGTATAGGGAAGGGGTAGCCCCATCCTTTCTTCTACTTCCCTTTCTTCTACTTCCCTACTTCTAAACTGTTTCAAAGTCATATCCTGTTTCTTCCGGGGATCAGCAGTGTTTGTTCTCCCCCAACAGGTTGCCCACAAGGCTATGTTTTACATTGGTGAAAAGGGAACTGAAGCCATTCCTGAAGTCAGATTCCTGAATCAGCCTGAGACAACTCTTCTTCATCCTATCATCCAATTTGATAGATCTTTCCTGTTGTTGATATTGGAGAAAAACACTAAGAGTATTCTCTTTCTAGGGAAAGTTGTGGACCCAACGGAAGTGTAGTTGGGAAAGAGGCTATTGGCTAATTTCATGTGCTTATTGCAATGAGAAATAAATAAATAGTATAGCCCAATGTGATCGATATGGGCTTGGACATGATTTCCTTTGTGCAGGGGTGGAGGCTGGACCCTAGCTGAACTACACTGGGTATGAAAGAGGCCACTCGTGTGTTCGGATAGTCAATGAGTGGCTCAGTATCCAAAGCACAAGGAGGCCCCATGTCAATATGTTCCTCTTTATCAGAACATCCACTCCCATCCCAATTAGTCAGCTCCAAGGAATTTTACTGGGCTGACAAATGCCCTGTCTTCTGCCCTCTTGGTAAATAGTTGAAATGAAGGTCAAGTCCTCATACCCCATGATTCCACTAAAAAGTACAACGAATATTAAGCAGCATAAATGCAGTGGATTATATGTGAACTTCTCAACCTCCTTCTTCCCACCTAATCAAAATTGTTCTCTGTGTTCTTGCCAGAACTGCCACTGGTGGCTTGTAAAAAGATGTTTTCACTACAGGGCTGAGTCACCGACTGAGAGCTACTGGTAGGGATGTAGCTTTTGTGACCTAACAAGCATGGTACAAAAAAGCAAGAGACAAAGATGAACTTCATTGTACAAGCCCACCTTGCCCCTAAAAAATGTTTTCTTATTGCTAATTTATAAGCTGGGAGGGGAGAAGGAAAGTGATGCATTCATATTATAACTCATAGCCCTTCCTTTTCTGTATTCTAATCAGACCCCTTTCTAAAAAGTTGTACCCCTGTCCCACTTGCTTAAGTATAAATCTCCTGGTTAGTTTTACTGAAGTTTGATACCTCCCTGTTCTCAGATGCTTCAGCAACTTCCCCTTGTCTGTTCATGTTCTTCTACCCCCATCTACTAAACTAGACTTTATCTCAGACAATATGTATTCAAAGCCCCAGTATACGCAAATAGTACAGTGACTGTCAATGATGTACTAACTGAAATTCTAGCTCTAAGGTGCAATTCTTCAGTGACAGGGAAATAATAACAAGTGCATAAGTGCTTTTGCAAATACTGTACTTTCAGGTTGAAACAAATATATATGCTTAGAAAAGTATATAGCCCACAAGCATTCTGGTGTTTTTTCAGACAATTTGGATGGAGGTTTGCTTACTCCTGGTATAGCTTACATTTTGGTTTTATGGATAATAAGTTGGAAGTCCAGACAGGAAAGGTGATTTACAGGACAGAAAAATCATTGCTAACATGCAGTTTGGTTTCACTGAGGTTACATTACAATTTTGGCTTTGCTGCTTATATTATTTTGTGATCTTGGACAAGGTACTTAAACCCTTCACTTTGTTTTCCTCATCTTTAAAATGGGAGCACTAATGATATCCATGTCATCAGGATTTTGTGAACATTCCTGCTATAATGCATGTAATATTCTCATCACAGAGCCAGATATCTGATAAGGGAAGTGTTAGCTCCTCAGTCGTGTCTGACTGTGACTCCATGGACTGTAGCCTGCCAAGCTCCTCTGTCCATGGAATTCTCCAGGCAAGAATACTGGATTGGGTTGCCATGCCCTCCTCCAGGGGATCTTCCTGACTCAGGAATTGAACCTGAGTCTCTTACATCTTCTGCATTAGCAGGTGGGTTCTTTACCACTAGCACTAACTGGGAAGCCCAGATATTTGATAAAAAGCCTTATAAATATTAATTGTTATTCCTGTTGGTCAACATTAGCCAGTAACTTAGGGACAGAGCCAAGATTATAGTGTGGGTCTCCTGATTTGGAGATATGCTTTCTAGCTCAGGCCCTACCTCCAGAGACCTGAGTAAATACCATACATTTCCCTCTCTAAACCTCTCCAAATGAGTTCATCAGAAATTGTTCTGAGAGAAATATCAGTTTCTCCAGTTGCAAGTCGGGAATTAGGAAGACACTATCTTTCTAGCAGTTCATGTATCTTATTAGAGAACAAATCTCATTTAATCACTTATTCCTGTAGCTGGATCATAAAGGATGGTCACTATTTACCTTATAAATCTCAGTTTATTCTAGCAAACCAGGACTAAAATATAAATTCCTTAATTTCATAAGGGTTAATCATAAAATACCTATACCAATATATCGTTTAGCAGTAAAAGTTCACAGCAGAATTTTTACTAAATTGGGGAAAAAGGCAAATACTTTATTGTTGTTCCTATTAAACATTACCCTGGAGGTCCCAGTGAATACAGCAAGATAAGAAAAAGAAATCCACATTATTAAAAATGGAGCAGAAAGGAGAAAACAAATCTCTCTGCACAGAGTTGAAGGTGAAGTCGCTCAGTCGTGTCTGACTCTTTGCGACCCCGTGGACTGTAGCTTACCAGGCTCCTCCGTCCATGGGATTCTCCAGGCAAGAATACTGGAGTGGGTTGCCATTTCCTTCTCCAGGGGATCTTCCCGACCCAGGGATCGAACCCAGGTCTCCCGCATTGGAGGCAGACGCTTTAACCTCTGAGCCACCAGGGAAGTCCCTCTGCACAGAAAAACCCAATAAAAATCTGTGACTAAACTCTTAGAACAAAAGGGAGAAAACTTGCAGGGGGACAAGGTACAAAAAAATAGTGGCATAGATTATATGAAGTTAATTAACTCTTTTTTCTTTTCTCCATTGTAATAGAATCATAGACACAAGTCTTCCCTAATATATTACATTTCTTAGCCTTTCTTACAATTAAAGGTGCCCATGAGACTAAGTTCTCATCAATGGAATGTGAGTATATGTGTGGTGTGACATTTACTGGCCAGGGCATTACAATAAGTCAGGTACCTCTTTCATTCTTTTTCCATCTCATTTGAACTGGATTGTGGATTTACTCGTGATTTACTAATAGTTTGATCACCAGGAAGATGAAGAGCTCTTTAGCGTGATGCAATATATGTGCCTCTTTTCAGAGTAGTATGTTAAATGTCAAAAAATTTAGCATTACAAAGGCCATCAGTAATATTGAAATAAAATTATAAAAATAACACAATTGAAATTACTAATGTGGTGATATGTATGCTTCAACCACAATGTATTAATTATATCTTATAAGTGATATAATGAAAACATTCTTTCCAAAGTAATAGGAAGTATGTGATGTTTCAAGATATCTCCAACAATAATAATGTGTTTTGAAATTATGTGAACTTTGTGATAAAAATCACGGGTACAGTGGCCACTACTGTGGTTTGTGGCCCACATTTATAAATGAACAAAATGCTAAATTTTGGCTGGACGTTGGTAAAATTATAGATGAATTTTTTCATAAACAAATGCATAGATTCTCAAAATTTTATCCTTAAACATCCTTGAAGTTTTTCTGGACTCCAGGTTAACAATTCTGCTTTTGCAGTAAAAACATAATGGAAAAGACCTTGATATCTAAATACCTATTTGGAAGAGAGGTAGCCACTGACCAAAAATTCTTATTGCAGATGATTAAGTGACTAGAAATAAATTTCTGTCTTCTTTAAGAATTAGATTTATCGTGAGAATATTTACTAAGCAGCCTGGCTGTATTAGTCTGATCAGACTGCCATAACAATATCACAAACTGATTGACTTAAACAAGAGAAGCTTTTTTTTCTTGCAGTTTTGAAGGCTAGAGGTCTGTGATCAAGGTGCTGGCAAATCATATTTCTGTTGAAATCCTTCTTCCTAGTTGAAGCCTTTGTGCCATGTGCTCTCATGCCTTTTTCTCTCATGCATACTTGTGGGTGGGAAGAGCCACTGAGCTCTTAGGTATCTCTTCTTATGAGAACACTAATCTTATCAGAAAAGGTCCCCACTCTGGCCACCTCATTTAGCCTTAATTACTTCCTTAGTCCATATATAGCCACACTGCCGAGACAGGCTTTCATCATATGAATGGGAGGAACACATACATCCTGTCCGTAAAGGGAAGTGAAAGTGAAGTCGCTCAGTCATGACCGACTCTTTGCGACCCCATGAACTGTAGCCCACCAGGCTCCTCCGTCCATGGGATTCTCCAGGCAAGAGTACTGGAGCGGGTTGCCATTTCCATCTCCAGGGGATCTTCCTGACCCAGGGATCGAACCCGGTCTCCTGCATTGTGGGCAGATGCTTTAACCCCTGAGCCCCATCCATAACACTACCCTTATTCCAAGTCATACAGAAATTGGTAGCACTAGTAGGGATGCTGCAGGTTATATTCTCCAGGAAGAAGACAGAGTTCATCATTGTTGTTGTTGTTCAGTCACTAAGTTGTGTCTGAATCTTTGAGACCTCATGGACTGGAGCACACCAGGTTTTCCTGTCCTTCACTATATCTGTTTGCTCAAATTCATGTCCATTGAGTTGGTGATGCCATCTAACCAGCTCATCCTCTGCCGCCCCCTTCTCTTTTTGCCTTCAGTCTTTCCCAGCATCAGGGTCTTTTCCAATGAGTCAGCTTTTTGCATCAGGTGGCCAAAGTATTGGACTTTCAGCTTCAGCAACAGTCCTTCCAATGAATATTCAGGGTTGATTTCCTTTAGAATTGGCAGGTTTGATCCCTTTGCAGTCCAAGGTTCTCTCAAGAGTCTTCTCCAGCACCCCAATTCAAAAGCATCAATTCTTCAGTGCTCAGACTTCTTTATGGTCCAATTCTCAGTTCTGTACATGACTACTGGAAAAATCATAGCTTTGACTATATGGACATTTGTCGGCAAAGTGATGTATCTGCTTTTTAATACACTGTTTAGGTTTGTCATAGCTTTCCTTCCAAGGAGCAAGCTTCTTTTAATTTCATGGCTGCAGTCACTGTCTGAAGTGATTTTTGGAGCCCAGGAAAATAAAATCTGTCACGGTTTCCATTTTTTTCCCCATCTATTTGCCATGAAGAAATGGCACCAGATGTCATGATCTTAGTTTTTTTATGAATGTTGAGTTTCAACATACACAATGTTTATTAGGGAGTGCCTTTGCAACTGATGCAATGAAATGGATGACCCTTCACACAACCGCCTCAGTCATTGGATATGGGCCAGACATCTCTCTGCAACTAAGACTGTCTTAGAAAGTTCTGAAAACTGAAGGCTTTCTACTAACTGGACAACTAGAAAAAAGAAGTCCTTTCTTGAAAAGGAATATGTATGGAATCCAACACAATCTACTTCTAATGCTGTCAAAATCTACTTCTTCATATTAAGTCCAAGAAGGAGATCCTCCAGAGTCCTCCACTATCCATTCTACATTTCTCCTCTCTTTAGCTGGTCTCTGTACCTCACTCGGTAACATGACTGAGACCCTCATCCCTGACAAGAGCGCTTCTTTGGCCAAGGTTACTGCATATGTCCATTCTCCATCAAAATTGGTCAAAGGAATATCAAAAGGCACCATGGGGATTGTTTCTTTGTGGCCAAGCATATTCAGCTTGCTTCCACTGTGTAACATTTCTTCCTCCTCCTGATAGAAGGTCAACTGCCCTTGTCTAGATGGTGTGATAGTCTAAACCTATTTTTTGGCCACCTGTACGGCATGTGAGATCTTAACTCCCTGACCAGAGATCAAACCTGTGACCCCTGCATTGGAAGGCAGAGCCTTAACCAGTGGACCACCAGGGAAGTCCCCTGAATCCATTTTTTAATGTTTGACTGCTAGCATCTTTTAAGCCTCACCTCTCCCTATTCCTCTTGTATACCACATCTGGGCACGCTTACAAGAAACCTAGGTGTTCTTTCCTTTGCTGCTGATGGGAGGTTTAAATTTTATAGGTCCCTGCATGCACAAAAGAATCTCCATACCCTACTTACCATAAAAACCTCAAGCCAGTTTTATTTCTCTGATCTCTGAAGTGATTTTGGGTGAGCAAAAGAATCTGACTCTTGAAAAATCCTTACCATGTAAGCAACAAGACTTTCACACTTTGTGTGTTTGCCAATCTTGATATCTGAAACAAATTTTGAGCAGGGGTCCATTCTGTGTCTGAAGGATGGCCACAACAGATAGTGATTCCTCTTCTTGCTTGTTATACACTGAAAAAAGAATCCTGAAGTGTCCAGGCAATGGGATTCTTGTTGGTTTTCCTGGGAGAAGTACCTTCTGTTTGGAGATCATGCTCTGCAACCCTAGAGAGCCCAGAGTTATAGGAACAGGAGGAAAATTTTCTGCCTCTGGACTTCCCTGGTGGCTTAGATGGTAAAGCGTCTGTCTACAATGCAGGAGACCTGGGTTCGATCCCTGGGTCAGGAAGATCCACTGAAGAAGGAAATGGCAATCCACTCCAGTACTCTTGCCTGGAAAATCCCATGGACAGAGGAGCCTGGTAGGCTACAGTCCATGGGGTCGCAAAGAGTTGGACATGACTGAGCGATGTTCCTTCCTGTTCCTGGAGTGCCTTTGGCACAAGACTACAGCATCAACTCTTCCCTGAATCTCCACCCTGCTAGCATGTCCCCCAGTTTTGGACTTGCCAACTTCCACAATCATGTGATCCAGTTCCATAAAATCAATCAATGAATCTCATATACATTATATATGTTGCTCATTTCCTGCTGAGGCCTCACTAGAATCAGCTTAATGTCCATCTTTCTAGATTTCATCATACAACTCTTCCAGCCTCTACCCATTACCCAGTTTCAAAGCCACTTCCACATTTTAAGGTATTTGGTAGAGCCCCATTTCTCACTAACAAAACATGTCTTAGTCTGCTAAATGTCATCAATTGGGTATCTTACACAACAGCAATTAATTTTGTCATAATTTTAGAGGCCAGAAGTCCCAGATCAAAGTACAGTAGGAATAAATACTAGAAAATATTAGCCCCCTGGTTTATAGATAGTGACCTTCTCATTCTGTCCTGACACAGCCTCTGTGTGTGTGTGTGTGTGTGTGTGTGTGTGTAGAAAGAGAGAGATATCCCCTTCTTCTTGTAAAGCCTCAAATCCTGTGTAATTAGGACCTCAACCTTATAGTTCATTTTTTGCTCAATTACAATCTAAAAGCTCTATCTCCATATATAGTCACATGGTGGATTAAGGTTTCAGCATATAAAGTTTGGAGGGATACATTCAGTCTATAGCAGTGATCTTGTGGCATTTAAAATGTTAATTACTCCTGGATTCTAAATAAGACTTCAGGATGAAAAAGTCTTTAAGGAAAAAAGCTCATTACTATCTACAATAGCCAGAACATGGAAGTAACCTAAATGTCTATCAACAGAGGAATGGATAAAGAAAGTGTTTATATATATATATTTATATATATGTGTGTATATATATATGTGTGTATATATATAATATATGTGTGTATATATATATATGTATGTGTATATATACATATACATATACACACACATATATATAAATATATATAATATATATATACACACACACAAAATGAAATATTACTCATCCATAATAAAGAATGAAATAATGTTATTTGCAACAATATGGATGGATCTAGAGATTTTCATACTAAGCAAAGTAAGTCAGAAAGACAAATGCCATGCATCACTTACACGTGTTGTCTAATGGTATCAATGAACTTATTTTAAAAACAGAAATAGAGTCAGAGATGTAGAACACAAATTTTTTATGATTACTAGGGGAAAGTGGGGAAGGGGAGGATAAATTGGGAGACTGTGAGAGAGATATGTGTGTGTGTGTGTGTGTGTGTGTATACTATTATATATAAAAGAGATAACTCATAAGGACCTACTGTATAGCACAGGGAACTTGTCTGAATACTCTGTAATGACCCATATGGGAAAATAATCTAAAAAAGAGTGGATATATGTATATGTATAACTGATTCACTTTGCTATGCAGCAGAAGCTAGCATAATATTTTGAATCAGCTATACACCAATACAAATTTTTTAAAAGGCTCATTTAGTCTCCTTAGATAGAAAATGGTAGATTAGAGTCTTAAAAGCCCATTCTTCCATAAAAACAACTAATAAACTGGCAGATTCTGTCAAAATCAATTTTACCAAACTCTGGAAAGTTATTAATATAGGCGCACCTAGCACTGGATCATCAAATATATAAGACAGTTATTAGTAGAACTAAAGGGAGATATTGACAGTAACACAATAATAGTAGCAGACTTTTACACCTCACTAACAGTGCATTCTGAAGGAGATCAGCCCTGGGATTTCTTTGGAAGGAATGATGCTAAAGCTGAAACTCCAGTACTTTGGCCACCTCATGCAAAGAGTTGACTCATTGGAAAAGACTCTGATGCTGGGAGGGATTGGGGGCAGGAGGAGAAGGGGACGACCGAGGATGAGATGGCTGGATGGCATCACCGACTCGATGGACGTGAGTCTGAGTGAACTCCGGGAGTTGGTGATGGACAGGGAGGCCTGGCGTGCTGCGATTCATGGGGTCGCAAAGAGTCGGACACGACTGAGCGACTGAACTGAACTGAACATCAATGGATAGATCACCCAGATAGAAGTTCAACATAAAAACTTTAACCTTAAATGAAACACTAGAGCAGATGGTCATAATAGGTACATACAGAAATTCCAAAATGTGCATGCCCAGACGACTTCACTGTCAAATTTTACCAATTTCTGCAAAATAATTAAGATCAATTATTTTTGAACTATTGGAATAATATAGAAGAAAGAACACTTCCTAACTTATCCTATTAGGCCAATATTACCTTGATACCAAGGCCAGACAAAGACATCACAAAAAAAAGAAAACAAATACCAATATCATTTATATAGATGCAGATATTCTCAACAAAACTCTAGTAAGCTGAATCCAGAAAATATAGAAAGTATTATACACCATACCCAAGGAGATTTAACAAAGAAAAGCAAAGGTGGTTTAATATATAAAATTCAATCCGTATTTTACTATATATTAACAGAATGAATAAAAACACAAAGTCATCTCAATAATTGAAAGTGTTTGAAAAATTAAACACAGTTTCATGATATAAGCAATCAACCAGGTAGGAATAAAAGGAAATATCCTCAACATAACAAAGGACATTTATTAAGAACTCAGAGCTAATGCCATAGTCAATAGCAAGAAACTAGCAGCATTTCTCCCCAATCAGGACAAAGACAAGGATGCTTAATCTCACCACTTATATTCAATATTTTACTGGTATTTACATTCAAAGGGATTAGGTGAGAAAAGGAAATAAATGAATAAATTTCAAAGGAAGAAATAAACTATCTCTATTTGCAGATGAAACCCTAAAGAATCCACAGGATACCACTGGAACTAATAAAGGAGGTCAGCCATATAGCAACATACAAAAATCAGGTGTATATCTACACTATATGCTAGCAATAAACAATCTGAAAGAAAATTAAGAAAACAATTACATTTACAACAGCATCATAAAGATTAAAATATGTAGGCATAAACTAAACTTAGCTAAGAAAATGTAAGACTTGTACACTGAAACTATACAATGTTGTTGAAAGAAAGTAAAGAATACATAAATTAATAGAAAGTCACCTGGGTTCATGGTTTAGAAGACTTAATATTAAGTTGGCATTACTCACCCATTATGAATCCACAGATTAAATGTAATTCTAATCAAAATTCCAACCTCCTTTTGTAGAAATGGAAAAACTGATCCTAAAATTCATAAGGAAGTACAAGGGATCCTGAGTACTCAAAACATCTTGAAAAAGAACAGAGATTTAGAAATTACACATAAACCTATGACAAGCTACAGTAATCAAAGTACTGTGGTACTGGCTTTCATAGACATGTGGATCAGTGGAATAGAATTTGAGTCTAGAAATGAACCCATACATCTACGGTGACTTGATTTTTGGCAAGAGTCCCAAGTTCATTCAATGAGAAATTATAGTCTATTTGACACATGATGTTGTGACAACTGGATATTTGGATGCAAAAGAAAGAAGTTGAACGCTTACCTCAGACTATATACAAAAATTAACTCCAAATAGATGAAGTTTTAATTAACTCAAAAAGAAAAATGTCTTTGAAGAAAAATGGCTTATTAAGATTTTCCTTAAACAGATATCTTTTCACACCAGAGATATCTTCAAGAAAATTAGAGATACCAAGGGAACATTTCATGCAAAGATGGGAATAAAGGACAGAAATGGTAGGGACCTAACAGCAGCAGAAGATCTTAAGAAGAGGTGGCAAGGATACACAGAAGAACTGTACAAAAAAGATCTTTATGACCCAGATAACCACGATGGTGTAATCACTCACCTAGAGCCAGACATCCTGGAACGGGAAGCCAAGTGGGCCTTAGGAAGCATCACTGCCAGCAAAGCTAGTGGAGGTGATGGAATTCCAGTTGAACTATTTCAAATCCTAAAAGGTGATGCTGTGAAAGTGCTACACTCAATATGTGAGCAAATTGGGAGAACTCAGCAGTGACCACAGGATTGGAAAAAGTCAGTTTTCATTCCAATCCCAAAGAAAGGCAATGCCAAAGAATGCTCAAACTACCACAAAATTCCACTCATCTGACATGCTAGCAAAGTAATCCTCAAAACTCTCCAATCCAGGCTTCAACAGTACAAGAACGGTAAACTTCCAGATGTTCAAGTTGGATTTAGAAAAGGCAGAGGAACCAGAGATCAAATTGCCAACATCTGTTGGATCATCAAAAAAGCAAGAAAGTTCCTAAAAAAACATCTACTTCAGCTTTATTGACTATGCCAAAGACTTTGACTGTGTGGGTCACAACAAACTGTGGGAAATTCTTCAAGAATACCAGATCACCAGACCTGCCTCCTGACAAATCTGTATGGAGGTCAAGAAGCTACAGTTAGAACTGGACATGGAAAAACAGACTGGTTCCAAATTAGAATAAGAGTACATCAAGGCTGTATATTGTCACCTTGCTTATTTAGCTCCTATGCTGAGTACATCATGTGAAATGTCGGGCTGGATGAAGCACAAGCTGGAATCAAGATTGCTGGGAGAAATATCAATAACCTCAGATATGCAGATGACACAACCCTTATGGTAGAAAGCAAAGAAGAACTAAAGAGCCTCTTGATGAAAGTGAAAGAGTAGAGTGAAAAAGTTGGCTAAAAACTAAACATTCACAAAACTAAGATCATGGCACCTGGTCCCATTACTTCATGGCAAATAGATTGGGAAACAATGGAAACAGTGAGAGACTTTATTTTGGGGGCTCCCGAATCACTGCACGTGGTGACTGCAGCCTTGAAATTAAAAGACGTTTGCTCTTTGGAAGAAAAACTATGACCAAACTAGACAGCATATTAAAAAGCAGAGACATTACTTTGCTGACAAAGGTCCATCTAGTCAAAGCTATGGTTTTTCCAGTAGTCATGTATGGATGTGAGAGTTGGACTATAAAGAAAGCTGAGTGTCAAAGAAATTATGCTTTTGAACTGTGGTGTTGGAGAGGACTCTTGAGAGTCTCTTGGACTACAAAAAGATCCAACCAGTCAATCCTAAAGGAAATTAGTCCTGACTATTCATTGGAAGGACTGATGCTGAGGCTGAAACCCCAATACTTTGGCCACCTGATGTGAAGAACTGACTCCTTGGAAAAGACCCTGATGCTGAGAAAGATTGAAGGCAGGAGGAGAAGGGAACAACAGAGGATGAGATGGTTGGATTGTATCACAGATTTGATGGACATGAGTCTTAGCAAGCTCTGGGAGTTGGTGATGGACAGGGAAGCCTGGTGTGCTCCAGTCCATGGGGTCGCAAAGAGTTGGACACGACTGACTGAACTGAACTGAACTTAAACAAATGTCCTCAGCAAGATCAGATTAAGGTTGTTTCCTTCTCACCCAATCAAACAGATTTAGATGGCCTCATAAGGAAAGAGGTTGGCAGGGGGTGAGGAAGGAAAGAAATAAGGGAGACAATTGTGTCTAGAAAAAAGATTTGGATAAGTTTGCTGTCATATAGTGTCGGTTGCAAATAAGTGGAAAGTTTATTGAGTTTTGAGGCAATTGCATCGACAAAGAAACCACAAACTTGGTCTTCAAAGAGTTTATGACTGTATGGCTTTGTCCCCAAACTTGAGCCTTCTGAGAGAGGGGTGTGGATAATTGTGTATCCACCAAGGAAGGAAATATCCCCCAAACCCACTTGACATATGTCTATGGTTAGCAATGGACAAGGGAGTTTCTCACACAGAGAAGATTTACTATCTAAGCAGAGGACTTCCCTCATTAAAAGTGAAGAATGTCTTCAGAGTAGTGATCAGATTCCATCATTGCAATGAATAAGCGATCACAGTATATCTTTCATTCTTCCATTTTTATAAAGGGAGTTTTTATTCAGCTTATTCTGTCCTTGGAGAAGGCAATGGCACCCCACTCCAGTACTCTTGCCTGGAAAATCCCATGGATGGAGGAGCCTGGTAGGCTGCAGTCCATGGGGTCGCTAAGACTCAGACACGACTGAGCGACTTCACTTTCACTTTTCACTTGCATGCATTGGAGAAGGAAATGGCAACCCACTCCAGTGTTCTTGCCTGGAGAATCCCAGGGACGGGGGAGCCTGGTGGGCTTCCGTCTATGGGGTCACAGAGTCGGACACGACTGAAGTGACTTAGCAGCAGCAGCAGCAGCATTCTGTCCTTATGCCACCATTGCCTACTGGGGATGTGGGAGAGACTGATGATATAACTTTTAATTCAAAAGGATCTGCATGTGGACCTGACAGAACTAGTCACTACCCAGAGATCCTGGATTTTGAGCTGAAGGTCAGAACACTGGCTTATCTTCTTTGGAGAGGGAGTCCATATATTCTAGATGTGAAAAGGAAGGCACACAAAGTGAAACACTGTAGATCAGTAGTCCCCAGCCTCTGGGATCTAATACCTGATAATCTGAGGCGGAGACGATGCAATAACAATAGAAATAAAGTGCACAATAAATGCAATGCACTTGATCGTCCCGAAATCCACTCCCTCGGATCCGTGGAAAAATTGTCTTTCATGGTGCAAAAACGATTGGGGAACCTCTACAGCAAATAAGGAAATAAAGGCTCAGGGGCTTAAGGAATGTTCCCCAAATCAAATGGCTTTTTTGTTGAGACAAGGATTCTTACTGCTGTCTCACTGTGGAGCCTCTGCTCTTGGCTAGGACATTACCTATCTCCAGGGAAATAGAAATAGGGGCAATGCCAACAGTACTGGTATTTGTCCAAAGTCACTTCCTGCTGCAGCAGGAAATAGAAAGCAATAAACAAAAGCAGTCAGAAAGCTTCATTAGTTTTTGAGAAGGAGCCATACATTTGCAAGAAGTCAATTGGAATGTTGGAATTTGGTATTCCAAATTTTGAGAGCCTCGAAAGCAGGTGGCAAGGGGCACAAACCTTTTTGATGATACATTCATTTATTCAATCAACAGACATAAGTAGAGGGCCTATCTTGTGCCAGGATCTGTCTCAACAAAAAAAAAAAATAAAGTGTTCTTGAAGATTACATTCCAAGCATGGAAAGACAGTAAACTATTGATAAATAAGTAAAATATACTAGGTCTTACTTGGCTATGAGTATAATGGACAACAATAATGCGAGGAAGAAGGAAAAATAAAACAATTTGGATATAATGGTGCCTTTCTGCAGTTTGGAAAAACAAGGGTTACTCTTTCTGTTTAATATGCCACACTTCCCAGAACTTGAGATGAAACACCCTCACAAGGTCTAAGTTGATTTTTGCTCTTGCTATCACCTATTTGTTTTGTTTCCTTGCAATTATTAACTTTGCAAGGTACGATTTTGCAAGGGGTTGTCTCAGCCTGCACCTCCCTTCCCCTATCTTGTTATGGCAGCTGTCTTATCTATTTTCCGTCTCTCTACTGCCCATCCAAACCTCTGTTCTTTGCTGATTATGGGCCTATGACTGCTGATGTTGTTACTCTTATTTCCTACTTCTTATTTTAGTCTCTTATTCATTCAAGGAGCCAGACTAGAATTATAGGTGTGAATTTTGGAATCAGAGGAACCTGAAATTAAACCCTGGTTCTATCACTTACTGGGTAGGGGTTCTGTCACTTACTCCCAGTTCTATTCCTGAACAAGTGATAATGCAATCGCTTGTTGCCTGAATAGCATGATATGGATATATGCCAGAAAAACAATGTAAACTTGTTATCTATATTGAAAAGTTAGAACCAGAATGTAAATCAATGCATCTCTTCTCTTGCAGTGCATCCCAGATCAGCCAAGAATTAAAGTTTGCACACACCACTGAACAATGAAGCCCAATTACTAAGGTGCTGGTGAAAGAAAAGGATATATTAAGGAGAGTGGAGGAAGGAAGTCATTAATGCTAAATATGACCTCAATGCCAGCTACAGAACTGAGAGCTTTGGTCTTTACAAATAGGTTCTTTCTTCTTGGTCATGGATTTATATCTATATATTTTAATTAATATAATCAATTTCTTCCAGAACTATAAGTAAGTGGTGTTTAAAATGGCTAAATTTAGTCCACAGGTTGAGGGATGTTGAAGCATAGTCATAATAGATCTAGAGAAAGTATGAGCATTACCCATGATCTTGGAATTGAAGCTCAGTGAAATGACTGAAGAAATACTGGGAAGTGACAGAATTTATTTTGGATTATATTACATAAGATATGTGCTGTGTGTGCGCTAAGCTGTTTCAATTGTGTCTGGCACTTTGCTACCCTGTGGAATGTAGCCCACTACGCTCCTCTGTCCATGGGATTCTCCAGGCAAGAATACTGGAGTGGGTTGCCATTTCCTTCTCCAAGGGATCTTCCTCACTCAGGGATCGAACCTGAGTCTCCTGCACTGCAAGTGGATTCATTACCACTAGTGCCATCTGGGAAGCCCTGTTTCATAAGATAATGCTATCTTTTTAGGTAAGAACAATTTTGGAAGAAAGTATATTGGAAGAAGGGTATGTAGATGTTGGGCAGCTCTAAGCATGGCTTCTAATAGACAGATTGCTTCTAGACAACCCAGCATTAACTTTTCCAGTCCTTATTGTGCTCCAATTTATTTATTTATTTTTATTTCTGAGAGGATTTTAATTTCCAGAAATAGAGGCCTATCTCATCACCAAATATCTGTTAATCAGTCAAGATAATGCTTCTCAGGTTTAATCAGTTGTGGTTTCCAAATTAATTTATATTTGAATACTCAGGCTAGGATGCAAGGTCTCTGCAGAGTCTGTTTTGAGCACAGACTGGACAACTTTGCTTAAAGGTCACCATGAGAACTGTTTCAGGTGAGGAGGCCTCTGAGTTCTACTTTTGAACCATGGCAGGAAGAAGAATGTGTACGTGCAGCTTCTCTCTTGAACCCACTGAAAGATTTGGTTATAGCTTATTTTCTTTTAAAAAAAAATAATTAATTTATTTTAATTGGAGGCTAATTACTTTACAATATTGTGGTGGTTTTTGCCATATGTTGACATGAATCAGCCATGGTGCACATGTGTCCCCCATTCTGAACTCCCTTCCCATCTCCCTCCCTATCCCATCCCTCAGAGTTGTCTCAGTGCACCAGCCCTGAGCACCCTGTTTCATTCATTGACCTTAGACTGGTGATCTATTTCACATATGGTAATATACATGTTTCAATGCTATTCTCTCAAATCATCCCACTTTCACCTTCTCCCACAGAGTACAAAAGTCTGTTCCTTTTTGCTATCTCGCATATAGGGTCATCAGTATACCATCTTTCTAAATTCCATATATATTCTATTGGTGTTTTTCTTTCTGACTTCATTCTGTGTAATCGTCTCCAGTTTCCTCCACCTCATTAGAACTGATTCAAATGTGTTCTTTTTAATAGCTGAGTAATATTCCATTGTGTATATGTGCCACTGCTTTCTGATCCATTCATCTGACCAATGGACATCTAGGTTGCTTCCATGTCCTGGCTGTTGTAAACAGTGCTGTGACGAACATTGGGGTACATGTGTCTTCTTCAATTCTGGTTTCCTTGGTGTGTATGCCCAGCAGTGGGATTGCTGGGTCATAAGGCAGTTCTATTTCCAGTTTTTTAAGGAATCTCCACACTCTTCTCCATAGTGGCTGTATTAGTTTGCATTCCCAGAGGGATCCCTTTTCTCTACATCCTCTCCAGCATTTATTGATGGTAGACTTTTGGATAGCAGCCATTCTGACTGGCATGAGATGATACCTCATTGTGCTTTTGATTTGCATTTCTCTGATAATGAGTGATGTTGAGTATCTTTTCATGTGTTTGTTAGCCATCTGTATGTCTTCTTTGGAGAAATGTCCAGTTTCTTTTTAAATAAGTATTTTTGCCTTTTATATGCTGCTGCTGCTGCTGCTAAGTCACTTCAGTTGTGTCTGACTCTGTGCGACCCCATAGACGGCAGCCCACCAGGCTCCCCCATCCCTGGGATTCTCCAGGCAAGAACAGTGGAGTGGGTTGCCATTTCCTTCTCCAATGCATGCAAGTGAAAAGTGAAAGTGAAGTCGCTCAGTCGTGTCCGACTTGTAGCAGCCCCATGGACTGCAGCCTACCAGACTCCTCTGTCCATGGGATTTTCCAGGCAAGAGTACTGGAGTGGGGTGCCATCTCCTTCCCCGGCCTTTTATATGAAATCTACTTAAATCATGGGATTTCTCCTCTAACGAAGAGGCAGGCATATCTTGAGCTAAGTTAGAATAACCTAATGCTCTGTGGCTAGATTTTGGATCATAATCATTGGAAAACAAGACTGAAAATGTCTGAGGTCTAAGAAAACCATGTGTTAGTATCCTTATCAGACCAATCATGCTATGCCATCACTTTTGGTTATTCCTAGCCCAACCATCCAGTTTCCTGTTCGTTCTCTGAGCTTTTAATATCATTATAGCAAATTCACTTTTCTAACTTTAAAAATCTCAAAGAATTTCAGCTCTCTAATCTAATGATGTACATGGGTACCAGCATCAGAGCATGGGTTTAAATTCTGGTCCCACAAATTACTGAAACTTTCTAGGCCTCAGTTTTATTATTTGTATGGCACCTACATCTTAGAGTTATTTTGTGATAAGTGTCCAATAATTGTTAGCTTTTATTATCATACAGCTGGCTAAATTTTCTTACATTAAGTATTGCTACTCTTTTGTCCTTCATTACCATATCATAAGGAGGAATCCCCTGTTGCATGGGCAGCTGTCTGACATGATTTTTTATTGTGCTGATTGGAATAATGAATAGAGCTGCAGAACTGAAGGGCCCTAAAAAGATTAGCTCAATTTACCTTGGAAAGGGTCAGGAGACATTCCTAGGAAGAGGTGACTATTTCAAATTGATTTTCAGTGATTTTTGGTTATTGAACTGGAGTGTTTGGGATATAACATTGTGATGTAATTGATCAACGGCAGTAAGTTTTACTTTGGATTAATGAAAATAAATTAGGTGTGTGTGTGATGTTATGGAATGCTGAGTTCTTCCCTCATTGTGTTCCTGAGAGTTTCAGCTGATACATTCTATCTTGCCCACTCCGCCACATAATTTTTTTATAGGCAATGTCAATAGATACTATTTCTTCTATCTGTGCTCATTTTCCTATTGTTTTCTGTAATTAAGTCTTCATTACCAACATGCATATAGTGAAAATTTTGACCATAATGGCCTGCCTCAGAGTCCTTAAGCACTTTGTCAATATTATTTAACTAGTATTTACTTTGAAAACACTGAGGACTTTAAACTCTCCCCATTAAGTACTTTACCTTTCCCATCTGGCAGCAACACGTTTTGCTAAAGACACGGTTCAAATGTCTCTTTCCCCGTTGCAAGAACAGAACCACTTGAGAAAAATTTCTGCTTTTAATAAAAGTGACTTTAACTATTAGAGGAACTATCTTTTCCTATTGTTTATCCTAAATTATGTTCCCAAAATTTGCTAATTATGGGGGAGCTTAGATTTATTTATTTGTTCATTCACTCATGAATCTTCCTCTTTCTGGGACTGCAGCCCTTTTACTACTCAAAAACGCTGAATTTGTAGGGAGAAGATTTGAAAATTAACCAGACTTTTAATTTTCAGGCATACATACAAAGCATTTAATAATAGTTGGCCCTCTCGTGAGGGTTGGAGGTGTGGATGTTGGGAATTAAATTTTTTTATTTTATATATTTTAATTTTTTAAAAAAAACAAGGAGCATGTGATGCTTTTATAATTATACATTTTTCTAAACTATCGATCCTTCCTTATAAAATAATTTTCTTAGGAAATCTATAATAATAATAGTCTCTGTATCTAGGTATTTTATCCAGCTTAAATTTGTGCTCAATCATGATAATCATTTTCTCGTATATGTCCTTGACTCCCTTGTTCTTGTTTCATTCTGGCACACTTGGGAAACTGGAACCTTAATTAAATCCAACTTTCTTTCATGTCTGCACCCGAAAAGCTGATCATGACTGGAGAAAAAAGTGCATAACAATAAATTAATGACCACATACCTAAAGTATCTTTTTAACCCTTCCAGATATATTATTTGTTTTACGTACATTAAATCTCCTATCTACAAAGGTGACTAGTTCACAGCTTCTTCTCTATCTTCAAATCTCTAATACCACCCCCCTCCATCCTCTCATTCAGCAGATTTCTTTGCTTCCCACTTTGGAGATAAACTGGAACATTTAAAGGGGAATTTCCACATACGTTATCATTACTTCTATCCACTTAGCAGCATCTATATCTATATACTCTAACTTCTTGCTTGTACAAAGATGATCTTTTCCTTCCTTTTCTCTAAAACTAATCTTTTTGGCACTAAATTGCATATTCTTTTAACCACATTTGCTTAAGCCCCAGCAATTCTTTCTTCACTCTCCTGTAAAAGCATCTTTATTTTTTGCTCTCTAGTGGATCATTCCAATAAACATAACATTTTTTAATCACTTCTTCCATCATTAAAGAAATGTTCCCTGATATCACTTCACTGTTATCTGGCAACAAATTCTTTTAATCACTTGCAGAGTATAATAAAAATTTTTATTAATATTTGATATATACAATATCTCTCATCCCATTCTCTATTCTCTCTCTGCCCCCTCTCTTTCACACATGTGCATGTACATTCACCTTTAATATAGCTTACATGTAGTGAAACAATTATATTGAAGTTGTATTATTCAATGAGTTTCCACAAATGTATACACCCTCAAAATTCATCCTCAAATGGAGATATAAAATATTTGCATAAAATTTCTTCATGTCCCTTTATAATCAGTCTCCATGTCAAACATTTATTGTTTCCATCTATAACTATAGGCTAGTTTAATCTGTTCTTAAATATAAATGTTCTCAATAGTCCATAGACAGAGGCTTTTATGCCTAGCTTCTTTACCTCTGTTTTGCAGTCTGAGGTTTCATGTGCTGCCTTGACATATTTGAGACTCACACAACCCCAAATGATTAGCTGTGAATTCTCCTTCTCTTACCATACATGCTCCACATCCAGCCACAAAAGCTTCCCACCCAGCTATTCTCTTTATCAGTGGGTCTAGCTACATCCAATCTGATCCTGAACCTAAGGGGTTTTACTTCCATGGTGTCCTGTGAAACTATTCAAACAAACTACATGTTTGTTCAAAGGTACTCTTTTCACATTCCTTTTTTAAAAATATATTTCACTACAGTATTTATATAATTTTATAGTAACAATCTGGGATTTGGGTAGATGTCTGTCTGCCTACTAATTATACATTTCTACCATGGGTAAAAATATCTTGTTTACTTTGTACCACCAGGCCACAAGACTGATATAAGCAAGGGAGTACGTATAGACAGAGAAGAGAAATAAGGACTGAACTTGGGAGTGCCAATGTTAAGAGGTTATCTACCATAGGGGAAAATAGAAAGGGCAGTGAGAAGAAGCTGTCGATGAAGTTGAATAAAAGACATGAGAAAGCCGTTTTGGAGATCAAAGAAAAATATCAAAGAGAAGGTGTAGAGACTGCCCTGGTGGTCTCAGTGGCTAAGACTCAGAGTTCCCAATGCAGGGGTCCTAGGTTCCATCCCCTGGTCAGGGAACTAGATTCCACGTGCAGCAACTAAGAGTTCACATGCCTCACATAAAGATCCCACGAGCTACAATGAATATTTGGTAAAGTGAAATAAATGTCAGTCAGTTAAGTCCCTCAGTCACGTCCAACTCTTTGTGACCCCATGAACTGCAGCATGTCAGGCTTCCCTGTCTATCACCAACTCCCGGAGCTTGCTCAAACTCATATCCATCTAGTCGGTGATGCCATCCAACCACTTCATTCTCTTTTGTCCCTTTCTCCTCCTATCTTTAATCTTTCCTAGCATCAGGGTCTTTTCCAGTGAGTCAGTTCTTTGCATCAGGTTGCCAAAGAATTGAAATTTCAGCTTCAGCATCAGTCCTTCCAATGAATATTCAGGATTGATTTTCTTTAGGATTGACTGGTTGGATCTCCTTCCAGTCCAAGGGACTCTCAAGAGTTTTATCCAACACCACAGTTCAAAAGCATTGTTTCTTCAGCACTCAGCTTTCTTAATAGTCCAACTCTCACATCCATACATGACTACTGGAAAAAACCATAACTTTGACTAGATGGACCTTTCTTGGCAAAGTAATGTCTCTGCTTTTTAATATCCTGTCTAGGATGGTCATAGCTTTTCTTCCAAGGAGCAAGCATCTCATCATTTCATGGCTGTAGTCACCATCTGCAGTGATTTGGGAGCCCCCCAAAATAAAGTCTGTCACTGTTTCCATTGTTTCCCCATCTATTTGCCATGAAGTGATGGGACCAGATGTCATGCTCTTAGTTTTCTGAATGTTGAGCTTTAAGCCAGTTTTTTCACTCTCCTCTTTCACTTTCATCAAGAGGCTCTTTAGTTCTTCTCTGCTTTCTGCCATAAAGATGGTGTCATCTGCATATCTGAGGTTATTGATATTTCTCCTGGCAATCTTGATTTCAGCTTGGCTTCATCCTGCCTGGCATTTTGCATGAGGTATCCTTCATAGAAGTTAAATAAGCAGGGTGACAATATACTGCCTTGACGTACTCCTTTCCCAGTGTGAAACTAGTCTGTTGTTCCATGTTCAGTTCTAACTGTTGCTTCTTGACCTCCATAAAGATTTCTCAGGAGGCAGATCTGGTGGTCTGGTATTCACATCTCTTGAAAAATTTTCCACAAGTTGTTGTGATCTAGAGTCAAAAGCTTCTACATAATCAATAAAGCAGAAGTAGATGTTTTTCTGATATTATCTTGCTTTTTTGATGATCCAGTGGATGTTGGCAATTTGATCTCTGGTTCCTCTGCCTTTTCTAAACCCAGCTTGAACATCTGGAAGTTTACCATTTTTGTGCTGTTGAAGCCTGGATTGGAGAGTTTTGAGCATTACTTTGCTAGCATGTCTGATGAGTACAATTTTGCAGTAGTTTGAACATTCTTTGGCATTGCCTTTCTTTAGGATTGGAATGAAAACTGAACTTTTCCAGTCCTGTGGCCACTGCTGAATTTTCTAAATTTGCTGGCATACTGAGTGAAGCACTTTCATAGCATCATCTTTTAGGATTTGAAATAGCTCAGCTGGAATGCCATCACTTCCACTAGCTTTGTTCATAGTGATGCTTCCTTAGGCCCACTTGATTTTGCATTCCAGGATGTCTGGCTCTAGGTGAGTGATCATACTGATCATAGTGATCTAGGTGGTTATCTGGGCCACAAAGATCTATTTTGTATAGCTCTTCTGTTTATTCTTGCCACCTCTTCTTAATATCTTCTGTTTCTGTTAGGTCCATACCATTTCTGTCCTTTATTATGCTCATCTTTGCATGAAATATTCCCTTGGTATCTCTAATTTTCTTTTTTTGAAAAGATCTCTAGTCTTTCCCATTCTATTGTTTTCCTCTATTTCTTTGCATTGATCACTGAGGAAGACTTTCTTGTCTCTCGTTGTTATTCTTTGGAGTTCTGCATTCAAATGAGTATATCTTTCTTGTTCTTCTTTACCTTTAGCTTCTCTTCTTTCCTCAGCTATTTGTAAGGCCTCCTCAGACAATCATTTTGCCTTTTTGTATTTCTTTTTCTTGGGGATGGTCTTGATCCCTGCCTCCTGTACAATGTCACACACCTCTGTCCATAGTTCTTCAGGCACTCTATCAGATATAATTCCTTGAATCTATTTGTCACTTCCACTGTATAATCATAAGGGATTTGATTTAGGTCATACCTGAATGGTCTAGTGGTTTTCCCTACTTTCTTCAATTTAAGTCTGAATTTTGCAACAAGGAGTTCATGATCTGAGCCACAGTCAGCTCTTGGTCTTGCTTTTGCTGACTGTATAGAGCTTCTCCATCTTTGGCTGCGAAGAATATAATCAATCAATCTGATTTAGGTGTTGACCATCTGATGATGTCCATGTGTAAAAAAACCATTTCAGTATTCTTGTTTTGAGAACCCCATGAATAGTATGAAAAAGCAAAAAGATAGGACACTGAAAGATGAACTCGCCAGGTCTATAGGTGCCCAATATGCTACTTTAGAAGAATGGAGAAATAACTCCAGAAAGAATGAAGAGACAGAGCCAAACCGAAAACAACACCCAGTTGTGGATGTGACTGGTGATGGAAGTAAAGTCCAGATGCTGTAAAGAACAATATTGCATAAGAACCTGGATTGTTGGGTCCATGAATCAAGGTAAATTAGAAGTGGTCAAACAGGAGATGGCAAGGTTGAAATTGACATTTTAGGAATCAGTGAACTAGAATGGACTGGAATGGGTGAATTTAATTAAGATGACCATTATATCCACTACTGTGGGTAAGAATCCCTTGGAAGAGATGAAGTAGCCCTCATAGTCAACAAGAGAGTCCAAAATGCAGTACTTGGGTTCAATCTCAAAAATGACAGAATGATCTCTGTTCATTTCCAAGGCAAGCCATTCAATATCATAGTAATCTAAGTCTATGCCCCAACTAGTAATTCCAAAGAAGCTGAAGTTGAATGGTTCTATGAAGACCTACAAGACCTTCTAGAACTAACACCCCCAAAATATGTCCTTTTCATCATAGGGGACTGGAATGCAAAAGTAGGAAGTAGGTATCCAAGTGTTACCTGGAGTTAAGGCAAGTTTGGCCTTGGAGTACAAAATGAAGCAGGCCAAATGCTTACAAACTTTTTCCAAGAGAACACACTGGTTATAGTCAAATAAATAAATGTTAATAAATATATCTATTTTAAAAAGAAAAGGTATAATCAATTGTGTTAAATGCTATTGATAGGTCAATTAATACAAAGTTTGTTCTACATATGATGCACCTCACCTCTGGTATCTAACACTGGGAACACAAGACCCCTTAGCTGTTTTAAAAACAGTAGCACTTAGTGTATAGCTATAAGAAGCTAAGACATTCTTCTTGAAGAGTGCATAGACTTTCACACTCACAGTCACAGCTCAGAGGCAACAGACTGAAAACTGCCTGGAAATCTAGCCGGTTTGCCAGGACTGCTCCAGTACCACACTCTTGCTCATACCAAGCTCCTACTCCAGCCCCTCTTGCTCCATTGTTGCTACCCATTATCATGGAGTGTGCCATGCCAATTAGAATGCACATATTTGAAGTGAATAAACATGACTCAGACCTGCCTCTGCTTCTGACCAGGGCAGCACAGCCATTACCAGTTTGAATGTTCCTGTACACACTCCAGAGAATGTGAAACTAACTCCAGGGCAAAGACAGCCACTGCAAAAACATACAGCTTTGTACACATCTGGCAGAGGGGAGGAGCAGCTCAGTAGTGTAGTATACAACCCATTTGACCAGGACCCAGCCTCTAACCAAAACATGTATGCAAGGGAAAAGCGAAACCAGCTAAGAGTTGCAACCCCAAACCCTCAAGCCCTCAAGCCCCAGCCATATACCAGACCAATATGGAAACTATCTTGGTCTGGAATATGGAAACTATCTTGGTCTGGAATATGGAAGAGAAGCCCAGTTGCCTCAGGTCTCCTGAACCAGCCCTTAGCCCCCAACTCCATCTGTGATAAAGCAGTGATGGCCATTGAGCGCGAGAGAAGTCTTGACTTGCACCTAGCTTTGGTTCTAAACTCTCTGACTCCAGCCCTACCTCCCACCAAGGCGGTGACTGCCAGCTCACCCCAGGAAAAGATGCAGCCTGTGCTCACTTCAGGTCCAGCTCTGTCAACAAAGTTACTGGGCACAAGCAGACTGCATAGAGACACTCCCACACAAGGGTACACCTTCAAGACTGGAATAAGTAAATGTTTCACCAAATTCCAAAGAGACAGAGGAAGTTAAAATAAAAAGACAGACAGATATACTTCAAATTATAGAACAGAGGAAGAAAAATGCTGAAAAAACCCTAATGAAACAGATAATTTACCTGGTAAAGAGTTCAAAACAATAGTAGTAAGAATCCTAACTAAAGTGAAAAAAAAGAATAGATGATAATAATAAATTTAAATTAAAAAAAATAGATGAACATAGTGAGAATTTTAACAAATAACAAGAACATATAAAAAAGGACCAATCAGAGCTCAAGAATTCAATATTGAAAGATACTCTAGAGGGTACAGTATATTAGGTGATACAGAAGCGTGCATAGGTGATCTGGAAGATAGAATAATGGAAATCACCCAATTAGAACAGTAAAAAAAATAAAGCAAATTTTAAAAATGAGACTAGTTTAAGGGACCACTGGAACAATATCAAGCATAGACATTCACATTATAGGAGTACAAGAGAGAGAAGAAAGAAAGGAGTAGAAAATTTATTTGATGGAATTATGGCTGAAAATGTTCAAACTGAAGAAGGAAACTTTATATCTGGGTATAGGAAATACAGAGAGTTTCAAATAAGATTAAGACAAAGAAACCCACAACAATCATATCATAATTAAAATGGTAAATTTTAAAGATAAAAAGATACTTCTGAAGACAGCAAGAGATAAACAAACATATAAAGGAACCCCCATAAATCTATCAGTTGAGTTTTCAGCAGAAAGTTTGCAGGCTGGAGGGGAGTAGCATAATATATTTAAAGTGCTGTAAGCTAAAGTGCTTACAACCTTGGATACTCTACCTAGCAAGGTTATCATTCAGAATTGAAGACAATGCAAGGAGCTTCTCAGAAAAACAAAAAACTAAAAGAGTTCATCAATACTAAACTTAACTTATGGGAAGTGTTACAAGGTCTTATTTAAGTGAAAAAGATAAGG
Source organism: Capricornis sumatraensis (assembly GCF_032405125.1). Lineage (NCBI taxonomy): Eukaryota > Metazoa > Chordata > Mammalia > Artiodactyla > Bovidae > Capricornis > Capricornis sumatraensis. The sequence goes on from NC_091092.1 coordinate 10,666,493, forward strand.
CTACAACAACAAAAAAACACGTTATAGGAAGGGAAAAATTCTACTGATAAAGGCAAATATATAGTAAAGGCTGTGCTGATCAACTACTCAAATAAGCTAGTACAAAGATTAAAAGACAAAATTGTAAAATTAAATATAGCTACAATAAATAGTTAATAAATAAACATGAAGATGTAAAATATGACATAAAAACAGAAAATATGACGGGGGAGTAAAAAATGCAGAGCTTTTAGAATATGTTTGAACTTAAATGACTATAGTTGAAAACAAGTAGATATAGGTCAACACATATGAACTCCATGGTAATCACACATCAAAACCCAACAATAGATAAACAAACTAGAGAGAAATAAACAAAAACGTAATAGTAAAGAAAATCTTCAAAGGAAGAGACTAAAAGAAGAAAAAACAGAAAAGAACTACAAAAGCAACCAGAAAACAAATTTAAAAATGGCAATAAGTACTTGTCAATATCAATAACCTCAGATATGCAGATGACACCACCCTTATGCCTCTTGATGAAAAGTGAAAGAGGAGAGTGAAAAAGTTGGCTTAAAGCTCAACATTCAGAAAACGAAGATCATGGCATCCGGTTCCATCACTTCATGGCAAATAGATGGGGAAATAGTGGAAACAGTGTCAGACTTTATTTTTCTGGGCTCCAAAATCACTGCAGATGGTGACTGCAGCCATGAAATTAAAAGACGCTTACTCCTTGGAAGAAAAGTTATGACCAACCTAGATAGCATATTCAAAAGCAGAGACGTTACTTTGCTGACTAAGGTCCGTCTAGTCAAGGCTATGGTTTTTCCAGTAGTCATGTATGGATGTGAGAGTTGAACTGTGAAGAAGGCTGAGCGCCAAAGAATTGATGCTTTTGAACTGTGATGTTTGAGAAGACTCTTGAGAGTCCCTTCGATTGCAAGGAGATCCAACCAGTCCATTCTGAAGGAGATCAGCCCTGGGATTACTTTGGAAGGAATGATGCTGAAGCTGAAACTTCAGTACTTTGGCCACCTCATGGGAAGAGTTGACTCATTGGAAAAGACTCTGATGCTGGGAGGGATTGAGGGCAGGAGGAGAAGGGGACGACAGAGGATGAGATGGCTGGATGGCATCACTGACTCAATGGATGTGAGTCTGAGTGAACTCCAGGAGTTGGTGATTGACAGGGAGGCCTGGTGTGCTGTGATTCATGGGATCGCAAAGAGTAGGACATGACTGAGCGACTGAACTGAACTGAACTGTCAATAATCACTTTAAATATCAATGGACTAAATGCTCCCACAAAAAGACATAAGTGGCTGAATGGATTTAAAAAAAAAATACAGATTGAAAGTTAAGGAATGGAAACATATTCCATGCAAATGTAACTGGAAAGAAATCTGGGCTAACAATATTCATATTAAAAAAAGTAGAATTTAAAACAAAGTTTATAATAAAACACAAAGAAGGGCATGATACAATAATAAAAGGATCAGCACAAGAGGATATAACTTTAATAAACATATATGCACTTAGTATAGAACTGACCTATATAAAGCAAACATTAATAGACATAAAAGGAGAAATTGACAATAATTAAATAATAGTAGGGGACTTTAACACCCATTTACATTAATGAATAACTCATTCAGACAGGAAATCAATAGGGAAAGGGTGGCCTTAAATGACACATTAGACTAGTTGCACTTAATAGATATCTACAGGACAGTCCATTCTAAAACAGCAGAATACACATTCTTTTCATGGGCACATGAAATGCCCTCCAGGACAGATAACATACTAGGCCAAAAAACAAGTCTCAACAAATACAAGGACAGAAAGTATACCAAGTATCTTTTCCAACCACATGGATATGAAACTAGAAGTTAATTACAGGAAAAAATTGGAAAAACACAGAAAAGTAGATAGTAAACAATGTGTTAATAAACAACCAATAGATCAATGAAGAAATCAAAGGAAATCAGTAAATACTTTGAGACAAAAAATAAAAACACAACTTTCCAAATTTTATTTGATTCAACAAAATGGTTCTAAGAAGGATGTTTATGTTCATAAAAGCATACCTCAAGGAACCAAAAAAGAAAAAAACACAAAAAATCTCAAATAACAACCTAACCTACCATCTAAAGAAATTAGAAAAAAGACAAACAAAACCCAAAGTCATCAGAAGGAAGGAAACAATAAAAATCAGAGAAGATATAAATAAAATAGAGACCCCTGCCCGATTTGAAAGATTATTGAAACAAAGAGCTGTTTTTTAAAGACAAAGACAATTGATAAGACTTTAGTCAGGCTCACTAGAAAAAAAGAGAGATCTAAATGAACAAAGTAAGGAATGAAAGAGAAGTTACTATTGATATCACAGAAATACAAATAATCATAAAGTAATACTATGAACAGTTATAAATGAAAAACTGGACAATCCAGAAGAAATAGATAAATTCATAGAAACATACAACTTTCCAAAAATTAATCAGTTAACATAGATAATCTGAACATGTTGATGAATAATATTGAAATTGAATCAGTAATCAAAACAATTTCCAACAAACAAAAGTACGGGATGACGTAGCTTCACAAGGGGATTCTACCAAACATATAAATAAGAGCTAATACCTATTATTCTCAAACTATTAAAAAAAAACTAACATGAGGGAACACTCAAATTCATTCTATAAGGGTACCATTACCCTGAAATGAAAACTAGACAAAGACACCACATGCACACACAAAAAAACAAAATTGCAGGCCAATATACCTGATGAATATATTTGCAAATACCTTTGAAAAAATATAAACAAACTAAATCCAAGAATATGCAAAAAGGATCATACACTGTGATCAAGTGGGACTTATTCTAGGGACACAGGAAAGCATGATCAATATTTGCAAATCAATCAATGTGACACACCTCAATAACAAAATGAAGGGTAAAAATCACATGATCATCTCAATAGATGAGGAAAAGCATTCACAAAATCCAACACCAATTTATGATAGAAACTCTCAACAAAGTGGATATAGAGGAAATGTCCCTCCACATAAAAAAAGCCATAAGTGACAGACAGTTAATATCATACTCAATAATAAAAAGCTGAAAGCTTTTCCTCTAAGATGAAGAACAAGACAAGGATGCCCACTCTCATCATATCTATTTAACATAATATTGGAAGTTCTAATCACAGCACTTAGATGAGAAAAAGAAAGAAAGTATCCGAATTGGAAGGAAAGAGGTAAAACTGTCTATAGATAGAAAATCATAAAGTTTTCACCAAAAATCTATTAGAACTAACAAATTATTTCAGTGAAGTTGCAAAATGCAAGATTAATATATAGAAATTTGTTGAACATCTATACACTAAAAATGAACTATCAGAAAGAGAAAGCAAGAAAACAATGACATTTACAATAACATCAAATAGAATAAAATACCTAGTAATAAATTTAATCAAGGAGGTAAAAGACTCTGAAAACTGTAAGATATTGATGAAAGAAATTGAAGATGATAAAATAAATAGAAATAGATCCTGTGTTCATAAAATGCAAGGATTAATATAGTTACAATGTCCATACTATCTAAAGCAATTTAAAGATTCAAAGCAATGCCTATAAAACACTATGAAAATTTTCACAGAACTAGAAAACATAATCCTAAAAATTTTATGGAACCAAAAATACCCCAAATAGGCAAAGCAATCTTGAGAAAAAGTAATGAAGTTGGAAGTATCAGGTACCTCAACTTAAGACTATACTACAAAACTATTGTAATCAAAACAGTACAGTACTGGTGCAAAAACAGATACATAGATCAATGGAACGGAATACAAAACCCAGAAATAAATCAACACAATATGGTGAGTTAATCTATGACAAATGGGGCAAAAACATACAATGGAGAAAAGACAGTCTCTTCAATAATTAGTGCTCAGAAAATTGTACAGCTACATGTAAAAGAATGAAATTAGAACATTTTTCACACCACATGCAAAAATAAAATAGATTTAAGACCTAAATTTAAGACTAGAAATTATATAACCCTTGAAATAAAACATAAAGTACAGAAAGTACACTCTTTGACATAAAATCTTCACAATATTATCTGGACCTATCTCCCTTACCAAGGGAAACAAGAGCAAAAATGAACAAGTGAGATCTAATTAAACTTAAAAGCTTCTGTGTAGCTAAGGAAACCATCAACAAAACAAAAAGACAATATCTGAATGAGAGAAGATATTTGTAAATGGTATGTCTGATAAGGATTTAATATCCAAAAGATAAGGGCTTCCCTGGTGGTTCTTTACCACTTCCCTCGTGGCTCAGGTGGTAAAGAGTCCATCTGCAATGCAGGAGATCCAGGTTCAATCCCTGGATCAGGAAGATCCCCTAGAGAAGGGAATGGCTACTCACTCCAGTATTCTTGCCTCAAGAATTCCATGAACAGAGGAGCTGGAGGGCTACAGTCCATGGAGTCACATAGAGTTGGACACGACTGAGAAACTAACACTTTTACTAACACTGGTGTCTCAGTGGTAAAGAATCCACTTGCCAATCAATGCAGGAGATCCAGGTTTGATCAGTCGATTGGGAAGATCTCTCGCAGAAGGAAATGGCAACCCACTCCAGTGTTCTTGCCTGAGAAATTCCATGGACAGAGGAGACTGTGGGTGTTTGCTCAGTCACTTCAGTTGTATCTGACTCTTTGTGACCCTGTGGACCTTAGCCCACCAGGCTTGGTAGAAATCTAAACTAATAATCACTATGAATGTGAGAATCCAAATATGCCTGTTAAAATACACAAATAGTTACAGGTTAAAAAAATGACCTGACATAACATTGCCAAATATTGTCTATCAGAAACCCACTTTAAAGACTGAGATAGATTAAATGTTAAGTGACAGAGAACTATATATAATAAAAGAAAGTTGAGCTAATTTCATACAAAGCAGACTTCAGAATAAGGGAGATGATTAATGATAAAAAAAGTTCGAGTACATAGGATAAGAGGGCCAGTTGCCCAAGAAATCATAGCAGTCCCTAGTATGTATGCATTTAATGACAAAGTATCAAAGATATGTGATGCAAAAGCTGATAGAACTAAAAGAAAAACAGATATATCCACTCTTATGTTTAAAGAATTGAAAAAGCTGTCAATCATTTATAAATCAAGCATGCAGAAAATCAGTAAGAATATAGTAGGCCAGAACAGCATAGTCAGCTTGACTGAATTGACATTAATGGAGAACTTCAAAGAACTGTAGAATATACATCTTCTCAACCTCACATAGAGCACTTTCTAAAACACACTTTCATAAATTCAAAATAACAGAAATCATACAAAGTGTGTTTTCAGAATATAATGGAATTGAATTAGTAATCAACATCAGAAAGAAACCATGACATCCCCAAATATTTGGGAATTAAACAACACACTTCTATGTATAACACAGGTCAAAGAAGAAGTCTCAAGATAAATTTTAAAATATTTTGAACTAAATTTAATGAAAATAAAAATTATCAAAGTTCTGGCATGTTGCAGAAGCAGTGCTAATGGAGAACTTATAGCATTAAATGCATATATTATAAAAGAAGAAAGATCTAATATCAATATCCTAAGTGTTTACCTTGTGAAAGTGAAAGTGTTAGTCACTCAGTTGTGTCTGTCTCTTTGAGATCCCATGGACTATAGCCCATCAGGCTCCTCTGGCTATGGAATTCACCATTTCTTCTCCAGGGGATCTTCCCAACCCAAGGATTGAACCTGGGTCTTCTGCATTGCAGGCAGATTCTTTACCATCTGAGCCACGAGGGAAGCCTAAAGAGTTTCAAGGCAGTCAGGAGTTGAACCGAGGATCTTCTGATCTTCTGATCCTTAGAAACCTGAAAAAGAAGGGCAACTTAAGCCTAAAGCGATCAAAAGAAAATAAATTATAAGTATTTGAACAGAAATGAAAAAAAAAGGGAAAACAAAAAAAAACAATAGAGAAATCAATGAAACAAACAAACAAAAAAACTGGCTCCTAGAAAAGAGGGAAAAAATGAATAATTATCTAGCTAGACTAACCTTTAAAAAAGAAAATACACAAATAGCCAATGTCGGAACTGAAAGGATTATTACTACTGATCCTGTGAACATTTAGATATAATAAAAAGAATACTAGGAACAATTCTGTGCCCACAAACTTGATAACATATGAAATATACCAACTCCTTGAAAAACACAAACTAGAAATGCTCACACAGGATCAGTAGCAATGAGCATACCTAATACCCAAATCTTGTTTTCTATTCCTATTTTCCAAAAAAAAAAAGAGGATATAGAACATAACAGACAATCAAAAACTCTACTACACTTTTATTTTTCTTCATCTCAGTTCACTTCAGTTCCTTCTTCTTGTATGGAATAAAAACCTGGGGATCATGCTTGACTTCTCTCTTTATTGTACTTAAAAAAAAATTCATCTAGGAATTCTGTTGGCCTTAGCAACATACAATATTGTCAACTAACTAATTCTCATTCCCTCCAATGCTGTTATCCTGGTCAAAGTCACTAGCATCTCTCAATTTGTTTAATAGTTTTTTACCTGTTGTAGCTCTTGCCCTCCTACAGTATAGTTTCAAAAAGTCAGAGTAATCCTTTTGATACCTAAGTCAGCTCATATGTTTCTTATGCATAAAATCATCTAAAGACATTCTGTCAGAATAAAATCCAAAGTCCTTTAAATGGTCTAGACCTTTACTTTATGAATTCCACTTCTATTCATCATCTCCATGGACTACAGCAACTCTAACATTCTTGCTCCTTAAACCTACTTGGCCTGTTTCCGTCTCAGAGCCTTTGTACTTGCTATTTTCTCTTCCTATAAGGCTCTTTGTTGAAATAGAAACATGACTTGCTCCCTCACCAATTTCAAATCTTTGTTCACATGCAAATTCCATGAGACCTACCCTGACCACTCTCTTTCAAACTGCAGTCTACTCTTCCAGCACTCCTCCACTTTAAGATGCTTTGTTTTTACATAATACCTTCCATTATACTCTATACTTAATATTTTGCATATTTAGTGTGCCGCTCTTCTAGAAAATAAGTTCCATGAAGATGAAGGGTTTTGTCTCTTGTTTACTGTTATATCACCAGCATCTGGAATAGAGACTCAAAAATACTAGATACTCAAGAAAGGTTGGTGAATTTTGAATCAAATTCTACCTGGACTGCTTTCAAGGCTATTCTTAGACATATGTTACACCCTGAATTCGTCTATAATCACCATTGTTATTTTGCTACCAACTGCACAGATGCAGGTGATTGCTATTACTGATCGACCCTCTACACCTTTGTGTGCTGTGTGCTAAGTTGCTTCAGTTATGTCCAACTATTTACAACCCTATGGGCTGAAGCCCACCAGGCTCCTCTGTCTATGAGATTTCTCAGGCAAGTATACTGGAATGGATTGGCATGCCCTCCTCTAGAATATCTTCCTGATCCAGGGATCAAAACTGTCTCTTATGTCTCCTGCAATGGCAGCCAGGTTCTTTATAACTAGCACCACCTGGGAAGCCCCCTCTACATGTATAAGTGCTAGTTACTGCTGCTACCATTTGGGGCAAACTTGACCAATGCCAGCTTCATGGATCTCCTGTCTGTTCAAATGCCACTGGTCATTTATGTAACTTCAATACTCCAAACCACAACTCAAGAGTGTGCCTAAGTCATTATCTTCACCACTACAATGTGTTTTTTATATAATCATTTGCTATAATAATCTCCTAGACTTAAATTTCTCAGAACTATAAGGAAAAGCCTTTTTTTGCTAGTTTAGAAAGGTCTGACAGTACATATGCAATAACTCTTATGTATAACACGTTTAGTTTTATGCTCACAGCAATTTCTTCTAAGACACAAAGCTGCTTCTTGAGAGTGGGGTCAAGGCGAGTTCAATCATCTTGGACTGAGCATGCCTTAATGTTGTCAGAAGGCCATATACATTCCAGTACTTACTGTTCTCTAACTTCTGTCCCTGTTACATGGTTGACTAATATTGCTAGACTGGGCTCACTTGCAGGGCTCTGTACTTTCTTCTATCATACCCTCCAAATGTAGTTTGTCAGATGTGTTTCTATATGGAGCATATAAACATGTACTTCAGTGTACAAAGTCAAGTTCTTTCCTAGGAGGTGAACTGCATCTAATAAGGGCCTTCATCAAAGATGGCACTTCTATGGTCTGGTGACCATAGACATAGCCTCCTCCACAGATCAGTCAGATGTGTTTGTTCTTGTTCTTTAGTTATTCAGTCGTGTCCAACTCTTCTGTGATCCTATGGACTGTAGCTTGCCAGGCTTCTCTGTCCATGGGATTTTCCATGCAAGAATACTGGAGTAGTTTACCATTTCCTTCTCCAGGGGACCTTTCTGACCCATGGATTGAACCTATATCTCCTGCATTGGCAGGAGGATTCTTTACCACTGAGCCACCTGGAAAGCTCCTCAGATGTGTTTAGAAGTGTGTTTATATGATAAAATGAAATCAGATTTAGATTCATGGAGTCAAGATATTTTTGTCTCAGGAAGATTGTGTAGTTTTTCAGTTGTATCTGGGGAAATATTACTGGGGAAAAGACACTATAGATTTGAAGACAGGGTGGTCCTGATTGGGAAAGCATTGCTGTGATATAATCAATAGGGCCTAAGGACTTATGGCATCCTGGTCTTTAGCTCTCCTTTTGAAAAACACTTTATGAGTATGATGGTTAGGATTAAGATCTGTGGCCAATGACTGAAAAATTCAAAATTGCCATTGCTTAAATATTTTAGAAATGTACTTCTCTCATGGAAATCTGAAGTTGTATGTGACAGGGGTGACATGATAGCTCTAACTATTGAAATCTTAGAGGACTTCACCTTTGCTGAGTGGGGCCCTTATTCTTAGGTCTGAAGCATCGCCCACATCACAGGTAGCAGGACAGAGGAAAAGATGAAGAAAAAGGTACAACATGCAACTTTCAGTACTTTTATAAGGAAGATTGTTGGAAGATTTCATATGACACTTCTACTTTCATCTCATTGACCAGAACTTATCACATGTCACATGTAGGGAGGCTTAGAAATGTATTCCTTATCTAGGGAGCTACATTTCCAACTGAAAATACTATTATTCTGCTCATTGAATCTAAGGTCCTATAGCAGGTTTGAGAAAAATGGATATCAGAGGCAGTCTCTGCCACCACCCTTCTCAATTACATATATATATATGTAGTGCAGTTAGCATCAATAGGTATATGTATGTGTATGCAGGTGCTCATGTGCACAGTGGGAATAGTCTTTATGAAAGAGGTGATATGAGATGAGACAGTGGTTAAAAATGTGGACTTGATACCACTCAGTTTGGCTGTAAACTTAAAACTGCTCTAAAAATGTATCAAAATTTGAAAGAAAACCCCAAATGATGTCAACCCTGAATATTCATTGGAAGGACTGATGCTGAAGATGAAGCTCCAGTGCTTTGGCCATCTGATCTGAAGAGCCAGTTCACTGAAAAAGACCCTGCTGTTGGGAAAGACTGAAGGCAGGAGGAGAAGGGAGCAACAGGATGAAATGGTTGCATGGCCTCACTGACTTGATGGACATGAGTTAGAGCAAGCTCTGGGAGTTGGTGATGGACAGGGAAGCCTGGCATATTGCAAAGAGTTCATGGGGTTGCAAAGAGTCAGACACAACTTAGCTATTGAACAACAAACATGATCTTGAGACAGCAGACCTTAGATTTAAACCCCAGTTCTTCTACTTACAAGTCCTATGAACTTTGACAAGTTACTTCACCTCCCTGAACCTCAATTTGCCACATGTGAAGCAGACAAAACACCAATTCTGGGATTGTTGCAATTTTAATATGAATAATGTATATAAATCGCCTAAGAACAGCATTTTACACATAGTCAGTTCAATAAATAGCTCATATATATATGACTATTTACATAAAATTTTACCTGTATACCACTATGGAAGCCATTCAAACAATAATTTTAAAACTGTAGCATTGCATATCAGTTTTCAAAGAGATACTGGCCTTAAAGTCAAAAGAGCTGAGTTTTAACTCAGATGGCTTTGGGCAATTCATTTACTATTTTTTTATTTTAAATTTCCTTTCTTCTTTCTTTTCCTGTCTCTCTTTCACTTTCTTTTTTCTTCTTTGTATTGTATTAATAGCATCAAGGATCAGAAAGGGTAATAGAAATGCCTTAGGGAAAGTATAAAGTACATCTTCCTTGGCATCCTTGGTCTCTACACACTACATGCTAGTGACACCCACCTCACTCTTTTGTGACAAAGAAAATTGTCTCCAGACATTGCCAAATGACCTCTGGGGGAAAAATTGCCCCTAGTTCAGAGCTACTGTTCTAGGCAATAAGATATTGAAACAGTAAATGCTAAGTGTTACCAGTTTAGAATGTGTGTTTGCTTAGTTGCTCAGTCATGCCCGACTCTTTGCGACCCCATGGACTAGAGCCCACCAGGCTCCTCTGTCCATGGGGGTTATCCAGGCAAGAATACTGGAGTGGGTTGTCATGCCCTCCTCCAGGGATCTTCCCAACTCAGGGATCGAACTCAGGTCTCATGCATTGCAGATTCTTTACCATTTGAGACACCAGAGAAGCCCAAGAATGCTGGAGTGGGTAGCCTATCCCTTCTGCAGGGAATCTTCCAGACCCAGGAATCCAACTGGGGTTTCCTGCATTGCTGGTGGATTCTTTACCAACTGAGCTACCTATTAACCATTTAATAAAAATTGTATTAAATATGACATGAACTTAAAGCATTGTTCTTTTGTGGTTTCCTAGCATGTAGTTATGTAAGTCTTTTATAAGTCTTTCAGTAATCACTGGTGCATCATAGAATTGCATGCAGGAAGTTGGATTTTTAAATGAAAAAGACAATTATATGATATAAAATTGTTGTACATTCTATAACATTACAATTGTTTTAAATAATCTGGCATGAAGTAGAAGAATGAAACGAGTGTCACCTATACACCCCACTCCTAGGCTTTCTAGTGAACTCATCCAGTCCTTCAACATCTCAGTTTCTAAATACTCATTTTGGGCAAAAGAGTAAAATTTGCGGAGGAAAACTGGCCTGAATTTTTGTCTTTTTTTCTTGGAGAATCCCAAAAAGATAGCTGTGTCTATTTTCATAAAATAATTTCTAATGTCCCTCATTTCTCATACATGAGCCTGTAGCACCACTTAGTGGCTAGTACAGCTAATATGAAAAGCAAGTTTAAAAGTAGCATTTAAAATATTTTCTAATATTTTCCTATTAGACTTAGCTTTCCTAATAGGAAAATAGATGTCATTCCTATCTTCTAATTTTGTTATGCTTGTTTAAAATAATCAAGTGCAGCAGAACCTTAATACAAATGTCAAAAAGTTGCAGTTTCATCTAGTTTCTGGTAAAATTTATATTCCCCTTTGTTAGATGTTTTATTAGAGGCCTGAGCTCAAGTTCAGGTGAAGGAACCCCTTTTCTCTTGTACTGCTTGATTTTTCTCTAAAAACAGCAATTAGAGCAAGGTAGAGGAATCAAGGGGAAATGAATAGCCGGTAATAGGATAAAGGAGTTTTCCAGTGAGGAGGGTGATGGTCCAGACATGCCATGCAGAGTTTATGAAAGTATTTTTTTTCAGGGGAGAGACCATTGTTATTTTATTATAGAAGTAATAAAAACAATTCAAAAAATTATGAAGAATACATAAGATAATATGTAGTCTTATCTCTATGTAGATAATTACTTTAAAATGTTTGGTATGTGTATGTGCAGGTGTGTGTGTGTGTGTGTGTGTGTGTGTGTGTGTTCTATGTACAAGCTTTATAGAAAAAAATTGTTTTTCTCTCTTAAACCAATAGATACAAATAAGTTGAAGATAAATTTCAATTACAATTGAGGAACACAACACCCATTATTTGGTGAATTTTTTATAACTAAAAAAGTAATATTCAGACATGACTAAAAGCTCTACAAGTATGAAAGGATAGAAAAACAGATGTCTTACCCAATCAGAATTTTTTTTCCTTTCTCAGAAACATTGTATGTTGATGTTTAAAGTTCTTATGTAATACAATAGATAATATAAATACTACAATTATTAATTATGTTATGTATTTTTTGTACCTTGTATAATCCCTTTAATGAATCTGAGAGATCTACCATATTGGCCTATCTAGATATGTTCCATTTTTGTTAATGGAGTATTTTCTGCTGTATAGATTTACTATATTTTTAAAACCAGTCACCTACTGATGGGAATTCAGTTTTTTTCCTTCTAGTCCAGTACTTGATTACAACCAATCAGGCAACAAACATTCTTTTGCATATAACTGTGCACATGTCTGAGTATATCTGTAGTATATATTTCTAGAACTAAAATTGCTGGTTCAAAGGGAATGTGCGTGCTGAATGCTGTTGTCAAATTCCCTTGCAAAGAGACTGTAACAATAGAACGTACAAGTGGAATAATACAAAAGTCTTTAACCTTTGCCAATCTGACAGATAAAAAATGATTATCTTTGTTCTCATTCCTGTTTTTTCATTATGAGTGAGCCAAATATTTAAATAAGTTTATAAGTACTTCATATTTCTTTTGATGACCTCATTGTTCATGTCTTTTTTAAAATTTATTTAATTTATTTATTATTATTTTTATTTTACTTTACAATACTGTATTGGTTTTGCCATACATCAACATGAATCCGCCACGGGTGTACATGAGTTCTCAATCCTGAACCCCCCTCCCACCTCCCTCCCCATACCATCTCTCTGGGTCATCCCAGTGCATCAGCCCCAAGCATCCTGTATCCTGTATCGAACATAGACTGGCGATTCGTATCTTACATGATAGTATACATGTTTCAATGCCATTCTCCCAAATCATCCCACCTTCTCCATCTCCCACAGAGTCCAAAAGTCTGTTCTCTACATCTGCGTCTCTTCTGCTGTCTTGCATACAGGGTTATCGTTACCATCTTTCTAAATTCCATATATATGTGTTAGTATACTGTATTGGTGTTTTTCTTTCTGGCTTACTTCACTCTGTATAATCGGCTCCAGTTTCATCCACCTCATTAGAATTGATTCAAATGTATTATTTGTAATGGCTGAGTAATACTCCATTGTGTATATGTACCACTGTTTTCTTATCCATTCATCTGCTGATGGACATCTAGCTTGCTTCCATGTCCTGGCTATTAGAAAGAGTGCTGTGATGAACATTTGGGTACATGTGTCTCTTTCAATTCTGGTTTCCTCAGTGTGTATGCCCAGCAGTGGGATTGCTGGGTCATAAGGCAGTTCTATTTCCAGTTTTTTAAGGAATCTCCACACTGTTCTCTATAGTGACTAAAATTTATTTTTTAATTGAAGGATTATTGCTTTACATAATTTTGTTTTTCTCTGTCAAACCTCAACAAGAATCAGCCATAGGTATGTATCTATCCCCTCTGTTTTGAACCTCCCTCCTATCTCCGTCCCCATCCCACCCCCTCTAAGTTGATACAGAACCCCTGTTTGAGTTTCCTGAGACATACAGCAAATTCCTGTTGGCTATCTATTTTACATATGGTAAGTTCCATGTTACTCTCTCCATACATCTCACCCTCTCCTCCCTCTCCCTATGTCCATAAGTCTATTCTCTATGTATGTTTCTCTATTGCTGCCCTGTAAATAAATACTTCAGTATCATATTTCTAGATTCTGTATATATGTGTTAGAATACAATATTTATCTTTTTTGTTCTGACTTACTTCACTCTGTAAAATGGGCTCTAGGTTGATCCACCTCATTAGGACTAACTCAAATGTGTTCCTTTTTATGACTGAGTATTCCTTTTGTATATGTACCACAACTTCTTTATCCATTCATCTGTTGATGGATATTTAGGTTGCTTCTATGTTCTAGCTATTGTAAATAGTGCTTCAGTGAAAAATGGGATACATGTGTCTTTTTCAATTTCGGTTTACTCAGTGTGTATGCCTAAGAATGGGATTGCTGGGTCATCAGTTCAGTTCAGTCAGTTCAGTTGATCAGTCGTGTCTGACTCTTTGCAACCCCATGGACTGCAACACGCCAGGCCTCCCTGTCCATCACCAACTCTCAGAGCTTCCTCAAACTCATGTCAATTGAGTTGGTGATGCCATCCTACCATCTCATCCTCTGTCGTCCTCTTCTCCTTCCCTCAATCTTTCTCAGCATCAGGGTCTTTTCAAATGAGTCAGCTCTTCACATCAGGTGGCCAAATTATCGGACTTTCAGCTTCAACATTAGTCCTTCCAATGAATATTCAGGACTGATTTCCTTTAGGATGGACTGGTTGGATCTCCTTGCAGTCCAAGGGACTCTCAAGAGTCTCCTTCACCACCACAGATCAAAAACATCAATTCTTCAGCACTCATATAGTGGTTTTATTCCTAGTTTTTAAAGGAATCTCTGTACTGTCTTCCACAGTGTCTGTATCAATTTACATTCCCACCAACAGTGCAAGAGCCTTCCCTCTTCTCCATACCGTCTCCAGCATCTATTGTTTGTAGACTTTTTGATGATGGCATTCTGACCAGTGTGAGGCGATATCTCATTGTAGTTTATATTTGCATTTCTCTAATTATGAGGGATGTTGATCTTTTCATGTGCTTGTTAGCCTTCTGTATGTCTTCTTTGGAAAAATGTCTGTTTAGATATTTTTCCCACTTTTTGATTGGGTTGTTGGTTTTTCTGGTATTAAGCTGTATCAGTTGCTTTTATATTTTGGAAACTTAATCCTTTGTCAGTTGTTTCATTTGCTATTATTTTCACCCATTCTGAAGGTTTTCTTTTCACCTTTCTTATAGTTTCCTTTGCTGTGCAAAAGCTTTTAAGTCTAATCAGGCCCCATTTGTTTACTTTTGTTTTTATTTCCATTCCTCTTGGAGGTGGGTCATAGAGGATCTAGCTTTGATTTATGTCATTGACTGTTCTGCCTTTGTTTTCCTCTAAGAGTTTTATAGTTTCTAGTCTTATATTTAGGTCTTTAATCCATTTTGAGTTTTTGAGTTGATCTTTGTGTTTGGTGTTATGAAGTGTTCTAATTTCATTCTTTTACATGTAGCTGTCCAATTTTCCAAGCACCATGTATTGAAGAGGCTGTCTTTGCTCCATTGTATATTCTTGCCTCATTTGTCAAAAATAAGGTACCCATAGGGTCATGGATTTATTTCTGAGCTTTCTATCTTGGTCCACTGATCTATATTTCTGTTTCTGTGTGTGCCAGTACCATACTGTCTTGAAGACTGTAGCTTTGTAGTATAGTCTGAAGTCAGGCAGGTTGATTCTTCCAGCTCCATTCTTCTTTCTCAAGACTGCTTTGGCTATTCAGGGTCTCTAGTGTTTCCATATGAGTTGTGAAATATTTATTCTAGTTCTATGAAAAATGCCATTGGTAGTTTGATAGGGATTACATTGAATCTCTAGACTGTGTTTGGTAGTATATTCATTTTCACAATATTGATTCTTTCTACCCATTCTCACCATCTGTTTTTGTCATCTTTGATTTCTTCATTAGTGTCTTAAAATTTTCTGTGTACAATTCTTTTGTCTCCTAGGTAAGTTTATTCCAAGATATTTTATTCTTTTTGTTGCAGTGGTGAATGGGAATGATTTCTTAAATTCTGTTTCTGATTTTTCAATGTTAGTATATAGAAACGCAAGTGATTTCTGTGTACTTCTTTTGTATCCTGAAACATTGCTAAATTCACTGATTTGCTCTAGTAATTTTCTGATACTTTTTTTTTAATTTATTTTTTTTTTAATTTTAAAATCTTTAATTCTTACATACTATCTTTAGGGTTTTTTTTTTATGTACAGTATCATGTCATCTGCAAACAGTGAGAGCTTTACTTATTCTTTTCTGATCTGGATTCCTTTTATTTATATTTCTTCTCTGATTGCTATAGCTAGGACTTCCAAAACTATTTTGATTAATAGTGGTGAAAGTGGACACCCTTGTCTTGTTCCTGATCTTAGGGGGAATGCTTTTTTTCACCATTGAGAATAATATTTGCTGTAGGCTTATCATATATGGCCTTTACTATGTTGAGGTAGTCAACACTTTGCATGAGGTGGCCAAAGTATTGGAGTTTCAGCTTCAGCATCAGTCCTTCCAAAGAACACCCAGGGCTGATCTCCTTTAGGATGGACTGGTTGGATCTCCTTGCAGTCCAAGGGACTCTCAAGAGTCTTCTCCAACACCACAGTTCAAAAGCATCAATTCTCTGGCACTCAGCATTCTTCACAGTCCAACGTTCACATCCATACATGACCACTGGAAAAACCATAGCCTTGACTAGATGGACCTTTGTGGACAAAGTAATGCCTCTGCTTTTGAATATGCTATCTAGGTTGGTCATAACTTTCCTTCCAAGGAGTAAGCATCTTTTAATTTCATGGCTGCAGTCACCATCTGCAGTGATTTTGGAGCCCCCAAAAATAATGTCTGACACTTTTTCCACTGTTTCCCCATGTATTTCCCATGAAGTGATGGGACTAGATGCCATGATCTTCGTTTTCTGAATGTTGAATTTCAAGCCAACTTTTTCACTCTCCTCTTTCACTTTCATCAAGAGGCTCTTTAGTTCCTCTTCAGTTTCTGCCACAAGGGTGGTGTCATCTGCATATCTGAGATTATTCATATTTCTCCAAGCAATCTTGATTCCAGCTTGTGCTTCTTCCAGCCCAGCGTTTCTCATGATGTACTCTGCATATAATTTAAATAAGCAGGGTGACAATATACAGCCTTGACGTACTCTTTTTCCTGTTTGGAACCAGTCTGTTGTTCCATGTCCAGTTCTAACTGTTGCTTCCTGATCTGCATATAGCTTTCTCAAGAGGCACCTCATGCAAAGAGTTGTCTCATTGGAAAAGACTCTGATGCTGGGAGGGATTAGGGGCAGGAGGAGAAGGGGACGACAGAGGATGAGATGGCTGGATAGCATCACTGACTCGATGGACATGAGTTTGGGTGAATTCCAGGAGTTGGTGTTGGACAGGGAGGCCTAGCGT
This sequence comes from Capricornis sumatraensis, assembly GCF_032405125.1. Classification (NCBI taxonomy): domain Eukaryota; kingdom Metazoa; phylum Chordata; class Mammalia; order Artiodactyla; family Bovidae; genus Capricornis; species Capricornis sumatraensis. Next base: position 10,683,578 of record NC_091092.1, read on the forward strand.
GCTGCAATTCATGTGGTCGCAAAGAGTCGGATACGACTGAGCAACTGAACTGAACTGAACTGAACTGATGTTGAAGTAGGTTCCTTCTATGTCCGTTTTTTTTTTTAATATGATGAATCACTTTGATTGATTTGCATGTATTGAAGAATCCTTGCATCCTTGGAAGAAACCCAACTTAATCATGGTGTATGAGCTTTTTGATGTGTTGCTGAATTCTGTTTGCTAAAATTTTGTTGAGGATTTTTGCATCTATATTCATCAGTGATATTGGCCTGTAGTTTTCTTTTTTTGTGTTGTCTTTGTCTGGCTTTGGTTCAGGGTGATGGTGGCCTTGTAGAATGAGTTTGGAAGTGTTCCTTCCTCTGCAATATTTTGGAAGAGTTTTAGAAGAATAGGCATTAGTTCTCTAAATGTTTGATAGAATTCTCCTGTGATGCCATCTGGTCCTGGGCTTTTGTTTTGGGGGAGATTTTTGATCACAGCTTCAATCTCAGTGCTTATAATTGCATTGTTCCTAATTTCTATTTCTTTTAGGTTCAGTCTTGGAAGATTGAACTTTTCTAAGAATCTGTCCATTTCTTCCAGGTTATCCATTTTATTGCCAAATATATAGTTGTTCATAATCTTTGTATTTCTGCATTGTCTGTTGTAATCTCTACTTTTTCATTTCCAATTTTTTTGATTTGATTCTTCTCTCTTTTTTGTTGATAAGTCTGGCTAAAAGTTTCTCAGTTTTGTCTATCTTCTCAAAGAACCATCTTTTAGTTTTATTAATCATTACTATTGTTTCTTTCATTTCTTTTTCATTTATTTTTCTTGTATCTTTATGATTTCTTTCCTTCTACTAATTTTGGTGGGGTTTTTTGTTGTTCTTCTTCTTCTTTTTCCAGTTGTTTTAAAAGTTAGGTTATCTAGTCAATGTTTTTCTTGTTTCTTGAGGTAGGATTGTATTGCTATAAACTTCCCTCTTAGAACTGCTTTTGCTTCATTCCGTATGTTTTGAGTTGTCATATTTTCATTGTCATTTATTTCTAGAAATTTTTTATTTCCCTTTCAATTTCTTCAGTAACCTGTTGGTAATTTAGAAACGCATTGTCTAATCTCCATGTATTTGTGTTTTTTACAGGTTTTTTTTTTCTTGTAATTGATATATATTCTCATAGCATTGTGGCTGGAAACGATGCTTGATATGATTTCAATTTTCTTAAATTTACTGAGGTTTGATTTGTGACCCAAGATGTGCTCTATCCTGGAGAATGTTCCATGTGCACTTGAGAAGACTGTTTATTCTTCTGCATTTGGATGCAATGTCCTGAAGATATCAATGAGATCCATCTCATCTAGTGTATCACTAAGACTTGTGTTTCCTTATTAATTTTCTGTTTTGATGATCTGTCCATTGGTGTGAATGGGGTATTAAACTCTCCTACTATTATTGTGCTACTGTCAATTTCTCCTTTTATATCTTTTATTGTTTTATGTTTTGAGGTGCTCCTATGTTGGGTGCATAGATATCTACAATTGTATTGTCTTCCTCTTGGACTGATCCCTTGATCATTATGTAGTGTCCTACCTTATCTCTTGTAATCGTTTTTATTTTAAAGTCTATTTTGTCTGATTTGAGGACTGCTACTCTAGCTTTCTTTTGGTTCCCATTTGCATGGAATATATTTTTCCATCCTCTTACTTTCAGTCTATATGTGTTGTTAGTTCTGAGGTGGGTTTCTTGTAGACAGCATATATATGGGTCTTGTTTTTTTTATCCATTCAGTCAGTCTGTGTCTTTTGGTTGGAGCATTTAATCCATTTACATTTAAATTATTTATTAATATATATGTTCTTAATGCCATTTTCTTAATTGTTTGGGGTTGATTTTTTAGATCTTTTTCTTCTCTTGTATTCCTTGACTATATAAGCCCCTTTCACATTTGTTATAAAGCTGGTTTGGTGGTACTGAATTCTCTTAACTTTTGCTTGTCTGAAAAGCTTTTGATTTCTCCATCAATTTTGAATGAGATTCTTACTGGGTACACTAATCTTGGCTGTAGAGTTTTCCCTTTCAGCACTTTGAATATATCCTGCCATTCCTTTCTGGCCTGCAGAGTTTCTGCTGAAAGATCAGCTGTTAAACAAATGGGATTTTCCTTGTATGTTACTTGTTGCTTTTCCCTTGCTGCTTTTAATATTCTTTCATTGTGTTAGTCTTTGTTAGTTTGATTAGTATGTGTCTTGGCATGTTTCTCCTTGGGTTTATCCCATATGGGACTCTGTGCCTCTTGGACTTGATTGACTATTTCCCTTTCCATGTTGGGGAAAATTTCAACTATGATGTCTTAAAATTTTTTCTCATACCCTTTTTTCTTTCTCTTCTTTTCTGGGACTCCTATAATTCGAATGATGGTGCATTTGATATTTTCCCAGAGGTCTCTGAGACTATCCTCAGTTCTTTTCATTATTTTTACTTTATTTGCTTTTCAGAAGTTATTTCCACCATTTTATCTTCTAGCACACTGATTCGTTCTTTTGCTTCAGATATTCTGCTGTTGATTCCTTCTTGAGTATTTTTAATTTCAGTAATTGTGTTGTTTGTCTCTGTATGTTTATTCTTTAATTCTTCTAGGTCTTTGTTAATTGATTCTTGCATTTTCTCCATTTTGCTTTCAAGGTTTCTGATCATCTTTACTATCATTATTCTGAATTCTTTTTCAGGTAGTTTGCCTGTTTCCTCTTCATTTGTTTGGACTTCTGTGTTTCTAGTTAGTGCCTTCATTTGTGTAGTATTTTATTCTGCCTTTTCATTATTTTTTAACTTATTGTGTTTAAGATTTCCTTTTCCCAGCGTTCAATGTTGAATTCTTTCTTTCTCTTGGTTTCTTCCCTCCTAAGGTTGTTCCAGTGGTTTCTGAAAGCTTTGCATAGGCGGAGATTTGTGCTGAATTTTTTTTCCTCTTACAGGCAAGGCTGAGTGAAGTGGGAATCCTGTCTGCTGATGATTGGGTTTGTATTTTTGTTTTGTTTGTTGTTTAGATGAGGTGTCTTGCACAGAGTGCCACTGGTGGTTGTGTGATGCTGGGTCTTGTATTCAAGTGGTTTCCTTTGTGGGAGTTCTCACTATTTGACACTCCCTAGGGGTAATTCTCTGGTAGTTTAGGGTCTTGGAATCAGTGCTCCCACTGAAAAGGTCAGGGCTTGATCTCTGGTCAGGAGCGAAGATTCCACAAGTGGTTTGTAATGGCATTAAATGAGATTAAAACAAATGCCCAGAAATGAGAAACCAAAGATGAACCCCAGACAAATGACAGTTACAAAATCATGAAGATAATAATTAAAATAGTGGAATATACACATATACATATACACCCATAAGCAAAATCAAAGCAGTCCAAAAACATAAAGTACAATACATCAACCTGGTGAACAAAGGAAACCAAAAGTTATATCTACCACCTAAGAACAAAACTAACTAAAGCAGAAACTATAAAACATAATTAAAGCAAGGTGCCAAGTGGGGAATAAAGAAGTGAAAACAAAACTAACAAATATGTTTAGAGGAAATGAAAGGAAGAATATATATGCAAAGGTAAATAGAGGTAGATAAAGAAGATTTATATACATTAAAGATTTACTGCAAGGGGACAAGAACAGTAGGAAAAGCAAACAAAGGAATAAATGTAGAAAAAATAAAATGTTTAAAAATGAAAATAAAAGAGAAAAGACAAAAAAAAGGAAGAAGAAAGAAAAACAGAAAAAGAAAACTCCACAGAACTGCAAAAGCCCAATGTAGAGGCAGAGGTTATAACAACAATACAAAGTGTGACTGAGAAAAAAAAAACACTCAAAATCTTATTTAGATATCATACTGCCAATAAAATCAACAACAACAATGGGGATGGGGGCGGAGAAAAGGAAAAAGAAAAAATTCAAAAGAATCTATAGAACAAGTCAAAACATAAGAATTATAATTGTTTTTCTTGAGTCACTGCTGTCAGAGTCCTCTCCCTTGCTGGGAGTCACAGTCCACCTCACCTCCCCAGGATGCCCTCCAACACTGTGCTGGTCTCTGGATCTGCTGTGGGGGCAGCTCAGATTCTAATCTGGTCCTACTCCTGTGTGTTCTTGCCTCCAAGGTCCACAGCTATCAGAACTAGTGAGTTTTCTCTTGTGCGAGCTTTCAATATCCTTTTATATATTCCATAGACACAGAGTCTGCCTAGTTAATTGTGCAGATTTAATCTGCAGCTTGTACAGCTGGTAGGAAGGTTTTGGGTCTTCTTCCTTAGCCACACTGCCCCTGGGTTTCAATTGTGGTTTTATTTCCACCTCTGCATGTGGGTTATCCACTGGGGTTTGCTCCTGAGGCTGCCCTGGAAGACTTGGGTCTGCCCCAGTGAGAGCAAGGTGTGGAGGTGGTGCAGCTGCTTGGGTTGCAGGGTTTCTGGTAGCACCAGGTACTTTCAGGGGAGTTGGTGGCTAGGGCAGCAGGAAATATAGTGCTCTGGATGGGTATGACAACCAGTCTTGGCCAATATACTCCAGTATTCTTGCCTGGAGAACCCTCCTGACAGAGAAGCCTGTAGGCCACAGCCCACAGGGTCGCAAAGAGTTGAACACGACTGAAGCAACCCTGTGTGCATAGATGCAAGACTTCTTTTTTGCCTGTGGCAGCTCTGCCCCGGTGAGGATTGAGCGTGAAGGTGGCACAGCTGCTTGGGTTGAGGGGACCTTGGTGGCACCAAGTGTGCAAGCACATGGACTGCCTCTGCCACAGGAGTTATGGCCTGATCAGGATCTTTTTTCGAGGCTTTTGTAGCTGGCTATCAGAGGGCCTCTTTGGCCAGTCTTTCTCCATGGCTCTGCCCATTCAGGCACTTAAGGGGCTCCCTTGCCTGGGAGCCTTCTCTGTTGTTTGGTGTGTCAAGCACATAGAGGGGGCCCCCCTGAATGGGTTCCTACTCTGTAGATTGGCATGCCAAGCACTTAAAGGGGCACCCTGAGCGGGATCCTATTGTGTAGTTCCGTGTGTCAGGCATTTGATGGACCAATCTCTCTACTGTTCAACTGCAGATGCTGGCGTGTGGGAAGAGAGAGGCTACGGTCATGGCTCCACTCCCTTCGCGTGACTCAACAATATCGCCTAGCTTCCATGGCTACCTGGCTTTCCTCCACAGGCATTTCCCACCACAGTATCCTCCCTCACATCCCCCTCCATCCATTTCTCTGCAGTCAACAGCAGCCCTCACCCAAGGATTGCTCCACAATCCCTAAACTCCAGGTGACCTGCACTGTCCAGGGTATTCATGTTTGCAGCAGGGACTGTCTGATTCTCATTCCATTTAGGCTGCACAGATCAGCTGTTTCACCCTCAGCCTTAAATGTTTTTCCTCTGACTCAGATAATTGCCGTGATCTGGGGATCAGACCCCTGCTTCAGTTCCCCCACTCACCAAAGGCAGGTCCAGTACTACTAAAACGCTGGAAAAATAGGGGGCTGTTTTTCTCCCTAGTTCCTTTGACCGAGTTTTGCATGGTTCTATATATTCTTTACTGCTTATCAGGTACTCCTGTCTGCTCTCAATTGGTGTTCTGCATGCACTTCTGAGTCTGAAGGTGTATTCCTAATGTATCTGTGGAGAGAGATGTACTCCACATCCACCTACTCCTCTGCCATCTTGTTCTCTCCTTGTTCATGTCTTTAGCCTATTTCAATCTACTGAGTTTGGCTTCCGCTGAAAGGAGAACTTCGTACAAGGATTTGAATTCAGATAGTTTATTTGAGAGATGATCTCAGAAAGAAGCAGCTGAAGATTTGGTAGAGTAAGAAAAAGGAAAGAAAGAGAATAAAACAACACATGGATGCATTATTTAGATCACTACAAGTTTTAGGGACAAGATGGAAGAGACTCATTTCTTCCTGTCCCTTCTCACTAGATACAACTATAAACTCTGAATTTACAGTGCATTTGGCAACCAAAGGAGAAAATTCTGAAGGGTGGTAACAGGAAGGTATGGTGGCTTGAGACTCCCAAGGCTGGAGAAACAACAGAATGGCAAGTTGTTGTAAGTATTCCAAATCCCCCACATAGAATCATTTCTCCCCCAGGTTTAATGAGAGTTCCTCTGACAACATCAAGAAAGCCCAGCACTACTAGAAAAGGAGATTTATCAGGAACCTCATGAAGATTAAGTGGTCAAAGGATGCAGCCTTTTACCCAGTTGAGCAGGAGACTCCAATTACACACTGGAAAATACTGTGGGTAGCCTGCTAACAACAGCAAGTGGGGTTCCACCACAAAAGTCACCCGAGTCTGGAAAGCTTCTTTATCTCCACTAGCATAAGACTCCCCTTCCCCACCCAGAGACATTAGTTCACCAGTGGACAAGATCCTACAACAACTGACCAGCTAGAGACGTACACTCCATCATCCACAGACAGAGGAAGACATGCCATAACAACATTACTGCCAGGAAAGACTCTTGCCCATGGCCTGAAACTCCTCTACCCTACCCAGAGACACCAGGTACCCAGGACAAGGGAAACATCTTCCACCCCAGCAGCAGGCACCAGTTGGAGCTACAGCACTCAGTCATGTCTGACTCTTTGTGACCCAATGGACTGTAGCCCACTAGGCTCTTCTGTCCATGGAATTCTCCTGGCAAGAATACTGGAGTGGGTTGCCATTTCTTTCTCCAGGGGATCTTCCCAACCCAGGGATTGAACCTGGGTCTCCTGCATTAGATAAACCAAACAGAACAAAGTAATAGTGCAAAACCTCTAAAAATAAATAAACTGTCATTATAACCACAGACCACAAAAGTACACCAGGACTTTGGTGTTATCTCTAGGCATGGTGGCTCCCTACTTAAATAAAAGATTTAAATGTGAGTCTCCTAACATAATAAATAAAACGTATAGGAAATAATCATATCAAGAATCAGAGAAATCTTAACTTGAATAAGAAAAGTTAATTAACAGATGCCAAACATTAAGATGAATCAAATGTTGGAGTCATTTAGGCATCAATTATCATGGACCGTAAGTAACCCCTTGTATTTGTCCTCCAATTTCAACAGCAAAACTTAACAATCCATGAACAAAATTGCCTCTGTGGGAGTTGAGAGATCCAGCACCATATGCCAAAGGACCTGGGGGAGTCTCACCCACCTGTGCATTGAATAGTAGACAGATCTTGGTACTGGTTTTGAAATCTGCAGAAGAGGGTGAACCAGTTCTAGTTCCTCTTGGCTATTGTCTGAGAGTAACTGGAGAACACTGGCTTGGGCAGATAGCTATGGATGTGAGTCTTTTTATAAGTTCAGATTTCCAGAAGAAAAATTTTACCACTTCCTTGGAGCAGAACATTTACAAATTTGTACACATTGGAATGGGTAAAAGAAAAAAAAAAAAAACTTCACTTTGCTAGCATCACCCTTTCCCCAGGGCAACAAAGCTTAGGGCCAAGGAAATAAATCTGTGATTTCTCCCAGGGGAGAATGGGAGACTGGGTGGGTAAACACCTGCCTTTCCCAGGTGTATGGGACACTGCCAAAGAGACATTTCTCTCTCATAGCATCCAGAGTATTAACTTCTGAGTTCCATGACTGGGGGGAAGAAAGATCAGGGGAGTAGCATAAAAGATTCCTAGAGGGTATTAAAGGGACATGATTCTAATGGTGGCATTCTGGACTCCTTTGGAAAACTACCCAGCAGCTGCAAGGAAAATCTCAACTGAAAATCCCCTGGACTGGTTCACAGACACCCACAGTATATAATACCAAATTCATGCCTCCCCCAACTCTGCAGCTGGCTCCCTGTGGTGACCATGATGGTGAGATTTGGAATAAGACTAGGGAACATTCACAGAAGGCAGGTCAGGGTTTGTGGGCAAGGGAGAAAGCATAAAGCTGAGCTGTAGTATCTCCTTCAAGAAAACAAAAGGACGGCAACCAGCAACTGGCCTGATGCCCTGTAGGATAATGAGAAGCCGTATAAGCTTAAGAACTCTGCCACAAGAAAGAACAAGAAGCATGGAGCAGTTGTATCCATACAATGTCTGAGAGAGTCTCAGGATTAAAGATATTTCTAACCTGAATGCAGTTAGTAATGGTTGGAAGTAGTAATTGTTATTTCAACTGTGACGACAGAAACACAAAACTCTAAGCAATGTGAAGAATCAAAGAAATACTATGGCACTAAAAGATTACAATAATCTTCTTTGTGTAGTAACCAAACACAAAGATATGGAGCTCTATGTTTTATACAATAAAGAATTCAAAATAGCGGTTTTAAGGAAACTCAGCTACAAAAAAAACTTCCAGACAATTCAGTGAAATCAAGAAAACAATACATAATCAAAATGAAAAATTTAACAAAGAGATAGAAATCATAAAAATGAACCAAACACAGAGCTGAAAAATTCATGAAAATGAAAAAAATGCAATAAAGATCATAAACAGCAGAATAGATCAAATAGAAGAAAAAAAATCAGTGGAATCAGTGAGACAGAAGATAGGGACTGTGAAATAACCCAGTCAGAGAACAACAACAACAAAAAGAGTGAAATAAAGCCTTATGTGATCTATGGGAGACCATGAAAAAAAAAAAAACACAAATCATTGAAATTCCAGAAGGCAAAGTGAGAGAGGAGTCAGAAAGCTTATTTAATGAATAGTGGCTGAGAACTTTCCACAACTGGGGAGAGATTTAGACACCCAAATTAATGAAATAGTTCATCCCATTATTTCAAGCCAAAACAATTTTTTCCAAGACACATTATGATAGAACTGCCAAAATGAAAGACAAAGAATTTTAAAGGCAACAAGTGAAAAGATTGTGATCTACAAAAGAACCCTTTAGACTTTCTTGGTAGAACCCTTACAGGCCAAGAGAGAGTAGGATGATAAATTCAAAGTTCTGAAAGGGAAAAAAAAAATGCTAACCAAGAATGCTCTATCAGGCAAAGTTATTCTTCAACAATGAAAGAGAATAAAGATTTTCTTAGACAAACAAAAACTCGGAACTTATCCCCTTTAGACATGCCTTAGTGTTTCCCAGGTGGCTCTAGTGGTAAAGAACTTGCCTTCCAATGCAAAAGACATAAGATATGCAGTTCCATATGAACTTTAACTTCCTCCAATTTTAAAGGAAAAGTGGAGAAGGAAATGGCAACCCACTCCAGTGTTCTTGCCTGGAGAATCCCAGGGACGGGGGAGCCTGGTGGACTGCCGTCTATGGGGTTGCACAGAGTCGGACATGACTGAAGCGACTTAGTAGTAGTAGTAGTATGCAGTTTCAATCCCTGGATCAGGAAGACCCCTTGGAAGAGGGCATGGCAATCAACTCCAGTGTTCTTATCTGGAGAATCCCAAGGACAGAGGAGCCTGGTGGGCTACAGTCCATGGGGTTGCAAAGAATCGGATATGACTGAAGCGACTTGGCATGCATGCACACACACACGACATGCCTAACAAGAAATGTTGCAAGGAGTTCTTTAAAAGGAAATGAAAGGCCACTATTCAGTAGAAAAAACGTAGAGATATAAAATTCAGTGGTAAAGGTAAATACACAACTAGAATAAGACTCTAATTCTTTAATATGATGGTATGTTAACTATATATAAAGGTTACAGGACAAGAGGATCAAAAATAACTATAGCCAGTATAATTTATATTGATGAATACATAATATAAAAAGTGGTAAACTGCGACATTGAAAACATAAAGTGGGGAGTAAAATGGTACAGATTTTTTATGTGATTAAAGTTAAGTTGTTTTCAGCATAACACAAACTATTATAAGGTATTTTATGTAAGTCTCATAGTATCTACAAGCAAAACTCTATAGTAGACCCACAAAAATAAAAAATAAAGATAAGGATATCACAGCATACCATAATGGAAAATCACCAATTTAAAAAGGAAGGCAGTAAGAGAGATAGCAAGAAACAAGGTAACTACAAAACAACTGGAAATCAATTTGTAATATTAATTAGTCCTTCTAGTCTCGTGTTAGTTGCTCAGTCGTGTCTGACTCTTTGCGACCCCATGGACTGTATCCTGCTAGGTTCCTCTGTCCATTGGATTCTCTAGGTAAGAATACTGGAGTGGGTTGCCACTTCCTTCTCCATGGGAATTAGTCCTTACATATCAGTAATTATTCTAAATATAAATGCATTGAATTCTCCAAAAAGGTACAGAATGGCTGGATGGAATTTTAAAAAAAGGACCCAAGTACATGCTGATTACAAGCTTTAAGGACACAGTTAGGTTCAAAGTGAAGGAATGGTAAAAGATATTCCATGCAAGTGGAAACCAAAAAGAGGAAAGGGGTAGTGATACTTATATCACGTAAAGTAGACTTTAAGCCAAAAACAGTAACAAGAGACAAAGAAAGTCATAATATTGATATAGAGATCAACTAAACAAGAGGACATAACAACTGGAAATATATACACACTCAACATCAGAGCACATAAATGTATTAAACAAATACTAACAGATCTGAAGCTGGAATCAAGATTGCCGGGAGAAATATCAATAACCTCAGATATGCAGATGACACCACCATTATGGCAGAAAGTGAAGAGGAACTAAAAAGCCTCTTGATGAAAGTGGAGAGTGAAAAAGTTGGCTTAAAGCTCAACATTCAGAAAATGAAGATCATGACATCTGGTCCTATCACTTCATGGGAAATAGATGGGGAAATAGTGGAAACAGTGTCAGACTTTATTTTGGGGGGGCTCCAAAATCACTGCAGATGGTGACTGCAGCCATGAAATGAAAAGACACTTACTCCTTGGAAGAAAAGTTATGACCAACCTAGATAGCATATTGAAAAGCAGAGACATTACTTTGCCAACAAAGGTCCGTGTAGTCAAGGCTATGGTTTTTCCAGTGGTCATGTATGGATGTGAGAGTTGGACTGTGAAGAAAGCTGAGCTCCGAAGAATTGCTTTTGAACTGTGGTGTTGGAGAAGACTCTTGAGAGTCCCTTGGACTGCAAGGAGATCCAACCAGTCCATTCTGAAGGAGATCAGCCCTGGGTGTTCTTTGGAAGGACTGATGCTAAAGCTGAAGCTCCAGTACTTTGGCCACCTCATGCGAAGAGTTGACTCATTGGGAAAGACTCCGATGCTGGGAGGGATTGGGGGCAGAAGGAGAAGGGGACAACACAGGATGAGATGGCTGGATGGCATCACGGACTCAATGGACGTGAGTCTGAGTGAACTCCGGGGGCTGGTGATGGCCAGGGAGGCCTGGCGTGCTGCAATTCATGGGGTCGCAAAGAGTCAGACACGACTGAGCGACTGAACTGAACTGAACTGAACAGATCTGAAGGGAGAAATAGACAACAGTACAGTAATAGTATGAAACTCTAATATCCCACTTCCAGCAATGGATAGATCATCCAGACAAAATATAAATAAGAAACTATTGGAGTTGAACCATACTGTAGAACAGATAGACCTAAAAGATACATACAGGGCCTTCTACCAACAGCAGCAGAACACACCTTATTATCAAGAATGCATGGAATATTCTCCAGGATATATAATATAGTAGGCCACAAAACAAGTCTTAGCAAATTTAAGAAGACTGAAATCATACCAAGTGTCACTTCCAACCACAGTGGTAAGCAACTTGAAGTCAAAACCAAGAAACTGGAAAATTGACAAATATATAGAAATTAAACAACACAGTCCTGAACAACCAATGAGTCAAAGAAGAAATCAAAAGGGATATCAAAAATATATTAAAATATGAAAATGTAAAAAAAACATACTGAAACATGAGAGCCTATAAAAATAGTTCTATGAGTTTAATCAAATTATTGGATTGTTAATCTTTAACTGTATTGGGGATGCTTTCTGTCACTATTTCTTTATATTATTTTCTGCACTACCCTCTCTTTCTCTTCTCTGTGTCTGGGAACTTGCTGAAAGTGAAATTGAAAGTTGCTCAGTCATGTCCAACTTTTTGTGACCCCATGGAGTCCATGGAATTCCCTAGGCCAGAATGCTGGAGTGGGTAGCCATTCCCTTCTCCAGGGAATCTTCCCAACCTGGGGATCAAACCCGGGTTTCCCACATTGCAGGCAGATTCTTTATCAGCTGAGCCACCAGGGAAGCTCAAGAATACTGGAGTGGGTAGCCTATCCCTTCTCCAGCAGATCTTCCCAACCCAGGAAGTGAACCAGGGTCTCCTGCATTGCAGGTAGATTTTTACCAGCTGAGCTGCCAGGGAAGCCCTACCAGTGACCTTGCTGGTACTCAAAAAAATTAATCCAAAGATATCCACTCCAAGACCCAGAATAGTAAATCTTCTAAAAACAAAAGGCAAAGGAAAAATCTTGAAAGGAGCCAGAAAGAAACAAAGTTTTACCTGATTGTAGAGCCATAGTCAACTACATTAGTGATGTAGGAGACAAATCAAGAGAGAGTGGTATCCCAGTGGCTGAGAGAGGAAATTGTTTCAAGGAGTGAGCAGTGCACATTGTATCAGTGTTGGCTTATGTAGACTATAGACCAATGGGATACCCCATTTTTTCTGATCCCTCAGACTTTCATGGAACCCTAATGGATAAATAACAATAGTCCAAATAAGTTTAAATTTCCTCTTTAGACTGGTAGAATAGGAATTGGAGTTCAAATAATCATTTTTGCTTGTTTTGAATTAGTTTTTGCACATACAGGTTTGTGGAGTAAAATTCATAGATACTTTCTACTTGTCAAATGAAATGTCTATTTCCCCAGCTTGTCATATAATGTTAATTTTACTTTTAGGGAGAAGATTTTCATTTTTGTGTAGTCTAATTTTCTTTGAACTTCATTGTATTCCTTTCTCACTGTGGATTTGTGAGACTCCATGGTGTTGGAAGTTTGCATTTAGAATTTTGGAAGTAGTGTTCCATTTGGTACTGCAGATGGTGATTGCAGCCATAAAATTAAAAGATGCTTACTCTTTGGAAGGAAAGTTATGACCAACCTAGACAGCATATTAAAAAAGCAGAGACATTACTTTGCCAACAAATGTCCATCTAGTCAAGGCTATGGTTTTATCAGTGGTCATGTATGGATGTGAGAGTTTGACTGTGAAGAAAGCTGAGCACAGAACTGATGCTTTTGAACCGTGGTGTTGAAGACTCTTGAGAGTCCCTTGGACTGCAAGGAGATCCAACCAGTTCATCCTAAAGAGATAAGTCCTGGGTGTTCATTGGAAGGACTGATATTCAAGCTGAAACTCCAATACTTTGGCCACCTGATGCAAAGAGCTGACTCATTTGAAAAGGCCCTGATGCTGGGAAAGATTGAGGGCAGGAGGAGAAGGGGACTACAGAGGATGAGATGGTTGGATGGCATCACCGACTCAATGGACATGGGTTTGGGTGGGCTCTGGGAGTTAGTGATTGACAGGGAAGCCTGGTGTACTGCGGTTCATGGGGTTGCACTCGGACACGACTGAGTGAACTGAATTGAATTGAGCAAATCAGACACATTCTTTCATCATCTAAAAAAGTACCTTTGGGGATTGCCTAGAATTTGGTATATTGGTTTATGGGAACATAATTTAAAATTTTGGGATCAAAATTATATTGACATACTTTGGTGATCCTTAAATTTGTCTCAGGATGCTGCAACATTGAGTTGTTCTTGTGAAAAAAGAATCACATTCAAACCAAGTGTTTGTACAAAACAGTTAGATGACTTGTTTTTTGTGCTGTTTTATTAAATGACCTTTGTCATTTCTCATGATCCTTGGGTAATTACTAATGGGGCATAGTGGTCCATTATGTGTTGCTTTTAAGGGTAAACAAAACTTTAAAAGACACTATTTTAATTTTATTTTGATCTACCCTTTGTTTCACTTCAGGTTTATAGGGTAAAGTTATGTGAAGTTACCCCAAAGGTCATTTCCCTTTGGTCCCCAGAACTTGAATGGTATTTTGATGAAAGAATTGAATTTGTCAGTCTTAATTTTAGGCTGTTGTAAATTTAATAGAACTAAATACACAGAAAAAAATACTCATTTTTCTTTTCAACTAATATTTTTATTGAGTCTTTGCTGTATAAGTACCAAATGAACCACTTGGACATATGGGATAGCAACATAAGAAAAAGTTAATCTTGAACCTGATTTTTTTATATTTGTCTACAAAGTAGGCTGTGTACTAGCTTCTGAAAAGATAAATCCATATAGAATCCATTTTATTCCCTTAGGAACTATTCTTTTTATATCAGTTGACATGGTTATTAATAACATAAAATGTGATATTTATAATACTTTTTGAAAGATGTTTGGCCTTTATTATATTAGCTGTTTATTAAAAAGTAGCCAACCTGAATATCCTTAGGTGAAGGTTAAAGGACCTATAAGGGAAAAGTGTTATTATATTGGAAAAAGATTAATAGACTTGCAGTGTTGGAGTCTGTAAACCCACTGCTCCCTTTGAGAATGATAAATTTACTAACCACGATTTCTATTCATGACCTACCATATCCCCTTCTTTGGTAAAGGGTTCCCAGGATAATGCCATTTTTCAGTCTTAGGGTGTTACCCTGACCATTCTAATTCCAATCTGTGTTGATATTATTATTCCTTGGTTCATAACAGTGTCTCTTAAAGTAGTAGAAGTCTGTGGTACCTATGTATCAAGCTGAATGAGTCAATTTGATTATAATGAAGTACTTTAAATTTAGCCTATAAAAGCCTGCACAAGTATGCCGTGTACAGGTAACACAACTTCAGAATGTCTGTCCATACTTGACAAATTAGGACCATACCAACTGGCACTAACAGTTAGGTCTGATGAATATCTCTCCAAAATGTTCTGAGACAATAGCCTCTTCAGGGAACCATTCCTCTAATGCTTTTGTGATCTGCTGAGAGAAGTGCTATTCCTCTTCTGATCCCAGCTGAGGGACTCAAATTTTCCAGGTTTGCTCTATCTTCCATTTTCTACCATCACTCCACACTAAACCTTTTCTTGAATATGATTCATGTTGATGTATGGCAAAACCAGTACAATATTGTAAAGTAAAAATAAAATAAAATCTGAAAAAAAACTATAAATATTTAAAGATATTTATTTTCTGACTGTGGTGGACCTTTGTTATTGTGTGCAGGCTCTATGCAGTTGTGGTGCTTGGGCTTCTCACTGTGGTGGCTTCTCTTGTTACAGAGCATGGGCTCTAGGCACATGGCTCAGTAGATGTGGCTCACAGGCTGTAGCGCTGGCTCAGTAGTTGTGGCCCATGGGCTTAGTTGCTCTGTGGCAAGGCAGATTCTTAACCACTGAACCACCAGGGAAGCCCTGATCTAGAAATATTTACTACTCTCTTTGGATACAGTTTTTACTCTTTGGGACGGGAAGGAAGTCAGCATTAAAACTTGCTCAGGTTTCACCTTTGCTCATACCCCATGAGTCTGTGTAAAATTCCACATATTTAGAGGAAATGTGTTATTTGTTTTTAATTCCACTACTACATAACCCAGAAAGATTTTGGTCCAATTAATATACCCTTCCTTCGCTAGAATTCCTAATGGAACAATAGGTAGAACCCCTAACACCTTCTAATCAATGCATTATTACATACTTTAAGGAAATGAATAATCCTTGAATGAGTCTTAATTCTGAAGTGTTAGATGAGTATAGTTCAAATAATGACATCAATCAGTACATTTAAAAAATTTTTATTTTTAGAGATTGAACAATGATTCATTGTAATTTTCCTGAATAAACAATTAGCAGTCTCAAAGATTATTTCAATAAAATTTAAAATTAGAGCACAGATTGCATACAAATTGATTTCAAATATGCAATTTTGAAAAGAACTGAAGAGTACTTAAAAGATCCAATGACATCAATCAATACATTTAAAATTTTTTAGAGATTGAACAATGATTCATTGCAGGTTTTCTGATAAAACAATTAGCAGTCTCAAAGATTATTTCTATAAAATTTAAAATCAGAGCACAGATTGAATACAAATCGATTTAAATAGGCACAGTTTTGAAAAGAACTGAAGAGTACTTAAAAGATCCCATTGAATTCATGTGGCATTATTCCTAGTTTAATTGATAGTGTCTCAGTTAAGTAAGTCCTGGCAGAAAACACTTATTGATTAATTATCTGGAAACTGGTAGCACTAAAATATTAAAGTTTATGCATTCATATGGTTTGTGTGTATGCTTGTGTGTATGCATGTATGATTTGTGCTTTGTCTAATCTACTATCTTAACAATTATCCTTTCTGTTTCCTGAGGCTCTTAACCTTACTTCAAAAGACCTAATCACACTGAACTTTCCTTGTCAGCTCTTTTGCATATATCACATTTCTAGTTTTCAATGATTTCTTCTACTTCGGACAAGGGCTTTGGTGTAAAAACTAAAGTACACTAAAATAAACTGTACTCTGTCCCAATGCTACTCACAAGCTGCCAGAACTTTCATGCTTCAACTCACAGGACTTGGGAATTTGGCTTTCCAGGAATCCCTGTCAATGCTTCTGTGATGAGCCAGGGCTTCCAGGTGCTGCTGCTACAAGGTGAGGTGTAGTTACAATTTTTTCTTTACTGTGCACTGACTATGAAATTCAATTGCTCCTTCATTTTATTGTTTTCATCTGGCACAGGATGTAAAAATTCCAGATGGGTTAAACATCTAAATTGGAAATATTCATTACCTACAAATGACTAAATATTTTCAGTCCTTCCTAAGTTGGCTATCCAACATCTAATCTCCCTTCTTAGTATGTACCTAGCTTCCTTTCCTCATTAGCACCTTATCATTTGACGCTCAATTACACATTTGCAATCTCTCTTGCTTATTCACTTTGGGACACCTCTGTAGATGCAGTTCACTACTGTGTATATTTGCTAGAATGACAGCCACAGAGCACAATGGGAGTTGACATCCTAAAATAGTTTACTGTCTTACTGTGTTAAAAATATGATTTAAGAGAAAACTTATGTTTGAACCTTAACTGAGTAAATATTATGAAGAAAAAATGAATTTTTAAAAGACTTGATTCTACACGCTACTTAAATGAGAGAATTTTCTGAAATTCAAACATAGCAAGCTCCATCTGCTCAGCGATGAGGTACTTGCACAAAGTTCCCCATGGCCTTTTTGGTGTACAAATTAAAAAGGAAGACTAATTCTAAAGAAAGAATTTGACATAAAAGTTTGTTTTCTCTTTAAACTGCTGCATTTAAAAAGTTATTTGAGTTGTAAACACTCAAGGATAAGCCAGTTTTAAGATCACATTATTGTGTCACAGTAACAAATGCGAATCACATTCATCTTTAATTCATGGATTCAGGTTCTCCTAAATTATCATTATTGAGCTACTACATTCTTGATAAAAGTTATTAGGAAAATCCAAATCATCATTCCTGGCACCTAGGTGCCAAGAAATAGTGTGCTATTATGAAATCACATATAGTTAGCTGCTTTTGTATTTTGGTTAACCAGGTAGTTTGAAAATTATTATCCCACTAGCACCGTCTTCAGATTTTAGAAGCAGAACTAGAGGAATGATAGTGAGGTATACTTTGTGGTAGTTCTGTTGCTTCTTTATTGCCCCAGAACTAACCATGGTATTGAGGATGGATATGCAGAAATGATGCTTTTCACCAGGTAGCAATTATCATAGGCGACCAAATGCCACCTATCTATGGCGTCTAGAATATATAGGGGTGATGGACTAGCATGATTCTTTTCACTGCTATAAATTTGCAGACCTAGGTATTGATTTAAGTTGTAGTTTTTTCCAAATCTTTCCTTTTAACCTATTATATTAAGTCTCTACATGTGGACTTATCACTTTTAGATTAATTTCTGATTTTACAGAAATAGAACCATGAAAAACACACGTATTAGCGGTCAAAACTTTTTGTTGTTATATTTTGTTATTTTTGCTTAATAACTGGAGGGAAGTTTTCCTGTAGTTTAATCTGGGATCAGGAAAATACTTAAAGCTGTCTGATAGTCACATTGTTGGCCAGATAAGAATTTTGATAAATCAACCAATCTGTCTTTGGGATAGAACTTGACGCCTACTTTAAAGTATTAAAAAATGCAACTTATTCTACAGTACATATGTATAGGAGTTCAGTCCTGTAATCAGGCTTGCAAGTGTATTATTTGGTGGTTCTTGTAGCTATTGCACATCTTTGGGGTTTCTGAGGAAAATCAATCATTTTAGGCTTTCTTCCTTTCTCCTTATCAGGAGAAAACCAGCTTAACATGGGATGAAAAGAACACAACTGTTCTCTAACCGTGGGCTTAACTGTCATGGAGCAATGAGGAAAAAGGGTGGCTTTATCCCTCTTTATCACTGTATTTTCTCCAGGCATGCAGGTTGTTCAGCCTTAGGTCTGGTTTATACCTAGTCCTTATTAATTTCATTTCATAACCTAACCTTTGGTTCTTTCTAGGACTTGGCAAATCTGTATATGGTTTGTTGCTATTTTGATTTTTTTCTGGGAAAAAAAAAAAAACAAAACCAAACCCTCATTCAGGGGCAACTCTTTTGAAAGCTGTTTGGAATCTAACTCATTACAGGTTTCTTAACTCCATGTTGTAAAATCCAAATATAGATACTGTCCAAACTGTCCAAAGAGTAATGTTTGAATTCACAGTAACAAAAGTTACAAAGTTTGTGCAAAAGATATTGTACACCATTGGAGTACATAGAGCTTGCTATAGTTAATTTTATATATAAAGCTGCATTTATCATTAAAACTATTCTGTGCTACATTAAAAGTAAAGTATCTGATTTAATTTTTCTCTACCAGTAAAAGTGAATGCTCATTTAATCTCAGAAATTTAAAAATGCAAATTGTATATTTATGATGCTTGTAATCAGTATAATAAATCACTGGAAACTTTTAAACACCATAATTGCTTTGGAGCTCTTCAAGTTTTCCAAGGGTCATGAAGTAAACCCGGCTGTGATGATTGCGCAGGATAGAGGTAAAGAAGAGCTTTAAAAAGAGAGAAAGAGACAATATTAGTAAATATTTAATAACTGCAAACCGATATTTGATAGGTACAACAATAATTTCAATTTATCTGTTATTAATCAATTTCAGAAAGAGATTTCCTTAGATTAAAGTCTACAAATTCAAATGAGTATGGAGCCAAAATTATAATTTAAAAAGTACTTTTTACCATATTCTATATGACTGTACTTCATATAGTTTAAATAAAATTAAGTTTTTGTAGGTGACATTTATCTGCTAAATTTCTTGATTCGTTTAACAATTTTCCTTTTCTATTACAAAAAATCTACTTTTACTTAAGTTAGCTTTCCTTTAACTTTTAATATATGGAAAATATCATATTATTTAGATGCAGTTCACGCTGTCACTGATGCTTAAGTGGCCACTGAAATTTTCTACTTGGTACAATTTTCTATTTCAGTGTAATAGACTGACATGAATAGATTGATATTATCAGCCAAACCAATTGACTTAGAGAGGAACATGTCGTGCAAATATGGTCTGGGCCATAAAGAAAATTAGGACAGTACAAGAGTATAAATAGCAAATAGAAGTATTCTTGACCAAGGTTTTTCAACATCCACAATGAATATACTTAGGAAGGTGTGTGACGTAATGATGAAAACACCACCAGCTACCCTTGACTTAACACCTTTTATGTGCCAGGCTGTCGACCTGTGAGATGCTTATTATATATACATTATTGATAATTTACAGAATTGTTCCAAGTTATTAATATTCCCATTTTTGAGATGAAAAAACTAAGGTTCAGAAAAACAAAGTCAAACTTCCAGGTTCTCACATGTAGTTAGAGGTGGGACTGCATCCTAGATGTACCTGATCTCAATCATTGGTTCTTGCCGTTATCTCTCTTTATATTGTAAACCAGTACCTTTATTGATGCCCAGTGCTTTACCCTGTTGGTTCTGATAATTCAAATCCTCTGAAATTTCTTACAAATGTGAATGCTTCCTAGTCTTATTAGAATTACTTTTTCATTCTACTATTTCTCACAACATGTAGGGACTATTCTGATATCATACAATTCATTTTTTCCATATAAACTATCTGAATTGGCTAAAATTGGTCACGTTACACAAATAATTGTCAAATATTGATTTCCTTTTTCTTTTCTGAAGATTAAGTGTGATACCCTCTTAAGCATTTAGCACAAACTCTACTATATGATTAGGTGTTCAACAAACATAATTAACTTTTTCCTTCTTCTGTTATTGGATTATGTTGAAAACTATAAAAGGCAGATCTACTCAAGCATTATCTTTCAAAATGTCATATTAATATGAATTTGAAAAGAACTACACATCACAGACAATAATGGAATTTGTAACAAATAGAGGCTGGTTTTGCTTTGAACACAATTAGAATTTTTACATTTTTGAAAATGATTTCTCTTGAAACCAAATTTCATCATTTACCAAATCAATGTTTCTAATGCAAATTGCAAATTTATTTTTATTATATTATTAATATGTCAATTTGGGAAATATAACATAAATATACTTATAGCCAGAAAGAAAACAATATAAATTTCCTCAGTTAATTTTCATTGCTTGCTCTACTTTTGCTCTAACTGGGGTATGTAAACTATACCTTGTCACCTCGGGTACACAGAAATCTCAGCTTCTTAATCGATCTGCGCTTCAGTTCACTTTCCAGAACCCTTGACTGCAAAGAGCGGACTTCTATGGCCTTTTGGCCCCATCCTGTGGTTCTCTGTGAACACTCAAAAGCTACAATAAAAATTTAAAAATCAGAAAAACACAAAATATTTCTGCCAGTGATGGAAAATTATAATTACAGCTAATGTTTGATTATTAAGAGAGACATTATTACAGTTTGGATTAAAACATTCTTATTTTCCTGCTTCAAAGTCGGTAGTTTGGCCATTATGCTGCTCAACAGAATGTTCAAGCTAGCTATGTACTCTCATCATTGTGATCAACTATTCACCATAGTGAATAACTAGATCTAAGTTAATTTTTGTATTTACATTCTCCAACACCACAGAAAAAGCTAAAGGTTAATATTAACCTCTTTGTATAAAATCAAATCTAGCCACAGGCATTATTTTATGATCTAGTTGGGGTACAATATCCTGTATGGGTTTGTACTTGTGCTTAAGTGACATACATGGAAACCTAACTCTTCAAAATTAAAACTGTTAAAAAATGACTTGCTAAAATAATGACTTTAGCCACTCTAATGTAATTCAATTAACTATCATGTTATAAACAGAACTAAAGCTAATTTGACACTGTTAAGCCTTTCTCTTGCTCAGGAAATTTTTATTAAGATTAAAACTTTTGGGTGCTGCTTTATATTATTCAGTGACAATTAAGATTATGACAACTGCTTTAAAACAGAAAACCTAGTTATATAAATAGCCATATAATCAGCTGACACTGTAAGGTATTTTCTGACATGGTGAGCAGTATTTTTTTCAACAACTGCATACAGCAAAATTTATAAACTTCATGCACAGTCTACTTGCTGAGTCCACGTACACAGTTCATACGGCATTAAATAATTTATACCTTGATTCTAAAGCACATTAATTTGCCACTTAACCTAGGTACTGAGCTAGTTTGTATATGAGATAGAATCCAATGATTTAGTTGGGAATGCTTAATGATACTTGCTATGATTGCTGCATCTCTATATATTTGTTTGAAAATCCAAAGCAATGATCTTATTAGTGAGAACATTCATTATATCTAAAGGAAAATGCAAAATTTAGATTGGGGAAATCTGGATCTGGGTTAGTTTTAAATTTAAAAAGAAGTTGTGTTTAGACAAAAAAAAAGAGAGCAATTGATTTCCTTAATAGTAGAGTTATAAAGCAATCTTTACATGCTCTCAAATTACCCTTAATACCCAGACCGAAATATCTTCTCATAGTGCTCTAATTTATTTTACATATAGAGAGATACTTTTCAATTTTAGTTACTTAAAATAGCTCTGTTTTAGGTTGGAAGTTGTCTTGCCTAAGGACAAGAACTGTAGCAGATGACTTTTTAGGATCTTTTTGATTCCTATCATTGTTTAGTGGCATAAATATAGGGGTTACATTTCCCATTTGAGCTAAATTTCCTTATTCTAATTTCCGATTAATAAATTGATCACAACCACTGTGAAAGTTAGAACAAGGCATATTCTCAGTTTCTTTTGCCTCAGATCTGTCAATTATATTGTAAGCATTTACCTCTTTTCACAAAATGGTTTTAAACCCTCTGTGAGTTCTTACCTTTTGAAGGAACTGGAGGTTTTCAGGACATTCCTTAACACTACGTATGCAAAAAGAAAGGATTCTGCAGATGCAATGCAATGTGCCATCATCCATAGTGAAAAAATGTCCATTAAAAAAGCTCTTTCAAACTCGTCCTTAAAGTCACATGTGGATCACATTTAGCCCTTTTATAGAGATTTCAGAAGCTTCTAACTTTTTATTGATAAACTGCTTTTCTCTCTGTCTCTCTTATCTTTCTGTCTTCTTCCTTTCCTTCCTTCCTTCCCCCGTCTATCTCTCTCCCCCTCTCCTTCTCCCTTTTCTTTTATTTGCTTCATTAAACTTATCCTCCTTCCAGGAACATTTCAACCAAATCATTCTACTCTAGTATTTTTGCTGTTTATATGCATTATTCTGTTTCCTATTTAGAATTATCTCTGTGTCATCAAGCCTCAGAGACATGTACGAAAGATTCAAGTTATTCAGATTTCCCAGATTGCCAGTCCTGTGCTGGTCAGAAAGAAAAAAATGTCCTGGTCTAATGAAGATGAGAAGGCAGTTTTCTTTGTGTTGCCATCTGGGTAGTACCTAAGAGCATTTCAGTCAGTCATATTTATCTGTTTTGTAAATGAAGGATGATGAAATCTTAGTGACAACCAATGAGTCACATATGCAGTTTATATTTGATTCTTCACAGGACTATTACTGGCTAAACAGAACACTATTGACTGTACAAAATGGAAATATTTTGCTCCTCTCTTATACTAGTTGGCACTCTCCTAAGATAAAGGTAAAACCCCCAAATCAATGTTATGGAATGAAGCATTTTCAACATCTGTGTAAAATCTGCAAGCAAAAGGAGTTAAAAGAAAATGATAGATTATTATAGAAAATAATCACTTTCCTATTTTAATTACATGATTATTGAAAATGAACTACTAAGACAGCCAAAATCAGTCTCTTTGTGGTAGCCTTGTGAAATCATTAAGCATAAGAAAAACATATACATTATCTTACAAGGGAATAAGTATGCAGTACCCCAAATTAACCCTAGATGCCTTGAGAAAAAGTGACACTTTAGGAAATAGAAGCTTTTCTGGGATCATCTGAAAGGAGAAAAATTTTCCACATACCTACGGAGGATGGTATGTCTTTCCACACATCAAGGATATTCTTGAAGAGTTGTTCATTTGCTTCCACGGAAAGGGATTCAGCATTGAAGGTGAGCATCATGCCAATTCCCAAGGAATCAGGTAAAATGATGATATTCTGTGGTACAATGATTTCCAGGGGCTGGAATTATGTTTCATAAGGATTTATATGCCCAACATTTTATCACTACTACTTTAAGAGAAGCAGCTTGGCTGAACAATAAAGGCCAAAGAGGGCTTCAAAGTACAGAGAGGAGAGAAATTTCTGTCTTAGTACTAAACAGCATGCTATCCAACGCTTGAGAAGAGCTTTCCCCATGTCATAAGGTTGTTATTGTTTAATATTCTCCAATATTTTTAGGAGAAGAATTATATATGTAAAAAGCAGAATATATTTCTAACAGAGAAATTTGTTGAAATTTCACCAAGTATTATGTATAATGATAAAAGGAACATCACTTGTTTGATTTCAGATTCATTTTTAGCACACTAATGAATACTAAATTTAGTAAGGAATGAACCAAGTAACAAATATAAAATCACTGGTTATCATCCAATTCATTCAAATCAGAAATAGAAAATTAACTTTAAAATAGCTTGAGCTTAAATATTTACAAGGAACAGCCTTATAATATTTTTCACTGCTTGAAATGTAACAGTCATCCTCCCTTCAAAAAAATTATAGAATTTATTATCCAATTTACATAATCTTAAAATATCTTCAATTCAGAGAGGTATTAGGTGATGAAATATTAAGAAATATCTAACAATTTCTAAATTTCATGATGCGTAAAACAATGTGACAAAACTTGCCCAAACTATAGATATTGTCACGTTAATCATATTTCCCTTAAAAATGAACAATCAGTTCCTCTTATCATGTCTCCAATTTAGCAATTTAAGGGAAAAAATGTCAGAAACTATACTTGCCAAACCCAGCGCACTCAGGCCAAGTGCTTGTGGCCATGCCTCAGTCTCAGCAACAACAATTCTTAAAACTAAAATGGGGATCCAGAGGCGAAAAGCAATTTTAATGCGTTCCCTGGGCACTCTCATGAGCAACTGAATCAGAAAAGAGATGAAGGAAGAGAGAAAAAGAAATTGCAAGAAAAAAGGTTGTCTCAAAAAATTTGTTTAGAAAAGAGCTTAGCTGCTGTAAATCCAGAAAGCACCAGAGGTAATTCTCTTGCTTCTCAGATGATTCCTGAAGTAATCAGATATTCTTTTAGCACACATAGCTCCCTTGTAGCTTTATAGCTTTTGTAATCTAGCACTGTTGGAAAAATTATTTTTAGTACATCCTGTTTCAGAAGACACTCCTCCTTTATATTAGAGTCCTTTCTCTTTTAATAGGTCAAGACACTAGGGCATTTAGCTAAAAATTCTATTTTTGAATTCAGTTAAGGTATCCTAATTAGGCCAGAAAATGATTAAAAAAAAATCTTCTTCTCTCATTGTTTCCATAATAATTAACAGGTTGCTTGAAAAGAAAGTAATTCTTCTTGCTTAGTAGTCAAGTTGAACACAGAATTCAATCTTTCTGAATGACTTTTCAAATAAGTATAAACTTGGATCAATACTAAGGTTTTCAATAATGCATGATGTGATGTAAAAAAATAAGATGCAGGAAGTGATGGAAGACATTCCAAGTGAAGAGTACTATAATATTTATACTAAAACTAACCTGAACTCATATTTAAGTGGCTTTGGCTGGGGCTCGGTTCAGTGTTTTAAACAGTGATTTCTATATAATCATAGGTGACAATAGAATGATCATCTAGTTAGATTGTTAAATCTGACCAAAACTTGAAAAAACAGTCTCCATTAATGATCGGACAACTGTTCTGTGTAATCTGTCAGAGATATACAAGATAACTCTGAAAGCTGTGGAGAATATCATTTACTACAGTGACTCAGAAGTACAAAAAAGTTTTCTCCTGGACTTTTGTATATCACTAAACTGTTAAAACTTTAGTGTCTGACAAAATGGGGAATTTAAAAAGATTTGCTGATTCATCTCTTCCTTTTTAAAATAATTTTCAATAGGAAAAAATGTCATTTCTACCATTAAACGTATATTGTGTGTGTGAGTGTGTGAGATATTATGTTATATTTGAGCTCTTTATATAAATGATGTATGTGTATAGTATTTTTTACAACTATCCATATTTTAGATGCTGTGCCATATTTTCACGTTTATAATTATTTGAGTTGAGAGTTGATATGCGTTAGCTTTTAAAGTGTTGAATCCTTTGATCAGAAATTCTAAGTACAAAGTATACTATAAGAGAATACTTTATGATAACTTGCTATATATCATAGTTAAATCTGGATAAAGAAAGGGCATATACATAATAATGCATAATGAGATGCAGAGAACTAAAAGTAAGGGTTGTAAACTCATATGCCTAAGAGGGCCAGTTATTATAAATACATAAATATGGATGGATACAGAATGCATAGCATATGTTCCATCTAAAAGTGGGCAGGCACCAATTGGTTCCAGTTGATTATGGCCAGATAGTAATGTTGGATCATTGGTTTTTCAATAGAAATCCAGATTTTAAGTGAAAACTAGGGATTCAGTTCAGTTCAGTCGCTCAGTCGTGTCCGACTCTTTGCGACCCCATGAATTGCAGCACGCCAGGCCTCCCTGTCCATCACCAACTCCCGGAGTTCACTCAAACTTATGTCCGTCGAGTCGGTGATGCCATCCAGCCATCTCATTCTCTGATGTCCCCTTCTCCTCCTGCCCTCAATCCCTCCCAGCATCAGAGTCTTTTCCAGTGAGTCAACTCTTCGCATGAGGTGGTTCATTTAAAAACAAATACAAAACATCACTGTGCCAGACAAAGTCTATCTGCAGAAAAGACTTAGCACTCTGGACTAAGAAACCACCAGTGATTTTTGTTTATCCATTACTACCTTCTGGCACTCAATACTTACCTTTTAGGTCTCAGTTTTAATATAGATATTGGTACTCGTATTTTTAAACCTTTTAAGAGTTTCACAGTTGGAAATACTCAAATTGTGTTATACAATAATTTCTAGGGATCTTACGTTATTTGGCAGGGTCACATCAGACATAACCTCAGATTCTGCATCAATGATGTGATATCCATCTGCTGAGCTGAAGAAAATCTTTAGTCTTTTTTCAGAACCAATAGCCAGGTCAACTGTCACTGGCTTATGACCAAGTGTTGGAAACACCTGTAGGTATAAAACCAAATATGGCCAAAAGGCCAAAAATGAAACTCTGTCTAAGATGAAAATTCTCCCGCCCGTTTGCTTAACAGGTGTATAGAACCCAGAATGATTTTTAAAATTACATAATATATTTAGAGACCTATATATTACAACTTTTCTTAGATCTGTTAACTCAACAAGGACAATTATATTTAGGTTCTAAATATTGAGTTTTCCTTCAAAGGCCAAATCTTCAAAAATCATAAGAGTCTTATACGGCCTTGTATTCTCTGTGCTGTCTTTAAATTCCTTGCCTTGAGCTTCAGCAAATGAAGGAGCTCATCTGGTCTCTTAAACCGGTTTGCTGGATCAGCTGCCTGTATTTTTGCCAGTATTCGTATATAGGCTTCATAGGACATGTAGTCTCCTTCGGAGTCTGCTGATTGATCAATGCACACTTGGTAGGGAATGAGAAAGGCCAGACATGTTAACCTGCCATAGACTGGGTGTACTCTAGGCTCTTATGGTTCCTAGTCCAAGGAAACAAAAAGCCAAACAGCATACACTGTCAAGTTCAGGTCACAGTAGAGGACTGGGCATCACAGGTTTCACCATATTGAACTCATGTGGTGGGATTCAAGAACTGGAGTGAGGACTTAGACAAGGAACTGTGTATCAGGCCAGACAGACTGTTGGTACTTACCTTCTTTGCTTCCCAGCTCCATACCAGGCAGCTCTAACCAATCAGCAGACACCCAGGAACAAACCCATATCCAAATACTGACAACTGACCCAATGCCCAATTTAGGGAGATCAGATCAGGGATGTGATTTGTGTCAGGACAGGCCCAGACTATCTATATAGTAGTCTGTGCTATTTATAAAAGAACATATTTATTGTACAAATGGCTCAGCCGGTAAAGAATCTGCCCACAATTTGGGAGACCTGGGTTCGATCCCTGGGTTGGGAAGATCCCCTGGAGAAGGGAAAGGCTACCCACTCCAGTCGTCTGGCCTGGAGAACTCCATGGACTGTATAGTCCATGGGGTCACAAAGAGTCAGACACGACTGAGCGACTTTCACTTTCAGACATTTGAGGAGCAGTCATAAACATTAACCCATCTATATTGTACACATGTGATGTTTTAGCCTATAAAATATAATATGTAAACAGATCCTAGCCTAAGTTATGATTGTATTTCATGAATACCTTGCTGGGGTCTATCACAATGTATCCCTATCAGTGCTTTGAAAAACTCCATGGACCAACCAGTTCAAAATCTCCTAGGATGTTTGCTAAAAATATAGATTCCCCAGGCCCCACTCCAAACCTACTAATTTGGCCTACAGTTGCGTCTGGGATCTAAACTTTTAACAAATGCTTCAGATGATTCTAAGGAGCTACTGGACTCTATGTAGTACCACTGGTTCATTAATCAGTCTTTATTAATACAGAACAAATACAGAATAATTCTATTTATGTTGAGTTCTGAAGCACTGTAAAAAAGATAATAAAGATAAAAATAGTCTCCAGTTTATGAAATGTGATTAAAAATCATCAGCAACTTAATTGTTTGGGACACTAAATGGTTACCTTATGAGGCTGATCCATAGAAGTTCAGTTAAACCAAAATAAGGGTGGAAACAGTACTCGTAATCCAAATAAACCTAACCAGCATTCCTTGTAATAGTTCTAGAGAGAAATGTGTTTAGAGATCCAGCTTGGAAGGAATATAGAGCCACCCTTTCCTCCCCACCCCCAGCTATTACAGTCCTGGCCATGAGAGCAAAGGCCTTCGTTCCCTTCATTCCGCTACCAGGGGGTTCCCTACTCTGCCACTGTCACACCTTTCCTTAGCTTCCCTCTGCTCTCCACCCCCCACTAAGAGAGAACAGGGACTTTCTCAGCTTCAAGTCATTGGGGTGGCACCCAAAGCTTGTGTTTGTGGCTTTAGAAGAGGAGTTCTTCATGTTAGCTACAGGAATTGGGAGTGAGGAGCTGGTAGGGAGTTCCTGTAAGGGGAGGGGTCAGGGATTTCCCTCACATTCTCCCTTGGTTTGGTGCCTGTGAATTGGCTAGAAAAGGGTTAAATGATAATCATTGACACGGTCTTTTCAAATTACATTAACTGTAGAAGAATAGCATCTATATTTCTCCTACTATATTCCAAATACTGTTCTGTTTACAATTTCTCAAAAGAAAGCCCAGTGAAAATGGAGACCACTCACTTTAATGGCAGTGCTTTCATCAAAGGACTTTGGTGCCCATGCATACAGGTGAATCGATGATTTCAAAGCAATTGCAATATATGTTGTTTCTTCATGTTGGACTACAATGATAAAATACAAAGAAGTAACAATGCCACAGGGTTAACAAGAACACTCAAGTATTTGTATTTGTTGTTAAAAATGTCATAACAATGACAATTAAGAAGGCAATAGCATCCAGAGTGATTTATGGATTCGAATATACAATCTCTAAAATCCCAGTGGCCCCCTATGCATAAACAGAAATGCTGATTAAAATTCACATGGAACTGGAAGAGGCCAAATGCTCTTGAAAATAAAAAACAATGTTGGATGACTCACAGTTCCCAGTTTCTTAACTTATTATAAGCTATAATAATCAAAGCAGTGTAGTACTGCCATAAGGATAAGCATATAGATCAATGGAGTAGAACTGAATGTCTATAAATAAAGTACATTTATGGTCATGGTGCCAAGAATATTCAATAGAGAAACAATAATTTCTTCATCAAATGGTACTGAGACAACTGAATATCTACACATAAAAAAATGAACTGGATGTCTTACCTTAATCCATATATACAATAATTAACTTGAAAGAGATCAAAGACCTAAATGTAAGAGGTAAAACTATGAAGCTCTTAAAAGTAAATAAACCTTCATGGTAATAGATTCTCATGTTTGACACCAAAGCATAAACAACAAATAAAGAAAGAGCTAAATTGGGTTTCATTAAAATTCACTCTTCTATGTATCAAAGGACACTATCAAGAGAGTGAAAAGACAAAGTATGGAACAGGAATAAATATTTCCAAATCATATATCTGTAAGGGTCTAGTATCCAGAATACATAAAAAACACAACTCAATAACAAAAAGATAAATAACCCAAGGGAGATATACAAATGGCCAATAAACACTTGAGTGCTCAACAACATTATTCATGAGGGAAATGCAAATCAGAACTATAATATGATGCCACTTTATACCTACTTGGACGGTTAGAACCAGAAGAAAGACATTTTAAGCAATGAATTTATAATGGATAAACAAAAGATGAAATATTTATACAATGCAATACTATTCAGCAATAAAAAGGAATACTGATACATGTTGTACTGGTTATAACATGGATGAACCTTGAAAACATTATGGTATGTGACAGAAGCTTGTCACAAAAGATCATATGATGTATAATTCCATTTATGTAAATTGTGGAGAAAAGACAAATCTATAGCAGAAAAAGTAGATCAGTAGCTTCTTAGGATTATGAAGGGAATAAGGTAAGAGGAATTAAATGTGCAGTGATTGCTAATGGCTATGACGTTTCTTGTTAGAATGATGAAAATCAGATCATGGTGATGGTTACACAACTCTATAAACATACTGCAACTCACTTAATTGTACCCTTTAACTGGGTGTATTTTATGGTATATAAATTATTTCAATAGAGCTTTTTTATTAAAGAAAGAGAAAGTTTATAAAAAGTATATATTTGCCCTTGGCCAGACCTTCTGGCTCTTATGAAATATGTTGTCCTACTTCTAGATTTATGTTTGTGCTAAATCCCTCTTCTTTGGCAGAGATACTGCTGCTGTCTTCTCTAGCCAGACTTCATCTAAGACTAATATATTAGAATTCTCTCTCTCCTTTCCTCTCCCTTCCTCTCTCATTCTCTCTCACTCTGTATCTCTTCCTCTCTGAGTCTGGCCTCTCTTTCTTTCTTTTTTTAACTGTTCAGAAGTAGGTCAAAGAATTATGATTAATAAATCCCCCAACAAGCAAACAAATTCTCTTTTAAGCAAATAATGCTGATAATTTTAATATATGGCAGTAATTGGTATCAGTCCATTATTTTGTGGACCTTGGAAGGCTATGAAAATACAATGCAAGTATGTTTATGTTGTTATTCTCCTTTGGGAAGGAACTACTGTTCCACTCATCAGTAGGACAAGTGTTATTAGAGAGCTGGGATGGATTGGAATGCAATCAACCAGGAAAAGTAGACTAAATTAGTCCATCTGTTTCACAAATGCACAGGACTATCTTTGCAAGGTTGACTATCTTTGTAAACTCTCTCTTATTGAACTAAAAATTTCATAAGTTAGTAAGAGGTACTTCTGCTATATCATCTTCTGGGTTGACATCTGAGAATATTAAAATAGTGATACACAAAACTAGAAGAAAATAGTATATTTATTTAATACTTAAGTTATCTGGGCACTCATTTCTACCTTTATTTGTGTGTATGTATTATATGCAGAGTACATCATGAGAAACGCTGGGCTGGAAGAAGCACAGGCTGCAATCAAGATTGCCGGGAGAAATATCAATAACCTCAGATATGCAGATGACACCACCCTTATGGCAGAAAGTGAAGAGGAGCTAAAAAGCCTCTTGATGAAAGTGAAAGAGGAGAGTGAAAAAGTTGGCTTAAAGCTCAACATTCAGAAAATGAAGATCATGGCATCTGGTCCCATCATTTCATGGGAAATAGATGGGGAAACAGTGGAAACAGTGTCGGACTTTATTTTTCTGGGCTCCAAAATCACTGCAGATGGTGACTGCAGCCATGAAATTAAAAGACGCTTACTCCTTGGAAGAAAAGTTATGACCAACCTAGATAGCATATTGAAAAGCAGAGACATTACTTTTCCAACAAAGGTCCGTCTAGTCAAGGCTATGGTTTTTTCAGTGGTCATGTATGGATGTGAGAGTTGGACTGTGAAGAAAGCTGAGCGCCGAAGAATTGATGCTTTTGAACTGTGGTGTTGGAGAAGACTCTTGAGAGTCCCTTGGATTGCAAGGAGATCCAACCAGTTCATTCTAAAGGAGATCAGTCCTGGGATTTCTTTGGAAGGAATGATGCTAAAGCCAAAACTCCAGTACTTTGGCCACCTCATGCGAAGAGTTGACTCATTGGAGAAGACTCTGATGCTGGGAGGGATTGGGGGCAGGAGGAGAAGGGGATGACCAAGGATGAGATGGCTGGATGGCATCACTGACTTGATGGACGTGAGTCTGAGTGAACTCCAGGAGATGGTGATTGACAGGGAGGGCTGGCGTGCTGCGATTCATGGGGTTGCAAAGAGTCGGACACGACTGAGCGACTGAACTGAACTAAACTGACTCATGTATGTATATGGGCTTCCCTGGTGGCTCAGATGGTAAAGCGTCTGCCTGCAATGCGGGAGACTTGGGTTTGATCCCTGGGTTAGGAAGATCCCCTGGAGAAGGAAATGGCAACCCACTCTAGTACTCTTGCCCGGAGAATTCCATGGGTGGAAGAGCCTGGTAGGCTACAGTACATGGCATCACATATGTATACATATATGAAACCTATCCTGGGAAAGCCTCTTAGTATGCAGAATAGAAATGGTCAGTCAGGATAAAAATATCTTGCCACAACTCATATTATGTGATTCTAACTATCTCTTACCTATGCCACTAGTTCTGACTGATAGACAATTAGTAAAGAGGAAAGAAGGATAAAAGGCTAAGAATAGAGGGGATTTGCTTCAGAAATAGAAAGAATGGGAAAGCATTACTTCCAAGTTGTTGAGAGATGACAGCAGGAGTCTGAGACCCTGGATTTGTTACTCCATTCCACAGTGGATGGTTGTGAAGACACAGGGGATATGAAAACACACTAATCAGACAGGAAATATTTTGCAATTATACTCATGAATATCATAAGTGGGAATGAGAGCCAGCAGATAATTGATAAATTTTCTTTTTGACTCATGGTAGAGTTTCTTGGTCAGTATTAAGAGGGATTGTCCAATTTTTAAAAAGGGAATCATTATGGGATTCTATTTTATTGCTGCTCCAAGGAAAGACAATGTCATATAAATCTCCTTGCAGGTTATTGAAGACACATAAACATTTATACAATTGAAGTTAAATAGAAGCAGGAAGAAACATCAGTTACTGTGAACTAATTAGAGTGAGTGGGAAGGGAAGAAAGGAGAAAAAGTAAACCAAATTGAACTTCAACAGCTATTTCAGTCAATCAATATTTTTTCAATAACAGCCATTATTGTGACATAAAAGGCTTGAAAGATGTCTCAGAGAAATTTACTCATTTTTGTAGTTGAAGTTGCAAATGTTTTCCTATCTCTGCTTTCCTTTCACAAGAATGTACTTCACCAAATGAAGGGAGGCAAAATTTATACAGCTGAGGTAAATGGCAACATATTCCAGTATTCTTGCCTGGGAAATTAGAAGGCCTAGGGAGCCTGGAAGGCTACAGTCCAAGAGGTCACAAAAGAGTTGGACATGGCAATGACTAAACAACAACAAAAGCAAATGTGAAATGAGACTTACGGACACTGAAGTGTTCACAGCCTGTCAGCTTATCAATGGCTTTGCAGGCTTCTTCTGTTTTGAGCATTTCCTCTTGTCTTCTTTTACTTTCTGGATCATCATTCAAAATCTTATTTCTCAGCCAGGTCAAATGATACACTCGAAGTCTGTTCTTACGGCCTGATAGATAAGGAAAGACACAGTGTTTTAATTCAGTCTATTTTTTTTACATATTAGAAGAACAAAAAAAGGTAAAGGTATTTTGTATTTTTAATCAAATCTTTTAATTAAAGTAAAAAGCACTTTTAAAAAACTATACTGCATTGAGTCTCCCCTTTAGAGTTTGGAAATATGATAGCAAAGTTTCTTTTAGTCTCTCACTTCCAAGATAGCTGAAGTGTCTACCAGTTATCAAAGTAGAAGTGAATGTACAATACTTTTTGGAACACGTTAAGACTACTACTGTGTGGGCAACAGAATTACCATCCATTCATTTGTACCTTAGCTTTCTATCTAAGCCATGACTGTTTTGGGACTCAGAGACCTAGAAGCTATCTCTGGTAGTGTGCATATATGAGAAGATATATCTGGTGTATTGACTGTTAGGCGTCCTCAGCTAGTAAGATGGGTCTCTTTCTCTGTACTCTTTCATTCCAGTAAACTTACAAAGAAATTGAACGGTTTATTATTTTTTCTCAGCCTAATCTATCTTTAATGTTATTTTTCTAATTGTCAGTCAGTTACTCAGTTCAGGCACTCAGTCATGTTTGACACTTTGCGACCTCATGAATTGTAGCACGCCAGGCCTCCCTGTCCATCACCCACTCCTGGAGGTCACTCAGACTCATGTCCATTGAGTCGGTGATGCCATCCAGCCATCTCATCCTCTGTCGTCCCCTTCTCCTCCTGCCCCCGATCACTCCCAACATCAGAGTCTTTTCCAAAGTATCAACTCTTTGCATGAGGTGGCCAAAGTACTGGAGTTTCAGCTTTAGCAACATTCCTTCCAAAGAAGTCCCAGGGCTGATTTCCTTCAGAATGGACTGGTTGGATCTCCTTGCAGTCCAAGGGACTCTCAAGAGTCTTCTCCAACACCACAGTTCAAAAGCATCAATTCTTCGGCACTCAGCTTTCTTCACAGTCCAACTCTCACATCCATACATCACCACTGGAAAAACCATAGCCTTAACTAGACAGACCTTTGTTGGAAAAGTAATGTCTCTGCTTTTCAATATGCTATCTAGTTTGGTCATAACTTTTCTTCCAAGGAGTAAGCGTCTTTTAATTTCATGGCTGCAGTCACCATCTGCAGTGATTTTGGAGCCCCAAAAAATAAAGTCTGACACTGTTTCCACTGGTTCCCCATCTATTTCCCATGAAGCAATGGGACCAGATGCCATGATCTTCATTTTCTGAATGTTGAGCTTTAAGCCAACTGTTTCACTGTCCTCTTTCACTTTCATCAAGAGGCTTTTTAGTTCCTCTTCACTTTCTGCCATAAGGGTGGTGTCATCTGCATATCTGAGGTTATTGATATTTCTCCCAGCAATCTTGATTCCAGCTTGTGCTTCTTCCAGCCCAGCATTTCTCATGATGTACTCTGCATAGAAGTTAAATAAGCAGGGTGACAATTTACAGCCTTGACGTACTCCTTTTCCTATTTGGAACCAGTCTGTTGTTCCATGTCCAGTTCTAACTGTTGCTTCCTGACCTGCATACAGATTTCTCAAGAGGAAGATCAGGTGGTCTGGTATTCCCATCCCTTTCAGAATTTTCCACAGTTTATTGTGATCCACACAGTCAAAGGCTTTGACATAGTCAATAAAGCAGAACTAGATGTTTTTCTGGAACTCTCTTGCTTTTTTGATGATCCAGCGGATGTTGGCAATTTGATCTCTGGTTCCTCTGCCTTTTCTAAAACCAGCTTGAACATCTGGAATTTCACGGTTCACGTATTGCTGAAGCCTGGCTTGGAGATTTTTGAGCATTACTTTACTAGCATGTGAGATGAGTGCAATTGTGCGGTAGTTTGAGCATTTTTTGGCATTGCCTTTCTTTGGGATTGGAATGAAAACTGACCATTTCTAGTCCTGTGGCCACTTGCCGAGTTTTCCAAATTTGCTGGCATATTGAGTGCAGCACTTTCACAGCATCATCTTTCAGGATTTGAAATAGCTCAACTGGAATTCCATCACTTCCACTAGCTTTGTTCGTAGTGATGCTTTCTTTATTTTAAAAATATAAATTTATTTATTTTAATTGGAGGTTAATTACTTTACAATATTGTATTGGTTTTGCCATACATCAACATGAATCTGCCACAGGTATACATGTGTTCCCCATCCTGAACCCGCTTCCCTCCTCCCTCCCCGTACCATCCCTCTGGGTCATCTAAGTCCACCAGCCCCAAGCATCCAGTATCATGCATCAAACCTGGACTGGAGATTCGTTTTTTATATGATATTATACATGTTTCAATGCCATTCTCCCACATCATCCCACCCTCTCCCTCTCCCACAGAGTCCAAAAGACTGTTCTATACATCTGTGTCTCTTTTGCTGTCTCACATATGCTTTCTAAGGCCCACTTGTCTTCACATTCCAGGATGTCTGGCTCTAGGTGAGTGATCACACCATCGTGATTATCTGGTCATGAAGATCTTTTTTGTACAGTTCTGTGTATTCTTGCCACCTCTTCTTAATATCTTCTGCTTCTGTTAGGTCCATACGATTTCTGTCCTTTATTGAGCCCATCTTTGCATGAAATGTTCCCTTGGTTTCTCTAATTTTCTTGAAGAGATCTCTAGTCTTTCCCATTCTGTTGTTTTCCTCTATTTCTTTGCATTGATTGCTGAGGAAGGCTTTCTTATCTCTTCTTGCTATTTCTAATTGTAAATCCCATCAAATTCTTTCAGTTCTTTCAGAAAAACAAGCCATTATTAATCACACATTTATTTTCATATATAGTGACTTTATAGTCAGTTTTAGACTATAAGATTTCTAGGCCCAACAATAAGATTCTTATTCATGTAATCTTAAACATATTTTTACACATTTTTTAGCAGTGTTAGAATTCAAGTATCTATATCTATTGTCATTCTGTCCTCAAATAATAAATTTGAGCTCCAAACTATTAGGTATCTTTCTATACTAACATTCTCTGTACTATCTGATGCAAAAATAATCCACATTTAAGAGAAACTTCAGCAATAAAAAGAGAATATTTGGGTTAGAGAAAGCTGGATAAAAGAAATCTGTTATCCAGATGTGCAGCCTGCAAGCCATCCAGATGTATTCAAAAGTTAAATGTTGCTTCCGTGTGCCTCAAACAATTATAAATGAATGGCCAAGAAAAACGATTTAAAAAATCATGATACTTTGGTATATTTTTCTAGGGGATTTTCTCTAATCAAAACTTAAAGCAACATTAATCATATTTAGGACTATACATAATCAGTAATTAATGTGCAATATCATATTGGGTATAGACAGGAAGTATATAAGCACATAAAAATTACTGTGATTAGTATCATTTTATTCTACAGTTAAAACATTTAACATTTTTCCCAATCTTTCAAGAATAGCTTTTTGCCTAAAGTCAGCATTAATGTTAGTGCTTTCCTGATACCAAGTACTGTTTAGTAACCACAATATTTTTAACATCCATATACTTGATCTCTCATATTCCAAGGTTCAGGTTCCGACTGACCCAAACTAAAAAGTTCAGCTACTATGTGGGAAGAATAGAGGATCCATTCCTGTTACGAGCCCTATCTGTAGACCCTTATTACAGGGCTGTGGTAGGTACAACAGACTCTCATTTTTATCCAGTTATTGGCCTCTTTGTTCCTTGTTGCTTCTAACACATCACAGGAAAGGTATATAGTGGAGGTTTCTGTGGTGGTGAGTGCATGGGTGGCTGAAGCTGTGACTTCCAAAGTTGTGCATGGTTACTGAGAGAAGACCTCATAGGATGCAAATGGCATGGTTTTTCCTTTCCCTGACATAGAAGAGGTACACTGCAATCAAATATCCAGACATGAAAGGGGAGTCAGAAGTTTAAATTGTAAATAGTTAAGAAAATACAAGTAGGAAAGCCTGGTGTCCCAATTAAAGTTATATTTACAGTGCTTTCCTAGGAACACTTTCACTTGAGAAAGTCTTTAGCCCAGTTTACCACCTAATTAATCTGCATAATGATTCAGCTAATTTTAGTTCTTAAACAAACCAGAGATGGTAATCAGCAAATTGAGTGGCTCTACAACTTGAATCTGACGGAATGGTCTTCTCTTTATAAGTTTAGTAATGTCTGCCTTTCCACTTCTGTCCATCAGATACAGATTCGATCGAGTTCCCAACAGCAAATTCACTCCTGTTCATATACAAAAAGAAAAGTGCTATATTAGCTCAGATTACATTTTTTTTTAATTTACTATTTTATTTTTTAATATAAATTTATTTATTTTAATTGGAGATTACATTGTTATAATTGCATTTATATTAGTACTTTTGCTCCTTCAGTGTGCTGATCTATGTAAAGGTGATGTTTGTCATTTTAAGCTACTGTTGACTTCATTCTGTGTAACAGGGAACTCTCTACTAACAGAACAAATTTATTTTCATTAAAATATAGAAAATAACACCCTCTGGTAATATTCTACTGGCTGGTGTCTGGTATGCCATCACACAGATAGAACTTTGTGTATAACTTGGTACCTTTTAGTAACGTCCCAAACTTTAAAAAATCGGTCAACTCTTTTGAAAGTTACTATTAAATATTCATGAGGCCTAGTATATATAGTCTTTTTTTAAATTTAATTATTTTTTAATTGAAGGATAATTGCTTTACAGAATTTTGTTGTTTTCTGTCAAACCTCAACATGAATCAGCCATAGGTATACATATACCCCTTCCCTCTTGTTGGTTTCTCATTCCTAACTATAACAGGGATTTAATACTTTTAAATAATTATATGCAAATTATTTTAAAATTGGGTGATTCTGTGTTCATGCATATATTAAAAAACTTATATTGCTGAATGTCTATAAAATTAGTTCCTATTTCATGTATTTACATTCCTATACTCTGTTACTTTGCTGGCTCTATTCATTAAAATATAAGCACTGTTTTAAAGACTGAATGAGAAGACTAAAATAGCAGATTCAACTAAATTCAGAATGCACTTCAAATGGGGGTCAGGATCAAGACAGTGGAGTAGAAAGACTCTAAACACACCTCTTTCCATGGGCACACAAAAATTACAACTATTTACAGAGCAACTGTCTATGAGAATGACCTAAAGGCTAGCAAAAAAATTTTCTGCAACTAAAGACATAAAAAAGGAGCCACAACAAGATGGGAAGGAATGACAGAGATGCAGTTTAGTAAAGACTCATATTCAAGAACTGATGACTCATAAACAAGAGGTTCTTCCAAGATGCAAATTGGGTTCCCCAGCCCGGGGGTCTGGCACTGGGAAGATGAGCTCCTAGGACAATTGGCTTTGAAAATCAAGTGGGGCTTATTTTCAGGAGAGCTGAAGGGCCATAAGTAAAAGAAATTCTATTCTTACAGGGCATGCACAAAATCTCATACGCTTCAAGTTTCAAGGCAGACACAGTGGTTTGAAACGTGCCTGGGTCAGACACACTTGTTGATCTTGGAGAATCCCCTTGGAGAGGCACAAAGCAGCTGGGACACCCCTGGGGACTGAGACACCCCTGGGGACTGAGACACCCCTGGGGACTGAGACACCGGAAGTGGCCATTTGGGGCATCTTGTTCTACCATGATGACACATACTACTACTATCTTTTATATTTTAAAATATAAAACCACAAGTTATAAAAATGGGTTACTAGACATTAAGCTCATCTTTGGGTAGTTGCCTGACTGAAATGATAACGAAATAAACTTTGCTTTCTTGGTATCTGACACATTACATTAGTAGAACTTTGAGGATGGCTTTTTTTTTCCCCCCGCAAAACTATAATATTTGCTACACTGCTCTATTTTTAATTTAAAATTCTGTCCCCTGTTCAGTCATACGTTAAGCAAAATCTATGAAACTGCAGGTTGGAGGTTGGCATTTATTTTGGACTTTTCACTTCCTTGCATTAATTTATTCTATTTCATTTATGATTCAGACTGGCTTGAGGTAAAAAATTGTCTCAGAATTACCAAGCGGTTAAAATTCTTCTGGAATAAAGGACTGAAGAAGTCTATCAAAGTTAAGATATTATACAAGGAATTTTGTCTACAAATCCTCAAGATATTTTAAAAACAAGAACTTGAAGAAATTTCTTGCAATAATCTCACTAGGTATTATACATTGCATTCTATCACAAATTAAAAATACAAAGCTTGAATTTTCAAATAATTATAACCTAGTCCAATTTTATATTTTAGCAAAGTTAATTCAGGTTATAAAGAAAAACAGAATGAACAGGAGAGGGAGTAATTCAAACATCAAACTGCACTGAGTGAAAATAAATAAGCAAGTTAACTACTCTCTCTGTGTGTAGATACATGCGTATATGTATGTTTAATAACATATACAAACATACACACATACTTGGAAATGAGGAGGGCATGGCAACCCAGTCTAGTATTCTTGCCAGGATAATCACTTGGACAGAGAAGCCTGGTGGGTTATGATCCACAGGGTCGCACAGAGGGATAGGATTGAAGTGACTTAGCATGTATGCATAATTGAAAACAGTTGTGTTTAGTCACTCAGTTGTGTCCGACTCTTTGCAACCCCATGAACTGTAGCACACTAGGCTCCTCTGTCCATGGGGATTATCCAGGCAAGAATACTGTAGCGGGTTGGCATTCCCTTCTCCAGGGGATCTTTCTAACCCAGGGATCGAACCCAGGTCTCCCGCATGGCAGGCAGATTCTTTACCATCTGAGTCAACAGGGAAGCCCTGAAAACAGTTTGTCAATAGCAAATACATATTTTATATCTGCACATTTACACTAGTTTTTATATAGACAAAAATGTACTCTTTTTTTTTGCTAAATGTTCCAGTACATTTTATTTTTCAGTTTTAAGAAATCAAACTTACCCCACAAAGAACCACAGCAGATCTCAGAAGTGAATTCCTTTTCATACATGTGGATTAGTGGTTTTTTACATTCATAAGAGACATATAATGGGTTAACGTTAACGTCAGAGGGTCGCTTAGATGATTTCTCAGGTACTTCCACTAATCCAGCATATACTGTGAAGCGAAGATATTGAGAGAACTTATTAGTGTGTACACCATATGCACTTGAGTGTTTTTACAAATGAGACACAGCTTAGAAAAATTCCTTTTCCTTTATTGTATTTTATTTTTTATGGAGTTATCATTTCTATAATTCATAAATCATCAGATGACATAAATCAAGACAGAATATATTTCTGTATATGAATGCATTTCAAGTTACTGTGATTAGATATCAAATGAAATCCAGATGAGGGAGCCAATTTCTCA
Source organism: Capricornis sumatraensis (assembly GCF_032405125.1). Classification (NCBI taxonomy): domain Eukaryota; kingdom Metazoa; phylum Chordata; class Mammalia; order Artiodactyla; family Bovidae; genus Capricornis; species Capricornis sumatraensis. Next base: position 10,724,192 of record NC_091092.1, read on the forward strand.
ATTACAGTTCGAATTTAGGTGCTATAAAGATTTAGTGAAGAGTAGATTTTTTAAAAATCCATCTGAATTTATGTCAACTGAGTATCAGAATGACTTGATTCTTTTCTGATAATGAACCAGTGGTTAAAAACTGTATTTAATACGGAACAGACTGAAGCATTTGAAGATTATATTAAATACACTTACAGATGGCACTGGCAAAGTCAGCATTTGCAGTCCTTTCAGAATCATTGGAGGGAGATGAGTGGCTGGCAGAGAAACCTGATTCTGTTGATACTTCTGATATGTCCACAGTGTCATTCTCAGCATCAGGTACTGCGGGTGCAGCACCTGGGGCAATGGCATTTGAGGCCTCACTTCTACCGCCTGCCTCCTAAAAGATGGTCAAAAATTGATTTTGACTTTATTAGGAAATTAACAGTGAGAGAAATGTAAGATGCCTAGGGGTTACTTGAAAGAGGGAATGCAAATTTTGTAACATCTGTAATTCTTGATCCTTATAAAACCCAAATTTACCAATAGAACTCAATAATGTTAGCAGAAAAGAAAGAACTAACTTACTGATGTCAGAACAGAAATTCATGGAGCATGAAATCCTCAGCTATAGAATTTGGGGACTTAAAATTTGTGGAAATTTTACTGTGCATCAGATATCCTGTTAGGCATCTTATTTACAGATTGTTGTGAATTCTTGCAACACCACCAAAAATAAGTTTGATTATCTCTCTTTTACTTATAAGGAAACTAAAGCTTATTGAAGTTAAACAATCTATTCAAGGTAATATAAATAATTTGGGGGATTAAAGTTTGATGCCAAAGTCTGTCTGATTCCAAAGCTTATGCTTTCAGTTACATTATTTTAAATAGCTGCATGAAAAAACTAAAAAGTACTATTGTGCTGGATTCAACTTCATTTTGTCAAAGGACAAAGCTAATGATAGAAAATCAACCAACACAATTTCCAGAGTGCAAAAATGCTTCAGTGAAGATCTAGCTAGATTCTATTGACTTACAGACAAGAAATACAAGGATAAAGTCACAAACTGTGACAGAATTTATGTGGGATGCCATATCTGATGGAAAAACATACCAATTCTTTTTGGTAAGCCTGTTTGCCAATAAGCATTTCTTTTATGTATAAACAGTGATTCTTGGCATTGATACAGTTATCCTGTCCTATCAAAAACTTGTTTTTATGTCCTTTCCTACCATAAAAATGTTATATGGCAACATGTCCTTTTAAAATGAAAGGAAGATCTATTCTCTCTGCAAATGTTTAAAACATTTCTTAAGATAACTGGAGATACCTAAGGGTGCTATGAAAACCATGCCAGGACATCTTGTTTTAATGTCTTTAATTAAGATAAGTAGGTAGGCAGGTAGGTAGGTAGGTAAGTAGTTAAGAGCTACCTACTAGGATGGATGAGCAGATGGGTGGATAGAAAGACAAGCAGATAGACTGACAGACAGGCAGGCAGACAGAGATTTCTTTCTACTGATAGTGCTTTCCCATTGGAAATCATCTAGGGAGTTTCTTCCTTCCTTGTTTTTTTGTTTGTTTGTTTTGTTTCCTTCCTCCCTTGATTTCTTTTTTAAATTAATTAATTTATTTTAATTGGAGGCTAATTACTTTACAATATTGTGGTAGCTTTTGCCATACATTGATGTGAATCAGCCATGGATATACATGTGTCCCCCATGCTGAAACTCCTCCCATCTCCCTCCCCATCTCATCCTTCAGAGTTGTCTCAGTGCACCGGCTTTGAGTGCCCTGTTTCATGCATTGAACTTGGACTGGTGATCTATTCCGCATATGGTAATATACATGTTTCAATGCTATTATCTCAAATCATCCCACCCTTGCCTTCTCCCACAGAGTCCAAAAGTCTGTTCTTCATATCTGTGTCTCTTTTGCTGTCTCACATATAGGCTCATCATTACCATCTTTCTAAATTCCATATATATGTGTTAGTATACTGTCTTGGTGTTTTTCTTTCTGACCTACTTCATTCTGTATAATAGGCTCCGGTTTCATTCACTTCATTAGAACTGATTCAAAAGTATTTTTTTAAATAGCTGAGTAAAATTCCATTGTGTATATGTACCACAGCTTTCTTGTCCATTCGTCTGCTGATGGACATCTAGGTTGCTTCCATATCCTGGCTATTGTAAACAGTGCTGTGATGAACATTGGGGTACATGTGTCACTTTCAATTTTGGTTTCCTCGGTGTATATGCCCAGCAGTGGGATTGCTGAGTCATATGGCAGTTCTATTTCCAGGTCTTTAAGGTATCTCCACACTGTTCTCCATAGTGGCTGTACTAGTTTGCATTCCCATCAACAGTGTAAGAGGGTTCCCTTTTCTCTGTACCCTCTCCAGAATTTATTGTTTGTAGACTTTTGGATAGCAGTCATTCTGACTGGCGTGAGAAGGTACCTCATTGTAGTTTTGATTTGCATTTCTCTGATAATGAGTGATGCTGAGCATCTTTTTATGTGTTTATTAGTCATCTGTATGTCTTCTTTGGAGAAATGTCTGTTTAGTTCTTTAGCCCACTTTTGGATTCGGTTATTTGTTTTTCTGGTATTGAGCTACATGAGCTATTTGTATATTTTGGAGATTAATTCTTTGTCAGTTGCTTCATTTGCTATTATTTTCTCCCATTCTGAAGGCTGTCTTTTCATCCTGCTTAAAGTTTCCTTCATTATGCAAAAGCTTTTAAGTTTAATTAGGTCCCATTTGTTTATTTTTGCTTTTATTTCCATTACTCTGGGAGGTGGGTCATAGAGGATCCTGCTGTGATTTATGTCAGAGTGTTTTTTGCCTATGTTTTCCTCTAGAGTTTTATAGTTTCTGGTCTTACATTTAGATCATTAATTCATTTTGAGTTTATTTTTGTGTATGGTGTTAGAAAGTGTTCTAGTTTGTTTCTTTATAGGTGGTTGACCAGTTTTCCCAGCACCACTTGTTAAAGAGATTGTCTTTTCTCCATTGCATATTCTTGCCTCCTTTGTCAAAGATAAGGTGTCCATAGGTGCGTGAATTTATCTCTGGGCTTTCTATTTTGTTCCATTGATCTATGTTTCTATCTTTGTGTCAGTACCATGCTGTCTTGATAACTGTAGCTTTGTAGCATAGTCTGAAGTCAGGCAGGTTGATTCCTCCAGTTCCATTCTTCTTTCTCAAGATCGCTTTGGCTATTTGAGGTTTTTTGCATTTCCATACAAATTGTGCAGAGAAGGCAATGGCAACCCACTCCAGTACTCTTGCCTGGAAAAGCCCATAGATGGAGGAGCCTGGTGGGCTGCCGTCTATGGGGTCGCACAGAGTCGGACATGACTGAGCAACTTCACTTTCACTTTTCACTTTCCTACATTGGAGAAGGAAATGGCAACCCACTCCAGGGTTCTTGCCTGGAGAATCCCAAGGACGGGGGAGCCTGGTGGGCTTCTGTCTCTGGGGTCACACAGAGTCGGACACGACTGAAGTGACTTAGCAGCAACAGCATACAAATTGAAATCATTTGTTCTAGTTCTCTGAAAAATACCGTTGGTAGCTTGATAGGGATTGCATTGAATCTATAGATTGCTTTGGGTAGTACACTCATTTTCACTCTATTGATTCTTCCAATCCATGAACATGGTATATTTCTCCATCTATTTGTGTCCTCTTTGATTTATTTCATTATTGTTTTATAGTTTTCTATATATAGGTCTTTTGTGTCTTTAGGTAGATTTATTCCCAAATATTTTATTCTTTTCATTGTGATGGTGAATGAAATTGATTCATTAATTTCTCTTTCTGTTTTCTCATTGTTAGTGTATAGGAATGCAAGGGATTTCTGTGTATTAATTTTATATCCTACAACATTATTCGTTGATTAGCTCTAGTAATTTTCTGGTGGTGTCGTTAGGGTTTTCTATTCAGAGGATCATATCATCTGCAAATGGTGAGAATTTTACTTCTTTTCTAATCTGGATTCCTTTTATTTCTTTTTCTTCTCTGATTGCTGTGGCTAAAACTTCCAAAACTATGTTCAATAGTAGTGGTAAGAGTGGGCACCCTTGCTTTGTTCCTGACTTAGGAGAAATGCTTCCAATTTTTCACCACTGAGGACAATGTTTGCTGTGGGTTTATCATATATGGCTTTTATTATGTTGAGGTATGTTCCTTCTGGCCCTGCTTTCTGAAGGGTGTTTTTTTTTTTAAAAATCATAGATGGATGTTGAATTTTGTCAAAGGCTTTTTTCTGCATCTATTGAGATCATCATATGTTTTTTTCCTTTCAGTTTGTTAATGTGGTGTATCACATTGATTGATTTGCAAATATTGAAGAATCTTTGCATCCCTGGTCATGATGCATGATTTTTTTAATATGTTGTTGGATTCTGTCTGCTAGAATTTTGTTGAGGACTTTTGCATCTCTGTTCTTCAGGGATATTGGCCTGTAGTTTTCTTGTTTTGGCATCTTTGTCTGGTTTTGGTATTAGGGTGATGGTGGCCTCACAGAATGAGTTTGGTAGTTTACCTTCCTCTGCAATTCTAGAAGAGTTTGAGTAGGATAGGTGTTAGCTTGTCTCTAAAGTTTTGGTAAAATTCAGCTGTGAAACCATCTGGTCCTGGGCTTTTGTTTGTTGGAAGATTTTGGATTATAGTTTCGATTTCCGTGCTTGTGATAAGTTTGTTAAGATTTTCTATTTTTCCTGGTTCAGTTTTGGAAGGTTATACTTTTCTAGGAGTTCGTCCATTTCTTCCAAGTTGTCCATTTTATTGTCATATAGTTGTTGATAGTAGTCTGTTATTATCCTTTGTATTTCTGTGTTGTCTGTTGTGATTTCTCCATTTTCATTTCTAATTTTATTGATTCTTCCTTGATTCCTTACCATAATTATTGTATGCCTACCATAAACCAAGCCTGAGGTTGGACCCTGGGACTGGATGAGTAGATGAAGAACAGTTGTCAAGGATGGATTAAACATAGCATGAGTTGGGTCATGAAGGATGACTAGTTCAAAAGCAGAGAAGAGGTAAGGGGAAGCCATATAGACAGAGAAAATTGCTGGCATAGGGTCATTAATTCATGAAAGAGCAAGGCATCTTCTAAGTTAGTTTGTATGATAGGACAATGGGTCGGGGAAGTAAGTTGGCATGATAATTCTTCTGTCTGTAATCTCAGCTCTGTTCAGATATCCAATACTCCACATTTGCCAAGAACTATTTCAAATAGCACATGTTTCAAGAAATCTCTGTGATAATTCCTATTGATCTACCATCTGTGAGGCTACTTGAGTATTTTTAAACTTATCTATAAAGTCAGTAAATGTTTTTTGAATGTCAAAATCATTGTCTAAACACAGTACATTACTTCCGTTTAAATTGTCTGTGTTAACAGTTCCTCAAAAAGTTAAAATACAAGCTAATAATTCCATTCCTAGGTATACAGATCAAAGAACTAAAAACTGCAGCTCCAACAACAGATACTTGTACAGCAATGTTCACAGCAGCCAAAGATGAAAATGACTCAAGTGTCTATCAAAAGACAAATGGATAAACAAAATGTGATATATTCATACTATTTATCAAGCCTTAAAAAGGAAGGAAATTCTGATATATGATGCTAAATGGATGAACCTTGAAAATATTATGCTGAGACAGACAGAAAAAGACAAATATTATATGATTCTGCTCATATAAGGTACCTATACAAAAGTAGAATGGAGGTTATTGGGAACTTGGGAGGATAATGGGGAGTTAATTGGTTGAGGTGATAAAAAAATCTCCAGAAATTAATAGTATTAATGGTTGCACAAAATTGTGAATGTACTTAACTCCATTGAACTGTACACTTAAAAATAGTTAAAATGTGAAACTTTCTGTTATGTGTATTCTATCACAATAAAAAATTTATTCTATCACAATAAAAAATTTTTCTCCCAGAAAAAATGTATGTATTAAGAGACACTATCCCAAGCATACTGTTCATGGAGTTCTCCATTTTTCCTTCTCCATTTCCTTCTTCATTCCCTTCTCCATTTGCCATTTCCTCTTGATGAATGTGAAGGAGGGGGGTGAAAAATCTGGCTTAAAACTCAACATTCAAAAAACTAAGATCATGGCATCTGGTCCCATCACTTCATGGCAAATAGATGGGGAAATAATGGAAACAGTGACAGACCATTTTCTTGGGCTCAAAAATCATTGTAGATGGTGACTGCAGCAATGAAATTAAAAGATGCTTGCTCCTTGGAAGAAAAACTATGACCAATCTTGACAGCATATTGAAAAGCAGAGACATTACTTGCCAACAAAAGTCCATCTAGTCAAAGCTATGGTTTTTCCAGTAGTTGTGTATGGATATGAGAGTTGGATCATAAAGAAACCTGAACGCTGAAGAATTGATGCTTTTGAACTGTGGTGTTGGAGAAGACTCTTGAGAGTCCCTTGGACTGCAAGCTCAAACTGGTCAATCCTAAAGGAATCAGTCCTGAATATTGATTGGAAGGACTGATGCTGAAGCTGAAACTCTAATACTTTGGCCATCTGATGTGAAGAACTGACTCAAAGACCCTGATGCTGGGAAAGATTGAAGGCAAGAGGAGGAGGGGACAACAGAGGATGAGAAGGTTGCATGACATCACCGACTTGATGGATATGAGTTTGAGTAAGCTCTGAGAGTTGGTAATAGACAGGGAAGCCTGGTGTGCTGCAGTCCATGGGGTCGCAAAGAGTTGGACATGACTGAATGACTGAACTGAACTGATCTCAAGCATATGATCTGAGTAATAAAGGAGGACAAAGAAGATATTTTTGTTCTTAGAAGAAAATAGGAAGCATCCAAATTAGAAGAAATAAAGATGTATCTATAGATATAATTTAAAATGTTTAAGACTTTGGAATAGAAGTTTAAAATATATTTGTAGTGGCTGGAAATATGACATATCACATGAACAAACGTATTTACAAAGAGATGAATTCATTCTCCTTTTCAAATGGTGTATTACCTCTAGTTGATGTTCAAATTCCTGGAATGCTGGTCTCTCCAATATTGGATCATCTGTCTCTGAGCAATTTTCTCCTCCATTCAGTTCTTGGGCTTCACTTTCTTCATTGGTTCCACTGACTCCCTCATTTCCATTACTCTCCTTGCCTCTTCTTCCACTGCCTACATTCGCTCTGTGTTCTTCATGGTCTCCAATGGCTGCACCGTCCCCACGGGCTGCACTTCCTCCATGGCTTCTATTAGCTCTCTGACTTCCATAGCTGCTGAAAGATCCTTCTCCTCTATCACTTCCATCTTTACCATCTTGCTTGTAGCTTCTGCCTCTGCCACAGCTTGGCCTGATAACAAGATTCAATTAATGATAGAAAGTCACCCAACGAAAATAAATGTCAACAAGTGAAACAAAATTAGGTTGACTAACACATATGTATCATCTCCAGAAATGTTTTTGCTCTATGTGAACACTACTGGTATGATATAGATATGAAAAATGTCCCTATGTCCTATCAATCTTAATACTGAATTATCATAGTCGCTTTCAACTCCCTGGTTAAATTTGCATGACAGATGGAAAAGGACGTATTAGGAACATATATTAGGTTAGCAGCAATAATATGATTTTTTCTTAAATCATAGACTATTTCATACATTAGCAACTTCACAGCCACATGAATGATCAAGCCCATATTTTTGGCTCAATCACAACATATTTGAATATTTCTTATATTTAACTTATGTTAATTTAAACACATGCCTTGATCTTCTAACATGTGTATCATCCATTCTGCAACAGATTTTCATTGATTTTTCTACTACTATCACCAGGAAGCTCAGTAATATAGATCTCATTTAGTTAATACAGTCACTTAATTACTTGCTAGGGCCACCAAGCTTAGCAAAATGTCTCAATAATCTTTTGCATAAGAGAATACATAAATAAGTAACTATGATAATTCTAAAAGCAAATGAATTTGAGATTAGAATTCCTGGTAGTTTTCTTAGTTGGTAAAAAAAAGGAAAAATGTTAAATACTCTGTAGTCTGTTCTGTCATATAAAGCCCCAGTAACAGTTGAAAATTAACAAAACAAAATATGAATTTCAATATTATAAAGCAAACAATTTTCCCACTGTTATTTTTCTAAAAATACAAAAATATACTATGTTAATGAATCATCTTTAAGAGCAGTTTAAATACAAACCATAAGCAAATTTAAAATAAGAACACATTGGCTGTTTATAAAGCAGGACCAAGTAACTATATATATAGCAAAGAACTGGTGGTATGCCAAAAACAATACTTCACTAAATATTATCACTTTGAGTAGCTACTCTATAAGAAGATAAAACTGAATGAGCATTGAATTTAGTTACGGCAGTTTTCAGAGTCTCAAGGATGTTAGTAAGTTGGAGCTTAAACCTATCAAGTGAGTATCACATTTGCTCAACAAATTTAGAGGCTTTGTTCTCTAAAGCCCTAAACATCAGGGCTTCAACTTATAATTATTAAGAAGCACACTACTTAATTTGTCACCCCATTTATCACACTCATTGTATTTTACAGGGCAGAATGATTAGTAGCATTAATTTTAAGAGAAACACCCAGATAATGCCAGTTATAAAGAACTTAATAAAGAGTTGAATGTTAATAAAATATAATATTAAAAGAAATGCAAAATTAAGTGTTTTGCATTAAAATAATTTTTAATAAAATAATTTAAAAATCTATTATTGAAAATCAACCATTTACCAATATGCAAATGTAACTCATTCACCCTCCTGGTGATAAATTTTAAAGGTAAACCAAAGATACAAATTGTTCTGAAATTATAAAACATGGACAATGCAAATAATCCAAGAAAACCAACCTTGGCCAGTTAGAAGCATCATCAGGATTATTGCCTTTGTCATCAATAACCTCATCATTGTCATCATCATCATGGTCTTCACCAACAACATTAGCCTGATCAACCTGGTCATTCAACTCATCACTGCCATTGTCATGGTCATAACTATCTTCATAAGCATCATTAGAATCATCATCACCATCAGTATCAGCACCAGCATCATAAAGCTCAACATAATCACCATCCTCTTCAGGTGGCTGAACAACAGGTGCAGGAGTTAACCAGTCATTCCGGAAGATTTCAGATAGTGCATTATAGCCTACCCATTCATTTGTCAAGTAAACCGGAGGTGATATTTTTCCTACTTTAAATCCATCTGGAACCTGTGTGCACAAGAAAGGTTAATGTAGTCTCTAGTAGCCTTTCATTTTCTTCTAGATTGGAAAGCTTCCAAGCTGACAATATTTTAAAATATATTTTCAACTGAAATGAAGATGTTCACTCATTAGGTAGAGCCAACATTTTTTTAAGGATGAGCCACCAAAACCCAAACCTCAGGCTGTGATCCTTAATGGCCTTTCTAGATCACACAGGGCAAAATTTACTCACTTTGTTTTTAATTAGCTCTACTTACCTGCTGAGAACTAGACATTCTAGTTTTGTTTTGGAGAAGAGTGTTTTGGTGTTGGAGAAGAAGACAGATGATTTGACACTCTACAGAAGAGTGTCACTATTTTCCTTTTGTTTTATCCGTTGATATTGGGATTAATACATAGCTCTTAAAATTGATGTGTTAATTTCTCCACTCTAGTTTTATACAACATAGATTATCTTAAAGTAATGCAAACACTTCTAAGAAGCAAACAAACATAAATCCACCTTAAAAAAAATCTACCTGCAATGAAGAAGACCCAGGTTCAATCCCTGGGTTGGGAAAATCCCCTGGAGAAGGAAATGGCAACCCACTCCAATATTCTTGCCTATAAAATCCCATGGACTACAGTCCACGTGGTCACAAAGAGTTGGACACAGCTGAGTGACTAACACACACACACACACACACGCACACACACACACATATACACATAATGTCCTATAGGCAATCTCTGAGCAATCTGAAAGGGTTGTATGTATAGTAGGGTAGAGGTAATTACAAGAATAAAACAGAATAATCTGAAAGCATTAAATCATAAATAATTAGAAGGCCTTTTTATTTATGAAATTAGATGGCATTTCATTTTTCACTATTTTTTAAATTTTTATGTATTGCCTCATCTTCTAAGAAATGTTATTAGACAAAAAAAAGCATTTAAACTGTACTTCTTAATTTGAGCTAATGCTTCTACAAGCAGCTTTTTTTATCTCTCCTTTCTCAAATATATTCTGATATTAGAATGCGAAAATAAAATATTTTATGATCAATTAAATGTTTTTACATATCAAATGTCATTTCTAGATTTCATATTCTGCATGCTGACATACCAATAGAAATCTATATTTGAAAGATTAATTTAAAAACTCAATGCTTTAACCTTTCCCTCAAATGAAGATGAAAATATGTAACTCAAAAGAAATTGAAGATTAAAGAGAACAAACATAAATATGTTAAGAGTTAAGATGGAAACCTACATGAATATCAACCAGCAAACTCTGATCAATGGTAGAATAAGGTGGTGATGACTGGGACCTCCTCCTGACCACAGGACTTGCTTCCTCAGAAGAAGATTCTGTAGAATGCCAAAAAGACATTAGTAACAGTGGTAATCACAACCATTATCTTCATTTTTATAGCGAACCACTTCAATCTCTTGGTATTCTTGTAGCCTCTTTCCATTCAGGAGAGATCACTTGATAAATTCTTATGGGGCCAAGATCCTATGTTCTGTTTTCACAGGTAGAGAGAGACTCAAAGTTTGTTCTGTTAGACCTACATGGCTTTCTTGTTTTTTAATATTAAATATATACTTGCTGAATATTTTTGTGTAAAAAGGTACATAGTAAGACTGGTATGCAGATAGTCCCATGAGAAGAAGAGAATGCATCAAGAACAGTAAGGGCTGGTGGTATTTCTGGCCTCCCCTAATAACCAGTAGAAAAAGAGCCCAACGGTGTATAGAAGATGATAGTTTAAACAAAAATTTCAAGAGGAGAGTTGACTCTTCAGTCTTAATCCCCCAATTTCCACTCAGATATATCTTCAAGTACTGCAATACAGTTGAGACATGAACAACTGAAAAGTGACAAATCTTAGCCCTTTTTATAAAGCTGTGAGCCTTTCTATAGAGGCACTCTGCAATACAGCTTTCTGCAGTAACAGAAATGTTCAGTATCTGCACTGTCCAATACATTAGCTACTATCCACACATAGCATTTGAGCACTTGAAATATGGCCAGTGTATCTGGGGGGTTGAATTTTAAATTTAACTTCATTTTCATTTTAGTTTTAATTTTAACAGCCACATTTTGCTAGCTGTATCACAACACACAGTTCAATTTTACAGTGTAAATATTTCCATTTAAAATGCAAATCTGTCCAGATTAGAAGTCTGGATTTTTTATATTAAGGTTTGTGGTATAGTAAATAACACCTGTGGTTAAAACAGGGTGAGAATATTTAGATTCAAAGATCAGTAGATCTGGGTGAGTTTACTTAGAAAAAGCTTCACTAAGGGGACCTTCAAGTCCCTATTTATTGTTTTAGGGTGCTTGGATTTTGAAGACAAATAGTATTCTCTCTCTTTTATTTGCAGCTTTGATATTTATATAGCCAAAATATTGACACTACAACTCCAAAAAGCATGTATTTGAAAATATTACTATCTTTTGAGGATATTATACCGCACACATCTTACAATTTGTGTTCATGCCTTCTGACACTGTTATACCTTTGCAGTTTATTACCTTTCTGCAGAAAACTATTTTCTTGCAAGTGTTTTGGTGTGTCATTAGGCTAGGTAAGAAGTTTGGGTAAATGTTCGAGATTTTGAGGCAAATTTGTAGTAAGGTTTTCTGATTTCCTGTATTATGAGGTATGCAATATCATAGGAACTTCAAATCATCTATGTAGCACACACAATAAAATAATAGAATTTTAGAGCTGAAAAGAACCTTAGCTATTGTCTACATAGATACTCTCCCTTTCTCTCTCCCACCACTGTTCATAACTGCTTTGGGGCCTAGTCCAGAATTTCCTTATTTCAATATATACAATATGAATAAATCTTCAATTTTTAGTTGCTTCTTTAGTATTAGCAAATTAACCCTGGTCAAACCAGAAAGATTCTGAGGGAAAAAAATTGCTAAAGTTTCTCTTCACATAGGCTTGTCTTATTTCTCACAAGATAATATTTCTGCATGAGGGGACACTCTTATTTAAAGAAAGTACATCACTATCTGAGTTTCCTAAGAAGAAGAATGACCTTTAAAAATTCAGGTCTTTGAGTATCTGATTTTCATACAGTATACCTATATATTCATTTAAGTATTAACGTTTCAATAAAATCTATATGCTATATTTTTACAGGTGACCTGGGGACTCAGTCAGGCATTTTCCCCATGTTTAACTTACCTGAATTACTTAAAAGTAGATAGTGCCAGATTTTATGTTCCAAGGCATAATTTTGACTTTGTTTATACTGATATTTCATAAATCTATAATACATTTAAACTCTCCCAAAAGTACATCATAAAATACTTATTTGAAATTCATATCACAGTTTGTGAAGCTATTTTCTATGATTTTATTAATTTTTTTCTTTTTGAGTAACTATATTAATTTTTAACATTTAGGAGATACTGTATATGTTTTACTTTGAGGAGGTAAAATAACAAACTGATAAATAAAACACATGCCCACAACTAGTCCATCTAATATTTCAATATTCTAAAGATTGTCTATAAATTTTAGCCTGTTGGAGAGGCCTGTCTCAAGTTCCTTTCCCATATTTTTCACACATGGTATAGAAACTAAAGCTGAACTCCAACCCTCCACCTCCCTAGGCACATTCTTAACTACTACCCAACTGAAAAAAGAAACTTTAGAAAAATTACTCTCCATTTCTCAAAGGTCATCAAAATTACTCTCCATTTCTCAAAGGACTGCCAAATCCAATGACTTGGTCTTCATCCTACTTGGCCTCCCTGACACTATTGATTCATTCCTTCTTGAAATTCTTTCTTGACTTTTGCAAAATAAACTGTTAAACATTAACTCCGTTTTGACTGTTTAAACTTTGTGCTTTGAATCACCTGATGCTGCTGGGCAATTTTGAGGATTTTGCGAACTCCTTTGTCTGATGTCAATGGGCTTCTGAGCTTGTTCCAAAAGAGACCGCTGAGGAACACTAATGAAAAGACAGAAAAGCATGTGCCATGTCCTAACATTCAAAAAGGGAATGTATAACTCAACATCAAGACCAACAAACTTTTAAGTATATGGGTATATATCAAACTGAAAGTAGAGCTTAAGTAATATTTTCCAATTTCTGCAAATCTATTATTTTATCTAGAAAAGAGAAACAATTTCTAAATATAAAAAAACTGTCTCCATACAAGTATATGTTTCCTTCACATATCATGTTTATTTCTAAAAATTTCTATAAAGTTTCTTTAATATTCAGACTTTATCATTACCTAGGTAAAACAGCAATAATCAGAAATTTATAGTGTATGTGAGGATTTTAACATGATAAAAAGCTAAGTTATTTTAAATATTCTACTATTACCATCCTTATTTCAAATGCTTGGAATTTGTGATTCTTAAAGTCAGCCTATTAGATACATGAATAAATAGATACATAGGACACTTTGGTTTTCAGGATTCAAATTCAGGGAATATTTAGAAAGTTTCTTTGGACAAGCACTACTAAATTTTACAGTTGCTTTGAAATTTCTATATAGGAAGTACTTTGATTACTGATTTAGGCGGAACAGATAAGAGTCTTTTCTACGACCCTGAATTTCAGAAAAGACTCAAGATTCAGTTAAATTTGTTTCATAAATGTAACCATATCTAAAGTAAATATATTTGCTATACATAAACTCAAAAACCTTTTAGTGATAAAAAAACAACCAAAACCAGTTTAAAAGCAATATTGAATTTTTATATACCCAATTTAATAGTCATACTGATTTTATATTATATCCATGATACCAAAACAGATACACAAAAACTAAACTGATTTCTCCTCCTTTGTTGTCAGAAGGATCATGACAACTCATTCACTGAATGCATAGTAAGGGAAAGCTCCCAATTTTGCTTTAAAGTTTTTCAAGATTTCTTTCTACCAGTTAAATCTAAATGCCATAAATTCATGAGTGTTTTAAAAAATAATAAGACAGGAATATACATACTAAATACTATCAGCTCTATGCCATCTGACCATACTGTGCAGAATCTTGAATACAGTAAGTATTCACGGAATGATTGAGTGAATGAATATAGGCTAAGTTCTCTCTAGTATGAGTTGGGAGTTGGAGGGGGTATGATTTTCAAGGAACACCTATATTAAAATTTAGCAGTCAAACATAACACATGGCATACAACATCTAAAATATGAAACATGACTTTGAAAATTAGTGATTATTATCGATAGTATAGAGTGAAAAATTACAGTGATTGGTATAAAATAATGATATAATATTGAGTTTTAGATTTGATTTTCCTTATAGGTCATTTCAGGTTTGCCCATTCTGTGGCATTAGCTGCTGAGGTTATCAATTGTATGTGTGTTTTATCATGTACTACATGATGTACTACATGATAAAATATGTAATTGAAGTGTACTTGATACACTAAAATATCACATCTTTTTACTGTAAATTACTAATTGAAAGCTTTTCAAGAATTCACTGTTGATCCTTCTATTAAATTGTGAATCTTACCAGCTGATCATCAAACTAAATAACACTGAGATTGCAGTATATTCAAATATGAAAGATCTAGTTAATGGATTGTTGCAGTTTTGGGGTTTTAAACGTGGGCCAGTGATGTCATTGATGACTATGTTGTCACTAATATTTTAATTTTGAATTTACATAGAACTTAGTGTCAAATAAATAAGCATTAATATTCCATATGATAGTAAATCAGCGTAATCTGAATATAGAAATCAGAGATACATACCTTGAAGAGAACTTGACACGATGTACACGATCCTGGTTGTAAGGCATAGAAGCAGATCTCTCTTGAACCTTGAGATAAAATGCAAAACTTCAGTAGAATTCTCAATCATAAATTTTTTGAGTTACTAATTTATGGGAAAATGTCATTCTTCACATAGAGATATTTTCTTAAAAACCCAACTTATAAAATCTGATTTTCATAAATAAATCATATTTTCCTAATTACTTACAGTATGACATTAGAACTGCTTAACCAAAATCTTTGAATATAGCCTTGAATTTTAGTATAACAACAGATTATGGAGATCATATAGTCAAACACCCTCATATTATTATTGAGGAATCTACATCCTGGAGATGGAAAATGACTTTTCCAAGGATTTACATCAAGTCAAAGAGTATCTTTAATCAGACGGTAGGCCTCCTGCCTGATAATTTAATGTTCCTTTTATGTTATCATATTACTTTTTATATCAAGTTCAAACTTCTTGCCCAGAATTGAAATTCAAATTTTTCACCCACTTACCCTTCTAAGCTAATACTAAATTTTCAAAAGTTGTAACATACACACATACATTATTCAAATGTCTCAAGAGTTTAAAGTGTTTAATCTTTAAGGAAGTATGTCCTTTTATCATATCATAATCAGTGTTTGAAACACTTCTCAATTCTAAACAAATTAATTTTATTTTATCAATTACTCATTCATCTAATACAGCAAAAGACTTGAGACAGAGCACATATAAAGAGCCCACTTCCATCTGTGGTACAGATTTACTTTCTGCCAACTTTAGTATATAGGGCCATGAAGTGTTGCCTTGCCTCATTTAATTCTTTATCTCTAGGTTTCTACTCAAAATAGTTTTTAACTACCCCCCTCAAATAGGTCATTCTGACATTCAACAAGGCAGTCACACTAGATTCTTTAGAAAGGAAAATTCAGTGTTACAATGAAAAATAAATTTAGTATTTTCATGCTGATGAAATCACTCTATAGTTTCTAGAAACTATATTAATCTTACTATGCTATTTTTTTCCTCTTATGTAGCAACCTATCGAGGTTTTCTTTATACTCCAGCAGATAGATTAGACATGAAAAATGTTGTCAATCATTCACATGTTTTGCTAATGAATGTTTTCCAGTACAACCAGATGTTTGGCAGTATGCAAGACAAGCATCTGACTGACTGTTTCCACTTTTGATTCAGATAACTGGCATCATACTGACTCTGTCCAGGCCTCTTGGTTCATGAAGCTAATCTCTGAAAGTTTATTGAAACTAGTTAACCAGAGGCCAAAATTAGAGATAAAGGTCAATAATAAGAAAGGCTAATGACTAATATGAATAGACTATATTTTTTCTGAAAATTGGGGAGAAGAAAATGATTCGTAAGAATGGCATATATTAAGGCAAATGATGTATTCCAAACAAATCTTATACAGCTTATTATATTTTGGGCTTAATGTATTATGCTTATGTAATAATTGTCATCTGGGGTAAGAGTAAAGTCATCATTTAATACAGCAGAGAGGGGGATATATTGCCTCTTGTAATTAAATCATACAATCCAGCATATGTTCTATCTGCCACTAACTAGTATTGATAAAGCAGTGCTCTGTTATTCATTTCAAGAGACTGTTATTATCAGAAATAACATATTTAAAAAGGATAAGTGTCCATGGCATACATCATAATAGACTACTGTGAAGTATCTTGAAAGAAATAGATAGTGATCTTGGGTGCTTGTCCTGATTAAGAGTAGCAATGACTCACTATTAATAAAACAAGAATGTCTGAGTTCTTCACTAATCCACCTATCTGCACTTAGTGACCAAAAAAGTTTTAGATAGCTACTAATAGCTGTAAGGAATGTTGTCTATAATGACAGGACCTTGTCCACACTCCTCACCAATACCATGTGCTAAATAGTTATTAAAAAACTTGTGAAAACAAAAGTCAATCTGGACACCAGGACTGACATGATTATTCCCATAAATCTAAGAAAATAAATGATAGGTTAAAATGAGCCAGACCCTGTCATAATCTACATCTCAGAAAGAGATATAAGCTGAACTACTGAATTTTTCATGGGCAATATTTTTACTTAAAAGAATGACTGAGGAGACAAACTGATTATTCAACTTGGGTATCTGGGAGGCAGTTTATTTAAAATCAATGAAGTAAGCCTGTCAAATCAGGGAAAAGACAATTGATGTTATTTGTTAACAATGGTAAAACTGAGCTTTCAATAACAAAGTAAAATTTTAGACTCATCTATTACTGTGCACTTGACAGCTTATCAATACTCAACAATTTTATGATGAAATTGATGATATTAACTAATGCTATTTTTGGTGTTGTGAAATAAAATGCATATTTGGAAAGAACCACATACACAGTGAACCAATATTTTCCAACTTATCAATGCAGGAAGATATAAAATTGTGTGTGAATAAAACATCTATTCATAGTTGATTAGATGGATTTTAATATTACTGAATATCCAAAATCTCACTGATATGGTTTTAGACTCCACTTCTCTAGTTGTGGTGTATTATCAAAGAATATGCACAATTATCTGAAAAATCTATGGAAATTCTCCCTGTTCAATCACAAATATGTGAGAAGCTAGCTTTTACTCACATACTTCAACAGTTGGCCTGGATGGCTGTCAGTAGAGCATCAGACATTTAATCTGATGGCCCGGCGTTCATGTCTCCACTCAGGTGTTAGTCTATCTTTCGGGCTTCCTTGGTGGCCCAGAGTGTAAAAAGCCTGCCTGCAGTGCAGGAGACCTGGGTTTCATCCCTGGGTTGGGAAGATCCCCTGGAGAAGGGAATGGCTACCCATTCCAGCATTCTTGCCTGGAGAATTCCACGGACAGAGTAACCTGGCAGGCTACAGTCCATGGAGCCGCAAACAGTCAGACACAACTGAGTGACTAACACTTTCACATTTTCTTTTCAAACAACATATGGTAACAGATTGAATGCAGAAGCAGATATGAGAATCCAGCTGTTTCTTATTAAGCAAGATGAAGAATTGTTATTTCACTAAAATTTGCTTCTTATATTAACATCTAATAGTTTTATTACTTTTTAAGCAAAGTGATAGATATTTTAAATTTTTGGTTTTAATTTATAATACACTATATATTCAATGACATGATCTGAGTAAACAAAAGCTTTTTTGGGGTTTCCAGTGTTTAAGAGTATAAAGAGACTGTGAGACAAAAAAGTTAAGAACCATTGTTCCATGCACTTATTAGTGTCACAGTAACTCATATTGAGAGACTTACCTCATTTTCTTTAGGATCTGGAATGTATGGCTGCAATGGTTCTATTTGGACTTCAGCCTGAATCGAATGAAATGCTTCATCATTATCTGATGATTCATCTTCTTTGTCCTTGAAACAAAAAGGAAAATAAATATCTTACTTGCTGTTAAACTGTAAATTATAGGAGCAATTATCATCATCTTACTGTTCAATTAAAAAAACAATTTTTCAATATTCAAACTGATTTAAATGTAGTTTCTAGTAGTTTTTGGTTCTGCATCCCTTTCAGCATCTGAGTAATGCTACAGATTCTTTGTAGAAAAATGCATATAGAAAGACACATGTCTCTTCATATATTTTAGGGGGTCATTGACCACATGCAGCTCACTTTATTAGACCCAGGTTAAAAACTCTGGTCTAAAGCTTAACTCATGAACCCAAAACTCTAACATTTAATGAGTGGTTATAATTACAAAGTTTGGTCCTCCTGAGCAATGGAAGATCTGCAATACAGCAGTGCAAATATCTCTTTTTGAGTCCTAAGAGTTTAGGCAAGTTTCTGTTTTCCCATTTAAGCCAATCGGCATTTCTTCAACACAAAGGAAATAATGGAAATGTGTTGTCTTTCTTTCTAGTGAGTTGAAATCACACATACATCTTTAAATTCTAATAAATTTTCAGGTATTTTGAAAGACCTATGACTTGATTACAACAACAAGAATTTTCTTTTTCTTTGTATTTCCCTTGACAGTTACACATAAAGGCAGGAATACCTATACAAGATCCTAGGTTTAGTAGGATTTAGTACTAGGATTAGTAGCTATTATTTAGTGACTTTTTCTTCCATTTTAGAATGGCTTCTTACATAAATATTTAAAACACTGAAAGAGAATAAGTAATGTGTTATGCTACTAATACCATGAGTCTTGCAGGAATGCATAAAAGTCTTTTTTAAAAATGCAATTGTTACTAGGGCTCATTGGGAATAGTCATTAGCATTTTAGATTGCTTAATGTCTGGCAAATATTAGCACTTTGCACTCTTGCAATTCCTTCTCTATTTGGCTTCTTTTGCTTCTTATCTGTCAGATTTGGGGGACTAGACAATCATTTCCCCTTTTGGGTCTTGCTTCTCTTGTTGCTTTTACCTTTTCTCATGTTAAACATGTCTGGGAAACAGCATTTGCTCAATTAACACAATGGCCACAAACCAAACACTCCCTTATTGAGACATTCAGACAAGGCTGATTTGTAATAACTACATTAATTATTATTAGATAAGTGGATGTTGATAGCAGGGTTTAATTTAGGATCTTCACAATGATTCCTTTTATATAAACAGATACTGTGAAGTATTAGAAAACGACTGCTCTCCTGGTATTTTTGACCTCTTTAATTTGCTTATGAAGCCCACAAACCCTTCACTAACAGATTAGATTTGCCAGATTGAATCCACCAACTCCAGCCAAATTATCTATATATCTATTTATATTAGGGAATTTTGAAGAATGAAGTTTTATTAACTTGAATTTGTAACTTGTGCCATGTTCTATGCAGGTACTTCATTGATGTAAAATGGGTGGAAAATAAGTAAGACGAGTCATACTTATGGTAAGCATGTACAAAATGTTTAACCTTTAACATCCTAAAGTACAAAAACTAGTGCAATTCTCTTAAATAGTATGTTTAGCATTCTATGGGAGGAAAGAGCAAAATAAACGTACTTAGAGATTAGAGGAACAAAACTGAATTTTTGTGTTTATTTTAATGAGTTATATTTTTAATTTTGACCTATGAAAGTAATTTTTAAAAATCCAAAATAGTACCTTTAAGTGTGTATATGATGTTGGTTAAGGAAATAATAGGTAGAAAATCAACTAATAATGAAAGCTATATCACTAAAGAGATATTAAGCAAATAACTGGATCATTCAAACAAATCTTTCTTTCTCAAATTTAGTCACAATTATTTGGAAATTTCAGGATAATTTACTTGAAACCCAAATTATTTAATCTTTTCTGAGACACAATGAACATTTACTTCATTTGCTTTTACAGAGGGATCACCTGAGTATGACCTAGCATATTTTCTCTGCATATTTGACTTAGGAAAAATATCAAAAACCCTTACATTTGCAACTTGTCTCAGTTCTTCCTCATGCTGATTAAAGATATCCTCCCATCTGCATTGGCGCCTTTGCCTATGGGCTTCTAAATCTGAGAGCTCAAACACTTCAGGTCTCCGTGACAGCTTTGCCCGAAACCTCTTTGGTGACAGTCTTTTTGCCAATGCCTGCCTTAGACTAGAAACTTTTGATTTTTTCTTCCGTGCTTGTTCTGGTTGAGAGTAAAACATGTCTGATGCCAGGTTTTCCATCAGGATTTGCAGTGGACCAAGCGGCTTTGAGTTATGTGCGTTTGGTGCTCGAAGTAAGTCTCTTGATAGGCCCTCTATGAGTGCTTGAACCGAGCCAACTGCCTGTGTGGGGTCTAGAGCCCAGGCTTGTGCTTGAGGTGACCATTCGATTTGCCCCTCTACTGGAACGAGCACCTGAGTATCCAAATGGAGCGGCAACAGCACGTGGTGGTTCTGTGACAGCAGGGGCAGGAACACTTGGGCATGGACTCGTAATGACTCGGGCTCCTCTGCCTCCACCTCTGCCTGTGGAGGCTCTGCAGCCTGTTCCTGTACCTCTGGCTGTTCGGGTGCCCCATTCGGCTGCCGCGGCTGTTCAGGTATGTGATTCTGCCTCTGGTGTTGTTCAGGGACCCGGCCGTGTCTTTGCTGTTGTTCAGGCACCCGATCTTGCCTCTGAAATTCCTCTGGCACCTGATCCAGATCCTGGGGCTCTCCTGATGCCTGGGGTTGGCCTTGAGCCTGCTGCTTTTTGGATACCTGGGCCTGTACCTGTTGAGGCCTAGGGGCCTTCACCTGAGCCTGTGGTGGCATAAACATGCAGGCTGTCCTCTGTGGTCGTGGAGGTGCCTTCATCTGCATCTGAAGGGGCATAGATGCCTTAGCCTTCACCGGAGCCTGTAGTGGCATGAACATCCGTGCAGCCCCTTGTAGTTGCTGAGGTGCCTGGGCTTGCCCCTGTAGAGGCCTAGGTGTACCGTTCTGAGCCTGTAGTGGCATGAACACCCTGGCAGCTCCCTGGAGATGCTGAAGGGCCTGAACCTGTGGCTCTTCTCGGTCAGGTAACCACCTTGGTTGAGAGGGTTCTCCATGCAGGACTCTAAGTGGTCTGCATCTACTGCTGGTAGGCAGTCTCAGAAGCTCATGAGTACAAGAAGGTCCCCTAGAAATAAAAGTACAAATGGTTGCCATACAATTAGTGTTGTCAGTAGAGTGATGTCATTCAGGGGAGATGCTTTATTTTTAAAAGATGAACATTTTTCTGCAATAAAGATACTTCCACTATATATTTTTTGAATCATTCCTGTAAGGTCTGAAAGTCTTTACATTAGCAACATAGTCAATATTAATGGCCTGATAATCTAGTTGATCATTCTATCATCAGAAATTAAGGACTCTTTGAGTAGTAATAAATTTTTTTCCTCAACATTTCCATTCAAATATCTCTTGAAAATAGAGATCTGTTTTATTTTATCAGAAAGGATTAAGTTTCTCTGAGTTAAACACAACAATATGGGATCAACTGTCTTACATGAACTGCTAACATCAAATTATATATGTAAGTTATCTAACGCACCTGAATCTTCTCATGGTATACTGCTCCTTAATAGCTTCTTCTCTTTCAAAGATCAGAGGTATTCCTTTTATGAAATAGAAAAAAATAACGCATAATAATCAACAGAAATTAATAAATCCACCTTAGTCAATTTGCACCCTTTACTGCTCAGGATGCTGAGTGAATTTACAAGAACAAGAGGGCTGTAACCCTTCACATCACATCTACTGGTGGTATAGACAATATCCTTCTTCCTAGGCCTCCTTTTGTAGCACAGTTATTCCACAGAGACTAATTTCTCTCTGTATAGGAAAAAAAAAATAGCAATCTGATTGCTGCAATTCTAAAGAGAAAAAATTGAAAAAGGTAAAGGGACAAAGGGACAAAGAGAAACTCCAGATGGTTGGTGAGCATGGCTTACAGGTATGTACTACGGATGGAAGGACTTTATGGTTTGGGCCCACACCTATCTTTGGTCCTTTTAATGAGGATCTTGAAAATGAGGATCGGGATCGTTGGTCCTTTCAATGAGAAGGCAAAAATCTAAATTCCGGTTTTTACAACTAACACAGTGAAAATGTTTGGCATCTTTCCTGTCACCTGTGCTGCACTGAAATACAGACACTTATAGACAAAAGAGTTTTCTTTTGAATTTCCTATACTAAAAAGTTTAGGACAACTATATTGACATTATCCATCATTCTATACAAATGTGACTTTTCCTGCAGATTACATTTTGGAAATTTTGCAACTCTGGAAATTAGTGAATTCTCAACTAGATGTGGTACCCATTCTGAGATTGGTCGACTTTTATGATGATACTGGTCCAATAAATTCTCTACCATGGTTAAATACATTAATTCCTTCTGCTTCTCACTCAAAAATAAGATATGTATAGTTATGTAGATGGAAGAAGATTGGCTGCAGTCAATCCTATAGTGCATCTGAGAATGCCTGCTATCTTTTTCAGGCTCCCCACTTACCATTCCATTATCACTCAACTCTGCATATGGCACCCTAAACTAAATGCAAAATATGCCATATAACCTATCAAGTTGGAACTTTCTAAGTAGTTTCCTCTGGATTTGATGAATAACCATCCTGTCATTTTTGGCATTAATATCTAGAAGCTTAATTTTATTTGCATAAATTGTGCTTTGTTAATTACATCTTAAAGTTGGAGATTAATACATAAAACCAACTATGTGCAGTTCACTGATACGGCATCAAAAGTAGCAGTCAATAAGTGATTAATTATAAATCCATTTATCTAATTGGAGTTAACAATGAGAAAGAACAATAAGATACAGATTTCATTATCTTGTGTTTATTTCTCCAGTTAGTTGTCTTAAAATAAAATTAGCACATCATAAAATTCTTCTTGAGGCTTTCAAAGGCCTTTGTAAATATGAACGCATGCTAGCTGAACTAGCAAAAATTTATAATCTTATGTGTGTATGTATATATATATATATATATATGATCAGGTAAGAGATAATGAATTAAATGCACATGGGATATTTGTGGAAAAGCTAAATGTGAAAAGGTCTCAGACCTTAATTTCAACTTAATTCTTAAATATTATTTTTCCTAAAAAAATAAGAAAAATTTCCCTCATTTGAATATTTATTCCAGTAAAATGAAGATTTACATATCCTACCTTTTTTCTGTCTCTTTTTAATGATTCCAGTAAGATGCTTCTTTAATGACTCAACAACATGTCCTTCATTTTTTATATTCCGAACAAATGGGTGATGAAGCATGTTTGCAGAAGTAGGACGAAATAGGAAATTTTTTATCATGCACTTTTCCATGAAATCATGGAACTTGCGGGACCTAAAAGAAATGAATCAAAGAGGTAAAAGAGCATTCTCAGGTATTCCACACCTCCCACCTCCACCCACATGCCACTCTGAAGGTCATATTTTTGGAGAGAGTTGTCTTAGCTGTAATAGTCTTTTCAATAACCAGATATCCTATAGCTTGACAATGTACATTACACAGCAATGCCATTCAAGCCTCAGAAGAGGCTGGAGTCAATGATATTTTCTACCCAAATAATAGTAGAAACTTCAGTGAGTTCAGAAGAATTTGTGTGATAAAAAAGGTGAGTGGTGGGATGGCAATTAAGTGGTTGATGTGATTTATGCAGACCATGAGACCAGACTGGTCATCCCACAGTAGTCATATTTTGAAGCCTGAGTGTTTTGCTTGACTATGTGCACTTTGAGCTCTAAAGCTGTCCATGTAATGATCCAGAAAAGGGTGTTATGTCACCAGGACTGATTAATCTTATAAAATGGCCCATGGAAACAGATGTGACCAGAAAGCCTGAATCTGTGGGAAGGGTTAAATTTAATCACAAGGAAGAATGTCAGCAACTGAATCATAGTAACCACTTTTACCAGGGCAAGTAATATACTGAGAATAAGCAAGAACTTCACTTACTAGTTCCAAAAACTTCAGGAAGAAAGATTTTTAAGTTTAGTTGGGCTGTAGCACTCTGAGAGAACAAGTCCTCTTTAGGTTCTATGGATGTTTAGTTTTATGGGTCAAATGACTGGGCTATACATCACAATCACTGACTGCCTATGTAAGCTCAGTGAGAAACTTCACAAAAGGCTTCCATTGGTCCAGCCCATTACAGGAGATAAAACTGAATACGTCACTAATGCCAGGACAGTACTGTCATGATAATCTACCATGGAGAGTATTATTTCTATTTGGCTAGCTAGCTCTTAATGAATAGCACTCATTTAGACTCCTTAAGGTATCCGTTTTCAGGAAATATTGTCCAATAAGGATGTGGAAACAGGACTGATCAAATGAATTAAAACTTCTTTGCTATATAAAAATATCAAGTTAATGTGTTTAAAAGATTAAGTCATTCATCTTTACCATCCACTGGATTTGACTTTGGGAGCAGATTCTCGCAAAATAACAAATAAGGCTTCCAAAGGTTGAAGGTTACACAGGGCTGCAAAGGAAAATAGATAAGTTTAGAATGAGTAAGAAAGGTAACTACAGAACAAACTCCTAGTTCCAGAGGGGATTCTCAGTGTTCTTTCACATATCATGTTGAATAGACACCGAAGAATAGACATGAAAGGAGGTAGTCAGAGGAAAAGCTGACTTTAATACAAGCTGTCCATTATATAAGATACTAAAGCTTCACTATTTCCAAGTGGGACAAATAATAATCAATTACACAAGGTTAAAATTTTGAAATGTGTGATTGATGATTTATATCTAGAGAAGCCAAAAATACAGGTGGAGTCAAGTACTCTTTTGTGCTTGTGTACTGCCGGTATCCTCCCCAGTTGTAAAACTGGAATATGTAATTATAGGCTGAAAAGTCAACCATACTAGTAACTATGCATAAGAATATGCAAACAATGCTTTAGTAGTCTAAAAAGATGAGAATAATCTGGTTTGGAAGCTAACAGTCCTAGGAAAAGAAGTAGATACAATGTAACTATTAACGGGCCTCCTAGGTGGCACTAGTGGTAAAGAACCCGCCTGCCAATGCAGGAGACATAAGAGACATGGGTTCGATCCCTGGGTCTGGAACATCTCCTAGATGAGGGCATGGCAACCCACTCAAGTATTCTTGCCTGGAGAATTCTCATGGACAGAGGACCATGTTGGGCTACAGTCCATAGTGTTGCAAAGAGTCAGACACGACTGAAGTGACTTAGCACGCACACACAACTATTAAGAACACACCCTCTAGATTAGATCATCTGTGTTCAAATCCTAATTCCACCTTTGTGACCTTGGGCCAATTACTTACCTCTCTGTGCTTTGGTTAATTCATCTTAAAAACAGGAAATATATCAAGAATTCCTTCAAAGAGTTGCTATGAGGATTAAATGGCAATGTACCTATAAAAGTGTCTGGCACAGAGTAAGCACTTAATAAATATTAGCTATTGATATTATAAGAAAGATTTTAACTATCTGGCACCTCAATTCTGTGCAAAATTACTAGACTTTCATTCTCTTTTTCAGAAACACAACCATACAAAGAAAAGCCTATTCCAATATGTGGTATATAAATTCATTACCTCATTGGCTTGGGAATTCTGGGCTTTTCAATAAGTATTTAAATATGTGTCTCACTTACTTATTTCCTCTTGTGTTTTGATTAAAGAAAACTGGCAGTGCAATAATTCCCCAAAGGAGAGCCATAGTGTAAATTTCACCTAATACTAAAAGTGTGTCATTCATGTGAGGACAATTTGATATTAATAACTCTTTAGAGGAATCCTTCCTCTCCCAAAATATATCTCAAAAAAAAAAAAAAACCTCTCCAGTGCCAAATTGGCCTCTCATAGTAGTATAAAGAAAGTCCCCAGGGTAATTTCATTAGAATAATATAAAGGCCATTGTTCAAAGGTCAAGCTTTATATAAATTAATAGAAGGTGCAGTGACCTGATCTCCATATCTGACCTAGCTTTAACCCATGCCCATTCTGTGATATGTCATATTCCAAGGGACACCAGAAATTCTTGATATTCCAAGGGACACCAGAGATTCTTAACAATTATAATACCACTATTTCTACTCCTTGAAATTACTCCCATTAGTCATGAAACACAGTGCTAAAACAGCAGATATTGTACAGATGAAGCACATAGGCACATGGGAACCTACAGGATCTGCTTGGAGAGGGAAAAGCAAGGCAGTTGCAAGCCCTGCCCCCTGACATACACACTTCAGGCATTTCTCTCACTTCTCATAAATACTATGAATGTGTTTATCACTCATATTCTTGGATTTAGGTATTGAGAACAGCAAATATGCCCTGTTTATGGGATTATACATTTGCTGGTTATGAATCATTTACACTCAAGTTCACATTCTACTTTTACTTTCCTACCAGAAAGCAGTAGTAACCTGAGAGAATAGACTGCTGACAGGCTACTTCAATGAAGAGAGGGAGGGGGAAAAAAGAGAAAATGGAGCCTACTGAACAAGGAGGGGCAATGGAGTGGCTGGTAGGAGCATGGAAGGCACCAATGATAGCTGGACTGACTCCAAAGTGGGGAAAAAAGCTTCCTTCTCAATATTGTTGAGGATTGGCTCAATTAAAAGGAACTACTGGCGGATTTTCTTAACTGGCACAGTCTGAAGTATATAAGTGTAACTGTTCAGGAACCTAAATATTTCATCAGTGAATATGTACTGGAACGCCTTTAGATTCTGTTTGGTTATTACTATCATGACCAAATGTTACTGAGGCTAAATTGAGTCAATACTCAATCAGCCTAAAATAAGATATCTTAACAGAGAAAAATAAAAACTCTTCTTACAGACATATCTGGCCATTCTGACTATGGCATTTCATAACTGGGGAAGACCATCATTTACAGTTTGGCACGTGGTGTGGCACCTGTGTGATCAGTACAAGCTGACTGGTACAAGTGGCAGATTTGTACAGCATGTTTCCATAACTTTTAACCAACATCAAATATTATTACTCACGAGGAGCCCCTTCGGCCATTTCAATAGCAGTGATTCCCACAGACCACACATCACTCTGCAAAGGAAAAGATGACCAAAAAAAAAAAAAAAGTCACTTAAAAGTGGGAAACAGATAGTATTTAGAATCTCTAAACAATCTTTGGCTGAGGGGAGGTACCAATGCCACAGCCATTTTATGGGTTTTCTTCATTATAGACTGATGTTATAGGAAGATGTTATCTGACCCTATGACCAGCCAGTACTGTACTACACAAGTTGATATGGGTGGGGATTCAGTGAAAGGAAAATTCATCTTGGATGTATTGCTATTGTTACCTTAACTGAAATACCAAAAGGAATTTGTTGTAAAGAAGTCCAATCACATACTACTAGCTCTAAAGAAGTCAGATCTTAGGTAAAAGATTTAACACTTTGTACCTCAATTTTACCCTATGTAAATTAGGGCTTCCCTGGTGGCTCACATGGTAAGGAACCTGTCTGCAATGCAGGAAACACAGGCGACATGGGTTTGATCCCTGGGTCAGGAAGACCCCCTGGAGAAGGGAATGGCTACTTACTCAAGTATTCTTACCTAGAGAATTCCATGGACAGAGGAGCCTGGAGGGCTACAGTCCATGGGGTCGCAAAGAGTCACACATGACTGAGTGACTAACACTTTCTTTTTTTCACTCTCAAAATAGAGATGATAATAATAGGACCCATGTTATAGAACTAGCATAAATATTAAATGAAATACTATATACATAAGCACTTTCAGGAGTTCCTTGAATACAGGAAACTGAGGACAGAATGATAATTCTAGAAAATTATACATTTTAGGAGGCTCTAGGAAATGATCTTCGCTACTGTTAACTGTACTTTGTTTTTTAGAATGCAGAAAGGGCACAGGGCTAGAAGTGCACTGTTTGGCGTAATGACTCCTAAACAAGTTAACTGAATTATTAAAATACCTGCTTATAGATGTCTTAGCTTCAAAGAGTTGTTGTGATGATATAGGTTTAAGTATTCTTTAAGTTATGTGAGACTGAAAATTTAAAATGTATAATTAATATGGGTGAAAGTCCTTGGAAGACTGCCAAAAACTGTACAGCTATAAAGCATTATTGTTACAGCAAGTCACTTAAAGAGCATTATACTTCCATTGTCTCCATAGCTCCTAATAGCATTGGCTCTCAACAGATCTGCTTGCAAATCAAGCAGAGGGCATTTAAGGGAAAAGGAAAAGAAATGAAATTTGAATTAATCAACTTTGAGTATTGAGTCCTAGGTTCCACACAACGAAACCACAATGAATTGTTTGGATGAGTTATGATGTGGAGAGTGAGTGTGGTTTTTCCAGTCTATAGCAAATGGGGTGTTTTCTTTCCATACCAACTTTTAAAAATGTGTACATAGATGTATATTGTCCAAATTGCAGCTTCAGTGGAAATTTTAATAAATAGCATAAATTGTTACTTAATCTGTCTATTCCACTGATTTTCTGTGGTTTGGAGCTGAACCACGCCAAGGACTTTCTCCATTACCCTGAGTAATCAAATTATTATTTTTTTTTTCTTTGGAGCTAAGTTACTGTGGGGATTAATAATTGGCTTTACATTTATTCAGTTTTAAGTGTATAAAGCAGTCTGTCCCTGGAAGTTAAATTTCCATATAAAGCCACATAATATAATATTCTTTACCAAGAAGTTGTAAGCAAGATGAACTAGACATTCTTCCTCAAGTATGGATAACTCCCAATGGTCTACTTTGCCTACATTCTTAGAAAATATTAGTTTTACACACATCATCAAACCACATATAGCAATAGTGGCTAGTACTTCCTATTTAAGTAGTGGTTTTTATTCTTTTATTTCATAATTTAAAATAAAAAGTCAAAAGTCCTTTACAAATTTTGTCTCCTACTATCTGAATCTTTACACTTACTCTGTAATCATAGGAGCGTCTGGGGTCCTCATCACAGTCAATCACTTCAGGTGCCATCCAGTATGGTGTCCCAATGAAGCTATTTCTCCTCCCATTAATTCTGCTCACCTGGGCACTCACTCCAAAATCCACTGCAAAATTCATTTGTCAAAATAATTAATGAGTAACAAAAAGCTCAATAAGTTATTGCTTTAACTTGGAAAGCCAATACAAAAGCCACAATGGATAACAGATTTTCATTCCAGCCCAGCAAACTTTACCATGAAGTCTACTCCAGTAACACTGGGAAATAGGCTTTTGCTGGTATTTATGTTGGAAAGAGATTCAGCAGTGCTATTATAAATCTACAGTAGGTTTGGCTGAATGTTTACCATGAATATTAAAAATAAAGTTCCATCAGTATACCCTAAACCTCTGAAGTGATAACATATGTAGTGTTTGGACCTGCCACCAAGCTGGAAGAAGACCAGCACTATAAGCAACATCTAAGAAATCAAAAACTTATTAGTACTTTATTAGGAAGTCTCACTCATGATGTTAGAAAGTCCTACTACACTAATAAAGAAAAATAAATTTATGCTAAAATTTAGTTTAAGTTCTTCTACAGATCTTCTGAACCAGATGCAAATATTTAGTGTGGTATCCATATCTCAGCTTAGACTATTAAAGTTCAGTCTTCTATTCATCTGTGGGATATATTATATGAAAATATTTAGTATGGTATCCTCAGAAACAGACAGAAAAAAAGGCTAAAGTAGACTGGGGTTATTTAGTCCAGAAAAAATAAAACATGGATGAAAAATGAAGTAGATTTTCTAATTTAGAGTGGTTTCCAGGAATCTAGAGGATGGCTAACAACCCTGACTGAAAAGTAGTTTAAAGAACTTAGGAAAAGAAAAGAAAAATTAAAAAGTTAAGCGTTTAAGGCAGTGTTAAAGGAAGGACTAATAAAAACAATGTCAACACAATGTCCATAATACATGAAAATCATTGGGTGTTGCACAATCTCATTATCTAGACACTTTTTTTTTTTTTGAGAATAGGTTACATCAGAGTTCAGCATTCTCACCACCCCTGAGGGCCAACTTTAAGGGCCAAGAAATATCTATGAAGGCCATAAGCTTATATATGACATTCAAAGAAGAAAAGGAAATGAGCAAAGACTGGAAGAAAAGAGTGATAAATGGAAGAAAACGGGAAAAAAGAACAGCTGAAATTAAAAGTAGGGATGAGATCCCACCAGTGGCATCATTCATTTTTCCTCACTGACTTAGGGACCAGAATATGAGGGTTATTGATCAGTTGCGACTGCAATATAGTCATTGTCCAGTCTCTCTCCTTTCTGTTACTCCCTTTGGGTTTTGCTTCTTCAACCTTCTCCTTATAACTTGTCATTTAAAAATATTGTGGGATCTAAGAAATCTAGAAACCAATGTCTAAGGGTTATATAGAGATAAGAAGCCTGAAAAATTTTAACCCAGTGCTAAAAGGTCTCTCCTACAGAGTCAAGTACATGATCTTTAGTGCAGGGACTTTGTGACAGCTTTTTCAGAGGCTTTTCGCTTACTTACAATTTCTCTTCTGTGATGCAGATGATAGGGTTGGCTAGCAACTTGACCCAAATATATGGGAACACTGCCACATGTGAACACAGAATGTAGCTGTGTGACATACTATATCCATGCTGCACATTTCACTGTGAGATCCAAATGACCCTCGTGTATTTTAACACAGTGTCTTAAAATTCTGTTTCTAGCTTTTTAGCTTTTAGACACAAAAGAACAATACATTTACTTCAAATTACTTTTAACTTACTGCAGGAACAATTATTACCACATGCTTCTTCCACAAATATTCAGTGAAAAGCATTCTTAGTGAAGGAACAAAAACTCTATTCTGGTTATATTTATTTGGCAGGAAAAATGGGAATGATCTTAAGATCATGCTAGAGATATGGTAGGGAAGCCCCTGGTGGCTCAGACGGTAAAGAGTCTGCCTGCAATGCAGAAGACCTGGGTTTGATCCTTGGGTCAGGCAAATCCCCAGGAGAAGGAAATGGCAACCTGTTCCAGCAATCTTGCCTAGAGAATCCCAAGGACAGAGGAGCCTGGTGGGCTATACTCCATGGGGTTGCGAAGAGTTGGACACAGCTGAGTGACTTATAAACACACACACACACACACACACACACACACACACACACACACACACAGATATGGTAGGAAAGAATTGATATGATTAAATACAGGATTTGATGCCAGTGATTTTATGTTCTATATCAATGAGGTCATCTGCCATTAAATAGTGCTGACATTATTTATATGATATTATTTAGAAATCCACCAACAATATTTATTTTAAACATTAAAGAGCACAACATATTGTTCCCTGTGTGCCTGTGAGACAATATAATAATTATTTTCAATTAATTATACCATTCTGAACCCTGGAACTGAAAGCTAGAAACTCTGGATTCTAGATTTCTAATTTCGAATTTGATTTGGATATTACTGGAGCATCATTTCTAACTTATATCAGTTCTTTAAATATTTGAGGGAAAATTCCAATGAAGCGATTTGTGCTTAAGTAAATTTAAAAGTTCTTAGATATTCTTTGGAAAATATGGCTCTGTAATGTGGAAGAATTGTCTTTTTGTTTAATCCTTGTTCATGACACACTACTTGCACATGGTAAACACTCAATTAAATTGTTGAAATAAATATAATAGCAGATCCCACCAAGAGTACTGGAGTGGGTTGCTATGCCCTCCTCCAGGGGATTTCCCTGACCCCAGGGCTCAAACTCGCATCACTTGTATCTCCTGTATTGGCAGGCAGAATCTTTACCACTGAGCTGCCTGGTAAGCCCAACAGAAGATAAAGCAATGACCAAAATGTAAAACTCCCATTTCAAAACTGTTGTTCTCAAAATGATTTCAGAAACAGTTAGGTGCATCTTTCTCTTGTCCCACATCCCTTCCCAAACAAAATTTCAAATTTTGATTTATTTTGCAGGCAGGGACAACATAGTGTAAATAAGTAGAGGGAGATATTAGTGACATGAGAGAAAACAGTAATCGTAAAGGGTTTTTCTCTGTTAAGATATTTTGGGGTTCATTTAAAGTATTACAAGAATAAACTTACCTAGTTTTACTTCAGCATTATGAGTCAGTAGCACATTTTGACCTTTGATGTCCCGGTGAATTACACGGTGTGAATGAAGATGAGCTAAGCCCTGCATATACATACATATATACATTTATATAAAAAAGCAAGATCAATATATAGTTTTTCTCTTTTTCTGGTACTGTTTTTAGCATTTTTGGAAAGACTTGTGGTAAGAAAAATGGCCCAGATTTGCATTTTTCAGACAAAATTCTTCTTTAGGCTGGAATTACTACAACCAGTTCCCAGAAATAGTACTTTCAGCTATAAGGAAAGGAAAATAAATCAGGACACCCATGAAAGAGAAAGAACACCAAAAATTAATACTTGTATATATTGGGCCATTTACCTTCCTTTCTAGTCTCCATTTTTCCAACTAACTACATGACTAAAGACCTGGATATCTGAACTATTGTAGCTCAGCCATTGTTTTACTCTACTTATCCAACCATTTGTTTAGTCCAAAATATTTTCAAGTCAACCTTGTAAGGCTGAGAATTTGGAGGAATATGGAAATTCACTTTAAAGTACTTGCCATTTGTATTGGTTTACCATGCTGTCTCCAGACCATTCACCACTAAAACTAACCCATGCCCTGGTTTCAGTAAGATTGCTCTACATACTAACAGGAGATTAATAATAGAAATAACAGTAAAAACAACTAATATCAATTGAGTCCTTATTCTTTGCCAAGCACTGTGCTAAGCACTTTACATGGAGTCAACTCTTAAATCCTCACAGCAACCTTTTAAGGAAGATGCTAATTCCACCCCAAATTACAGGTGAGGAAAATGAGATTTGAAGAAATTAAGTAATTGACTCAGGGACACACAGCTAATACATGATGAACCAGAATGTAAAATCAGTCCAGAATTTGCACTCTTAACTATATACACTATTACCATGAGTGAATCCAGTTAAGATAGCATTCTAATATTTTATCAGCGATGCTGTTCAGTTCTGTTAACATCCTTCTTGGGTGACTCTAAGCACTTAAGACACAAAGAAAAATTGAGTTTGGTAGATCAAGAAGACTGTCATTTTCATCCAATTTGGTGTTCAAAATAAGGAATGTTTTAAAAGTTAAGACATTGTATTCAGAGAGGATATCTGTCTGCAAAAGAGTTGTAGATGACTTGGAGCCATTGAGTAAAACGGATTTCTCAGCCTATCTTAATCTCCAATGATAGTGCTATGCTTTGAAAAAAAAAAAACAACTCTAAAAATCACAACAGCTTAACACTCTAAGTTATTATACCCATGATCCACCAAACACTGTAGTCTGACTCTGAAAGAGCCATTAAAAGCCATGATTTGGAATGACATTACATCAAAGCTGCTTTCTCTAAAGCCTTTTGGTTTTTTTCAGTATCCTGATCCAGAAGTTTAGAATTTTTAGACCATCCTATATGAGCAAGTATAAGACACACTGTATATATTACCCCCAGGTTTTTTCAAGGTCAGGGGCAAATGACTATATGAATGCTCACCTGGAGGATTTCTCGGCAGATATAAGCAATCCAATCTTCCTTCAAACTCTGATTTCTGGTCATTCTCACTACATCAGTGACTGAGCCTGCTGCACATAACTCCATCACCATCTGCAGGGAAGCCAGCAAAGAAAGTATCAAGACTTAGAAAGTAGTTCTCTGAAAATATCTGGAGAGTTTTAGTTCATATGGCTTACATGTATATGTTATGTTTAGACATTAAGATACTGCAAAGACTGGCTCAATTATCTGGTAGGAAGCTAGTAGAATAAAAAGAACTGAAAAAAAATATCCAAAGATCTCTGGAGGGAGAGAAAGGAGGTACCACACCAGGGATTTTTAAACCAGGAGGTGGGATTTGAGCTAAGCCTTGAAGGATAGGTTGTGTTTGGATATGCTCAGAAAGAAGAACATTCAGCTTATTGAAAACAGAATGAGCACATGCCTTTAGAAAGAAGCTTGCACAGGGCTAAGTCTGAGTGATGACTGGAGTAGCACAAAAAAGACAGTTGAGGAAATAGTTTGCGGGTGGAAAAACAGGATATGGAGGGTATCTCGAAACAATTTACACTTAAGCATTGACTAGATTTGTTTTTACTGTTGTTTTATTTTCAAGTTTTAGAATATTTTCCCCAAGATACTAGCAACATACAACCTGAAGGGGGAAACTGTCAGTTCCATTACTGTAGGGCAATCTTTTTCCAAATAAACTGCTAAGGAAAGTCTATTTTAAGGCTAATATTCTGACAGTGTCTCATTCAAATTTTACTTTATTAACAAATGCAATTTTTCAGGAAATTTGTTTTTGCCACTAATGCATCAGGAGCCTTACGAGCAAATTTGCTTTCATATATTAGCTAACTAGAGGACTGACCGATGTGAAGGAGAATCTGCCTATTATAATCAATTTCACAAACTTCTCTTTAAGCGCAGGTTTATGCACTAGTGCCAATGTCAAATGTTAATACTACTTTGTCAGTAGAACAAGACATGCCTTTTTAAAAAAACTATAGGTAAGATAATTATGGCCATAGATGAAAGGAAGTAAAAGGATAGGCCCCAAATCATGAATATTTAAAAGGTATACCTTATTTCCTTTTGGAATGCTAAGATTTTCCTTTCAGAAAATTGCTTCCTTATTTTATATTTGTTCACAATTGATATAACACGGAGTCTTTTCCCTGAGTACACTATTCCAATAAACAAAGATAAGAAAAGCAGCCTAACAAACCAGATAGTGCAGATAAAGCACAAAAAGGGTAATTTTCATGTCTACTACATCAAATGGTTACAACACATACACTGTGGTAACGGAAGCAAAGGGGCTCATTTTGAACCATGGCAAACATGAATTAAAGTCATTCACTAAGGCGAACACTGGAAAATCTTGCCAGTATTACCTGAGTCAGAAGAGTTCTACTATGAAAAGAATGTACGACATTCTCATTTTCCCGAATTTGTATGCACAGTGCATGGCTCTACGTTATAAAGGGTAATTATTTTCTTATTTGCTTCCTATGTGTTCAGATTTACACAGGAAAGAAAGTGAATGGTCCCAGGAAAACTCTCACCTCCACAAATAACTTCTGCATGCAGTGCCTATTTATCCTTCAGATATCAGTGTAAGAAAAAGTTTTTCAAGGAAGAGTTTTCCTTTCCCTAACTTAGATTCCTTTGTTATTTGCCCACACAAAAGCATGTTACTTCCCTTCTGACCAATTATACATTTATTTGTGTGACTATTTGATTGATATTTGTCTTCACAAATAGACTGTAAGCTCCAGTGGGCCAGAGCCATGTAAATTCAGCTTATGAATGTATCCTCAGCATCTAGGAGAAAGCCTGGACACAGATAGCTTTTGAATGAATAGATGTTATATGACTGAATTAATTGAGCACTGAGAAACATATCTAATAAGTAGACTGCCATACTGTCAAGAGTAAAAAAAACTTGTAAAAATATATTTAAAGACAAATGCTGCATGCCCCTGCCAAAAAGAATTAAAAAAAAAAAAAACAGTAGCTATGAAAAACGCACAGTGGTATTTAACAAAATTTGAACTGGCGTTGGCAGAGAATAGACGATTTAGTTAACTGGACATTTAGGAGAAAATAGGTTTAAACTGAAGGTCTCTAAATTTGAGGGTTCTCAAAATGTGGTACCCAGACGAGTATCATCAACATCACTTGTAAACTTTTTAAAAAGTGCAAATTTGTGCACTTCCTACCCTAGACTAACTGAATTAATAACTCTGTGGGTGGGGCCCAGCAACTTGTTTTATTAGGATCTCCATGAAATTCTGTTTCAGGTTAAAGTTTGAGAACCACAGCTTCAATTCAATCCCTTGTTGAAACCTTCCTATATTGCCCACTATCCTGCTTCCTAAAAGTTCACACATAAAATGTAACAGAATCTTTCTTTGATTCTTAAAAATTTTGAAAAGTCTCAGGTATTATTTAAAAAATACCACTCTTAACTTGGCCTAGAAATGCAAGAGAATGTACACTGACCCCAGATGATGATGTTCTAAATATTCCTTTTTAAATAAAGATATACTTGATTGAAGCTAATTTTCTTGTGGTTTGATTATGTCTCCTATGGGAGAGGGCAGCAACAATTCTGGTAACTGTAGCATGGGTTTCAGTTAGCCTTTAAAATTTATAGCTCATTGATTTGTAATTCATGATACTATAGGCATGAAGCCTAAGAAAAGGATAAGTCAACTAACCATTTAGAAAAACAGTTTCTAGGAATTATGTTTAAAGATAATTGCACTTAGCAAACACTTAAATTGCACTCATATACTCATTCCAAGTGTGACTTAGAATACATATTTATTATTCAGTCATTGGGCCCAAATCCATCAGGTAATCTCCTTAGCTTTATCTTTAATTTATAAGCAAATGTATTAGCTACATAAAGTTAAAAGCAGCAAATCTCTATTTGAAAAGAAATATGTTAGATATTTCCAGTATTCATTTGAGTCTTCTCACATCTTACCCCTGAACCCCTTGCCAGTCACCTAATTTATTTTTCCATATTTTATCACTCCCATTTCCAGAAATTAGAGGACATTTTTTTTCATACTACTTTGAGCAGTTGCATACTTAAGTTCTTCTGTAGGTGCACAAAAATGACATCTCATTTATGAAAGTATATGTTCTGAAGTGAGCCTTAGTCTAATGCAATAAGATCAAGGTAACTAAATACACACCCAAAGTTGATGCCTCTGGCCAGGGGGACTCAGCTTGAAAAATGCACCGTAGAAGGACACAATGTTCTTGTGGAAAGAGTACTTCTTCAAAAGGTTGAGTTCAGTCCTGAGATCCTCTTCTTCATCCTATAGAATAAGGATAGTAAAATTCCTAAGCTATGCCACTCAATGACTATGGTATCCTAAGCTATAGTAGATCAAAGAAGGAGAATCGTATGGCAACCCTTTATACCCTGCAACAATGTATTATAATAAAATCTCAACTAGAATTCTCAGAATGGAGATGTGGGGTTAACTGGGAATTTGGGAGAAAATAAAGGTCAATTGAGTATCTTTTAATTCAATGGTTCTTAAAGTATGATCCTTGGACCAGCAGTGACCACTGTATGAAGTTTGCACTAAATGGAATCACCCAATGAAACTGAAAAATTCAATGGTTTTAGTATATTAATAAAATTATTCAACCATAAGAACATTTTTGTCAACCCAAAAGGAAATCCCATACTCTTTAGCTATCACCCCCAAATTCTGCCACCACCTCCCAGCTTCAAGCAACCACAAACATTTTTTCTATCTCTATAGATTTATCTATCCTTAATATTTTATATAAATGAAAATAATATAGTATATAAACTTTTATGACTAGTTTGTTCCCCCGCCCCGGGTTCATCCATGTTGTAATACATATCAGTATTTCATTCTTTTTTATTTACCATCCATCAACTGAAAGCTATTTCTACCTTTTATCTAGTATGAATAGTGCTGCTATGGACATTCATTTCAGCTTTAGAGTAGATATATATTTTCATTTCCCTTTGGTATATACCTGGGAGTAAAATCGTTGGGTTAAATGGTAATGCTATATTTAACATTTTGATGAAATGTCAAACTGTTTTCTATAGTGGCTATACCATTTTACATTCCCAAATGAATGATGGTTCTCATTTCTCTATGCCTTCACCTCACACTCATTATTTTCTTTTTAATTATTATAACATCATAGTGGGTGTAAAGTAATTATCTCATTGTAGTTTCGGTTTGCAATTCCCTTAAGACTGATGGAGTTAAGGATCTTTTCATTGGCTTACTAGGCATTTTATGATCATCAGAGGCGTGTCTAATAAAATATCTTTGCCCCTATTTTTAAGTTTGGTCACTTGTCTTTTTATTATTGAATTGTAAGGTTTATTTATATATTCTATATATAAGTACTTTATAAGATATGTGATTTGCAATTATTTTCCCCCATTCTGTGGCCAGTCATTTTACTTTCATGATAGTGTCTTTTGAGACACAAAACTTTAAATTTTGATGAAGTCCAATTTATCGATTTCTTGATTTGTTGTTTGTACTTTTGGTGTCATATCTAAGGATCTCTTGTCAAATCCAAGGTCACCAAATCAACTCCAATCTTTTCTTCCAAACATTTTATAGTTTTAGCTCTTATATTTAGGTTTTTTATCCATTTTGAGTTAATTTTCATAGAAAGCAGGGGACCAATTTCATTCTTTTACCTGTGGATATCTAGTTACCTCAGCATTATTTGTTGAAAAGTCAAGTCTTTCCCTATAAATCGTGTTTTCATTCATGTTGAAAATTAGTTGGCCACATGTATATGGAAATAATTCTATTTCACTGATCTATATTGAAAAAGCAAGAGAGTTCCAGAAAAACATCTATTTCTGCTTTATTGACTATGCCAAAGCCTTTGACTATGTGGATTACAATAAACTGTGGAAAATTCTGAAAGAGATGGGAATACCAGACCTCCTGACCTGCCTCTTGAGAAATCTGTATGCAGGTCAGGAAGCAACAGTTAGAACTGGACATGGAACAACAGACTGGTTCCAAATAGGAAAAGGAGTACATTAAGGCTATATATTGTCACCCTGCTTATTTAACTTCTATGCAGAGTACATCATGAGAAACACTGGGCTGGAAGAAGCACAGGCTGGAGTCAAGACTGCCAGGAGAAATATCAATAACCTCAGATATGCAGATGACACCACCCTTATGGCAGAAAGTGAAGAAGAACTAAAGAGCCTCTTGATGCAAGTGAAAGAGGAGAGTGAAAAAGTTGGCTTAAAGCTGAACATTCAGAAAATGAAGATCATGGCATCTGGTCCCATCACTTGATGGCAAATAGATGGGGAAACAGTGGAAACAGTGGCTGACTTTATTTTGGGGGGCTCCAAAATCACTGCAGATGGTGACTGCAGGCATGAAATTAAAAGATGCTTACTCCTTGGAAGGAAAATTATGACCAACCTAGACAGCATATTAAAAAGCAGAGACTCAACAAAGGTCTGTCTAGTCAAGGCTATGGTTTTTCCAGTAGTCATGTATGGATGTGAGAATTGGACTATAAAGAAAGCTGAGTGCCGAAGAATTGATGCTTTTGAACTGTGGTGTTGGAGAAGACTCTTGAGAGTCCTTTGGACTGCAAGGAGATCCAACCAGTCCATCCTAAAGGAGATCAGTCCTGAGTGTTCACTGGAAGGACTGATGTTGAAGCTGAAACTCCAATACTTTGGCCACCTGATGTGAAGAGCTGACTCATTTGAAAAGTTCCTGATGCTGGGATTGAGAGCAGGAGGAGAAGGGGACGACAGAGGATGAGATGGTTGGATGGCATCACTGACTCAATGGACATGAGTTTGGGTAGACTCTTGGAATTGGTGATGGACAGGGAGGCCTGGTGTGCTGCAGTTTATGGGGTTGCAAAGAGTCAGACACAACTGAGCGACTGAACTGAACTGAACTGATCTATATGCCTATCCTTATGCTTGTACCACGTTGCCTTGATTAATTGAATTCTAAATTTTCTAGTTTGAATTGTCCTATAATTTTAAAAGATATGCTTAAATTCATTATTTTCCTAATCACTACAGTGGTAAATATGTTATAAAGCTATCAATCCAGTGGTCTGAATTCCTAGCAGCTATAAATTTCATTTCATTGTAAATAAAAAAAGCTCTCCTACAGCATCTATAAAAGTTCAATTTATATAACCTTTTCAGGAATACTCTCACTGTACAGAGTGAGATATATTTGCAGTATGTGAAGAAAAGAAGACTTTTAAAGATAAAGTTAAACTCCTGTTCTGAAATCCAGTGAAAAAGGATACCTTTGACTTATTCTGGGCAATGAATTAGAACAGGGCCCGCTGGCATTAAAAGTAATTAATGGGTGAACCTCTAACTATCTTTAGTTATCCCCAGCATTTCCCTCAATTAACTTGACAATCTTGAGGTAGTGGAAAATACAAATGTAGAACATTTTTTAGCATTTCCCTAGGATTTTTCCAGGGGGTTTATTCATAAACATTCAACAATTATAAAACAAATCTAGACACCTGAATGTCTTTGGAGGAGGGGATGGAGCCTTATTTCTCCAGTTGGAAACCCCAACAACAGGATTTGCATTTATTGTGTAATAAAAGCATGAACAATTAAAACAATCACCTGTAGCATGAGAATTGTATATAAGTTCAGGTTCCAGTTTCACCCTAGCCTCCCAGGGAAGCTTGGTTGATAAGTTGCCTTCACATACCCTTCACCTGTTTAGCTAAAGGCTGATCCTCATGGCTTTCATTCTTGCCATATAGGACCCTTAAACTTTCTGCTTCCCTTGTGATGTTGTTATTCTTTGAAATGATAACAATATTTGCCATCATATAGAAATAAACCTTAGAAACTAGCAATTCTAAATGTAGAGGGGTACTCTCAGTTTGTAGCAAGGCACCAAGGTTCTGCTGAGAGAAATATGAACTCATAAAGCCTGCAATAAACAAGAATGAGATGGTAATGTGAGGATAAGAACACAAAGAACAGGTTAAAGAGAAGCGCAGGCCAGATTGAGTCCTTCAACTTGTTTGGTAGTTTGATATCAAAGAACTTCCTTTTCTTTCTGAGTTAGAAACCTCATGTCCTCAAGCAGGAAGAGAACAGCTGGGCTCCTGGCAACTATGTAGTTGTATTTAACTATACTTTTATTCTTGTCATAGGGAAAGTCGCTCAGTCGTGTTCAACTTTTTGCGACCCCATGGACTGTAGCCTACCAGGCTTCTCAGTCCATGGGATTTTCCAGGCAAGAGTACTGGAGTGGGTTGCCATTTCCTTCTCCAGGGGATCTTCCCAACCCAGGGATCGAACCCGGGTCTCCCTCATTGTAGGCAGACGCTTTACCCACTGAGCCACCAGGGAAGACTTATTCTGGTGCCATTTTACCTATGAGAAAGCTGATGACTAGAGAGGTAAAACCGTTTTTCCAAGTACTTCTTAGCTATTTAGCAGTAGACTTGGCATTGGAACTCATGTTTCTTGACTTCCACACTACTGCTATTTTTGTAAACCCCTGATTAATGAGATGTGTGTGTAAGTCACAAACTTCTTACCCCAAAGGATTCAGGATGATTTAGAGATGCTAACTGGCCGATCAATTATTTTTCTTACTAAAATATATAATCAGAGAACTCAAAGCTCCCCACTAGAAAAAAACTTCTAAGAGTGGGTCTCCCACATAAATGTAAACTCCCCCAAAACCAATAAACCAAGATCAGATATGTTTGGAAAGCATTAGTATGTTTGCCATTCTCAATTAACAGGAAGTTGAGCTTGTGAGAAACACATAAGTACATTATATCCATCAGGCCAAGTGGGTAATTTAAAACTCTCACATATATCCCGGTAATATGATGCTATAGCATTTCCTGGCTCAAGGCCAGTTGATCCCAGAGTGGCCTGAATATCCTGCTTTTTGTCAAGAAGAGGCAGCTCAGGATGCCAAAACTTGCATTGCAGTTTCACCCAATTCTAAAATCTAAGTGTTTTTCCCTATATAGAAAGACTTCAGAGAGAGTTTGGAGATGATCTTCAAATGAATTAACACAAATACTTGATAAAACCAGAATTACTGAAACAATTATAATTTTCATACCTTACCTTTCAAAGCTTCTTGATTAACATAAGCATTACCTCTTATGTTTAGGTATGCTTTGTCTCCCAAGAAACACTGTAAACAAAACAGGGGCCCAGTACTTTTAAACTAATCATGAAACTGTTTACCGATATCTTCTTAATATAACTAGAAAGTTCTTCTGGATGTGATTATTAATGGAAAAGCTTATTTTTAAATGAGTCTGGAAGCATATTTATTAAGATACAAAAGGTTGAAAATATTTGAATACTAGATAGCTAACTGCAGGGGAGAA
Organism: Capricornis sumatraensis; assembly: GCF_032405125.1. Taxonomy (NCBI): domain Eukaryota; kingdom Metazoa; phylum Chordata; class Mammalia; order Artiodactyla; family Bovidae; genus Capricornis; species Capricornis sumatraensis. The sequence continues at coordinate 10,766,621 of NC_091092.1, forward strand.
AATCAAGAAAAAAATATCAGTTATATTGTTAGAGCAAAATTCTATATTTAGGCCCCCAGAGTATTTTGATAGATCACTAACATCTAGATCATCAAGATCTACTGAAAAAGAATTTCCTTTGCCAGAGCTTACTCTAGAGCAAGCAAATTATCAGAGTAATAGAGACTGCTTTGCAAGGCAGTTAAAAGGTTTCAGGTAGAAATCACCTTCCCACTCCTTCATGTATTCAAGTGCTATGCCAGATGTCTGAACACTCAGGCTGGGCAGCCTGTTGGTTTGCTGTCTATGACTGTTCTCTCACACACGAAAAGAGTAGTCTTCACTGGGCTCATACATGATGGCAATGTCTCTAAAAATCTCGATGGGGAAAAGCTAGTCAGTCCAGAATATCATGTAAAAGGCATGAAAAGAACCTTGCCGAGGCCAATTTTAGGCTTCCCTGGTGGCTCAGTCGGTAAGGACTCTGCCTGTAATGTGGGAGACCTGGGTTTGATCCCCCGGTCAGGAAGAACCCCTGGAGAATGGCATGGCAACCCCCTCCAGTGTTCTTGTCTGAAGAATCTCATGGACAGAGGAACCTGGCGGGCTACAGTCCATAGGATTGCAAAGAGTCGGACACAATGAGTGACTAAGCATACAAGGCCAATTTTAGACAAAATTCACTCTTGTTCCCATCATCCCTTTTTTTTATTATTCAGCTAGTAGGCTATATCTGCTGTGAATTTACTTAGTCCTTCATCTGCAGTCAACACTTACCTGTTCAGGGTACCATTTCTTCTAGGCCCTACTTTCCGAAAGATGCTAGTGTTCAAATATGATGAATGAATCTATGTCAGTACATTAAAAATATATATATCACCTTTAGGCAAGAAGAGTGTAGTGGTGGCCTTCTACAGATAATGATACAATACAAAGGGATTAGTCTAAAGTTGAAAATTAAAGGAAAGATGGCTTGGACGCTAATGAAGACTTTCAGTACTCACACTGTATCTCCAGCCGACAGACTTTTGATATTTATTCACTCTCACTCGTCTTCCTATTTCAGGTAAAGGGGTCTGCAAAGCCAAGAACAAAACTTTATTAAATGCATTGGTACACTCTGAAAATGATTTATTCTTGAGTACTTTGTACTTAAGTACTAAATGAAAGAGTAACATAATTCCTCTCTCAATTTACACTAATAGTTTTAATTAGAAAAATCAGATTCTTATATATATAGAAACTTGGCAAAAAATTCATAGTAACAGATTTAACTGCCATTTATGGAATATTACAATTTGATGATTGTAAAGTGCTATTTCCTCTAACAAACGAGGTAATTGACACTATCTATGGGCTGAACATAATTTTTAACTGTTTCAAGTCAGAGTATCTGAAACGTAGATTAAATGTGGGTCAAAGTCTGTTAAGTGGAAAAAAAGGGAAAACGTATTTTAGAGAGTCTCACTCAAAGAGTACCAAGCTGATTATTTGGAAGTCATGGTTTACAGAGTAAAATAAATCCACAACACCTCAAAATTCATTTGACATTTACTGATGAAACAAAAAACATGTAACTCTTTGAAGAGTTTCAGCAATTCACTTCCTGCACAAATTGGAGAAGAACAGTTTATGGCATTGAAAACAATTCAGTGACTATGTACACTTTTTTCAAATATGATATTTTAGAATTTTCTTTTACTTTATAGTGAAGTGAAAATATCTTGACCTTTGTTATGCCCGTGCTAATATTATCCTGAGAAAGTGAAGTACTCATGCTAAAGAAAGATAACAGAAATCAGGGCTTAGCATAATCTATGACAATATATTATGACCCATGACACAGCTTTATGAATGTTAGTCAGAACACTGCCAATTAGACTCTCTCTTGTGCATCTGTTAAAAAATACATGAAAAAAAGTGCATCTCAGACAAGTTCTTTTCCTTCTACCTGTCACTGAAAACGTAATGGCCTGAGTTTTCAAAAGGAATTGTTGGGGAGGGAAAGAAATATGATAAAACACAGAGGAGTAACACAATATTAGAGGAAATTTACAGTTTACTATGCCTGGAAATAGATAATCAACTAGAAATAGGAATATGGATTTTTTCATCTTTGTAAAATACAAGAATATATAGGACTTTTGCTGCGATTATAATTTTTATGTGTAAATGTAATAAATCCATAAAAATAATATACTAGTGATAGAAAATATAAAATTATAAATATAATAAATGCAAATTAAGATAATTATATATAACAGTGATGCAAAAAACAAATACAATATTTTCTGAGCTGTTTATCCCGAGACAACAATCTACTAAGCAACAGAATACAGACAGGATGTAATATTACCTTACGAGCATTCATCACTTTCACAGCTGTAAATGCACCAGTCTTTTCATGGAGTCCCTGAAACATAAGATAGTAATAAACACTGAATGCTGGTTATATAATCCAGCAATCAAGAAGCAAAGTAAAAAAATATTAAAATTAAATAAAATTAAACACTGTAGTCTATTATGAAATATAAAGTATTATAGAGAGATGAACTATAATGTATTATATAAACTAAAGCATCCCAATGAAAAGTAAAAATTTCAGACTGGAGATAGGGAAAAAGGAAATGTTTTATTGAACATTTTCCAACTGATTATGTGGTACTATGCAGACAGATATTTCTATCGAACTTCTCTTCATATACTAAAATAAGTTTTTTCCATAATTATCACAGATAAGAGTGACACATAATTAATTCAATGGCCTGCAAACCATTTAGTGTGTCTCAATCATATAAACCATGGATATTTAGGAACAGAAGTTCTGAAAGATTCTTTATTGAAAACCCTCTGAGTTCTAAAACTTGTATTTATACAAAATGCAAGTAACAAGTTACAGATTTATAATTTTCAAAAATGAGCACAGAGGTTGGGAATAAGAAGACTTCTTATTTTGTAACTAATGCCTTTTAAAGTATTTCAAGCTGAAGTCATAGAGAAAAATCAGTCTGATATTGATATGAGTAAGGCTGGAAGTTGAAACAGATTTTTTTTTCCCTAGGAGACTGCATTCTTTGGCTGGACTGGGTTAGACAATATTTCCCCACAATTGAGGTTCACCCATAACTTCAGATTGTGACTTTTCTCAAAAACAGGGTCTTTGCAGATGTAATCAAGTTAAATGAGGTTGTATTCGATTACCATGGTCCATGCCTGGTATGTTTACATACCAGTGTGTTTCTGGACATGCAGAGAAACGGAAGAAAGTGGGGTGATGCAGCTGCAAGCCAAAGGACGCCAAGGATTGCTGGCGACCACTAGAAGCTAGCAAGAGGGAAGGCAGTGTTTTCCCTGGAGCCTTTAGAGGCAGAATGGCTCTGCAGAGTTATAGCTTTGAGAACTAGGAGAGAATAAAGTTCTGATGTTTAAATCCACTTAATTTGTGGATCTGTTACTGCAAATGTAGTAAAATAATATGGGGGCAAAACAAAGAACTGTCAGTAGTCACAGATCTCAGGTGAAATACAGCCATATTTTTAAACGTATTAGAATGATCGTGCCAAGTGAGTAGCTATGCAAGAGATCAAGATTCCTTGAATACAGGACAGTGATCCTTAAATATATTGCTTGTCTGTTGTCACACCTCTCTTATAAAAATATGTGCTTTGAAGTATATGAAAACAAAGTAGAAGTTTTCATATACTTTAGATGATTCCTACAAGTTTTCTCATCAAAATAAAGCCAACTGATCAAAGAAGCTTGAAAGAAAAAAAGTCCACTCTACCATTACCGTCAAGGTTACATGAGTGTCAAAACTGGTTTTTCCAAGATATGATAGATGGGATTTAATCCTGTACATTCAAGATTACTTCAGTCCTATTGAACAAGCCACTGTTTGTAAATGAAGCCATGTGTCACAAATAGATCAGTAGGCTTTCAAAGAAATAAAGTAACTCTAGAAACACCAGCACTTTGAATTGAACTAGGCATTAAGCAGCTATACTGGTTAAATGGTTGAAGCACTGATGAGAAGTGGCATGGATTGTTGGTTTCAGTTTATGGAGTCAGGCCTGTGAGTCGGGTCAAGGTGGTTTTTGTTCAACTGTGTTCTCAAAAAAAAAAATGCTGAAGTTCTAACTATTGGTTTCTCTGAATGTGACCTTTTTTTTTGGAAACAGGGCCTTTGCAGATATAAGCAACTTAAGATAACGTCATACTGAATTAGGGATGGCCCTAAAACCAGTAACTAGTAACAAGGGGAAATTTTGGACACGGATATCCAGGGAGAATGCCATAAGATGACAGAGGCAGAGATTTGACTGGTGTGTCTACAAGGATTGTTGGCAATCACCCAAAGCTAGATGAGGCAAGGAATCTTCCTTGCTAGTCCCTCCAGAGGGAGAATGGCCCTATAGACACTTTGATTTTGGAATTCTAGCCTCTAGAATTGCAAGGGAATAAATTCTCTTTCTTTTAAGCCATCAAGTTTATGGTTAATTTGCTATAGCAGACCTCAAAAACTAGTATACAAGGCTAGCCTGATGGAAACTAAGCAAGGGAATGAGGCTGGACTTGGGATAGTGTTCAGAAATTAATAGTCAAAGTATAAGGAAATATCTAAGATCAGTGAGCATGACAGCTACCAAAGACTAGAATTTTTAAAGGAAACGAAAATGTTGTAGGTTATTGATTAATCAGAGAAAAGTAATTAATATTTTAGATATTAATGCCTTATCAGATAGATGATTTGCAAATATTTCTCCCTTTCTGTAGGTTGCCTTTTCATTGCGCTGATGGTTTCTTTTGCTATGCAGAAAGTTTTTTGCTTGATGTAGTCCCACTTAATTATTTTTGCTTTTATTGCTTGTGCTTTTGGTGTCATATCCAAAAAATCCTTTTGAAGACCAATGTCAAGAACTTTTTCCCACTATGTTATCTTCTCAGGAGCTTTACAACTTCAGGTTAAGTCTTTAACTCATTTTGTGTTAACTTTCGAAGTAGGGTAAGATAAGGGTCCGATTTTAATCTCTTGCATGTGGAAATTTAAATATGTTGGAAACTTCCACATTAATTTATAGATCTGGGAGAAAATATATATTAAAACTTTTATCTATGTAGCCCTTATCATGACATAGAAAGTACTGTTTTTCTAATTATTCACATAAACACTTTCTAGTCAAAGTTTACTCACATCTGTATGTACAAATATAACATGCTGGAAACTGGTTCTCACACAGCCTTTAGAGGAGTTAAAATGTTTACCCCTTGATTCTAAGAGGTTTTGTGAGACAAACTACTATCCTGTGCAACACAAATACTTGGCATGTTAGACAGGGAATCCCGGCATGTGGCAAGATTACAGTGAGTAAACCACAAAATTGTTAAATATATGGAATGCACAGCCATAATATTCATGACATATATTAGTGAGATAACGTCTTTAAAAGGTGCCACCAATTGCCATAGAACAGAGAAAATCAACTTGGCTCCATCTTTATTATCTGGGTTTTATTCTCTCAACTGAAAACTACAACTATTTTTCTGATGAGACAAGGTATTCTAATGTGGAGTCTTAAAAAAACATGCTCACTATGTCTATAGAGGAATTAAACCCCAGATTGTGGAACCAAGCACAGGGTTAACATGCCTAACCATTATGCGAGTTTTTATAGACGTCTAGAATGTCCAGGCAATAAATGGAAAATTGCTGCCTGTTAACTTAGTGTATCAGAGACTACTTTCTGTATCTTGACTTTTAAAATATTTTTTTTATTTTAAATAGTAATTTCAGACCTAGAGAAAAGTTTTAAAGATAGTACAGAGTGTTTCTCTATAACCTTTACACTGTTTCTTTTAAATGTTAACATCTCAATGACCATGGCACAACTGTCAAAACTAAGAAATTAATGTTGGTCTAATACTCTTAACAACATTAAAATCTTTATTAGGATTGCCTCAGTCTCCCCACTAATGTACTTTTTGTCAGACCCAAATTGGGATCCTGCCTCTATTTAGTTGTTACGTCTCCTTAGACTCCTGTAATCTGTGGTAGTCCTCAGTCTTTCTGTTTTTCACTAGCTTGACACTTTTCAGAAGTACTGGTCAAGTATTCTGTAGAACGTCCCTAACTTCGGGTTTGTCTGATGTTTTCTCATGACTAGACTGAGGTCACGGGTTTGAGGAAAGAACATCATGGGAGTGAAGTGCCCTCCTCATCACATCATGTCACAAGTACATGGTATGACGTAACTGAGCATGGTGAAATTAACCTAGATCACTTGGTTTAAGTGATGTCTGTTAGGTTTCTTTTTTCCCTATTTCCCCCTCTCATATTCTATTCATTCTATTAATCAGAAGTGATCGATGTTGGTTTTGAAGAGGTATTAAATAAAGTCCTATTTTTGAGCATTTATCTAGAGAACCTAGACATCATCTTGAGATAAACTATTTGTTTAGTGGTGCCATCTTGTGGTTCATTGACTACATAAAAGTTGTTATAAGATCTTGATTTTAGCTGAAGGTCATGTTGTCATAAGCAGACTGCCTATCAAATAAAATGTTGAACCAGGACCAGCAAATTCTATTTCTAGGATGTGCCTTTTTTTGTTGCAATATACGCTTTATGAAAAATTAATTTAAAACACCATTTGTTGAAAACACACATAGAGAATGCTAAGAAAGGAGTTTGGTTTTTAATTCTAGATTGAACGTTAAATAATCTCACATTTCCCACTGGTCTTAGTGAATATTATACAGGAAAATCACAAAGAAAATCTTAAATTATAAATGTGGGGTTTTGGGGTCTGAGTTTCCTACCATCAGTAATTTCAATACTATCATATAGGAGCTACTAACTGCATTACAGTACAATGCTCCCTTAAATAGGGTTTGCAAACTAAGAATTTTTAATTCTCAAGCATCACAGTGCAAGAAGAAAATTCCGCTAGCTTTCATTCCTACCATTAGAAAAGAAATTTCTGCTTAAATCTTTTCAATACGTTCACAGGCCCTCTCATATCTGAGTAATAGAAGATATGTAGTAACAATGTTTTGTAGCAATTTCCCAACTCTAAGCTCAAGCCTATTAACATCTGGAGTCAAATCACCTATATTTTCACCTTAGGCAACTGTCTGTCTTGTCACCAAGCTCATTTAACTTAAATTTCATTATTTATAGATGCAGCTCATATGATTCTAATTTTAGGGGCAAAAGAAGGTCAACTACTCCAAAAAATCCCCCTTCCACTCCACCTTACAATTCACAAGTATAAAATTCAGTATTATGGCCTCAATTTTATTAAAGAAATGAAACTCTCTTATTATTCAAATGTTAGCTGAAAAAACTGATTATCATTCTTCATTTGTCATTAACACTTTAGCATGAGTTAGACGATCAGATTAGATAACTGCAGGAATGGTAATAAACAGTTAAGTGTTGATGGAGGAAGGAAAGTGCGAGGGTCTGAGGAGTTCCAGGAGAGATTGCTCCTCAACCATAACGAAGGTAGCAAGTGTCTAGAATGGGGAGCAAGGTAAAGGTGTCTGAGAAGAGACTCTGAAAGTGTGGAGGGAGAAAAAATAAAAAGAGGGGGTGGAGAGGAGAGGTAAAGAGACAAAATGTGCCAAGTCACAATTTTACTGGAGGAATTTACAGTGTTTAAGATGTATATATCTGAAACAAGTACAGAATGAAACCAAATACAAAGATTACTTAATAACATGAATTCTTGGGTCCCAGATACAGTCTAAATACAGTTTAAAGGGTTTGAGAGAATAAACATATGATACCACATGAAGGTCTTAAATAAAGTCCTAAGAAATTTCTCTAATTTATGATCTCACAACTATTTTCTAGGATTATACCCTAAAATATAGTAATTAGGACAAATGTATTCTTTTTCCAGGACCATTTGAAATTATCCAGGAAAGAACATAAATTCCTCAATGTGTTGATTTCAATTTGGCAATGATTCATGTTCTTATTAATTAATTTAGATAATCAAATAAGCAGTGTTGGTCTTCTTCATAGGAAAAACAAAATTTACTATTGTACTATTGCTTGTCAATGGCTCCAAGCTCAATTTAAACATTGTGAATCTGTCCTTTGAACAGAAAATGTGATATGTCTCTGAATTTAGGACACTAGTTACATATAAACCATTGTTAAAAGGTGTATGTGTCTGCTTTAAACAAAAATAACTGCAGGACAATCTTTACATACATAACAAAATAAATGAAGGGATGACTATAAAAGAACTCTGGTTTACAAATGGACTTACACTAGCTTTCATTAAACACCAAACTCTTCAAGTTTATTTTCAGAAAGTGGAATTACCACATTTCAGATTACTTCCAATTTGAGGAACTATATCAGAAGTAATAAAGCAAGATCAACTTGCAGATTGGTAATCCAGAATCAAACTACAGATTAGCCAATGATTATAGAAGAAAATCGGTGGCTTCACTTGTGGCTCAGATGGTTAAGGATCCATCTGCAAGGCAAGAGACCTGGGTTTGAACCCTGGGTTGGGAAGATCCCTGGAGAAGGGAATGGCAACCCACTCCAGTATTCTCGCCTGGGAAATTCCATGGACAGAGGAGCCTGGTGGGCTACCGTCCATGGTGTCGCAAAGAGTCTTGATGATGGTAAGCAAGATATATGGGTAAATTAATTTACATGCAGACAATTACAATGGAAAAATAAAGTCAATAAAGTCTAGGTCTCACACATATAATCATATCAAGGATTTAGTCACTCCAACAATAAACTTGGATGAAAAAATAAAAAGTTCTTGACATTTGGGAATATATGTCTTTCATTTTGGTATCGCTAATGCCTAGCAGAATGGCTGGTACCCTTTTAATGAATACTAATTGAGGGAATGATGAATACAGTAACCGGGAAGGCTTCCTGGAAGAGGTACAATATCAATTGCACCATGAAGATGTCACAGCATCTGAACAGATTCTGAAGGGCAGGGTGGACCCAATGAGTGACACACCATGAACAAAGGCTATGAAGTAATCCTGATTAGGAAGGCACAGCCAGCGAGGAAGAAAAGAAAAAAAGTGGCAGTGACCATACAGAGAAGAAAGAAACAAGAATATGAGAGTGCACCTGTTTTTGTCTTGTCAGAAATTTCAGTGCAAATTTAAAAAAAAATAAAATCTTGTTTAGAAGAAGACAGAAGTGATCATTGAGAAATCAGTCATTAGTAGTTAGCACTTCATGACTGGCTTTTGTTAGTTAATGGTCTCATGTAAAGCTCAGGTTGGTTAAGGCACTGAAACACCAGCATTGAATCGCAGTAATGATCAATTTCTTGGGGATTACACATTTTAAACCATAACAAATGATTTAAAATAGCAGTTGTGACAGCTGTGTTGGAAAAATCCATCATCCTGCAGCAGTTAATTACCATGTTTTTTCCCCAGAAAGAACACAAGACAGTCCTTGATGGCCTTGTAATTTTGATTAGGCTAAAAACTTTATTGTTAATAATGCAGTTGAAGGAAACTGCTGTGGAAAGACTGCCAACTATTCAGCAACTCCTACATAGTCCTTCTAGTTATTTGCTTTGCCTTCTGTTGGCAAATCTAAAGCACATAATCCCCAGGGCATTCTTTCTTTCTTTTCACTTCGTTTTGTGGTGGCAGAAGGCCACAAGGTACTCACTGCATTCATATCTATTTGGTAACCTTGCTTTTCATTCACACAGTTTTGTCCTTCTAGTCATTTGTTTGTATTCCAGTTTTCTCCTAGCAAACAAACCAAGTGATGCTTCAGGGTCACCAAGAGTACAGCCCTAAATGGCATCAACCACGTACTTCATGCTGTGCTGTGGATAACGTGGCTAACAGGGCAATTTTCATCATCATTGTGTCTATGCAGAAAAACAAGGACACGGGGTTCAAGAGAACTTTCAAAGGTTAGCATGCCCATAATCCTGCCTCCAAGCAGGGACTTTCCTTAACCAGTGTTTGAGATGGGAAGTAATGGTGGTTTGGTTATTTGAAAGTCTTTTCCTTTGCTTCCCCATTTAGTCTTCATCACTACCAACAAGCTCAAGAACCCCAAAGGGACAGATGAATTTGGGGCTGTCAGAGTTTAGAGGTGTGGCCAATACTGGAGAGGATCTAACACAGATGATGAATGGGTCGAGCTGGGGAAAGTGTCAATCACTCTACACCCCACCAGTTATCCATCAGGAAGATTTATTTATTCTAAAAATTGCCAAAGGAAGAGATGCAGCCTGTTTGGGGAGCTCCTTAAAGGAATTCCATTGACTTTAGATTTGCTTTTAAATGCTGTAAGGACGGCTCAACTCCAGAAAAATAAACGACCCAATCAAAAAATGGGCCAAAGAACTAAATAGACATTTCTCCAAAGAAGACATACAGATGGCTAACAAACACATGAAAAGATGCTCAACATCACTCATTATCTGAGAAATGCAAATCAAAACTACAATGAGGTACCATTTCACACCAGTCAGAATGGCTGCAATCCAAAAGTCTACAAGCAATAAATGCTGGAGAGAGTGTGGAGAAAAAGGAACCCTCCTACACTGCTGGTGGGAATGAAAACTAGTACAGCCACTATGGAGAACAGTGTGGAGAGTCCTTAAAAAAACTGGAAATAGAACCGCCTTATGACCCAGCAATCCTACTGCTGGGCATACACATGGAGGAAACCAGAATTGAAAGAGACACGTGTACCCCAATATTCATCGCAGCACTGTTTATAATAGCCAGGACATGGAAGCAACCTAGATGTCCATCAGCAGATGAATGGACAAGAAAGCTGTGGTACATATACACAATGGAGTATTACTCAGCCATTAAAAAGAATACATTTGGATCAGTTCTAATGAGGTGGATGAAATTGGAACCTATTACACAGAGTGAAGTAAGCCAGAAAGAAAAACACCAATACAGTATACTAACACATATGTATGAAATTTAGAAAGATGGTAACGATAACCCTGTATGTGAGACAGCAAAAGAGACACAGATGTATAGAACAGTCTTTTGGACTCTGTGGGAGAGGGCGAGGGTGGGATGATTTGGGAGAATGGCATTGAAACATGTATAATATCATATATGAAATGAGTCGCCAGCCCAGGTTCGATGCATGATACTGGATGCTTGGAGCTGGTGCACTGGGACAACCCAGAGGGATGGTACGGGGAGGGAGGCAGGAGGGGGGTTCAGGATGGGGAACACGTGTATACCTGTGGTGGATTCATGTAGATGTATGGCAAAACCAATACAATATTGTAAAGTAATTAACCTTCAATTAAAATAAATAAATTTATATTTAAAAAAATGAATAAATGCTGTAAGGAACTCACAGATGTGTACATGTTTGATAAGTGCTATTTGATAATTAAGATTATTAAGACACAATTTTTATAACTCCCTCAAAGTCTAGTATGTACAGTACAGGGCCACAGAAATTGTGTTCATTAAATTTATTGAGGGGAATAATTGACAAGAGGCACTAAGGAGAGTCTCTAATTTGATATTTACATGAGCATCCCGTCACCACAAAAGTCTTGATGCAACCAAATGTACCAAAGTTGAAAAATTCTTTTTGGGTGTGACTTTCTCCTTTTGGAGTGAATTCAGAATAAGCAGGAGCAGATATTTCTGGCTTTGAGAAGATGGAGCTTGGAGTTGAATAAATACTGTTTTAACCTTGATGCCTTAGGATCACAGGCTTCTATAATCAAGTTGATACAACTTTCAGAAATTGCAATTGGGCAGAAACAGGAGCTACACTTCCTTCAAGAAGAGTAACAAAGAGATTGTTGCTCGACTTTATATTTTTTAATGACCCAGTTGTCACATTTAGGTCCCTTTGAAGAAATATCATATCTTTATAAACATATTCAGTTCAGTCGCTCAGTCCTGTCCGACTCTTTGCGACCCCATGAATCGCAGCACGCCAGGTCTCCCTGTCCATCACCATCTCCCGGAGTTCACTCAGACTCACGTCCATCGAGTCCGTGATGCCATCCAGCCATCTCATCCTCTGTCGTCCCCTTCTCCTCCTGGCCCCAATCCCTCCCAGCATCAGATATTAGGAAATTTAATTGGCATTCATGTTATTTCAGCAACATAAATGAAATACATTTTAAGTTGGTACTTTATATTCCTGAGGCTTCATAAATTCCTTTTATTTAATTAGTCTATTTACTTGTCCATCTCTGCTATTAGACTGGCAGATCTTTAAGGGCAGATTTCCTCTCTGTTGCCAGGCAAGAGTACTAGAGTGGGTTGCCATTGCCTTCTCTGGTATATCTTTATAGTCTAGCACAAAGCCTGGCATGTCACCATCACTCTGCAAGTAAGCATTAAACTAAACCAAGTCAATCTCCATATGGAGCTCTAAATAAGGGAGGACATGCATGGGCAAAGGTGTGTACGTAATGGTGGAAGGGTGGTGTACAAAGATAATTTTTATGCCAAGTTATGTGTGAGAAGATGTGGAGGGAGTTCAGCGACCAATGTGCCTATGATATACTGGGGCTTTCTGACAAAGACTGAAATGCTGCACTGCACCAGGGTACTCCAGGAATTCAAAGATCATTATTAGTCCATAGGTGAATTTCATTTTTGACTCTATAATCATGTTTGAGTTCCATTCTGAAGCCACTCGAAGTTCCTCAAAATTCATTCAGTCAGAGACCATCCAGGAGACGATATGTGCTACTCAGAGGGCATGAGCCTGCATAAGTAATGGAAGTGCCAAGGCTCTTGCCCAGTTGGTATGTCTGATTTGCCTAATTCTTAGCCTTGCTTTCCTTAACCCATGGCTACTACTTCCAAAGTTTCTTCATTAAAGATCTGCTGTTTACACCTCTTGTCGTTATATCTACTGCAAATACATGAGATGATGAGCACTCCAAGTTCCTCACCTCTTTTTTTTCCCTAGCAAACCCCCAAATTACCCAAACCCTGGCTAGATGGAGCCAAAGAATATATACTGAAACACAAATTTTGTAGCTAAAAACCTTCTAACCACCAGCATAATCCAACAGAATAATGTTTTTCCTCATCCAGAAATTTGGGACAGTCATGGTCATGCTTATTAGAACTGTGAAAAGAGTCGGAAGAGGGCCTTCGTGGTTTCAGTGGCTATGTAGCTTAGAAACTCCCCTGTAATTTGAGGCAGTTATGTGTGCTTATACAGCAGCTTCAAGTGAGTTTTATTACCCTTGTTATTACTCCAGCAGGGAAAATTAGGTCAAAATATGTAGTAACATCATTTGCAAATGAAGCTGCTCTCTATCACGCTATAGCATTCAAAGAGCAAATTGCACAAAATGGACAATAAAGTTCAATGTTCTCGGCTTCAGGATACACACAGCATTTGCTGGAAATACATGGATAGCTACTAGTAGTCAACTAAGGGGAGATTTCATCACGCTGCTGTGTGACAAGCACATCAGCATCCACGGGGGACAAAAGCACAAAGCCATTATTTGTGCTGCAAATGGGTGGCATCATAAAAACTTTGATGTTGATCACAAACTCAGGTTTAAAGTCACAGTCTGTAACTATGTTCATGCTGAGGAAACTGTGTAGGAACTCTGTGGGACTAGGGACCACACTATGCCAAATGCTCTGAAAACATTTCCAAACAGCTTTGTCTATAATATATGGTGAAATAATGATCAAGTGAGAGATGACGAATTACTTCATGTGTGAAGCTTCCCCACAATGAGTTTTCCCCTTCTGAAGGTCCATACACTAGAAAAATACAAAAGGAACTCAGCTACCAGAAGACACTTCTGTGTTCAGACTTTTTTCCCTCTAAGTTCCCATTTTCTTCCATTGTCATTGATAGTATCCCCCCCCCCTTTTTTTTCTTTTTCTTTAAGGTTTGTCTGGGCTTGACCATGGGGTAGTTGGTGAGGGCATGGGCAAAGGCAAAGAATCAAACCCTCTATAAGCCAATAAATAGTCTTCAGCATGCATACAGACTGCTTTCTTTATGCAACGCATGAATCAGTTAACACTCATGCAAAATGCATTCCATCTGCCCAGACAGATGTAAGCTGCAGTGTTTTCAATTCTATCAAATAGCACAACTAGTTGAAAGAAAAAGACAGATGGGTAAGGAAAGAGACTCAACCAAAAGCAGCAGCTTTGGCTCAAAATCTACTCAATCAAAACAGAATCCTCAACTTTCCCAGGTCTGTCGACAGAGGTACAAACACAACACCTTCAGTATGAAGCTAAGGTGGAGAGGATGTTGATGCCTTCAAGAGAAAAGTCCTTAAAAACGAAACTGTCTCCATGATCTACAGCAGTGATTAGCAGTTCTCAAAGGCACCTTTGAGGCATCTCTATTTGACCAGGATGGACACTAATACTTAGGGAAATGCCAAGGAGAAGGGAAAATGGAAAAAGAAGGAGTAGTGGGGTAAGTGAGAGGACAGGCTGGGCATAGGAAAGATTGAGAAAGGAGATGAAGAGAGAAAAAACTGGCTTCCACAGAAGAGAGGCCAAGAAACACCAATAGCCTTCAGGGTTTAATCAATGCTCCAAAGCATAAGTGTGAAGAAATTAAAGGACATTTTCCACCAATATTAATTTGGTAATTTACCACTAACTCCCAGTCTCTGCTGACCTTAAAATTTTGGGAGTCTTCATTCTTAAGAATGACTAAGATGACTTAAACCCTTAAACTGACCTTGAATTGACCTTTGTGGGCAATGCTCCATGCCCTACATGTTTACTCCCTTAACACTCCACTCTGCTACCGCATTCCTTCATGATCCTGCTCTGGCCTTTTCAAAGTCAAAGCAATAGCTAATCTTCTCTTACAGATGTACTGGGAAGGTCTTGTCTAGTGAACTTCCTTCTCATCAAGGAACTACACGTGCATTTTAACTAGAGCTGTCTGCTTATTGGGGGCTTTTTTTTTTTTAACTCTAAGGAATTATCTAGGCAAAGGGAATTTCAGCACATCTTGGCAACTATAGTGCTGGATTTGCCAGTAACATGCTGTTTACATCAAGTCTGCAGAAATGAAATCTGAAGAGTGTGAAATTAACTAAAAGGCTCAAAGTTAAACCCCTCAGTGTATCCCTCACAGTTGCATAGCAGACAGTGGTGGGTGGGGAGAAATGATAGTGGGGTATAGCCTCCCAAAACTGCTGAGTTGAAAACTGTAACATGATAAATGGAGAATGATGCTAGTACACAGGGAAATAAAAGTACAGGAAGATCTTAGTGACAGCTAATTAAAAGAGGGAAGGCACTGAGGCAAGTCAAATCTAGCAAAGGAAGCAATGGAGACTAAGGCAATGATAAGGCTAAAAACATAGATTTATATCAAATACCTTGCTATTTCAATAAAATTTCTGTGTGTGTTCATACACATACATATGAGGGAGGAGCATTAGTGGGGAATGGTGTGTGTGTATGTATCAATGACAATTTCCCAATGACAATTTCCAGATTTGGAGGAAAAAACAAGAGAAATCCAAAGGACCATGGGGGCATGTGGAAATCAACTTTGCCTTCTTCACAATTTCAACTTTTTTCTTTTCTCCTTCAAATACTTTTGCCATTTTTTCCCTGCTATTTTCTCCACCACTAGCATTAGCAGCAGAGCCACAATTAGGCCCGAAATTCCTTTCCCAATCTAGTGTTTCTTTCACTCCTTCACCCAACCTCCATATTTAAGAAATATTTATTAAATCTTACCTATATCCTGGACACCAGGCAAGACATAAAAATTAGTTACAGTTTCTACTTTTAAGGAATTTTATAAATAGTAATAAAGGTACATAAACTACCAAAATGCAGGAGACAAGGTGGCAACTATTATAAGGGTGCAAATGAGTCCTTGATACTACCAGAATTATACTTACGATTTTCCTATTGAAAATATTTCACAAATTCAGACCAGCATTCCTCTAAATCTGTTGGATCTTATATGTCTGACTTCTTTCAAATTCCTAGAATATAACTGAAATCCTACATGACAGTTACATTTTCTTAGGCCATAGGTTCTATGTGGTCTCATATTGATGGCAATGTCACATATTTTTATTATAAGCTTCAGGATGGATTCATTATAAAATCCAATGAGGTAAACTGCTAATATTTAAAGCATATAAGGAAAACAGCCAATATCACAGACTATTTGACTTTTAATGTTTCCATTTTTATTTCTAATGGAAGATAGGAGTTCCTATGTAAACAGCTCTGTGAATTCAAATACAGGCACAAATGTGCTGTTTAAATATTATTTTAACCAGCCAAGTGTTTCTCTGACAATGCTGAGACTTACTAAGTGATAGAAATACATTTGGTGAAATTTATTTTCAGGGTGGGCTTGTGTAAGTCAGGGACTGTGGCCTAATTCTGGAATTAGGCCACCATGTTTAGCTGGTCTATCTATAACCGTAGCAAGCTCAGTTTGGCTAATTATCAGATCTTTCAAAAATATATATCACACCTGGCTTGTGATCAGAGTATGGATTCCAGAGAAGACACTTCACTCATACCTGTCTTGGGCAAAAGAGCATCTGTATGATGTAGCTTTGGTTGTCATTTTGCCTTTTCAAGAGATTAAATATGTATATTTTGATTCATTAATTTAGAATAATTTTCAGAAAGGCCCATCTGAATTATTCCAAAATCTAACTTCATTATATCAATCCAGGTTGACAAATAGACAACCTTAGTGAATCTACTTTAATGACTAGGTAAGAATGATTTTCAATTAGCTCATAAAGACTATACTGAGGATAGTTTTTCACTATTTTTTACTGCATACAATCCAACAAAAATGAACAGACTGTCTGTTTCCAAAGCATTTTTCTAGGAAGTATGTGAAAATCTAGTGCTATCAAAGGATTTGAAAACAAATATTATTCTAAACAGATTAAATAATCTTGTAAGTATCTATAATTTGCTTAACACTCTTCCCCAATCAACCAAGTATAAAGAATTATTATGTTATGTGTTTACTGCTATTATTAGATATGCATGGGAAGTTCAAAATAGCCCTTTCCTATTTAATCAAAATTATTGCTGGATTGGATAAATATCTGAGTACATAAATATTTTTGAATGTATATTAAAATACTAATTTCTCTATGAATTATTTATATATGTAAGTTTTTTTATTTTTAAATACATGAGGTTTTGTTACCGTTTTGTTGTTGCTTTCTAAATTGTACTGAATTTTGGTCAGAGACTATGTTCTGTAAGATATATTTTAAGATTTTCTTCATAGCCAAACATATAATCAATTTTTCAAAATGTTGCTTATGTGATGGGAAACAATGTTTGTCCCCTAATAGTTGGTTGCAGAATTCTACTCATTTCTAAGAAATCAAGCTTGCTAATTATATTTTCATTAATTTTGTCAATTTGGTCTTTAAAATTCTGAGACAGGTGTCAAAGTCTTCCATTGTAATTGGGAACAGACCAATTTATCCTTGTCATTCTATCAGTTTTTCTTCACTTCTGATACTTTAATATTTTACCAGTATATTTTAAATTTCATAATTATACAATAAGCTTCTTTTAATAAAAATACACATAAGCCAGGGAAAAATTTATTAGAGTTTATAACACATATTAAAACCTATCATGAATGAACTTCTTTTTATTACTTTTTGTTTTCCTATGTTTTAAGCACTTGACTTACAGTTTGTGAGAGCTATGCCACCTAGAGTATTCCCCAGGTTAAGCAGTGTTCCTTGGGCCAAACTGAAAGCAAAATAACTGACTGACTGGTTTTCCCCTGAATTGACATACAAATGGCTCTGTTGACAGAATCTAAAAGAAGAAAAGATGATCTTGCCATAGTAATGCCTAAAAAGCTGTAAGATGAATAAATATCTTTTTCCTAAACAAATATTTAACAGATACAGAAATAGAATTAGATACATGCAAAGAAAGGGAGCAAAGGCAGATTTTTTTTCTTTATTCCAATTTTATGAATACACAACTTAAATTCCTTTCAGGTCCAAATTACTTACATAACTAATAGCTCAACAGCCTTCACCACTTGTGTGGATTTAAATGTTTGCTGGACCTCATAACAGAGGATGAAAACATATTGCAGGGTTTCCACAAGACAATTATTTAACAAAAGCTTTCACTATCTAAGTCCACAACGCCAAAGTATTCTGGTTTCAAGGGTCTTTGATAGTGGTATGGTCATGAGTCAGTGTCAGCAGGTAATACATAAGTTATTGTTCTTATTTATCCTATACTACACCTTTATTCAACTGTGAACTATGAGAAGTCAGAACATTCCTTATCTTTGTGGGGCGGTACCTGAAAGAATGTGAACTCAGGGGCCCCCCCAGGGAGGATACTGTAGTTGTGAAAACTGTAAGCTCCCTCCAAGGAATAAATTGCTATCCTCCACTACCTTTCCCCCTATCCTCCCCAATCTAGCAGTCTAGGCATAAGCTTAGAAAAACAGTGAGTTTGTTTTATAATTGTCTGGCTGAAATGGAATCCTTGTAATATGCTTCAGCAGCTGTTAAGGAGTGCAACAACACTGAAGTTCAGGGGACATTCACAAATTAAAACAAACATCAGAGGCAATCATGAAGGGGAAAAACATTCCTGAAAATGACCCTGAAGAAGAGCTGTGTAGTAGAATGGAGTAGACCAATCTTCTTTGACTGGGTCAAGTTGGAGACTGGGAGAAGCAAGGAAGGGGAGGAAGGAAGGAGAGAGAGAAGCAGCAGGAGGGGGAGGAGGACAAGGGGAAGAAGAGGGGGAGGAGGGGGGGGAAGGAAGAAGATGAAACAAGGAAGAGAAAGAGGTGCCGGAGGAGAAAGAGGTGGTGAAGCAGGAGGAAGAGGAGGGTAGGGTAAGGAAAAGAAGGAAGAGGATGAGAAAGACTGACTCTATGAGAGTCGGCAAATTGTATACCCAAAGCAATTCATTTTACTAGTCCTTTCTGCTTAGTGTCTGTAAAGTTTACTAGTCTCACAAAATTCAGACACTCTAAAAGAGCTAGGTTTATTCTCCCAAATTAACTCTGCCCTAACCAAGTCTTCCCTGATAGCTCAGTTGGTAAAGAATCCACCTACAATGCAGGAGACCCCAGCATGATTCCTGGGTTGGGAAGATCCCCTGGAGAAGGGATAGGCTACCCACTCCAGTATTCTTGGGCTTCCCTTGTGGCTCAGCTGGTAAAGAATCTGCCTGCAATGCGGGAGACCTGGGTTCAATCCCTGGGTTAGGAAGATCCCCTGGAGAAGGGAAAGGCTACCCATCCTACAATTTTGGCCTAGAGAATTCCATGGAGTATATAGTCCATGGGGTCACAAAGAGTCAGACGCGAGTGAGCGACTTTCAGTTTCAACCAAGTCTTGCCTTATAGAAAAGTCAAATGGAAACTAGTTTTCCTACCTTGATAAGTTTAACTATCAAGTTATATCAATACGATCATTCAGGTATTGAGAACACATATATATGGGTGCATGTGCATATGTGTTTCACTTAATAGATATATATTCATTAACATTTGGATGGTTTGGTACATTTGCCATCAGCTAAAATAAATGATATTTTTCTATAAAGATCAGGTATATCCCTCTATCTGGGACATTTGATGGTTTCAGAGTTTTTCAACTAATACCTATTTCATTCCTTTTAACTTTAAAGGTTTTAAAAACTTTCAGCTCAAACAATATGGAGAGATTTTTCTAATAAATAGGGTGAATAAATTTGCAACATTGGCCAGATATAACTGGGCAGTGGCCCATAGATATTTTAGGATCTCCCCTATACTTACAAGGTAATGAGATGTACTATATAACATTACAGACTAAATATCTGTCTTTTGTCTCTGTCCCAATTTGATTTTTGAAATTAAGCAGAGCTGAGAACTATGGGATCCTTCCTATAGGGATTTATAACTCTATGCACTGTACCTTCAGATATATAAACTCAGCATGTCCTTGCAGTATACATTCTAAATATAGTTATAATAACAGAGAAAAACTTTCAAAACCCCTTTGAAAAACTTTCCATTCAAATTACCACTTTATATTGCTATGCATTGCACTGAATGACCATAGATAAAGGAAAGCTTAGAAGATCATCCTTTTGTAAAAAAAAATGACTCAATTTGTTTTAAACACATTGTTCTCCTGCATTAATGACCAAATCGACTCCAATGGCAGCAGAAGCTTTTGAGAGATGTTTTGGTGAGAAACAACAGTTTGAGAAATGTCAAGATGAGAAATGATACTCTTCTAAATAGAATTCTGAGATTGTTAGGCTCCCTTTTTCATTTGAAAAGGAATAAAAAGTATTGACCCCCCCCCTCCACTTCCACAAAGAAACTCTACTTAGGACAATTTGAGCATTATCATTTTTTAAGGAGGATACTCTTTTAGAAAGAATAACAGAAATCACTGATGTGAAGGTAACTGAATCTTTCTAGGAAAGTTTAGAGGTATTAAGGTTGTAAAGCTGACAGAAAAGGTTCAATGGTAAGCTGGAAGACTGTCTTCAAATACACACACACACACACACACACACACACACACACACACACATCCTGTGACTACAGAAAAGTGATAGAAAGGAAAAAGACTTTAATTAAAGCAGGAAAGATTTTGACTAAACAGCAGCAAGAATTCTTTGACAATTACAAGGATAACAAATGAGAATGGGTTACTTGTTTCTCACAGAGCCTTTTAAAAACTGTGTGTGTGTGTAACTAACTTGAAGTTTGAAGTATGGCCAGTCTAAACGGAGAGTGTTAGTGTTGGAACAAAACCTACTATTCCCTGATATTAATAGTATTCAATAATACACTGCTTTCTTACCTTTTGCGACTTTAGGATCCTTTGAATCATTCCTAGTGTTTTCATAGTGACCTTCCTTCTTGCCTTTCAGGAAACATCATCAATGTAGCACACAAGAGTGGACTAAGGTTTCATAAAAATCATGTATCATACCATCCCATAGCTTAACTATTATTCCTTGTCTTCCATTTATACATTATTGCTTTTGTTTTTGCCAGGTCTATCATGTCAGATAAATGGAATATAAACTCTCCTTCTACTTTCTAATTTTTTAGTGATTAAAATTCCCAGTTCTCAAATCAGTCACTCACCATTTAGAAGGTTTAAGGACAGTTAAAGTATGAATTTGTTCAGTACCATGTAGGGCCTCTCTCACACAAATGTATTGCCACTGGAAACAAATTTAATCAATTTGCTGCAATACATTAAGAGCACAAAAAGCACGAGCTCCTCCAGCCTGGTTTTAACACCTGCCACTAACTGTATCCATCATAAATACTGACTTAGGAAAGTGATAGCCAGAAACACATTCATTAAAAAAAAAAAAACTAACTTTTTCTCTGCATAGTTTGCTTGTACAATAAATGATCCATATCATAATACCAAAACATTCTGTCACCCATTGTTATTATCTGAAATAAATCTATACGTGATCTCAGCCAAAGAAAGTTCTAAGGAAAGCAATTCAGAAACTGTGAAATATATTTCTTCATTTTGGAGATGTGTAACAAGTTTCCTTTTATTCTAACATATCTAACATATTTAGTGTCTTGTGATTATATTTCATTTGTATAGGATAATTATCTGAAAGGTTTTTTTTTCTTATCACTTTGTAATTTTAGTGGCTAACCAGTAAATGTTCTCCTTGTATTTAACAGAAGGCAGTCAATAATGACATTTATATATTACTGTATTCAAAACTAGCTCTTGGGTAATCCATTTCACAGTTAAGGTGAAACTACAATAGAGAATTGCTATTTTAAAGCAAGTAAGTTTGTATCTTATGACTCTTTTTCTGTGAAGCTCAAATATCTAAATTAAATTCATGTCAGACATCATAAAAATTGATAATATATTAATATTAAAACAAATAAACTCACACCTATATTTATGATCAAATAGATATTGACAAGAGTGTTATGACATTTGTGGAGAATAAGTTTTCTTCAACAAATGGTATTTGGATAACCTGCAAAAGAATAAAGTTGTGCCCCTCCCTCATACCATACACAAAAATTAACTTGAAATGGATCAGTTACCTACATATAAGAGTCAAAACTAAAAAAACCCTTAGAAGAAAACATGGGAGTAAATCTTTGGGACAATGAATCTGGTAATGGTTTCATAGAATAACTAAAGAAAATACAAATAAATTAAATTTCATGAAAATTGAATGAAAAGAAAACCCACAGCATGGGAGAAAATATTTGCAAATCATATACCTGATTAGGGACTTACATTAGCAAAAGATTTGAGTAGATATTTACCCAAGGAAAAAGCACAAGCAGTCAATAAGTACATTAAAATATACTCAACACCAATAGTTATTATGGTGATGCAAATCA
Organism: Capricornis sumatraensis; assembly: GCF_032405125.1. Taxonomy (NCBI): domain Eukaryota; kingdom Metazoa; phylum Chordata; class Mammalia; order Artiodactyla; family Bovidae; genus Capricornis; species Capricornis sumatraensis. The sequence goes on from NC_091092.1 coordinate 10,788,978, forward strand.
AAGCCACAATGAGATACCACTTCATATACCACTCCATATTATAGCCACAAGGATGGTTATAATTTTTTTTAATGAAAATGAGTGTTGGTGAGGATGGAAAAAGTCAGAAATTTCATATACTTTCAGTGAGAATGTAAAATGGTCCAGGCATTGTGGAAAACTCTTATGGTTCCTCAAAAGGTTACATTCTTATCATGTGATTCAGCAACTCCATCCAAGGTGTATGCCCAATAGGATAGAAGGCATACCACCATGCAAAAACTTGTACATGAATCATAGAAACATTATCATAATAGTCAAAAACATTAAAACATCCCAAGTCTCCAAAAAAACTGAAGAATGGATAAAGTGTGCTATATTCATACAATAAAATATTATTCAGCTATTTTAAAAGAATGATGCACTAATTCACACTATAACATAATGAGCCCTGAAAATAGTATGCTAAGTGAAAGTTATCTGGTCACAAAGGGTCACATATTGTAGGATTCTATTTATGTAAAATTTCTAGAATATACAAATATTTTGAGACAGTATATTAGTGACTGCCAGTGGCTGAGAAAACAGGGAATGACGAATGATTGCATAATGGGTACAGGGTTTCTTTTGTGGGTGATGAAAAGATTTTGAAATCAGATAAAAGTCATGGTTGTACCCATTGGTGAATATACTAAAAAAAAACACTGAACTACATACTTTTAAGAGGTGAAAATTATGTTAACTTTACCTCAATAAAGCTGTTATTTAAAAATGAAAGTTAAATAATGACAGTGGGAACATTAAGCATGAATCTCCTCTGCTGCTGCTGCTAAGTCACTTCAGTCGTGTCCGACTCTGTGCGACCCCATAGACGGCAGCCCACCAGGCTCCCCCGTCCCTGGGATTCTCCAGGCAAGAACACTGGAGTGGGTTGCCATTTCCTTCTCCAATGCAGGAAAGTGAAAAGTGAAAGTGAAGTCGCTCAGTCGTGTCGGACTCTAGCGACCCCATGGACTGCAGCCCACCAGGCTCCTCCATCCATGGGATTTTCCAGGCAAGAGTGCTGGAGTGGGGTGCCATTGCCTTCTCCGATGAATCTCCTCTAGTCTTTATTTATTTGGCTGTGCTAGGTCTTAGGTGCAGCATGTGTGATCTTTTAACTGTGGCATGTGAACTCCCAGTTGTAGCATGTGGGATCTAGTTCCTTGATGAGGGATTGAACCCAGGCCCCCTGCATTGGGAGAGTGGAGTCTTAGCCACTGAACCACCAGGGAAGTCCCCTGAATCTCCTCTAGTCTTAACAGAATAATTTGTCAAAAGAAACAGCTTAATAATAATAATTGCTAATATATTAGAGTACACACACATATAAGTTTCATCTCATTGGACAGTGAAGCAAGCTCTGGTATGATAGAGTATGTTGGTCTTTGAATCTCAGATGTTTAGCATAACATAATTATGTGACCAATTATTAGGCAAGTTACTTGACTTCTCTGAATCTCCGTTTCCTCATCTGTAAAGCTGGAATGATGATATCTTTCTCACAGGGAAGTTTTGGAGATCAAAAGAAATAACGTACATGGAAGAAGTAGCATAGTTCCTGACATAAAGTAAGCACCAAAAAAAAGAAAGAAAGAAAGAAACCAAAGAGAACTAATTCATTCAATGCAAGGTGCTGGGCTTGAGCTTTAAAAACAAATTAAGTCAAGGACTTCACCTTCAAGAAGTTCAGGGTCAACTAGGCTATTAAAAATGACCATAAACCAGGTTTGTTATTCTTTCCAAGCTTTCCGTGTAGCAAGGGCGACTCAGCTACCCATTTATCCCCTCAGAAGATTTCTGTACCCTCTCACCCTTGCACTATTACACATATGATTATGGAAACGTCAAGTAAGCTAGTGTGAAGAATTCTCCTTGTGCATGTTGTTATTAAGTGAACACTATAAAGCAGTTACTTCTCACTGGGGATATCTATATTATATATTTTTAAGTATTTTGCAATTAAATGAAGCCTGATTTCCAAGCACTCTGTGGAGGGACACATTCCAGTGTGTTTCTGAGATATATAAAGACTTCTCAGTTGCTGCTGTTCTCTAGGTTCAAGCCACATTTTATCTTAACTACACCCTTGCTGGGTTATGAGTAGCTAAAATCATGCTGATGCTGGCTATATATAATTGTTTGACAAATCACTGACATAAAAATACTCTAATTTATCACTAGAGAATCTTATCCAGCAGGTTTCATTTACAGATGCTTTTTATAGGTTGAAGATAACCAAGTTCAACCAGAGAACATAGTTTGCCCTGGCCTTTTTCAAAATCATCATCTTATCAAGTTTATTATTTTAACCGATCTATTTGTGCCTAGAAATAGAAATCATGTGTCCTAAACATAATCAGGTTTTATTAAAAGCATATATCAATACCGCTCAATGTATTACTCTTTCACATTCAGTACTGATACAATCAATGAAACAGGTTTTTCTCATTTCTCTAACTGAAAGAGATCTTTCTGAGCAAGCAATTACAGGAAAGCAAGACAATAAAACATTCTTAAAATAATACCCACCCCTCTTAGAGGCAATCTTTACTCATCTAAGATGAGTATAATTCTCTTACACTGAAAATAACTGTTCATTAATTCGCTTTCCCCTCTTCTGCCACTAGTTCAAAAAGAAAAAAGTTCCCAATGAAAGTGAAAACAATCCTAAAAGCTATAAAACTGATAATAATCTTTTTTTCACACTGACCAAATGTCTTGAGTCAACCAGATTCTGATTTCGGCAACCTGATATTAATACATCACTTCGATCCAGGTGGCTCCATCTTGACCCAGACACTGCTATAGGCTAACAGATGTTTCTCAAATTTCACGTGACATTATCCATTCCACCTGTTTCTGTGACAGAAGATTTACTTTCTGACACTTAAATCTCCCTAACTGCTCCTCCCACCCTCCCCCCAAATCAGGTCACCTCAACAGAGAACTGCCTGACCTTAATGAGGTTCTAGTCCAACCTCTCATGCTTATAACAGGCAGAAACAACCTTCAGGAAGTGTAAGTAAACAGTGGTGTCACGTGGAGGAGGGGTATAGCCAGTAGTGTGGCTGAGCCTGAAATTATGCTTCTGGGGTTTCAGGCTCAATGCTCTTCTATAGCTACATAATTTTATCTCTCTAGCATTTTGGAAATTTATCCATTCATCCAGCCACATATCTTTTAAATCCTTCCCTTTCAAATTTCAAGAAGCAAAACAAAATTGGAGATGGAGCACATTTTGGGAGGTCGGGTTTATCAAGGTATAATTTACATTAGTAAACTCTACCTGTTTTAGAGTATATTTCTATGTGTTTTGACAAACACAGTCATGTGACTATCATCACAATCAAGATATAGAATAGTCTCATTATCCTGGAAAATTCCCTTGTGGGGAGCACTTTATTCTTACTATTAATATATTGACAGTGCTGGTAGTGAACTTAGCAGTTACTGGAAAGTTCTGTTTGACTTAATGTTTAGCTTAACTGCGAGGTAATCAAAAACATGTTTGGTTCCACTTTTGCTGAAAAGCTTTCTAAAATGCCAGCATAAATTTGCTGCCTTATTAAGTAAAAAGAGAAAGGCAGGAGATATAGACCAGTTTACTGGATCAAGTAAGGTTCCTCAGGTGACAAGCCTGGGAGGAATTCTACCAAATGGGAGGGAGGGAGGAAGGGAAGAGGGAAGGAAGGAACAACAAAAGAGGAAGGTGAGATGGCAAAGGAAATTTTGCTTAATATATTTTGCAGACAGTCAGTCTTGAAGGTTGACATGGACAGAAGATTTGTAAAACTCTGGGGAATTTGTGTTCGCTTGCCAGCAAATGCCTGGAAATAGCTTTTAATGCTTGCTTTGTTATTTTCCTCCTTGTCCTACAAGTTATTTATGTAATAAAACCCCAATAAATTAATGCTCTCTTAGGTTGGGCTTAACCAATCAACATAGGACTTTAAGAAAAATTAGTTTCATTTCTTTTAAAAAATATAGTTTTCCAACAAATTGATATAAATGCCATAAGGATTCTTCTCCCCTTTTTGCCTCATATGCCCAGAAATTTAGATCTTTATTATTCATCTGAAGGCATTATCTTATGTTAGATTACTGGGATAATTATCTTTATTCTTTTCCAAACTGGTTTCTGGTCTCTCACCTTGATCTTAACAAATGCATATCAACATTATAAATTACCTCAAATTATCTGAAAAAGCCAAGGTTTAATTTATAAATTATTTACATCTTGTTGCTTGGTAACTGCCTAAAAAGAGTAATGAGGAACCTGAATCAGTACCAACCTTTTGCTTCTTAACTGATAGCCCATAGTTTATGAGGAGTGTGATTCTAATCAAAGATTACATAGCACTACTATTGTCTTAATAGTAAATTAGAGCAATAAAAAATAAGGATTGCTTTAAAAGGAAATAAATTAATCTCATTTCCTTCAGTATGATGGTTACTGTTTCACAACTACTGCAGGACAAAGAACTATTAGACTCAAATAACTAATGACAATGATAAAAATTAAAATTTTAGATGGCTTTCTATGTACCAGGTTCTGTTCTAACAATTGTTACATATATAAACTCAGTTAATTTACTACTACCTTATGGGATAAGTAGTAGTATTATACCCACTGTGCAGATGAGAAAATTAAGAGGTCACATGCCCAAAATCACATAGGTACTTAAGTGGCAGAGCCAAGATACAAATTCAAAAATCCAGATCCTATGTTTTAATGATTGTACACTACTGCCTTTCACTATTTGTTAAGTCATATAATTTTCTTAACTGAACCCAACAACCCACTTACTGATCAAACTTACTCGATTCAGCATCTATTTGAAACAGCTTCACATGCAGGGATAGTTTAGATACTGCTATAGTTAAGAAGGGCTTCCCAGGTAGGGCTAGTGGTAAAGAAACCACCCACAAATGCAGGAGACATGAGACCTGGGTTCGATCCTGGGTCTGGAAGATCCCCTGGGGGAGGGCATGGCAACTCACTCCAGTATTCTTGCCTGGAGAATCCCCATGGACAGAGGCCCCTGGCAGGCTACAGTCCATAGGGTTGCAAAGAGTTGGACACATCTGAAGTGACTTAGCATGCACACATGTAGCTTAGAAAACCATGCCCTTTTATCCTGAGGTACCTATTTCTGTCCCTAAATAATCAATGACCCTGTGGTGGTGGTATCCTTAGTTTGGTATATCATTTTTCTCCACTTGCAATTGCCTACAAGCATAATAAGCACTGATGCTGGCTTCTACTGCTGTTGCATCCATGAAGAGTCTTAAATAAGGAGCACACACATAGGCAATACTGATGTGATTCCGAAGTCAAACATCCAGATGTTTAGTATCTTATGTACATGAGCACTAACCCTGTAACATATTGGACTACAATGGGATTCCTCATGGCATTCCAGGAGCATTAGTGTTACTTTATTACAGATTGTTTACATACCATTGAAGATCAGATGGCAAAAATGGAAAATAAACACAGTCACAGAATTTGGAATTCCTTTAAGAACTAGAATTCTAGGAGAGTTGTTAGATACCTAGGTTCTCAGCAAACTTTCCTCATAAATTTCTTGATTTTCAATATTTTTGTAAGCAACTATTAATATATCAACATAAAATAACTAGCTATATTTCCTAATGTATAAATTCAAGGCTTTGAGAAACTATCCCCAAAGAGTCCTTTTTAAAGGCAGAATTACAGGAAATAGATCAATAGAAGCAACAAAAAAGTTACTATCCCAAATTATCCTTGAGTGTGGTTGATAAACATGAAACTTGAAGAAAAATGGTAAAAAAAAAAAAAGTAATTATTTAATGAATCAAATGGCTCAGAGGAAAGCTGTAATGACTTCTGATTGACTAATGGTTATAGAATGACTATTCATACTAATACGCTTTAGTTTATTTATTAAATTTGTTGTCCCCTTAGTGTTAGGTACATTACAAAGGTGTTAAAAAGTGAGGCATGAAGAAAGATGTGAGACCTGAGTTAATATCTTAATTACATATTTTATCTTCTACCAAAAAAATGTGGTTTAGCAGGATTTCATATTATCTTATTTCTGTCAGAATCAGAACACAATTAAAAAATATTACTGTATACTATCATGTAAGAATTGAATCGCCAGTCTATGTCTGACTCAGGATACAGCATGCTTGGGGCTGGTACATGGGGATGACCCACAGAGATGTTATGGGGAGGGAGGTGGGAGGGGGGTTCATGTTTGGGAACACATGTAAGAATTAAAGATTTTAAAATTAAAAAAAAATACAAAAAAAAAGAAAAAAAATATTACTGTCTCAATAAAAAGTGAGGCATGAATAACTAAAGGTCTCTACTGCCAATAATTTTCCTTTCATTCTTTTGTTTTATAAGATAAAGATCGCACTTTAGGAGACAGTCACCTGAGGAGACAATCATGTATGCTGCAAATGCAGACTTGCCTTTCAGTTAGAGGAGGTAGGAGGGCTTCAGGAGGAAGCTTCCAGAAACTCAACCCACTTTCAATCGTCTCAACGAGAACACTTTCAGTGTCTTTTCTTCTCTCCCACAACCCCCCACTCATTCATAGCTCCCTTTATAGTACTTACTACAATAAGCACTGCATTACAATTATTTCTGAATTTTCTCCTAATTCAATTATGAAGATATTACTTTCTCCCTTTCCCCCTAATTCTAGGTTTTGCTTCTTTCCAGACAATTCCATGCTTCCATTTTACCATTTGATATTGCTTCTTCCACTGAATCAAAACTCATTTTTTACCCTTGTTATTGAATCAAAGGACAGAGGTGCCAACCTCAATCCCTTTCTTCTTTTCCCCTCTGTACAATAGCTTATATATCAAAATGTACACAGTTCATGATTGATTCTGTCAGGAAGATAAATAGTATATTCGCTTCAGGTTACTAGGACATCTCAGTGTTTATATCTCTTAATTAAGATTAGTTTCTTAAGTATAGACTCATCTGTCCTGAATGGTGGTAACTAACCTTTACTGCGTACTTTTTAAGTAGCAGGTACTGTATCCTGTGAAGTAAGTATTATAATCCTTAATTTTATAGATGAGGAGGCTCAGATAGGTTAAGGAATTTTCCTAAGGTCACACAGAAAGTGGCAGAGTTATGGTTAAAACCCAGGTCCAAGTGAATTCAAAGCTCATGCTTTCTGCAATACCATAAGCAGCTCCCAAAGGCAATCCAGGTTTTATTTATTTAAAGTAAGACTAAAGACAGCTGATACAACCAAGAATTCCCTTGTGTGTACTGAAACTCAACCTCAGACAGAGCAGAAGAACATTTATCATCTGACATGTGCACTTAGAATGTTATGTACAAGACCATAGTGAACCTGGCTTTAGTAAACTTGGGTGCAGGTTAAAAGAAACACAGGTGAAGTGTACTTGACCATAAAAGGTTTGGTGCTTCCTGTGACTCAAATGATGAAGTTTCATTAAAGCCCATTAATGAAATATAAAATTATATTCCTGTAGTTTGCAGATGTTAGTGTTTTCCTCAGTTTCTTTCTGGGAATGTACCAAACTGAAGCTGTGTCTTGAGGTTATTGTGTCTTGAATGAAATAGCCAGCCATACAGTTAATCAGGAATTAATTTAGTCAAACAACTGGTTTGACAATGTTTCTTTTTTATTATTAAACTGATTGACTAAGTAGGCTGGGATAGAACAATCTGTTCGGTGGCAAAACAAAAAAAAGTCCTAAAATCACCTTCAAAGTAGCTCATTCTGTAAATCTTAACCAGGAGAGGGGATCATACAGCTCTCTCCATTACCATCCTTAACTTCTGCCCTTTCTGAGGAATCTTGCCCAGGTTTCCAGATTTGAAAGTTCTGCAGAAACATTTAGTGAATTCTAGCCCATCATCACAGGAAAATTTACTGCAGTATGCTGTTATAGTACTCCAAACCATGGCACTAAGCTGCCACCCCTGACTTGCCAAGAAAGAACTTTGCGAAGACAGCCCCCAAATGCTACTCGACTGTGTATTAAGATGTAAGGAACAAATTGCTTAAGTTTCCAATTCACTAACAGGATACATATGCAAAGCAAGGAAAAGTAACTAATTCTATAATCAAAACCAGGGCTACATGTATTTCTAAACTTTTAGGGATTTGTGGTGTGGGAGCAAAGGAGTCGGGAGATTTCCTTTTATCAATGCCCAAGGACATGCTTTCATAATTTATTTTTACTGTGGAAGAGAGTCTTAATTACCTTTCTCAAGCCTATATCCTCTGAGAACCTAATCTGAAGGATAACCTATATAAATGCATGTGCCTGACATGGAGATATATATAATAGCATGTGCCATAGAGGGACAAAACAGCACCTTCATAGACTGTAGCAACCAAGAATTTGTACCTCTAACAAGTTCCTGAGTGATACTAATGCTTCCAGTCCAGATGCCAAACTTTAGGGTATTAACATGTGAAAGTAGAATCGGTGAATCAACTGCTCTAAAAAGTCATTAAAAAAAAAAAAAACACTAAAGAGTCATTCCAAGGACCACTGAGACACTGCACTGAACCTTACAGGAAGAAATTGGTAAACCAGAGGAGGAAAATAAAAAAAAAAAGCAACTAATTTCATTACTCAATTGATAGATGTGAAGTTCATCAGGGTGTAACAGGGTATTCAAAAAATTATTTTAATCACTATATCCCACCTTCCTTTGCTACTTAGACTGTTAAGGTCTTGAGGGTTTGGAGCAGTTGAGCATATTTCCAGTAAATCCATATTGACTAGATTTTAATTCCACTATATGATCTGCCAAGACTTTAGAAGCAGATTCTGGGCTCCTCTTTAGAAAGTGGTCCCCAATCATGCCACTTCAGCTGGCTTCCTTAATTAAAAACATTGGTGCTGCTTTAGGGAATAGATGCTAACTTGGGAGCAGGGGAAGTAAAAAGACAGTTCATGTGTTTGGCTTGGTTTAAATCCTGCTGCTTAGATTTGATATGTGCTTTAATCCCTCTTTTACATGGCCAAATATTAAAAAGAAAAAATAATAATAAAAAGTCCAAGTCTCAAGTCATCTGACCAAAGAGCAACAGGATGATCCAAGAGCAGATGAATCAAAACCACATTTTTAAGGGAACATAGTCTTTTAACTATATGCTGCTCAGGACATCTGGACAAATGGGCTTTCCTGGTATCTGGAAAGAAAGATAAAATCATAGTAGAATTCATGATTACCAATGTCCCTGAACTGCTTTTTAACCAAGCCAGAACTTTCACCAATTCACTATTTTTCATTTAACTTAAAACAGTCAAATCTGCATGACCATTTTCCCCATCCCTTCTATCTAGCCTTCAGCCAGGATCCCTATGCTTGCATTTTCAGCATACTGAAAAGTTCTGACATGTCTTCTGAAAGGTTTCTTTCACCCAAGTCAGTTCTCCTCTGTGCCAGAGGACGTAGTAGGACCCACAACTCTGACTGAGGTTCATATGAGCAAGAAGAAAATGGCATTTCACAATGATTGAGAAAGTTGTTTTTCCATTGATCTAACATAGTTTAACTGACAAACTTAAAAGTTGCTCTGAATATGCATTTGCGTGTGCCTGTGTGCATGCATGACTGTGTGTGTGTGTGTTTCTTTTCACTGAACAGGCCAAATCAGCCAGCTATTAAATACTATGTAACCTAAATGGGAGGGTTAAGTCTCTCCAGTCTTTCTCCGTTCCTTGCTTTGCATTTAAATGAACACTTTGCATTAAATAAGGGTCAGTGGAGGGTCATTCTAAGCCAAGAAGACTTGAGTTTATGAGAATGAGAGAAACAGGCTCCCTCCATTAAGGGCCAATGGATAACCTCTGGCAAAGTGTATTTTGCCAACATCCCCAGCTCCCCCACTCACTGACTCCTCCCATGTCGCCCTAAGGCTTTCTCTTATACAGGTGCTACATCTGGCTTTGCTTTCCTTGGGAACAACTCCCCCTGTTACAAAACTTTCCTTCTCCCCTCTCTCACAGACATCAGAAATAATTTACCTGCCTTGTGCCTCATTTCCCTTGGGATTAGGGTGAGCGCTAATCTCATCTGCGCTAAAGTGTTAATTAGTAGTTTAATGCATTACTTAATTTAGAATATGTGTGTACCCAGGTCATTTCTGGTAAGATGTCCAAAGAAGTGACTTTTTAATAATGGGGATTTCAAGGAATGTGGTAGGTTTGTCTTTGGGATATATATTTGGTTTGGGATAGCTTTCCTGAAACTCATACCATACTGAATTCAATCTTTGCCCTCCTAGCACATATGCTTAATTTTTTCCACATATGAAAAAAATAATAAACCCTCTCTTGAGATTTTCTAGTTTACACACAGAATCTCAAGTTCCTCTAGGCAGTGGTTCCCAATCAGAATCTCTTAGAGTGGGTCTTGAACATTCACATTTTTAAGTGATTCCTCCCAAGGATTTTAATATGCACTACTGCTTAAGAACCATGGAAATACAGAAGTCAGGGCATTCTGCTCCATTAGAAGGCATCAAACCCAGGCCTGATATTGTCTTTGCTCACAATGCTGCTGAAACAGAATTTCTCAATTCATGTCAAATTATGGATTGCTCTTGAAATAATGCAACACAAATCCATGAAATCATTCATTCACTTTCCCTCATTGCCTCTCACCCCTATTATTTATTATCTATTATCAGTGGTTATTCGACTGGCTACAGGGCCATAAGGAATAACACAGAGACATTTTAAAGATGAGGCAGGCCAGGACTTCACTTGAATTCACTGCTTTCAAGTGTTCGTTGCCATCAAAAGTATCTGGGACAAACTACTCAAAATTTTACATAATAATACAAACCATATGGAGATAAACATGGTGCACAGTGACTCTGGAAACTTAACTAATAAGTTGCTTTTACATTCCTCCAGATTCTGTCCATAAAAATTAAAGAGACTTATAGCAGTCAAGGTCATTTACCACACTTTGGATTGTCAGTAACTAAAGAAAAAATAAGAGGGGATATATATATAAAAAAAGAACCTGTCAAGACAAAGAAATGTAATGTGGGGCTAATGTGAGCTGAAAGTAGGGGATTCATTTTTCAGAGGCTGGAGTAACTAAAGCCTGATTTATAAAATATTTTTCTATTCTTGCATTTTGATAAATACCAAAGGGCCTCCTTAAGGTAAACTGAATAATATCCTTTACTCCTGGCTGTCACTCAGAAGAGGCTGAAGGAATACATTTGAACATTTGAATCATCATTCTGATTTCAAAAACTGTAGTTTCACTGGTATAATAGCACAAAAGTTATAACTAAAAACGTGGAATTATCACAGTGTTAGTCATAATCTGCTATGAGAGAAAATGAAGCATTTCATCTCAGCTCCCTATGAAGAAGTAGCATACTCAGGGGATGACTATCTGGAACTCGGAGCATTAGCTAATATTTGAGAAGCCTTGAAGAACTGAGTACAAGTTAGCAAGGGATAGAACATGGTATTTCTAAAACAAAGCAAGGCTTTACACCTTTAGATATTTGACCTTAAGCAAGTCACATCTCCTCTCAGGGCTTGAGTTTTGTCATCTGTAAATAATCTGATCTCTAGGGAGTCCTTCCAGCTCTGTCCCTGCAGTTAAGTTTGATTCTTCCCACTTGCCTCTGCTTTCTAACCAGAGAATATTAAAATAACTTTTATATGAGAAAGACATTCCTCCATCAACTCCTGCATTCTCAGTGGTGATACCATTTTTATAATGTTTTCAGTCTTGATGAAAGCCTTTTTGCCTATTCCTTCCTGGGGATAATAGCAGATGCACTGCATAATGGGTTTATTATCCCCGTTATTTTTGTGAAACTGTGGCTTAGAGATGACAAGTGACCCACCTCCTGGTCACTCACCTCATGGAGTTAAATTCAGATCTGTGTAACACGAAAACACATGCTCCCACTGTGGCATGGCAGGGGAGTAGACAGACTTGATTATCTAAGGATGGAAGCTGCATACTTCAAGCTTGTGTCAAAATAAGCCCCTACATGAATTTTTAGCTGACTATTTAGAATCTATTCTATGAACCTATGCTGAAACCTTCCTGACCGGGGCTCTCATCAAAGGGATTAGTCTTTTAAGGAGTATGTGTCTACTGTCTAGATTTTTTTTTTTTTTTTGAGCGAAGAGCTTTTCCTCTTGAAATGGTATAGCACAATATTGATAGCATGTCTCTGTTCTGGTTGATTCCAAAACCTATATTGTGCACCAGACACTTTGCTATTGAAAGATTTTATGTAAAATTTATTCTTAAAAATAAAAGCCAGTTCTCAGTGATAAAATTTAATTGAATCCTTCTTAAATATTTACTATTCAGAACAGGCACTTCATGAATGGCTAATTAATTTCTCATGTAGCTTCTAATGTTCCCCATAAAATATACCATCCAATTTGGCTTTGTCAATTGACTGAAAAGATAATTCTCTGATTAACTCTGTCTTCATTAGAAAATCTCTCTGAGACTGAATGGAGGAAAACAATAATACTGAAATGGAGAACGGTCTACACCAGAGTCACTGGGACCTCATCTTATACACTCCTTCAGGGCTTGGTGGAACCACCTTCCAAGTTCTCATTGATCCAACTATATCATGTAGAAAGGTGTTACTTTTGTACTTAGCAATTCTCTTGTAGTTTTCAACAGCATAGTTAAAAGTGAGGGCTCTGCAGACCAGAGTGATCTGGTTTCAAACCTGGCTTGTCTACTTACTGTATGACTTTAGATAGGTTATTTAACTTCTCTATACCTCAGTCGCACAGTCGGACACTACTGAAGCGACTTAGCAGCAGCAGCAGCAGCATGCCTCAGTTTCACATACAAAATAAGATTCATAAAATCTACCTCATGTGATTTCTCTAAGGCTCAAATCAGTTAATGCTTAATGGTAACTTGAACTGTTTGGGGCTAGGGTTCAAGACAGATTTTACTTTACATCTATACATTACACTGCATGGCATTCCCCACTTACTATTCTGGAACTACATCTTCCTGAAGCACTAGAAAAAGTTGATGATGGCAGAAGTTCCAACAAATGAAGTCACTGAGAGAGCTGGGAGATGATGACATTGCTTCAGGCTCTATTTCTCTGTCTACTGTGAACTCTTAGCAAATCCAGAGAGGGCATCATTAACAATGCCACATGAACTAGAGACTTCCCGTACATCACTGCCCCTTTTGGAATCTTAAAAAATCTACAGAAAGATTCTTCCTTTGCAAGTATCAGTTACCCTTGAGAACATTCGCTGGGCCATCCTGAGGGGATTAGGGACAGCAAGACATGATGGTTGGATTTAAACAGCTCTGCTAGCAATCTGTGTCTATTTTGCACTGTAAATCAGTCATGCCCTATGTATCCTTCTTTCAGGTCAACCTCTCACTATCACAGGCAAAATGATTTAACTCACAACTCTAAGAAGAAATGGACCACATGCAATACGGCTCTTAACAACACAAATGGTCCTTCTATGAAGAAACAACTCTGAATTGGAGCCAGTGATACCCTGCCTGTGAAACAGAATAACATAAGATTGTTCACCTAAAAACAAAACAAACATTGACCGATACTGGCTGCAATAACACTAGGTGCTTGGCAAGCTACCAGCCTGGTGCCCTTCCACCTTTAGAGTAAGAAAAAAAGGTTAGATTGATTCTCTTTTCCAGCTCAGGGGACTGAGCAGGCAAAATGTTCTCCTTGGCACGTCAAAGAGAAATCTCTTCTTTCCTCTACTCAGACTCTCAGTAAAGAGAAAATTACACACCTGCACTCTGTGGCCCCTACAGCAACCAGCAAAGCAGCTTTGCTATGGTGCTTGAAGGCAGCACCAAACAACATTTGATAGAAGAAGCAGGGAGGAGTAGCAGCGGTTTGGGGACCAGAAGACCACTCCTATCCACCCTTTGGCAGCTTCTTAGGTAGGCTGAACTGGCATTCTCTGCCATACTACAGCAGGTGGGCAAGACAATCTCTCTCATTTCTTAACACAGGGTTGGTGGGTAGTAAATCTGTGACCCAGGAAAAAGCTGTTCTAGATAGGGTTAGCAGATAAACTATAGGTTAGGCCCAGTAAAACCTGACCTTCAAATAAACAAATATTTTTAGCATAAGTATATACTTTTCGGATACATTGACACTAAAAAAAAATTGTTCTTTATGAAAATTCAAATTTAACTGGGCATCCCATATTTTTATTCATAAAATCTGGCAGCCCTTATTCTAAGTTCTGTCTTACCCTTCTATTTTTAATAACTTTTAAAAATTTTATATTGGAGTATAGTTGATTTACTATGTTATTTCAGACATTCAACAAAGTGATTTAGTCATACATTTACATATTTCCATTCTTTTTCAGATTCTTTTCCCATGTAGGTTATTACAGAGTATTGAGTAGAGTTCCCTGTGCTATACAGCAGGTCCCTGTTGATTATATATTTTAGCTGATTTTATATATTTTATATATAGTAGTGTGTATATGTTAATTTTTACTCTCCATTTCCCCCAGTCCCCTATCTGATCATCAGGGCACTGGGATATAACATTTGAATAAAGAAAACCAGAAAATATAGAAGAAATAAGTATATAGGAGTTGAGAACACATTACTGTATTTACCAATATTGTTGAAAGGTGGATCATTTGCCTTTTTAAAAAAAATACAAACTCTCTTGATTTGTAGAGAGTGAGGAAGGCTTTACAATTCAATTTCAATGGAATCATATAAATGGTTACTTTGATATTTATTTCTTTAAATGAATTACCCTTTATAAATTAATTGGTCATATTCTAATTTATTTATGTAAACCCTTTCCCAGCCCAACTCACCTTTCATGCAACTGCCAGATCCAAGAAGGTAAAGGAAACGGGGAGAGGTTAATTTGGAAAGTTCTGGTCTCATATGGGAACATCTTATCTGAAGGACCTCAGGGAGGTAGGTTGACAGTAAGTTATGCTTCTTCAATCTACGTCCCTTGATGTCCAAGCATCAAGATCTGTCTGAGAAGTCCCTCCTAAAAAACATTTTGGACACAATGTAAAACATCTATTTTCAATTTTAGTAAGGTTTTGCATACTAGATGCCAACAACATTTGGGTAATTTCTGTTAAATAATCAGTCAACTAATTCTGTCGGTGTATTTTTGGAGGGGAATGGTGGTGGTGGTGAAGAAATCAGTCAAACCAATTTTCACATTGTGCTGGCTGGGGTAGACGTAGACTCTGCTCCCTAAAAGTATCACCACTCTGCTTCTCACTTCTTTGAAACTACTCTGCACCTTTCTATTCCCATTTGTTAGTTCTGCCCTGAGTACAACTAAGGGGAGGATACAACTACCTCTTATTCGGTACCATATGTTGCTCAAGTTAAAAAGGAATAAATCCAGCATGTACGTATGGTGTCCCTGACTTATGGGAGTTTCCCAAGGCATGGGACTAGGGACTAGAAATATAACCCAACAACAAAGGTGTGTGTGTGTATATGTACATATACACATATATCAGTGTGCGTGTGTATGCTCACTCAGTCGTGTCTGACTCTGTGAGCCTATGGACTGTAGCGCACCAAGCTTCTCTGTTCATGGGATTTCCCAGGCATGAATACTGGAGTGGGTTGTATTTCCTACTCCAGGAGATCTTCCCCATCCAGGGACTGAACTCGCGTCTCCTGCATTGGAAGGCAGATTCTTTACCACTGAGCCACCAGGAACGCCCATACATCGGTGTAGGGCCTGCAAAATCCACATTACTAAAATTTTTAGAGTTTAATATTTTGGGGGCATTTAATTTTTTGAAACTCACTAAAATTTAAGGTAGTTTAAAACCCCATTACAGCAACTGGCAAGCATGGGTAGAAGGCTGAGAGAAGCAAAGACATTTGTAAGCTCTTATTCATGTGTTTTTCTTTCTAATGGCTGCCAGTCTTCCAAGTCAGGAAATATTTGCACATGTTCTAGACATCTTCCTGAAGGTATGAGGCTCTCTTGAAACCATCCTTACACTTGGCTGTGCCAAAAACACTACAGCAAACTACAGTACCCCAAGAAAAAAATACTCTTTCAGGCTTCCTAAATGACTCATTCAGCCTAGAGTAATAAAAAATAAGTAAGGTTAATATTTCCATCCTTTGGAAATATTTATCTCTACACAGTGTCACCTTTTTTTTTTATATAGTCAGAGTAGAAAGTTACTTAGGTGGCATAATTTTTAAAGGCCAACCTGTCTCCAGCACTGGCTTAACAGGGTATCATTAGACAATCCTTTCCATCAAGGCACATCTGCAGAGAGCCCCCAATAAAACGTGTTATTTGGGAATGGGTCAATTTTGTATACATCTTTTTAGTCCCACAAAAAATCGTGGCAAGTATCCACATATAGAAGGTATTCTGCTAGTCTCAAAGAGATTATAAAGGTGATTCAAAAAGATTTTCTGGACACACCTAATTGTCTCATAGACCTGCTTGTAGAATGACAACAGTGATAAAAAAAAAAGGAGAAAATGAATGTAGGCAATAGAAAACATACTAAGACATTTACACTGAATTTTTTGCTTGGCATATATCCCTGATGCTCTTTGTGCCTAATATCTGCAAGGCACTTTACGAGGTGCTCTGGAAGTATAGCCAAAATGAAAATGTCCTGGTCTCTGCCCCTGAAGAAATCTGTGAACTAGTTTTAAAGACTAATGAATTCCTAGGCATACACTCCAAGCTTTCGTAGCTGGTTTTCCACTGTCATTGCAACACATTATTTTGTGACAAGGTGGAACTTGGAGGAACAAGGAGGAATTCGCTGCCTACACAATTCTTGTAGAAATGAACCACCAGGAAAGCCTCAAGTTGTAAGTTCTATTGAAACCCGCATCTCCATCTGAAGGGGTATTATAAGAATTTTACTTAAGCAGTACACTTAGTATTTACCTCATCTCAATGCCAAATCTGACTCCATCAACCTGTTCAACTGTCTTCCTTTGCCACCCTCTAACCTTCTAAGCTATAGCCACTTAGCCACTACATGAAATTTATTCCCGGCCAGATTGGGAGAAGTTGGGTTCTTGAGCAGGAAACAAATTATACGTATATATATGCTAAGTCGCTTCAGTTGTGTCTGACCTTGCAACCCTATGGACTATAGCCTGCCAAGCTCCTCTGTCCATGGGTTTCTCCAGGCAAGAATACTGGAGTGGGTTACCATGCCCTCCTATTTCCTGCAGCTCCTGCATTGCAGGAGGATGGATTCTTTATCGCTAAGCCACCAGGGAAGCATATATATATATACACACACACACACATATATATAATTTCACCAATATTCCTAGAAATTAATCTATTAGAAAATACACAAATTTTTATTTATCTATTTATTTTATTTTTAAAATTCCCACCAATCAGAAACCAATCATCCACAGAGGAGATCCTGAGGTTCTGTTTCATCTTTGGGAGACACTAATTTTAAATGATCATTTGCTGCCTCCCTCTTCCCTGAGGCTCCCAGTAGGAGCAGTAACGGAAGCAAAATACCTCTGGCCTTGCTCACTGGACTAGAGTAAAGCATTAGCAAGCACTTATTTGCCTTCCTAGGGCTTCTAAGGGTTTGAGTAGGGATTTAGTCATGAGCTTCAAGTGTCCTATAAAGCCCATCTGCTTGTCCCAGTCTACTTCTGGAATTCTCCTAAGTCACTCAGACTAAAGTATGCCTTAGTGCCCATCATGATGCAGACAGGTATGCTGGAGGGACATATCACAAATAATCTTCATTACTGACCTCAGCTCACCAATTTCCTGTAAACTTTTATATTTGGGCAAATATTTTTTTCAATCAGCCGATCTACTTTACTGCTTTTTACTCTGGCTTGCACCTGTTGAGGTGAACAGAATATAGTAAAGAACACAGACTAGTGGCCAGGCAAATTTTGGGTTGACTCCTGGCTTTGCAACTTACTAGCTTTGTTCAGTAACTCAAATTTTGGACCCTTAATTTCTTCTTTATGAGATGGGGGAGGTTAAAGATAACAATTGTACCTACTTCAAAACACTCTTATGAGATATAAATAATACACTGTAAATTAAGCACTAGGCACAGTGTAACACAGTGAATGTAACCTCTTTTTTTTAATGGTACCAATTTTTAGGACACCAAGCTCACTATCTCTAAATTGACTAACATTTTATTCTCCATCTTTTTTACTCACTCAATTTGTGTACCAAATTATTTTATTTTATTTTATTTTATTTTCAGGGTTAGGAAAAGCTGTCCTTCTATGAGGACTCTCAGATGTGTCCTTTTTGATTGAGGTGGTATTTTTGTTTTGTTTCTCTTCAGAGTTAATGATTTATATAAAACGTTAGTGGCAGTGCTTAGAATATAATCAATCTTCTTTTCCCTTAGGGGAACCTGAATAATCCAAACTCCTTTTCCTAGTGATAATACAACTCTGTCTACAAATGACATACCTAAAAGGAGCTTTATTATTTTTTCAGCATGAATTACACATAAACCACCTCCATGTTATTATTTCTCCAGTTGAAAAGACACAATTTATGCCTCATTGTTCCTCTCTTTCTCCATGCTCTGGTAGAGGAGGAATACAAATTCCTGAGTGTAGCTGAGCAGAGAAAATAAGAGTACAGGTTAAATAACTACTTAATATTCTGATATTCTTTGATATTTTAGTATTATTTTACTCACAGGCCTCTTTATAAGAGACTGCCTTTAATGTAGCCCCAGGAATGTAAAAGTTTAAGAACTGCCACTTTGAGTTTGAGGGCCTTGCTGGTGGCTCAGCATCCTTCTGCAATGCAAGCAATGTGGGTTCAATCCCCGGGTCGGGAAGATCACCTGGAGAAGGAAATAGCAACTCATTCCAGTATTTTTGCCTGGGAAATCCCATGCACAGAGGACCCTGGTGGTCTACAGTAGACCCCAGAAGGTCGCTAAAGAGTCAAACAACTGAGTCGCTAAATAACTTTTGCTTTGTCACCTCCAGAGAGCTATAGTGGCACATTAATTTCTAAATGCTACTTTTGCATCACCCACAAAACTACCTTAACTACAGATACACAAATATGGCATGAATGTTGAAAAGCCCTAAAACCAAGTTAGGGTTCACTGTTATTTTCAAGAGTTAGAACTGCCTAAATGCTATCTTCCAAAGTATCTGTTTCATGAAGTGTGGTGATGACCCGGTTAATTAGTTTCTAGGGGCCAACTGTTACAGGATCAACGACAAAAGAAAAAACTGTTGATACTTTAATCACCTTCACTGAATTTACTGAGAATCTGACCACTGTGTCACATATATACATATAAAATATTCTATATAGTATGTGTGTGTGTGAAAGTCACTCAGTTATGTCCAGCTCTGCAATCCCATGGACTATACAGTTCATGGAATTCTCTAGGCCAGAATACTGAAGTGGGTAGCCTTTCCCTTCTCCAAGGGATCTTCCCAACCCAGGGACTGAACTAAGGTCTCCCACATTGCAGGTGGATTCTCTACCAGTTGAGCCACAAGGGAAGTCCCTATATAGTATAATTATATATAAACATATGCTATGTAGATTCATATATATGCATTTTATATATGTATGTATATACAAATGTATATGTTTAAATGTATAGTCCTATAAATATATGTATATTTGTAGTATATATAAATATATATGCATACATATGGAAAATAAACTTGATTTTCAATATATTTGACAAAGAGTACATTAATGTTTTTAGCAGTACTCCCACCAGTCATGAAACTTTGTACATCAGTTTCTAAGTAACTGTACTATTTTCCCCTGGCACACAGAGATTGATATTTTATTTACATTTTATAATTGGGATGTTTTTATCTGATTGAACAAAATCACTATGCTATAGTTTATTAGTCTCAGCTTTTGTTTAAAAATATATATTTGTCTCCATTCACTTAAATTTGTCTTCTCTGCTTGTAGAACTCGTTTAGAAAAACAACTGAATTAAGTATATGAAGACATGAGACGATGCTTTTTGGCATTACCCCAACATACCAAATATAGAATTTCATTTTCTCTCCATACATATCTATGAACTCATTGAATAGATAAGAGTAGTTGTGAAAATGTTTAATTGTGGTCTCTTTAGGGCTCAAATTCTACATATGACTTTTATTATCACCTTTCACGCTATTGCTTTTTCCTCCCTCAAATTTTATCAGGAGGCAGAAGTAAACTTAGGTATAACACAAAAGGAAAAAAGACAAGCCTAAAACTCAGAGACTGAGTTACATACCACAGTTGGAGAGATGTCATGGCCAACACAGAAATACTCCGTGTTCTCCAAGGCCTTTAGGCCTCAGCACTTTCCACTAATTTGGTCCCCTGAGTCTCAATTTATTTAGTGTATGCTGGTTCATTCACCCTTATTGCAAATATTCAACCTCAGTTCTCTTATTGAGGAAAAACTTAGTCCCGGAGTCTGAGTTAGATGGTTCATTAGACTTTCCACATCCAGGAAAAAAAAAAAAAAGGAGATCCCGATTTTCTTCCTCCTTTTGCCCACTTTCACCCTTGCATTCCCTTTCCTTACTGTATTTCATGACTCCCTCCGTAATATAGAACTACAATCATAGGGAAAATAACCTCCTTCTTTAGGTCCACTAAAACTAAATCAATAAAAATGACCATCCCTCCCCACCAAATGTCTTCTGATAATTCTAACCAGCACCTAGTACCTAACACAGTGCTTGGGACACAGTGAACGTTCGATAAATATTTTTAATTGTATTATGGAAAATTAAACATTCAAAACAATTATTTATTTAATGGATAAATTTATGTTTCCTATGCGAGAGAAGCCTGAGGGTTACTTAAAGACCAATCCCTACTTTTGAGGCATATAATCACCAGGGGGCGATGTCATCGGAAGGAGGAGGAACACAGAGAAGGCTCTGGACTTAAGATACTGCACCAGGAAGGCACAACAGTCTAGTAAGCCTGTGGCCTCAACTCAGCTGCAGCTTCAGTCTCTGCTTGTGAGTCTTGCAATGTATAATGAAATGCACAGTGTTATGCACTTTACGGCTGCTCAAGCAATATTTGTTGGCTGACTTAATTGAGCTATATTTGCAAAATGGCAAGGATGTGAGAAAACTTTCCTACCTAAAAAGAAAGCATTCACAGTGCTAGACATTTGGTAGGCAAATAAACAGTATAATTTCAGCCTAAAAGGAAAAATACTCAAACCCCTATCCAATAGGTCTAGTGGCTAGGCAACCCAAATGTCAGCACCATGTTTCTGAAACTTAATTTAAAATATGATAAATTGTATGTCATCCACTTTGAGGACATTTCTTTCCTGCCTTTCTGTTCCCACTCCCTGTCCCAACTTCAAATTCAGAAAATGTAACTATTAAACCTAAATATTACCTGTCTGGTGAGATTTCCGAGTAAAAGCATTGTGTCAAGCAGTGATTTAAAAAAAAATCAAATTTAACAGGGATGCCTTGGACAGTGTTTTAAAAAGAAATTGCCAGCTAGTACAGCCACTATGGAAAACAGTGTGGAGATTCCTTAAAAAACTGGAAATAGAACTGCCTTATGACCCAGCAATCCCACTGCTGGGCATACACACTGAGGAAACCAGAATTGAAAGAGACACGTGTACCCCAATGTTCCTCGCAGCACTGTTTATACTAGCCAGGACATGGAAGCCACCTAGATGTCCATCAGCAGATGAATGGATAAGAAAGCCGTGGTACATATACACAATGGAGTATTACTCAGCCATTAAAAAGAATACATTTGAATCAGTTCTAATGAGTTGGACGAAACTGGAGCTGATTATACAGAGTGAAGTAAGCCAGAAAGAAAAACATCAATACAGTATACTAACACATATATATGGAATTTAGAAAGATAGTAATGATAACCCTGTATGCAAGACAGCAAAAGAGACACAGATGTATATAACAGTCTTTTGGACTCTGTGGGAGAGGGAGAGGGTGGGATGATTTGGGAGAATGGCATTGAAACATGTATAATATCATATAAGAAATGAATCACCAGTCTAGGTTTGATGCAGGATACAAGATGCTTGGGGCTGATGCACTGGGATGACCCAGAGGGATGGTATGGGGAGGGGGGTGAGAGTGGGAT
This sequence comes from Capricornis sumatraensis, assembly GCF_032405125.1. NCBI lineage: Eukaryota > Metazoa > Chordata > Mammalia > Artiodactyla > Bovidae > Capricornis > Capricornis sumatraensis. The sequence continues at coordinate 10,811,156 of NC_091092.1, forward strand.
TCAGGATTGGGAACACGTGTATACCTGTGGCAGATTCATGTTGATGTATGGCAAAACCAATACAATATTGTAAAGTAAAAAAATAAAAAATAAAGAACTAAAAAAATAAAAGAAAAGAAAAAGAAAAAGGAATTGCCATATTCAACAGCGCACTTCCAGAGAGCAAACAATTTGGGAATTTGCTCATCATTGTAATGCCACCCACACCTTCTATATCTGACATAATCCATTGAGTACCAAGGGACAGGTGACTGCTGTAAGATCTCTCAAGGACGGATGCTTACTTATGCCCATTATGTTTTTAAGTTTTACAATAATAAGATATTTGACACCATCTATTCCTTCCACCAATAGTAACAGTTCCAACTAGGCATCAGGGACAAGTGAAAATTAAGCTCTAGGACCAATCGTAAAGTTTCACCCTATCTCAGATGAATTATTCCTTTGCCTGAAATAACCAATTGAACCTTTTCCCACTCCTTTTCCTGCCCTCATCACCTGCAAATGGCAACGTGGGAACAGATGATTACGGTTAGAAGTATAGTCAAGACTTCATGAAGATCAAGGCAAACTGGTTCACTCTGGCGATTCAGTTCATTGTCTTACCTCAATAGTATTCTGTGTAACAAAATGCTGTTAGGTAACAGTAACACAGAACTAAAAAGCCTCTTGATGAAAGTTAAAGAAGAGAGTGAAAAAGCTGGCTTAAAACTCAACATTCAAGAAACATTCCCATCACTTCATGGCAAATAGATGGGGAAACAATGGAAACAGTGACAGACTTTATTTGGGGGGTGCTTCAAAATCATTACAGATGGTGACTACAGCCATGAAATTAAAAGATGCTTGCTCCTTGGAAGAAAAGTTATGACCAACCTAGACAGCATATTTAAAAGCAGAGACATTACTTTGCTGACAAAGGTCCATCTAGTCAAAGCTATGGTTTTTCCAGTAGCCATGTATGGATGTGAGAGTTGGACTGTGAAGAAGGCTGAGCGCCAAAGAATTGATGCTTTTGAACTGTGGTGTTGGAGAAGACTCTTGAGAGTCCCTTGGACTGCAAGGCGATCCAACCAGTCGATCCTAGAGGAGATCAGTCCTGAATATTCACTGGAAGGACTGATGCTGAAGCTGAAACTCCAATACTCTGGCCACCTGATGCGAATAACTGACTCACTGGAAAAGACCCTGATGCTGGGAAAGTTGAAGGCGGGAGGAGAAAGGGACAACAGAGGATGAGATGGTTGGATGGCATCACCAACTCAATGGATATGAGTTTGAGTGAACTCTGGGAGTTGGTGATGGACAGGGAGGCCTGGCGTGCTGCAGTCCATGGGGTCACAAAGAGTCGGACACGACTGAGCGACTGAACTGACTGAACACAGTTTTACCTTTGCATTGGATATCATAGTAGTTACTGAGCTAAATATTAGGTCTTGGCATCAGGTAGTAAAGTGGAGGAAAGAATGGAAACACATTGTATTTGTACAATGAGTAACTTCTCCACCTAACAGCCAATAATCAGCTTCTATTTTGCAAGGTGGTGAAAGAACTATAGGATAGTTTTTACTATGTTCATAACACTAAGAATAAGTTTCCATTTTATTGAGTTCCAGGCACTGTGCTAGGTGTATTGTTGAAGAGCACCCCCCCAAAAAAAGAAAAAAAAAAAACGCTGGCGATTATCTAGTCAAATAGATTTATTTTATACTTGAGGAAATAGGCCCAGAAAAGTCAGTCTACAAGTATTGTGTCAGTTAACGGGAGGGTCAGGTTGCCACCCACTGAGCTATCCTAAAAGGTCTTGGTCTCTGTCTTAATATTCCGTATTCCATAGAATAACTACAGTCTCTCTGGGTATATTGATCTTTGGGAAACTGTCTAGTTTTAATAGTACCATTAAAAAAAGTTTCAAAATAATTTCTTTTTGTTAATATGGTCTCACATGGGCAAATTCTAAGGATTCTTCCGATTTGAATGACAATTCTTCAGCTATGAGACCAGAATCTAAAGGTGAAAAGGAAACTGCATTTTATAACTCTAGCGGAGTAAAAAAAGAACTGCACTTTCTCCTAAAAAGAGAGAGAAGTAAAACCCACGATTTTAAGTGAGGTTTATACTGGCAGGAGGCAGGAGAGGGTAGAAAGACAGGTATTTAATTAGAAGAAAAAGAAGGAAAGGAAAAGGGTTACAATGTGGAGTGTGCAACTCAGCCTTCATTTCAACATGCACAGACCTCAGCAGACAGCTGGAAACCTGCCAGAGAACAAGGCCTTGGAAACAAGCTGGAAGACATTGGAGAGACTTTAACCAAAACAAACACCAGCAGGGGATGTGGTTGGCAGAGCTGAAAAAGCAAAGGACTCTATGAGTCACTCTGACATTAATTTTGAATGTTATCATGCTTCCATTTTGTTGTACAAGGTATTTATACATCATTTTATATACATATATATTCACATATATATACACACACATATATATATGCACATATATATTATTTAGGTAAAGAACAAATAACATTACAATCATTAGAAATATACAATTTAAAATATAGAAAAGTACATCCACTATCTCAGTACTCTATTAATAACATTTAATTCACTATTTTTAATGTGCAAATTTTTAACATAACTGTAATCAGAATATAAAAATAATATGTAATATGTAACACCATAAACATAGTTCTGTGCTGCTAGATAGCTTCATAAACATTGCTTTTCAGAGCAAGAAGATATTAACTAAGTTAAGATAATTTACAAAGGGGAAATGACAAATGGTCAACAAAGGGTGGAGGAGATAGATTGGGAATTTGAGACTGACATGTACACACTGCTATATTTACAATGGACACACAACAAGGACCTACCGTATAGCACAGGGAACTATGCTCAGTATTATGTAACAACCGAAATGGGAAATAATTTGAAAAAGAATAGATACACGTATAACTGAATCATTTTGTTGTATATCTGAAACACAACAATGTTGATCAACTGTGCTCCAATACAAAATAAAATTTTTTTAAAAAGATTTTTAATGAACTGCTAAATGCCAAGTATGGGCTAGCACTAGAGTGCAGTACTCTTAAAACAGTCACAAGCTTTTCTCCACATATTTATGGTCCTGACCTGGTAGAGAGAAGCCCTTGCAGTAGGAAAAATGTGAAACCATATCCAATTTCATTGAGTAAAAGCCCTAAGCTTTAGGGGAAGGGCACCAAATGCTGTTCCTTCCAGGGTACAGATGAGGACCTGATACAGCTGGGGGAAATGTAAAAACATATTCAGTCCCCTACTTCTGGGGGAAGCACAGGAATCATTCCTGGATCCAAGCCATTTAGAGGTGTCTTACTAGTAATAGAAGGGCAGGTTAAGTAAGAAGGTCCCACTCTCATGACCTAGAGGTACAGGATCTGCCTCAGACAGGGGTTGAATCAGGAAAACAGAAAACTCTTCCCTGCCCTACTAGGTGCTTAGTCGCTCAGTCATGTCTGATATTTTGTGACCCCATGGACAGTAGCTTGCAAATCCATAGAATTTTCCAGGCAAGAATATTGGAGTGGGTTGCCATTCCCTTCTCCAGGGGATATTCCTGACCCTAGTAAGAAGGGATAAGCAATATACATACCTCTGGGGGAGGCACGAGAGCACTGAGTGAGTATCTTTGAAGCACAGAGCACAAGGAGAAACTAAAGCTCATATCCCAGAAACTCAGAGTCCCCTGAGGTGGCAAATACCCCCACAAAATACACACACACACGGAGGCACATGCATGTGTACACAAAACAAAAATAAAAACAAACCCCTATACATTGCATATTTAGAACGCTGGAAAACAAAGAAGAAAAATTTTAAAGGCAGCCAGAAGAAAAACACAAAGGAACACAGATAAGAATGACAGCAGACTTCAGACCATGCAGACCAGAAGACAACAGAGCATTATTACTACAGTGCTCAAAGGAAAAAGAGTAACTGTCAACCCCAAATTCTACATCCAATGTAAATATCTTTTGAAAATGGAGAGACTTTTCACACAAAGGCAGAGACTTAATTACCAGAAGCCCTGCACTATAAGAAATGTTAGAGGAAGTTCTTCAGGCTTAAGGATATCATACACAGAAACTTGGATTTAACCAAATAAATGATGATACCAGAAATAGCTCAAATGAGTATAAATATAATATTTCTTCCTTTTAAATTGCTCTAAAAGACAACTGACTAAATAAAAAGTAGTAGTATTGAGTAGAGGGAACAGAGTAGTAGTAGTATGGGTTTATATCATATATAAGACCAAAATGTATAACAACCATAAGCATAGTATACAAGCTGGGATACCACACAGTGAAGTGGTAGAATATTACTTGAAGGTATACTGTGTAATTTAAGATGGATACCGAAAAATCTTGATTATGGTAGTAGTTACATGATTGGACATATTTGTCCAAACTCATGAAATTGTACACTTACAAGGATGAATTTTTCCACGTGTAAACAATACCTCAGTAAGCCCTGGTTTAAAAGAAAGAATTATTATGCACACTCACCTTTTACCCTCTTGACTTTTCTTCTTCTTATGGCATCGCAATTCTGATGACTGCTGATGAAAAACCATCTTTTTGTGTTATCTAGCCTTACCTTTGCTTTTTGCCTTATAAAGCTGAGGGTTGTATTCCTAATATCTGATGGTGAAGAGAGCTATATACCTTCAAATGAAAGAAAGTACCCAAATACACACACACTTAAATACACATCCCTGAGGAATTAAAACATGTGTAGAGCCATGGATATGACAAATGTGCCATAGAGAAGAGCAACTTGTATGCATAAGGTATAGGAATCTATGCACAAGCTGGCAAAATTTGCTTCGATCACACAATTGTTAACTAATCATTCAGTCTGGATGCAACTGGGATAACATAAACAATACATTTGCATCTGTATCACATCACTGTCTAAAGCTTATTGTTTCTGCTAATAGGTTAGGTCAAAATGACTTAAGAAAACTTTCACCATGAATATTGACCTTCTCTGTTCCTTATACTCACCAAGTTTCCTTCTACTTTTAGGACTCCTCCACAATTCTGTTTCTACTACTCAGTGTCTGTGCTATAGGTACCTTTTTACAAATTTTAAAGGTCTCCCCACCCTACCTGGGTAGATGAATTTTAAAATGAAACTCCTGGGCAGATGCAGCCCTAAGGGTACAAGGCTTGGCAAGCAGAGGGCACCTTTGTCTGGATTAGAAGGAAGCCCCTTCCACTGGACCCATTTCAAGATACTTCTACACAACCCATATGGAGAGGACCTGTGGTCAGCTGACGGTAAGGATCAGTCCAGGGATAGTGATTTGGTATTTGAGGGATATGCCTAGGGAAGAGGAATCCTGCGTTTGTACATATCATTATACAGGATTGAGAAAATGTCTATTCACCATATTAGAGAGTCGGGGAAGGGCACCTGATAAATGATAGGGCCACTAAAGCACCGTTATCTCCAATAGAACCCTTTACACTGCTCCTGCTCTTCCTCAAATGAATCAGCATCATCCTCTACAATCATACCTTTGCTTGGTTATCTCATATTTGTTCTCCTGCTGTCAGTTTACCAGTGATTTCCCCAGGGAGGCTGACGCTTCAATCTAAAATAAGCCCCCTTGTTCTTTACTTTTATATCATTAGGAATTTTCTTACAGATATGTATTACAATTGCAATTATATAATTGTTTATGTGTGTACTTTTATAAATTTGCCTCCTCCAACCCTCCCAGACACACACATACACGCATTTAATCACTTATACATTTCTAGTCCATAAACTCTAGAAGAGCAGGAACTATCTGCTTTGTTCACCAGTTTATTTCCAAAGTCTATCACAGTGTCTGTCATATACTTTGTGGTATATAAAAATCATTGAACAAATGCATAGATTTTCTTGTTAGATTATTTGGTAAACTATCAAATACATATGCACATTCATGTATACAGGATGATATAGAATGCTATGGAAACTTTTGCAACATTCAGCTTAAAAGTTGAATGTGAATAACCAGAATAGTATGGATATACAATATAAAACAAGTGATATTTTTATTTGAGCACATATTATTTGAGTTAGTTCCCTTTTCCTTTGGCAATTTTATTAACTTTCTGCTAATAATGTTTAGATCTTAGGTTTTGTTGGTTGGTTCACTATAGCTTTCTAATCCATTTCTTTCATAATAATTCTCAGTTGTCACTGAGCTATCTTAATCTGATTGTTCTCTCAAAGTGAAATATGCTTTGGCATTATTTGATTTGCAGTGTAGGGTTTTGACTTGCAATCACTGTTGTCATTAGAAAATGCAGAATGAAAACATAATGTAAGTCCACTTACCAAATAGATTCTGCCATAAGTACCAAGGCCAATGGTTTTATCCAGTGAGAATATTCCAGTTGGATCCTGCAAAAATGTACAATAAAACTTCTGAATTTTTTTTTGAAAAACAGCTAAGCATTGAGCTGTATAGAATGCTATTTTCAGTCTGCCTTGTTCCCTTAGAATTTCCATGGGAAGACCCTAAGTGTTATTTACCAAAAGAATACAGTTATCACAATCTCCCTGGACTGAGTGTACTATTTTTTTTTAAAAAAGCAATTGTGTGAACATTAAATAGTTGTACAATTGATTATCATAAAACTGTGAAATTGGTACAATCATGTCTAGGTGAGGCATATTCATAATTTAATTAGAAATACTATTAGAAGTAGAAAGAAATTCATTTACTTGCAATGAAAAACTCTTTTCATATGCATCAGTTGAGTGCTAACCAGAAAGGCAGAAAGTTTACCATACAGTAATGGTAATATTGAGTAGATATATAACGATGAGTAGATATTAGCTATAAAGTCTAAATTGTTTATCTCTATAGTAGCAATTACCCTGGTGACGCAGTCAGTAAAGAATCTACCTGCAATGCGGGAGACCTGGGTTGGACCTCTGGGTGGCGAAGATCCCTTGGAGAAGGAAATGGCAACCCAATCCAGTATTTTTGCCTGTGGACATAGGAGCCTGGCAGGCTACAGTTCATGGGGTTGCAAAGAGACGGACATGACTGGGCAACTCACACACACACACACACACACACACAAACATACACACTTCTTGAGAAGAACATTGCTTCTAAATATGAATAACAAAACAACATCATGGCAATAAAAGAATATCATTAAAAAAAAAGACAGAGTTGCTTTTGTTTGTTTTTAAGTTAATCTTTACATCAGCTGAATATGTTTTCATGGCACAAATTCACTGTTGATACAGTCTGTGTCTTAACCTTAAATGTGACATCATAAACGACAAAATACAACATGTTTATCAACAGATTCCTGAGGTTTCCGCATTCATCCTTAAACATTATTTTCTTACCTTAAAATATTGATATTAATTTCCTCTTCACCACAAAACATGGTTTCTTGAATTTTATCACTACTTAAACTTTTATCCTAGCAGCTTATTATGCTATTTTGGCAAAATATGTATGAGATATGAGCAGATGCCAGTTTACACGCAAAGTAACTGGAGCATTGGCAAATTCTTGGAAATTCACAAGCTTTATAGAAAGCACATTTTATATACACAAACTTCATGTAACCTTGTTTGAAAATATTTTTATCACTGTGACAAATATGAGATAAACAGAAAAACTATTGAGCAAATGCAATGTATATGACTGAAATTATAGACTCCTTTAAACTGGTATGATATTTGTGTAATCTAGCAAAACTGTCATAGGAAAATGGCATAGCTCTGGGATTACTTTAATCAACAAATATTCACCTGGACAGAGTCAGGAGATTGAAAATTTAGCCCCAGTTCTGCCTTTAATTAACTATATGACTTTGTGTAAGTTACTTACTCTCTCTGGGATTCAGTTTTCACATATATAAAATAAAGGTGCCGTGTTAGGTGACTTCTAGCTCTAAAATTCTTTGGAAAAAAAATCAGATTCTGACATTCGAAAATCCAGGTGCTTTCAATGCACTGATATGACAATTGCTAGCAGGCTACTTTCTTAAAATTCTCATTAAAATCAGTGCCACAATATGCACAATATCACTGTAGGAAAACAGTTCTGGGAAACACTCCCAGAAATACAAAGATTTTTAAATTATAATTTTGAGAATATAGTAAAAGTAAAAAGAGAGGTATAGTGGGTTTTGATAATAACCATATCGTTGTTATAATTCATTGAAAAATTATGGGAAAAAGCCAACAAAGAATTTCCTAAGGTTCGGCTTGAAGATCTTATCAATTTAACATATTTGTTTAAAGGAGACCTTTGCGGAGTTTATATGAGACATTATTAATTCTGGAGAAATAGTCTCTAGTCATTGATCAAAAGAATCAACTATGTTAGCTGGTTCTTATTGGTAAACCATTCTTTGTATAGTTGAGGCCGCATTTTAGCTTAAAAAAAAGAAAAGATACCATATATCAGAGAATTACTGCATTACCTGAACATGTTTATTTCCAAATCTTTGAACACAGTCTTTAATTTCTTTAATTCCTTTTCTAGCCCTCAATAATGCAAGTACTGTACTCATACTTGAACACAAGTATCTATTTACTCAAAAAAGACACCAAGGAAACAAACGGGAGAATAAAATGCCTGTGCAATTCTTGGAGGCCTCATTTTATCTATATTCATATTGTTCAGAAATTTCTTCCTGATCACAAATGACTGAAACATCTTAAATTCATTCTCCTCATGCTCATACTTAAACGTTTTAAAAACGTTTTCTTCTGTTCTTAATGGAAGCTAAATCTAGTATTCATTTATTCTGAGTATTTTTTTCATTAGTTTTATACAAGATTTTTTGTTTCTGTCTCCACATTAATCTTTCAAAACTAAATGACTGTCAAACTGGGCAAAAAGAGGAGGGGTCTATGCTAATGACTAGGATAACATTACACAATTTCTTATATCAAATTTTCCACTGAATTATAGTCAGAGAAAGTTTATTCTAGGCTCCCAAGGGAGGAAGTACTGAGACGTCAACTCTTTTTTTTTTGGTGACTGTGAAATTGAAAGATTCTCACTAGCAGGGTCTTTATGATTACTTGGTCCTCTCCTCTGCCCTGCTATTTACAGATAAGAAACCCAGAAGAGGAAAGATCTTTATATTTATGACTGTTATATTAATTTAGAGAATATTCGGTGGTTCAGTATATACTTCGGTGTCCCATTTGGTTAAAAAAAAATAGTTAACAAGAAACCTTAATTTGTGAAAGTTTTCCTCAAAAGGTAGTACTGAAAGTCTAATTTTTAAAACATTTTGAATCGTAAAATGTAGGGCAAATACTCTATATTTTGTTATATTTTTCAACGTGTCTAGAAAACTCCTGCAATTTAAAAGTCCTAGTCTGTTTGCCCCCTGAAATCTAGAATTTTAGGGAGATATTTCTGTCTTCTGAATTCAAAAAGAGGTAAGAAAGTGATCACGTTGATGGGTCCTTTTATTAAGGGCTGGGGTTAAGGGTAACAGGGAGAAAAAGAACCACTAGAAGGCAGTGTTTGCCGGTCATGGGAGAGATGGAGAGACAGATCTACAGAATCAAATACAGCAGAAATTAAGAACAAAGGGGAAATGATAAATGGTCAACACAGGTAGCAATACATTTCAGATTTAGGGCAGTAAAAGAAAAACACAGAACATATTCTAGTAGTTAGCTACAGAAAGAAAAGAGATTGCAGGTACCTAGAAGGAATACCATAGGCTATTGTTCCTTTGTTTCAAATATTAGAAATAGTGACTTTAAGAAAATAGTTTATGGATAGAGAAACTGAAAATGGCAGATATAACAAAATAAGTGTCAGTAAGTTTCAGAGATATTTGGACGAGTGGGCTTCACAATTCACGTGGAAATTTAAAAAGGACAATCTCTTCCTCTAGACCAGTGTTTCTCAAACTGTGGACGGCACAGACTCTCCCAACATGAGACTCATCTGGGGATTCTTGTTTAAAATACAGATTCCCAACCATGGAAATATGAAAACAGCGTTTCTGCGGATGGGCTCCAAGCTCATTCTTGAGAACTGTTCTGGTGCACTAACATAAAACCTGCTGCTCTAGATACTGGGGCGGGGGACTGAGGAAACTGGCTGAAGTACAACGCTGTGTTGAGGTGACGCTCTAGAATACCTAATGGAGGATATGCTGAATACTTCAGTCCTTGTGGACTAGAAGGCAAGACTGATTCCAAATAGGAGGCTAAGGAATTTGAGAAAGTGAAAGGTTCTCATGACTGAGCGTGAAAGGTAGGCTTGGTCTTCCACCCAGGGTGGTGGAAGACTGGGAGAGCCGGAAGTTTATGTTTAAATATAAACCTAATATAATTCAAATATGGTTTTTTGGATCATGTACTATTTCAGATCACCTCTGCCACTACTGTCCTCCAGGCCTGTCTAATCCTGACCCCAATATAGATTAGGACTACACATGGCAGTGTCAAATACCAAGGCCGCAGTCGTGAGGAATGTCATTACCATATTGGGCACAGAAGGCAAAGGGACTATCATAGCAAAAGACATGCCAGATTTGGAGATGAAGAAATAGTTTCCAGTTCCAAGGATGGAGTGACATATGTATACTAGGGAAAAAACATATATATATATATATACATATAGATATATATCCCCAGGTATTGCTGTTGGCAGGCAATGTGAAACACACACAGGTTACAAATATATATACACACAAATACACACCTACATATAATGTTTTATATATATAAAACATAAGGCTTTCGCAATTCTTTTTTCAAAAAAGGAAGCACAAACCACAAATCTCTGTATTTTCTGTTTTTCACCTGTAGGAAATATTTATTCAATAGTTAGCGAAAATGGAAAAATGATAGTAACCTATTAATTAACAAAGAAGATGTAGTTTACCTACCTCTTGTTCTCTGATTATTATGTTCACTCTCTCATTTTATGTCTTTCACTTTAGGGAATTATGCAAAAAATGTACAGTTCCCCTCCTCTCTCCCTGTTTACACAGCTTTCATTGTTGCTTACTATTTTAGGTTTTAAAAAATATCTAATATCAAAAGTGTCAAATAAACTTCTACCGCTTTCTTTAAATCACAATTTTCACAGCCAGCCTGACTTCCCTCAAAGGTCCTTGTCTTGTGGTCATTTAGCTGGCCAGCCCTGAAACGGACATAATATATCAATTTTAAACTACACCTGTATTTAAATATTCTATATACTCTGCATGATTCTGTTTTGCTCAGTATGAAACTCTAACGTCTGAATCCCCTCTCATTATCTGGCTTTTGCCATGTTGGTATACTTAGTGTTGACAAATGCCAACTTTTTAAATCTCATATACATCCTATTGAGGATAATTATCACAAGGGATCTCAGTGTACGCAGGTTTCTTTGCTTGCTTTATCATGTCTATTTTGCACCAAAATGCAAACTTCCAAACAGGTAACTTAGATATCTCTTGACCTCTTTATTTACTCTTATTTCTTCACCAACTTTAGGACATAAGTCAAATGCAAAGAAATCACTAATCTATACCTCAGTGACCAAAGCAACAGTGAACTTCTCACAGCTCTAAAAATTTTATGTAAAAAAAAAAAAAAAAAAGAAAGAAAGAAATTCTAAAGGGGGTGATCTTCTTCCACTTGATTTCTTAGGGTTTAGACCTGGATGGATATTCAAAGGGAGACTTAGGCATAATTTGCTCACATGGTGAAGATCTCCATGATATAAAATGGCTCCTATATAATAGAAATTTAGAAACTGTTAGAAGCTGAGGACTTAATGAGATTTTCATAAAGTCTGTAAAATGAGCCAAACATCAGTGCCCTGAGGTTTTGTATCTTCTTCCTGCACCTGCATTAAAAACTACCCTCATCTTTCTCCCCTCCACCAACACCCAGAAAACTAATATTTCCCCAGACTGCAGCCTTTCCCTTTATCATCTTGGCCCTCACCAAGTTCTTATTTCCCAGGCCATGAGTGGGCCAGTTAGTCTGAGCCATTTCCCCCCATTTTTTGAGGCAATCAAACCCCTTCTCCGTTTCCTCCTTGCTTTTGGGATTCCTTGCCCTGCCATTTCCAGGAAGTCTTTCCCATTCCTACCTTTAGTCAGTTTTCAAAAGAGTTTATTTCAGCTTGCCTATCTATGTGTGGTTTCCTTATTTACCCTAGTTTGCTTTTTTTTTTTTTTCTGCTTTCCTCCACAATACACAGATGATGTTGGAGGAGGGTAACATTTTATTCGTTGGTTTTACACTTGGGAGCAAATCTAGTCAGAATATGAAAGTGCTGTTCAGAAAGGAAACCACCAATTGAGGCCTCCATATTCCAGAAATCTCATGTATACACCAAGTGGGAGAATACTTTTAAAAACTCTGTGAGTTTATTTTATGAAGCTGCATCAATAACCACAATGCATCTGTAATTCCACATGCTTTTATTGAGGCTCCCTTTTAAAAAGGCTGAGAACAATTTGCTAAAATGTTACCCATGTGCATCATCTCCTCCTCCACATTATTTTAGGGTCAAATTGTAAAGGTGAAGCTTGGAGAATGCTCAGTGTTTGAGGGAAAGGGGAGTCTGCCATCATCAATAAGACAATATTTAAATGTAAATATGTATACAATTAAGGCACTGATACTTTGAATAGTTCTATAACCTCAAGGTTAATATTTAGCTTTTACCAAAGCAAGCAGGCCATTGCCCTGAAATATACAGTTGCTTGGCCACCTTTCCAACATGGGTGCATGCCTTTCAGAGAGTCCAGGGACCCTTTACATTCAAGAGGGTGCAAGTGAAATGCCAGTCTAAAAAGGAACTTGAAAAACGGATTTGGGTGGGATCCAACATCTGCCAGAAACCAGATGCTAATGAAATAAACGGCGCTGCTAAAAAAAAAAAAATCAAGCCTACTAATAACGACAGTGATAATAGCTCACCAATCAATTACAACTTCGGAGGAAACCTGGGCAGTTTGGGAAAAGGGGAATCCACAAACGAAAACCATGAGAAAAAGTTAGCAAGTGATTAGCAACTGAGCGCGATACCATTTAAACACAAATTGGGGTGTGAAAAATTCACTTCTTCCCCAAGCCGTCGAGTTCTTTAGCTCCCGCAATACTAAAACGTAATTAGTGCCCTGGAAGAATAAGGTTTTGGAAAGTGCTATTAGAAAGCGAGATGGCAACGGTTTGATTTTCTGGCCGGCTGTCACCTAGAAGGAAAGGTCAAGCCGAGAGTGGGCATCCCTTCTGGCAAAAGCAGCAGCAAACGACGGGGCAGCGAGGTGACATAGGAGTGCTCTCAGGAAGCCACGCGTCGTCGCTCTCTTGGGCCCCCGCTAGGACAAGAACCCGAGCGCCACTAGACCGAAGAGGCCACATTGGGAAAAGGGCCCGCTGTTTGTGGCTCGCACCATTCCACTGCCACCTCTCTCCACCACCCCCCTCTAAACTTGGCCCTTCGCCTTTCCGTGAGTTTGGAGCGACTCGGGTGCCCAGAGGGGCGCCCTCCCCAAAGCCCATTCTTGGGGGTTCCCTCCCGCACTCGCGGTCTCCTGGAAGTTCTGGCCAAGCCAGGCTCCGGGACATCGGTCCCCTCCCTGGATGCTCAGAACTCGGAGAAGACACCCCTTGGGGGTGAGGGGGTCGACGGGCGTCCTCTACTCACCGGCAAGTGGCCTAGATCCGTGACTTCCTTGTCCCTCCAACCGCCAGGTCCCGCCATGGCTTCGAAGGGGAACCAGAGCGGGCTACTAGGTCAGGCACCCTCGCGGGAGTCCGAGGTGGAAGCGTGCAGAAGTCCAACGAAGAGAGGGGAAGGGAGAGGGCCGGGGAAAGGAACGGGGAATCAGGGTTGGCGGCGTGGGAGAAAGAGGAGGGGAAAGTGGAAGGAAACGAGCGAGGAGTGGAGGGAAGCTGGAGTTTGAGAGGCGGGAAAGCGAGTCTGGCTAAGGCGAGAGAAGAGTCCGAGCGACCGTCCCGGAGACCACGGAGCGAGAAGGGTGCTCCGCGGGCGAGAGCGCAGCGTCTGCCGGGGCAGGGTGCGCCTCTTTCAGGGTGGGGAGGGGGGCGGTGCAAGGGGAGGGGGGCCGGGGAGCAGCTCGAAGGGGATTGGTGCAGCGTCACGTCGCCAGGTGGGCAACCGAGCGCCGGGGAGGCGGGCGAGGGGGCCAGCGACCGAGGGAGGTGCTGAAGGACTATAACGGTTTGCTAGCCGGCCCCGGCGCCCGTCCCCTGCCCTGCAGCCCCCTCCCGCCCCCTCCTAAGTCCGCCGCGGCACCCGCCGCCCCCGCCGGCGGGTGTTCCACAGGAAACTTTTTCGAGGCAGCTGCCAGCCCCGGAAAACTGGTCCCGCTCCGCGCCGCTCCCAGTCTGGGCCCCACAGCCCTACCACAGTCCAAACAGCCCGCGCCCTCAACTCTCCACGAAACACTTGAGACTTTTCTAGTTGTCTGCCTTCTCTTTCTGCTCTGATTCTATTGCTCCATTTGTTGCAAGGACCCATCAAGCGAGATAAGGAAATAACTTACCACTGGGTTAAGGATCCGACCTAGGCGAGTCCCCGGTGCGGGCGGGGCCGGTAGAGAACATCAAGTGCGCCGCAGGGCTCCCGCAGCTTGGCCTTCGAGGCCAGTAGCCGAAGGCAGCGCAGCGTGGACTGGACCGCTGCGAAGTCCCCTCGAGGTGGATTACATCTCTCCTAGTCCTGGGCTAGTTGGTACCAGGCCCGGGCTGCTCAGTCGGAACCGCACCTGTTCACAGGTGCTGGGAGTTAAAAGAGTCTGAGTCTCTGAAGCTTTGGTTAACCCGGGTCTTAAGTTTGCAGTTCGCCGCGTTCGCAAAGCTCAGAGAAAGTCCCTTCGTCCTTCCCTGTCTTCAGCTTTCTGGCCGGGTTTCATTCATTCGCTCCTTCCTTGCAAAACATTTCCGGGCGCTCAGACTGTTCGCCTCCGTTTCCCCAGAAGGCGCAGGAGGTCCAATACACGGTTTAAAAGAATCTGACAAAGGCGCTTTAACTTGGAGAAGTAAGACACCTCTTGAGAATTTATGGGAAAAGGGAGCCGGTGTCTAAAACTAACCGCATTCTAAGCTCTTGCACTGCGAGGAACACTTTAGAAAACGTCCCAAAGCTGCTTACTTCCCCTAGCTCATCGACCACGTTGAGCACCCTCGCTCCGAACGTGATGTAGGGGGTTTGTTTCCGGTTTCTTTCTTTTTTAAGCAAAAAAAAGAAAAAAGAAAGAAAGAAAGAAAAAAAAAATTCTACCTCCTCTAGAAGGATTTAAGAAATAATTTTTCCCATAGACCTGGAGCTCACTATTTCTGACCCACGCCTTTCACTTTTGTTATTATTTTCTTTATATATTGGTGGATTTTGTTTATTTCGTGTCTGTTTCAATTTCCGAGTTTGACCCCTTTACATTCCTTAACCTCCGAGCCTCAGTGAGTTCTGTAATCTCCAGTCTATCTGAGGAACCCGGTCTCGCTAAATAAAGAAAATTCTCTGTGAACGGGTGCGGGGAAAACCAACTACTGCCTTCCCCCCAAAAGAGATTCGGTTGTTCTGGATCGAATTTTCGTGTTAATTCAAATATGATGTAAACCAAGCAAATTATATTTTCCAAAAATTCAAATCTTGACAACTCCACCGCACAAACTCTTGCTCTTTTTAACACAGTGTAAGAATTCCTGTATGATCGGTAAAACTCTTCTAGATCTCTCTGAATATTAATCTGAAAATAACATTTCATAACTAGAGCTGGGTAAGTGAGCTAGTTAATAGAAAGTTACACTTTTTAATACATAACTAGTTTTTAGAAATCAAGAAACAGAGTCAAGAAATAGAACATTTAAAGGATATCTAAAGAGAATCTTTGCTAAAGGGAAGAAGTGTTGAGACTTTTTTTTTTAAACAACGTGTTTTGCTGACTGTAGGGTATAGGGAAATGCCCTGTAGCCCCCGATGGCAGAGACTGTTTTAGCCTGTCTATGGGGACAAGTCCAGACCAGGCAAAAGAATCCAGGCTAGATCATTGGGCTCCAGTTGCAGGGCTCCGTGGGAGGCTAGCGGCTTCATGACTCCATAGGGATTAGCCACATCGCCTAGTGGGACCCCCGTGGTGGGGGGAGGGGAAGCTAGGTGTTTGACCAGAACTTGACAGAGAATCTACACATTTTTTAAAGTTATTATTATTTTCAAGGAAAAAGGAGTCATGGAAGACCTTGGAAACTTTGCCTTGTAAGCTGGCATTATGGGAATTTTTGTGGCCAGCTTGGGTAAGGTCAGCCTGGCTAGCTGACCAGAAGGCAAATAGATGGCCCCTGAGCATGAGGCTGAGACAAATCCTGAAGTAGGGCACTTGTTTTCCACCTTCAGGGTTTCTTTTCCCCTCACCCCACAACCATCACTTCCCCTTCCCCCTTCCAAAGTGGTTTTTTCTCTCTTTCTTTCCTGACCTCAAACTGCATAAAAATAAGCCCAGTCAATCCAGAGTCTAGAAACTTGTCAGACTGTCTTCTACCCAGAAATCATTTCTCTGCCAATACATTATTTCCTGTATGTATTCCATCCTTTTCTCCTCCAATCCACTTTGTTATCTTAAAGCCCTGTGCCTTTTGTGACTTTTGGTGGTTGTTTTTAATAGCTAATATTTATTGAGTATATGTTATATACTGAAATAAGTGTTCTGGAATGTTCTGGAATAAGTGTTCTGGTTTTGTGTATGTTATCTCATTTAATTTTGTCAAAAATTCTTTCAGCTTTTAAATGATCTCTGTCTCATAGGCAGGGAAGTTGAGGCACAGAGAGATGGAGTAACTATCCTAAAGCCTCACAGCTAGTAATTGGAGGAATCTGGCTTCCAATTCAGGCCGTCTGACTCCAGAACCCACTTGTCAATGACTGTTGAAGGGTCAGTGCATATTTTGAGACTGTGTGAAGAGGAGCCAAATTCAAAAAAGCTTCAGGGTAAGTGAGATCAGATGACATTAGTTAGGCCCCTGAGCTATCCAGTTCCCCTTTCCCCCTTTTCAGCCTTCAAGCCCTCCTAACAGAAATAACAAGGGCTTTATAAAAAGAAATGGAGCCCAGCTATAGCCCAAGTGACCTGCCTGAGCAGAGATTACCAAGTGGATCACCTCATAGGGAAAAACCATGGATTTCAAGCTTAAGAAACTTCCAGAGGAAAAAAATCCAGCAATTTTCAATGCTTGTAAAATATTAAAATCCATTCTTATTCCTTCCAGAGAGATTTTTTGGCTGAGAACAAACCTTATTCAGTGGAGACTTGTAGGAGGCTGTGTTTGTGAGCAATCGTACTTAGCTGACCTGAGATACTAAATGGCAAGGTTACAGCCAGTTAGCTCAGTTGGTATGAGTACTGCAGACATGGTGCCAAGGGTAAGGGTTTGATCTTCCAGAGGGCCAGTGTGCATCTCTCTACTCTTTGGCTCTTGATAGCACCTCACCTCTGGGCATCCAGTGATGCCTTTTTAGAAAAAAAAAAAAAAAAAGGAAACTCCAATATCATTGCTTTCATCTTTGTATACAAAGAATTCCATATTCATTTTTTTCATGTAAATTGCTAACTACCGTAAGCTAGAGAAATTACACTGACGAGCGTGTGTGTGTTATGAAAAATACAGATCCAAAAGAGTCTAGGCTGCTTTTCCTTCTTTTTTTCATTTATACATTTATAATTGGCAATATATATCTTAATGGACACTTTAAAATGAAATTTACTAAGCATTTAAGCACACAAAACAGTCTGCCATTTATTGTTTTTCTTCTACTTTGACACCTTGGGTATGAAAACAAATCTTGTAAATTTCTGTTAGGACAAGTTTGCTGCCTACAAATAAGGTTACATAGCAATCTTCTTGAAAAGACACTTTGTACATTTGTGATTGTAAATACTCAAGGTCCAATATTTCCCAGTATACTTGTGAGCCGGCTGGGGCAGCCTACCTTTTAAGAGTCTGAGGGATTCCTTTCTGAACGAGGAACCTCCTTTGGGAACCATCGGGCTAAAGAACCTGCTTAAGGTTTTCTTTTCTTTGGAGACAATTTTGAAACTGTAGGATTTCTGCTATAGTCCCCAACAATCTTGCCACTGATTCTTTGGATTTTTCCTATGTTTCACTCCTCTGAGGACAAAGCAAAAAAAAAAAAAAAAAAACCTGATGTTTCTCAGGCTAAAGGTCATGAAATGTGCCTTCTGACCATAGTTTGCAAAGCTTCTGTTACTTGTCGTGGAATGCTCTTAAGCTCGGCATGATTTGAGCTATGCTTGTTTCTAAAATGGGGCCCTGGAAATCTGATCCTGGCTGAACATGGGTCTTGTCGCTATTGAAAACTGGAATGCTACTCTAAAAAAAAGACAATTGTTTTATAAAGAGAACTAAAACAGGGAAATTAAAACCAAAAGTCAGATGAATTTCTGAAGTTAGCCATGGGACTTCCTTTTCCCCCATTCTTTCCACTCATTGAAGGCCATTCCATTCTAGTCCTGGAATTCCCAACCCAGCAGCTTCAGGCTAGCCAGCTTGCCTCACTCAGCAGAAGCACAGAGGAATACATTTACTGTGATGGTAATGAGGCTTATGCTTCAAGACACCTCACTTGCACTTCTAAGGACCTGGGAGTGGTACTAGTAATTCTGTATTGGCAAATGTATACTCTATTTTGAAGTGGGCATCCCAAATAATAAAAGCTTTGGATCCAACAGAACTTGGATTTGGCCCTGAATGCATAATGTATAGAGACCATAGTAAAGTTGAAGTATACTCATGCATGTATGTGTGTGAAAATCTCCATAATATTACTGAGACTTACAAAATGAGCTGCAACTAGCAATCCACAAGTAGAGTGTGCATTTTGAAAAGAGAGAAAAATGAAAGAAAAGAGAGATAACACTGAAGTTGAAGAATTTAAACATCTACATAAAAAGGAATCCATTACTTAAGTAGAATGGATATCCTTTTGATTGAAAATTAAAAAGAAAGAGAAAACGGAAATGGTATCATGAGAGTATGCTACAAACTAATGACTGCAAATAAATGGGCGCTATTTTCCTGAATCTAGATCACAGCACTGCCACTAGGGAAAGAAATAATAATGATAGTGAGCGTATTTTTAATGTTTTATAGTATTGTATATCAATGCATTTGAATGTCAAACAACCCAAAGTTGAATGCAAAGAAAGATAACCGTCTCTACCTTCTCTATCACATCACATTCTACCACCATAATCCCCTCCCTCTAGTTGTTAACAATTTGATGTACACCATTTTCTATAATGATAAGCTTTAAGAAAACACTTGCATACATGGTTCTCTCTCCTTATTCTTTTGTTCTTTATCTTTTAATTTATATCTCAAGAAGTGAGATTCTTGTTCATGGTTCTATCTTGTAGAGAGCAACACGTACATGTACAAATACACACAGAATCAAGAATGTTCTGAGAGAATATTACTTCAACAAAAAATATTGTGATACACTACACAATAGTGTAGGATAAGAGAGAAAATTGATGGAGGGCACTGAACTATTGCACTTAGGGACAAAGCTCTAGGCTCAGAAAAATGAAAAACTAAAAAAAAAAAAAAAATTAAAAACCCTGCATATGTGGTTGTGGTGATCTTTGGAATATGAAAGAAGTGCTGTAAATTCGAAAACAGGCAAAATTCCAATTTTCAAAACAGAACAAAAAAATTGGTTTTAGAGACTACTGTCATTGTTGTTTAGTCGCTAAGTTGTGTCCAGCTAAGTTGTGTCCAGCTGTTTGTGACCTTATGGATTGTAGCCTGCCAGGCTCCTCTGTCCATGGGATTTCCCAGGCAAGAAAACTTGATGTTGGTTCTAGGGGAATTCTCACAGATTATTATATAGATGGCTCCTAAGTGGTAGTCCCCCGGAGAAGGCAATGGCACCCCACTCCAGTACTCTTGCCTGGAAAATCCCACGGACGGAGGAGCCTGGTGGGCTGCAGTCCATGGGGTCGCTAAGAGTCGGACACGACTGAGCAACTTCACTTTCCCTTTTCACTTTCATGCATTGGAGAAGGAAATGGCAACCCACCCCAGCGTTCTTGCCTGGAGAATCCCAGGGATGGGGGAGCCCGGTGGTCTGCCATCTCTGGGGTCACACAGAGTCGGACACGACTGAAGCGACTTAGCAGCAGCAGCAGCAGCAGCAAGAGGTAATCCCCAGGAGCAGGGATACGTTGATAAGGCTCTGTGACAAACCAGCTCATATTCTATTTTGAATGTATTCTATTTTGTGACATCAGCCTTCTAGGTACCCCTCAGTGAACCAGGCATCTTGTCATTCATGATGGTGTTATTCATATATGGTGTCCTCCCACAATTGATGAGGGCTGGCCTCTGTGGCCGATGGAGTATGGATGAGGTGATAATATATGCTTTATAAAGCTAGGTCATAAAAGACATTGAAGCTTCTCTCTAGGTCTCAGATTGCTTGCTGTGGTGGAAGCCATTTGCCAGGGTTTGAAGACAGTGAAGCAGCTCTGTGGTGAGACTACATGCAGAAAAACTGAGGACAACATTTAATACCATCTTGCCACTTGTGTAATGAGTCACTTTGGAAGTGAATTTTGTAGCCCCATTCAAGCTTTAAGATGATAACACTCATGGGTAACATCTGATTGCAAATTCATGACAGACCATGAGCTAAGCCATTCCTAAATTCATGACCCATAGAAAACATGAGAGATAAGAAAAGGTTATATTTTTACACCACTAAACTTGGGGGATGAATTGTTGTAAAGCAGTAAATAACTGATCAAATGAGTTGTTCACCAAGTAGATGAGGTTACTCCTATAGTCAGTGTGTCTTTATGTCAGCAAAGAATCTTATAAACTCATCTTACACAAAATAGACAAATGTAGGCTGGAAAAAGCACAGAAAGGCATGATTAGATGAACAAAACAGTTGACTGATGAATCAATAGCAAACTGAAGAGAACTTGTGATACTGATATAAGGTTATGCTGAGCATAATGAAATATACATTCCAGAGTAGACCTATCCCATAGAACTTCTGCAGTGATAAAATGTTCTATATTTGCACCGTTAAGTATGATAGCCTCTAGAAACATGTGGCTAATTACTTGAAATGTGGCTGTTACAACTTGGGAATGGGATTCTTAATTTTACTTAGTTTTAATTAAGGTAACTTTAAATTTGTTTATACAGTGCATAATTTACACAGTGAATAAGTTAAAATTATACAGTTGCTAAAGGCCACTATACTGGACAGTGCAGCTCTCTGTGATTTAAGAAGTAAGGTTTGTTAAAATTTAGTGGAAAAATAAATAGAATCTTAAGGACAGAAACTCTAAGGAGAATGTGATACAGAGTTTCTGTCCTTGTCTTTGTACTCAGCTTATTTATCAATGCTGTAGGTGACAACACGAAAGACATGCATGTACCTTTTGTTGATGAACCCAAACTGTAAAGAATTATTAATCTATAGGTTGATAGCATTTTTCTTAGGCCTGCCACTCCAAGATCGAGTAAGGAGGGAGTAGAGTAAAGGCAGTGATTGGGCTGAGACCTAGGTAGTCTTTAGGTTTAGTTCAAAGGAAAGAGTTCCAAGGTCAGAATAGGGTAGAGAAGACAAGCAATAAATTGGGCATAGGTTTGGGAGGCAATGAAGCAGAAAAGCTGGGAAGATAAAACTAGAGATGAGACTGGAGCTGCCAGGAAGCTAGAATGATGAATGAACAGGGGGTTAGGAAAGGGAGGCAGGGGGTAAACTGAAGTGAAGCGAAGAATACGCTCAAATGAAGGCCAGTTCCTGCAGGCTTTTGGCTGCCTTGTTTCTCTTGATTTTCCTTATGGCATTCCCTTTGGGCATGGGCTAGAGCATAATATCAATTCTAAAGAGAATCAGACTGTTCAAAAGCCTCCTCCTGCTGCTGCTGCTAAGTCGCTTCAGGCGTGTCTGACTGTGCAACCCCATGGACGGCAGACCACCAGGCTCCCCCGTCCCTGGGATTCTCCAGGCAAGAACACTGGAGTGGGTTGCTATTTCCTTCTCCAATGCATGAAAGTGAAAAGTGAAAGTGAAGTCACTCAGTCGTGTCTGACTCTTCACGACCCCATAGACTGCAGCCTACAGGCTCCTCCGTCCATGGGATTTTCCAGACAAGAGTATTGGAGTGGGATGCCATTGTCTTCTCCGATCAAGAGCCTAGAATTAGTCTAAACCAACCAGATGACATTTTACAGATATAAGTGTGAATTTTTACGTCTTGGTTTGAAAAGCAAATTATTCCATAAGAAGAAGGAATGAAAAACCAAACTTTAAAAGGTAATGTTAATCTAGTATTGCAGTGACACCAGAAGGACCAGTAAGATAACCAAATCAAGGACAGTTTTCTTAATTGTACCCAGGTAAATACACCTGATGGAGGCTGATTATTTCAGAATATTACATTTAAGCAAATTAAATAGTCTCCAAGCTAAAATAGTGAATAATGGTGACTAATTTAGAAATTATGACATTTGGGAAGGTTGAGGGACTGGTGATGTACAGCCTTTTAAGAAGACTCAGGGGGATGGAGTAGCTATCTTTACATATTTTTCATGGGAAGTCATAATAAAGGAGAATCAATGGATATGTTCCAAAAGGTAAAACATATAGCAATTTAAACAATATTCTAATAGTTATCACTGTAAATAATTAGCTGCTTATAAAGGAAAGTAATCTCTCTAACTGGAAATATTTTAAGTGGAGACTACATGATCATCTGCCCTGAATTTGTACAAAGAACTCATGGATTAGAAGATAGTTTGAACTAACTAAAGCAACTCTATATCCTTTTCAATTTGGAGAAACTGCAACTATAGTTCTTTTCCTCTATATGTTGTGGTCTCTGGCTATTCACTCAGAAGACATTGCTATTCTGTTTCCAACTTAGGGACATGTACTATCCTTAAGTCACACCCATGAAACTACATTTTATATAAAGTCACAGAACAAATGCTACACTTGGTTAGAATGCAAAGACATAACCAGCTATTTTTATATGTGGAACAAGTGCCAAGCAATGCAAACATTGCCACCACTCCTTCCCTCTCCCTTTAGCATCCTTCTGATCCTAGGGATACCACACCATGTGCACTCTAATCACAATCTGCAAATATCTATTTCCATTTCTTCTGTTTTTCTCTTTGTGTTGTTCAAACATTAAGGAGGGTCTTTAAGGTCAGGATGTGTGTGTGTGTCTTGGCGGTGTAGTGTGTTACTTCTGGAAATTTGTGACTATGCTACTTTCCTAACCATAATTTAGGGAACAAATCCAACCAATTATTCCTCTTGTAGAGCTTCCAAGAGGAATCTGTGAGAGTGTACATGACCTACATGATATACATTCTCATCCAAGGAGGATACTGAAAGCACAATGATAGTATTCTTTAGTATTTTTTTCCTTTTCAATAACCATACATACTTGCTGTAACAAGTCAAGTAATATAGAGATGTGTAAAAAAGAAGTTAATAATCACTTCTCCTCCCATCTCACACCACTGAGATAATCAGTGTTAACAGTCTGAGTTTTATATTTCCATGCTTTCATCTTTGCTCATAAAAATATATGCAAACATAATGTATTTTCTCTATTTTTTAAATGAGAAGGGAAGATTATACTGTACATATCACTCAGCATCTTGCTTTATTTCACTTAATATTTTATATACATCAAAGCTAATAGTTCTAACTTACCATCTCAAGAGTTTCAGGAAAATACTTGGAGCTTTGACCACATAAAAACTAAAATAAGTCAATGGACCTGGAAAAATGTTTGCAATATATATGACCAACAAATTCTTAACTTCACTAATAGACAAGAAGCTATTGAGAATTGATAGAGGAAAAAAAATCTCCCTTATGGAAAAATGGGAAAAAGTTAGGAATAGGCAATTCACAGAAGAAGAAATATAAGTAACCAATAAATATTTAAAAACTTGCTCAACTTCATAGAAGTCAGCAAAATGTAAATCTAGAATAAAAACATATTTCATTAAAATTATGAAACTAAAAAACTTTATTGTGAAATGAGGGTAACAGTTAAACTATGAAATAGTGGTATATAGAGTAAAGCATTGCCGACATCCACTGGATCATCAAAAAAGCAAGAGAGTTCCAGAAAAGCATCTATTTCAACTTTATTAACTACACCAAAGCCTTTGAGTGTGTGGATCACAACAAACTCTGAAAAATTCTGAAAGAGATGGGAATACCAGACCACCTGACCTGCCTCCTGAGAAATCTGTATGCAGGCCAAGAAGCAACAGTTAGAACAGGACATGGAACAACAGTTTGGTTCCACATTGGGAAAGGAGTACATCAAGGCTGTATATCGTCACCCAGCTTATTTAACTTATATGAAGAGCACATCATGCGAAATGCCGGGCTGGATGAAGCACAAGCTGGAATCAAGGTTTCCAGGAGAAATATCAATAGCCTCAGATATGCAGATAACACCACCCTTATGGCAGAAAATGAAGAAGAAGTAAAAAGCCTCTTGATGCAAGTGAAAGAGGAGAGTGAAAAAGTTGGCTTAAAACTCAACATTAAGAATACTAAGATCATGGCATCTGGTCCCATTACTTTATGGCAAATAGATGGGAAAACAATGGAAACAGTGAGAGACTTTATTTTAGGGGCTCCAAAATCACTGCAGATGATGACTGCAACCATGAAATTAAAAAAGATGCTTGCTCCTTGGAAGAAAAGCTATGACCAACTTAGATAGCATATTAAAAAGCAGAGACATTACTTTGCTGACAGTGGTCCATCTAGTCAAAGCTATGGTTTTCCTGGTAATCATGTATAGATGTGAGAGTTGGAATATAAAGAAAACTGAGCACCGAAGAACTGATGCTTTTGAACTGTGGTGTTGGAGAAGACTCTTGAGAGTCTCTTGTACTGCAAGGAGATTCAACTAGTCCATCCTAAAGGAAGTTAATCCTGAATATTCACTGGAAGGACTGATGCTGAAGCTGAAACTCCAATACTCTGGCCACCTTATGTGAAGAACTGACTCATTGGAAAAGGCCCCAATGCTGGGAAAGATTGAAGGCAGGAGGAGAAGAGGATGACAAAGGATGAGATGGTTGGATGGCATCACCGACTCGATGGACATGCGTTTGAGCAAGCTCTGGGGATTGGTGATGGACAGGGAAGCCTGGTGTGCTGCAGTCCATGGGGTCACAAGAGTAAAGCATAATAGTTCCATCTTCACCTTTGCAGTCTCACTCTCCATGAGTTAAAGAGTATTTATATTTACGACACAATTCAGCATGCTTTTACAAACCTAAGCAAACCCATAACAAAGGATGTTCTTTTACATTATTTTTCCTAACTTTTTAAATAATTGACTTAAATATTATTTCAGTTTCATGTGTATGACATAGAAATTAGACATTTATATACAATACAAAATGATCACTGCAATGTCTAATAACTGTCACCACACAAAGTTATTATAATATTATTGACTATATTTCCTATGCTGTACATTACATCCCAGATACTTATTTATTTCATAACTGGAAGTTTGTACTTATTAATCTTTTCCTCTATTTTACCCAAACCCTCAAGGACCATC
Source organism: Capricornis sumatraensis (assembly GCF_032405125.1). Classification (NCBI taxonomy): domain Eukaryota; kingdom Metazoa; phylum Chordata; class Mammalia; order Artiodactyla; family Bovidae; genus Capricornis; species Capricornis sumatraensis. Next base: position 10,836,825 of record NC_091092.1, read on the forward strand.
AGTTTTTCCCTCTATTTCTATGGATCTATTTCTGGTTTATTTTGTTTGTTCATTTGGTTTGTTTTTTAGATTCCACATATAAGTGAAGCATTATAGTATTTTCCTTTTCTTACTGACTTATTTGACTTAGCATAACACCGTCTAGTCCTATCCATGTTGTATCTAAATGGTACAATGTCATACTTTTTATGGCTAAAAAATATTTCACTATATTATATATGTATACATATGTACACATATATATCAGATAGTCTTTATCCTTTCATCTGTTGATTGTCATTTAAGTTGCTTCCATATCTTGACTATTGTAATTAATGCTGAAATGAACATGGGGTGTGTGTGTATATATATATATATATATATATATATATATATATATATATATATATATATGTATATATATGTATATATGTATTTTCTAATTAGTATTTTCTAATTAGCATTTTCATTTTCTTCTGATAATTGTCCAGAAGTTGAATTGCTGGTAGTTATATTTTTAATTTTACAAGGAAACTTCATGCTCTTTTCCATAGCAGTTGCAACAGTTTTCATTCTTATCAAGAGTGCAACATGGATTCCCCCATTCTTAGAAACACTTGTTAGTTCTAGCCTTTTTGATAATAGCCATTCTGACAGGTGTGAGGTAACAGATATCTCATGGTGGTTTTGATTTGTGTTTTCCTGGTGATTTGTGATATTCAGCATCTTTTCATGTACTTGGTGGCCATCTGTATGTCTTCTCTGGAAAAATATAGATCTTCTGCCTGTTTTCAATCAGATTTTTTTATACTGAGTTGTATGAGTTCTTTGTATGTTTGGGATATTATCACCTTACCAGATAAATGATTTGCAAATATTTTCTCCCATGCCATAGGTTGCCTTTAAATTTTGTTGATTGTTTACTTTGCCATGCAAAATAGTTTTATATAGCTCCATTTTTAGTTTTATATAGCCCCATTTCTTTATTTTTGTTCCCTTGTCTGAGGAGACAAATTCAAAAAATTATTGCTAAGATGGATGTCAGAGTATATTGCCTATGTTTTATTTATGGAGTTTTAAAAAATTATTTATTTTAATTGGAGGCTAATTATTTTACAATATTATAGTGGTTTTTGCCATATATTGACATGAATCAGCCATGGGTGTACATGTATCTGGTTTCAGGTCTTATATTTATCTTTAATCCATTTTTTGGGTGCTTTATCTTGGGTTGCTTGTTTGTTTAGGGAATAAGAAAGCGGTCCCCCCCCCCCCGAAAAAGCAGTCCTTTTTCATTCTTCTGCATGTAGCTGTCCAGTTTTCCTAGCATCATTTATTGAAGAGACTGTCTTTTCACCACTGTATATTCATAGCCACTTTATAATAAATTAATTGGCCATGTAAGCATAGGTTTGTTTCTGGGCTCTCTGTTCTGTTCCATCGATTCATGTATTTGATTTTGTTTTGGTGCCAGTACCATATAGTTTTGATAACTATACCTTTGTAGTAAAGTTTTAAATAAGGGAATGTAAAACCTCCACCTTTGTTCTTCTTCTTAAGATTGCACTATTTGTCCACGCCCACCCTATGACTCCATACAAATTTTAAGATTTTCTGTTCTAGTCCTGTAAAAAATGTCACTGGGATTTTGATAGAGATTTCACTGAATCTGTGGATTGCTTTGCATAGTATGAACATTAAATATATATATATATATAAATTTATTTATTTTAATTGGAGGTTAATTACTTTACAACATTGCATTGGTTTTTTAAAACAATATTAATTCTTAAAATCCATGAGCACAGAGTATAGAAAGAAAGAAAGTGAAGTCACTCAGTCGTGTCCGACTCTTTGCAACCCCATGGAATGTCGCCTACTAGGATCCTCCAACAATGGGATTTTCCAGGCAAGAGTACTGGAGTGGGTTGCCATTTCCTTCTTCAGGGGGTGTTCTTGACCCCAGGGATCGAACCTGGGTCTTCTGCATTGCAGGCAGATGCTTTACTGTCTGAGCCACCAGGGAAGGAGCCCCATACAGGGTGTATATTTCTATTTATTTGTATCATCTTCTATTCCTTTCATCAGTACCTTATAGTTTCCTGAGTACAGGTCTTTCACTTCCTAGATTAAATTTATTCCTAGATATTTTATTCTTTTTGGTTCAATTGTAAACGGGATTATTTTATTACTTTTTTCCTAATAGTTTGCTATTAGTGTCTAGAAATGCACAAGGTTTCTGTGTATTGACTCTGTAACTACAACTTTAGTGAATTTATTTATAGGATCTAATAGTTTTTGGTGGAGTCTTTAGAGTTTTCTTATATTGTATTTGTCTGTACAAGTAGTGACAGTTTTACTTCTTCATTTCTAATTTGGATGGCTTTCTATCTTTTTCTTGTCTGATTACTGTGATTAGGGCATCCTATACAATATTGAATAAAAGTGGCAAAAGTGTGAACCCTTGACTTGTTGCTGATTTTAGAGGAAAAATTTTCAGCTTGTCATGGTTGAGAATTATGTGATCTGTGGATTTTCCGTTTATGGCCTTTATTATGCTGAGGGAAGTTCCCTCTATACGCATTTTATTGGAAGTTTTTGACATGAATGGATGTTGAATTTTGTCAAATGCTTTTTCTACATCTATTAAGAAAATCATATGATTTTTACACAGTGTTAACATAGTGTATCATGTTCACTGATTTATGAATGTTGAAACATTCTTGTATCCCTAAAATAAATCCCACTGGTATATGAGCCTTTTAATGTATTGTTAAATTTGGTTTGCTAATAATTTGTTGAGAACTTTTGCATTTATGTTCATCAGGGATACTGGCCTGTAATTTTCTTCTTTGTAATGTCTTTATCTGGCTTTTATTTCAGGGTAATCGTAGCCTCATGGAATATGTTTGGAAACATTTATCCCTGTTTAGTTTCTTGGAATAATTTGAGGACAGGTATTAACTCTTAAATATCTGGTAAAATTCACCTGTGACGCCATCTGGTCCTGAACTTTTGCTTGTTAGGAGTTTTTTTGATTACTGATTCAATTGCATTATGAGTAATCCATCTATTCATATGTTCTACTTCTTCCTGATTCAGTCTTGGAAGATTTTATGATTATAGGGCTTTATCCACTTATTCTTTGTTAATTTGTTGATGCATAGTTGATTGTAGTTATCTCATGACACTTGGTTTTTCTGTGGTATATGTAGTAACTTCTCCTTTTTCATATTTTACTTCATTTACTTGGGTTGTTTCTCTTTGTCTCTTAATAAGTCCAACTAAATGTTTATCAAATTTGCTTATCTTTTTGAAGAAGCAGCCCTAAATTTTCTATTGCTATTTTTCATACACTATTTTATTTACAGTATGACCTTTGTCATTTCCTTCCTTCTATGAACTGTCGGCTTTCTCTGTTCTTTTTCTAGTTCCTTTAAATGTAAACTTAGATTGTTTATTTGAGATTTTTCCTGAGGTAGGCCTGTATCACTGTACACTTCCCTTTCAGAACTGCTTTTGCTCTTCCCCATAGCTTTTGGTAGTTTGTCACTATGAACAAAGCTAGTGAAGGTGATGGAATTCCAGTTGAGCTATTTCAAATCCTGAAAGATGATGCTGTGAAAGTGCTGCATTAAATATGCCAGCAAATTTGGAAAACTCAGCAGTGGCCACAGGACTGGAAAAGGTCAGTTTTCATTCCAATCCCAAAGAAGGGCAATGCCAAAGAATGCTCAAACTACCGCACAATTGCACTCATCTCAGATGCTAGTAAAGTAATGCTCAACATTCTCCAAGTCAGGCTTCAGCAATACGTGAACCGTGAACTTCCAGATGTTCAAGCTGGTTGTAGAAAAAGCAGAGGAACCAGAGATCAAATTGCCAACATCTGCTGGATCATGGAAAAAGCAAGAGAGTTCCAGAAAAACATCTACTTCTGCTTTATTGACTATGCCAAAGCCTTTGACTGTGTGGATCACAATAAACTACGGAAAATTCTGAAAGGGATGGGAATCCCAGACCACCTAACCTGCCTCTTGATAAACCTATATGCAGGTCAGGAAGCAACAGTTAGAACTGGACATGGAACAACAGACTGGTTCCAAAGAGGAAAAGGAGTATGTCAGGGCTGTATATTGTCACCCTGCTTATTTAACTTCTATGCAGAGTACATCATGAGAAACGCTGGACTGGAAGAAGCACAAGCTGGAATCAAGATTGCCGGGAGAAATGCCAATAACCTCAGATATGCAGATGACACCACCCTTATGGCAGAAACTGGAGAGGAACTAAGGAGCCTCTTGATGAAAGTGAAAGAGGAGAGTGAAAAAGTTGGCTTAAAGCTCAACATTCAGAAAACAAAGATTATGGCATCCGGTCCCATCACTTCATGGGAAATAGATGGGGAAACAATGGAAACAGTGTCAGACTTTATTTTTTGAGGCTCCAAAATCACTGCAGATGGTGACTGCAGCCATGAAATTAAAAGATGCTTACTCCTTGGAAGGAAAGTTATGATCAACCTAGATAGCATATTCAAAAGCAGAGACATTACTTTGCCAACTAAGGTCCGTCTAGTCAAGGCTATGGTTTTTCCAGTGGTCATGTATGGATGTGAGTGTTGGACTCTCACAAGAGCGAAGAAAGCTGAGCGCCAAAGAATTGATGCTTTTGAACTGTGGTGTTGGAGAAGACTCTTGAGAGTCCCTTGGACTGCAAGGAGATCCAACCAGTCCATTCTGAAGGAGATCAGCCCTGGGATTTCTTTGGAAGGAATGATGCTAAAGCTGAATCTCCAGTATTTGGCCACCTCATGCGAAGAGTTGACTCATTGGAAAAGATCCTGATGTTGGAAGGGATTGGGGGCAGGAGGAGAAGGGGACGACAGAGGATGAGATGGCTGGATGGCATCATGGACTCAATGGACGTGAGTCTGAGTGAACTCCGAGAGTTGGTGATGGACAGGGAGGCCTGGCGTGCTGCGATTCATGGGGTCGCAAAGAGTCGAACACGACTGAGCAACTGAACTGAACTGAACTGATAGCTTTCGGAACATTTCCATTTTCATTTGTCTGTAGATATTTATTGGTTTCCTCTTTGATCTTTTCAATGATGCACTGGTCATTTCAGTTCAGTTCAGTTCAGTCTAATGTATCATTTAAAGCCAGTGTTTACTTATTGGTGTTTTTGGTCTGGACAATCTATGGGCTTCCCTGGTAGCTCAGTTGATAATAAATACCCCTGCAATGCAGGAGACACCGGTTCGATGCTTGGGTTGAGAAGATCCACTGGAGAAGAGATAGACTACACACTCCAGTATGCTTGGGCTTCCCTGGTGGCTCAAATGGTAAAGAATCCACCTGCAATGTGGGAGACTTGGGCATAGTTAATAAAGCAGAAATAGATGTTTTTCAATACATGAAACCATCAAGAGTATGACTTCTGTCTCCCACAGCCCTCTGGCACTTCTGGACATAAGCCTGGCGGGTTTTCAAAGCCACACATCATGAGTTACCTTGTAGTCCTCTGGGCTGGTGAGTCTGACATAGGACTAGAACACTTTATTACTTAGAGCAGAACTTTGAAGTTTTGATACTCCTCCTGTTTGTGGGTTGCTGCATCAGGAGTGTGGATTCTGATGAGGTGCATCTCTGCCTCTCCTACCTACCTCAATGTGGCCTGTTGTTTATATCCTCTGTTGTAGAAAATCTGTTTTGTGGTCTTCAGGTCATTCTTGGAGATGTTGTTCTATAAGTAGTTGTAGTCTTCATGCATCCATAGAAGGAGATGAGTTCAGGATCTTCGTACTACCCCATCTTGATCCAGATCAACAAAAGACATTTTAAATAAAATTGTGATCTCCTAAGTATATTACCTTGAATCCTGTTCTTTTCATTTAACAATTTCCTTGGACATCTCCCTAGTCAATGTGCAAAGACAGCCCATTATTTTAAATGGTTACATAATATTCCATAGGTTAGATCTATCATAATTGATTCAACCTATTGGTGGACTTTCAAGTAGTTTCCAGATTTTATTCCTTTATAAATAATCCTTCAATAAATATCCTTATAGATATATCTTATGTTCAGTTCAGTTCAGTCGCTCAGTCATGTCCAACTCTTTGTGATGCGATGAATCGCAGCATGCCAGGCCTCCCTGTCCATCACCAACTCTCGGAGTTCACCCAAACTCATGTCCATTAAGTCAGTGATGCCATCCAGCCATCTCATCCTCTGTCATCCCCTTCTCCTCCTGCTCCCAATCCCTCCCAGCATCAGAGTCTTTTCCAATGAGTCAACACTTCGCATGAAGTGGCCAAAGTATTGGAATTTCAGCTTTAGAATCAGTCCTTCCAATGAACACCCAGGACTGATCTCCTTTATTTTTTTATTTTTTATTTTTATTTTATTTATTTTTATTTATTTATTTTTGATCTCCTTTAGAATGGACTGGTTGGATCGCCTTGCAGTCCAAGGGACTCTCAAGAGTCTTCTCCAACACCACAGTTCAAAAGCATCAATTCTTTGGCGCTCAGCTTTCTTCACAGTCCAACTTTCACATCCATACATGACCACTGGAAAAACCATAGCCTTGACTAGACGGACCTTTATTGGCAAAGTAATGTCTCTGCTTTTCAATATGCTATCTAGGTTGGTCATAACTTTCCTTCCAAGGAGTAAGTGTCTTTTAATTTCATGGCTGCAATCACCATCTGCAGTGATTTTGGAGCCCCCCAAAATAAAGTCTGACACTGTTTCCACTGTTTCCCCATCTTACGTACTGATGCTTATATTATCTGTTACAGATTTATAAAACTGAAATTTCTGTCTCAGAGGTTATGTACTTTTAAAATTTTTATAATATTGTTACATTACTTTCCAAATGTTTGATGGCAAACACATTCCTTCCTGCCAGCAGTTTACAAGGGTTCTTGTATTTCTACAGCTATGACCCAATAGATGATTCCAGCATTTTTTGTTTTTCTTTGTATTAATTGGGGCTTCCCTGGTGGCTCAGAGGTTAAAGCATCTGCATGCAAGGCGGGAGACCCAGGTTCAATCCCTGAGTCGGGAAGATCCTCTGGAGAAGGAAATGGCAACTTACTCCAGTATTCTTGCCTGGAGAATCCCATGGACGGAGGAACCTGGTAGGTTATAGTCCATGGGGTAGCAAAGAGTTGGACATGACTGAGAAACTTCACTTGTATTAATAACAATGGTTTCCCATTCACGACAAAATATAAGCCTACAAATGTTCATGCATATCAATAAGTATTCTAATTTTTAAACAAATATAATGCATATACATGTACCTCATACAAAATAAAACATATATGCTATTCAACTCTCTGTGCCTAGATTGCTTTGTGGGCCTTTTTTTTTTTAATTAAAACTTTATATCTTTGAGCAGTTTCAGGTTCACAGAAAAACTGAGAGGAAGGTATAGAGTCTCCCCCATTATCAACATCTCCCATAATAGTGGTATACTTGTTAAAATTGATGAACCTACACTGACATAATGGCCAAAGTCTATATTTTTTTCTTAGGGTTTACGCTTGGTGTTGTAAATTTTATGGGTTTGTACAAATGTATAGTAACATATATGTATAATTATGGCATCATACGGAGTATTTTCACTACCCTGAAAATCCTCTATGCTCCACCCATTTATTCCTCCCTCCCCAGCTGCTGGAAAACACTTGTCTTGGTTGTTGGTGTCACGGTTGGATGTCTAATTTCTCAGTCGTGTCCGACTCTTGTGATCCCCTGAACTGTAGGCTACCAGGTTCCTCTGTCCATGGGACTTCCCAGGCAAAAGTACTGGAGTGGGTTGCCATTTCCTTCTCCAGGGTATCTTCCCCACCCAGGGATAGAACCTGCATCTCCTGCATTGCAGATGGTCTCCTGCAGTGCAGGTGGATTCTTTACCACTGAGCCACCAAGGATTCCAAAATTTTACCTTTTCTAGTAAAGGTAAAGTCATAGAGTTGGAATTATACAGTATAAAGTCTTTTGAGATTGCTCTTTCACTTAGTAGTATACACTTAAGTTTCCTCTATGTCTTTTCACAGCGTGGTATCTCATTGTCTTAGTGTTGCATAATGTTCCATTGTCTGGATGTACCACAGTTTATTCGCTCATTCACTTGCTCAAGGAAATCTCAGTTGCTTTCATGTTTTGGCAGTTATGAATAAAGTTGCCATAAACATCTGTGTATGTGCAGGTTTCTGTGTAGACATAAGGTAAATACTGACTCAATGACATGAATTTGAGCAAATCCTGAGAGATAGTGGAGGACAGAGAAGTCTGGAGTGCTGCAGTCCATGGGGTTGCAATGAATCAGACATGACTTAGTAACTGAACAACAACAAAATACCAAGGAGCATGATCCCTGGATTATTTGGTAACAATATGTTTAGTTTTCTAAGAAACCAAACTATCTTCCAAAATGTTTATACCATTTTGCATTCTCTCCAATAATGAATAAAAGTTTCTGTTGCTTCATATCCCTGCCAGCATTGTGCATCCAGCATTCTGTATTTTGGCCATTCTAATAAATGTAGTATCTCATTGTTGTTTTAATTTGCATTTCCCTGATGACATATAATCATCTTTTCATAAGTTTATTTGCCATCAATATTGCTTCTTTGGGCTTCCCTGGTGGCTTAGTGGTAAAGAATCTGCCTGCCAATGCAGGACACATGAGTTTGATCCCTGGGTCAGGAAGATTCCCTGGAGAAGGAAATGGCAACCCACTCCAGTATTTTTGCTTGGGAAATCCCATCAACAGAAGAGCCTGGCAGGCTGCAGTCCATGGGGTCACTAAAGAGTTGGACATGACTTGGCGACTAAACAACAACAAATATCTTCTTTGGTGATATGTCCATTAACATTTTTCGTCCATTTTAAAATTGGATTTGTTTCCTTGTTCCTGAGTTTTAAGAGTTATTTGTATATTTATATAAAGAGTTTTTTTTTTCTCAGATGTGTCTTTTGTAAACATTTTCTTCCATTCTGTGACGTGTCTTCTTCTCTTGACATTGTCTTTCATAGAGCTGCTGCTGCTGCTAAGTCGCTTCAGTCATGTCCGACTGTGCAACCCCATAGACGGCAGCCCACCAGGCTCCCCTGTCCCTGGGATTCTCCAGGCAAGAACACTGGAGTGGGTTGCCATTTCCTTCTCCAACGCATGCATGCATGCTAAGTTGCTTCAGCCATGTCCAACTCTGTGCAACCCTATGGACAGCAGCCCACCAGGTTCCTCCGTCCACAGGATTCTCTAGGCAAGAATATTGGAGTGGGTTGCCATTTCCTTTTGCAATGCATGAAAGTGAAAAGTGAAAGTGAAGTCTTTCAGTCATGTCTGTCTCTTAGCGACACCATGGACTGCAGCCTACCAGCCTCCTCCGTCCATGGAATTTTCCAGGTAAGAGTACTGGAGTGGGTTGCCATTGCCTTCTCCTTTCATAGAGCAGAAGTTCTTAATTTTAATGAAGTCTAACATCAATTATTTCTTTCATAGGGTATGCCTTTGGTGTTGTATGTATAAAGTCATCAACATACACAAGGCTTTCTAGGCATTTTCCTATGTTATTGTCCAGCAGTTTTGTAGTTGTGGTCTTTTACAATTAGGTCCGAGTTATTTTGACTAATTTTTGTGACAGGTGTAAAGTCTATCTAGATTCTTTCTGGTTTTATTATTTTTACATATGGAGGTCCAGCTATTCTAGCACCATTTGTTGAAAATACTAATTTTGCTCCATTGTATTGCCTTTATTCATCTGTCAAAGATCAGTTAATTGCATTTATATGGGTTTATTTTTTTAGCTTTGTATTCTTTTCCCTTTGATTTATGTGTCTGTTTTTTTCCCACTAATATCACACTGCTTGATTAGTGTAGCTTTATAGTAAGTCTTGAAGTCTGCTAATGTCAGTCTTCTAAATTTGTTCTTCTCCTTCAATGTCATGTTGGTTATTCTGTTTTTTGTTTTTTTTTTTTTTTTTTTTTGCCTCTCCATATAAATTTTTGAGGGCTCAGCTGGCAGAGAATCCACCTGTAATGCAGGAGGCCCCAGTTCAGTTCATGAATTGGAAAGATCCCCTGGAGAAAGGATAGGCTACCCACTCCGATATTCTTGGACTTCCCTCATGGCTAGATGGTAAAGAATCCGCCTGCAATGTGGGAGACCTGGGTTTGAAGATCCCCTGGAGGAGGGCATGGCAACCTACTCCAGTATTTTTGCCTGGGGAATCCCCATGAAGAGAGGAGCCTGGTGGGCTACAGTCCATGGGATCACAAAGAATTGGACATGACTGAGCAACTAGGCAGAGCACCTCACACATTGGAACAACTTCATTTATATCCACATAATAATTTGCTGGGGTTTTGATTGGCATTGCATGGAATTTATAGATCAACTTGGGAAGAACTGACAGATTGACAATATTGTCTTCCTATCTTTCTCCATTTATTTAATTGTTTGATTTCATTTATTGGATTCATGAAGTTTTTTGCATGTAGATCTTATGCATTTTTTTTTTAAGATTTATACCTAAGTATTTAATTTTTGGGGTCTCAAAGAGTCAGACATGACTGAGTGACTGAACAACAACAACAAATTTCATTTTGGTGAGTCCTAATGTAAATGATACTGTGTTTTAAATTTCAAATTCCACCCATTCATTGCTGGTATATAGGAAAGTGATTGTGTGTATTAACTTTGTGTTTTCCATCCTGGCTGTAATTGCTTATTAGCTCCAGGACTTTCTCTGTTGATCCTTTTTGATTTTCTGCTTAGGCAATTATATCTTCTGCAAGCAAATGCAGTTTTAATTTTTCTTTCTCAATCTGTATACCTTTTATTTCCTTTTTTGTCTTATTGCATTGGCTAGGACTTTTAGTATGATGTTGAAAAGGAGTGTGGATGGTTAGGCGATTCAAGATGGTTGTTCTCTTGCTGTCTATGCATCCACGTATTCAACCAGTACCTGCTTATCTCACATGAGTGTCCAATCCTGTTAATTATAGGGCTTAATTAGTAACTACCTACAAACTTGCCCCCTGCCTTAGCTGCTGGTTTTCCTGGTAATTGATGAGCTAACCTAATGTCAATCCCTCCTGTCAATGGTGGCCTCCTTGTTTCCTGAGTAGTGAAGATGACTGCTGCGTTCTGCTTGCTGTCTGCCATTCACAGTGGGGTGTGGCTCCAGGATGTTTGTTTCAGACAGGCAAGATCTTCTGTCCAATAAATCCTTGATGTCTTTGTCACTGTCTTCGGGCTCTTTCTTCAGTCTCAAGGCTGGCAAACTACAAGGTTTACAGGTCCACAAGGTGTAGCCCAACAATTGACAAAGCAGCCAGGAGACCAAGGAATCTCCTGTGAGTGCTGAGATGTCAGGAATTAAGGACAAGGAATGGAAAGTTCTGGGGAAAATCTTGAGGTATCTGTCAACTAGCATGTGGGTCGCTGTGGCAGCTGACTATCGTGAGAGAGGTCTTTCTGTTCCATTATATTGATGATATCCTGTTGGCCTCAGAGTCACTTTTCAGTTTAAATGTAGCAGCCCTTTGCTTATAGTTCCTCTGACTACATGTGGATGACTGGGGGATACAGAGAAACACAAGGATCTGGATTATTTATAAAATTCAAGCATACTCCCAACCCACCACCCATAAACCATAACAAATACAGGATTTAGGAAATATTAACTTAGGGACAGGCTTGTGAATTGGATGTAGCCAGTTACCTGGAAGGGTTTGGTTGGGGCCTATGGCAATGGCAAAATAATAAAACAGTACCCATTAGCTTCTAGTCCCAGATATGGAAGGGGACAGAGCAACAGTATAGTGTGAATAGAACAGCTACATGTAGTCCACAATGCATCACAACAGGTTAAGACATTTTGTTGTTCAGTTGCTCAGTCATGTCCAACTCTTTGTGACTCCTTATACTGCAGCATGCCCGGCTTCCACATCCTTCACCAACTCCTAAGCCTTGCTCAAACTCTTATCCATTGAGTCATTGATGCCATCCAACCATCTCGTCCTCTTCATCTCCCTCACCTCCCGCTTTCAATCTTTTTGCCATTCCCTTCTCCAGTGGACCACGTTTTGTCAGAACTCTCCACCATGATCCATCCGTCTTGAGTGGTCCTACACGGCATGGCTCATAGTTTCATTGAGTTAGTTAGACAGGCTGTGATCCATGTGATCAATTTGGTTAGTTTTCTGGGATTGTGTTTTTCATTCTGTCTGCCCTTTAATAGATGAGAATCAGAGGCTTGTGGAAACTTCCTGATGGAAATGACTGGCTGTGGGGTAAACTGGGTCTTGCTCTGGTGGGCGGGATTATGCTCTGCAAATCGAATCCAATTTTCTGCTGATGGGTGGGGCTGCGTTCCCTGCCTGTAGTTTGGCCTGAGGTCAGACTGTGGTAATGGCTACCTCCTTCAAAAGGATCTATGCCAGCATGCCATGCTCCCAGGACTGTTGTATTCCATGCCCCTGACCGTCGACCCATGCCTTCACCAGAGACTCCTGTCCACTCACAGGCATGTCTGGCTCAGTCTCTTGTGGGGTCACTGCTCCTTTCTCCAGGGTCCTGGTGCACACAAGGTTTTGTTTGTCCCGTCCGAGAGTCAGTTTCCCTAGTCCTGTGGAATTTCTGTAATCAAATCCCACTGGCCTTCAAATTCAAATTCTCTGGGGTTTCTCAGTCCCTTTGCTGGATCTTCAGGTTGGGAAATCTGTTGTGGGTCCCAGAACTTTTGCAAAAGAGCAAGAACTTCTTTGGTGTAAATGTTCTCCAATTTGTGGGTTGTCTGCTTGGCACCTCTATAGTGGGGCTAATGGTGACCTCCTCCAAGAGGACTTATGCCACACCTCCCAGGTCTGCTGTAGTCAGAGATCCTGTCCCCGCAGCAGGTCACTGCTGACCCATGCCTCCGCAGGAGACACTTAAACACTCAAAGGCAGGCCCAGGTCAGTCTCTTGTGGGGGTTCAGACATTACAAAAGATCTATGCAAGTCATCTAGCAATGCAAAAAACTACTATTGGGCATCTAAAACAGCTGTGTGACATAGAGGCTCTTCACGTACATTGATAGTGACCAAGAAATCCACTTTACCAGCCATGAAGTTCAGAACTAGGCCAATAAAAATGACATACCACTGGTGTTTCCACCTGCCCTATAACACCTCTGCTACACACTAACTGGAAAGGTAGATGAGCAGCAGTTGAGACTGGAAACACGCTCTCACCATGCTGACTAGAGGCTAACTCAAGCCCTATGACTATAACTGAACATCCCAGGAGTAATCATCCTAGTGCTTATGTTAACCCAGAAGCAACTAGTCAACACCATCCAAGTTCAACTGTTGATCACCAAAGGACGTTTGCTAACTATTAATCAGGACAATAACTTACTTTTGCCCTTGCTATAGGATGCTACAGGAGGAGAAGGGGACGGCAGAGAAAGAGATGGTTGGATGGCATCACCATCTTGATGGACATGAGTCTGAGCAAGCTCTGGGAGTTGGTGATGGACAGGGAGGCCTGGCATGCTGCATTCTATGGGGTCAGAAAGAGTCAGACACGACTGAACAACTGAACTGAACTGAAAAGGATGTACCTCCAGAGGAACACATTATCAAATGGTCATAGGACTAGTAGGTAAGGCCAGATGGTTTGGGTTTGCATCCCATGGGGAATAGGATTAGGAAAGGGACTTACAGATTTCATCTGTGTTCTACCTGGCCCCAGCTAAGACTACTTTAAGGTAATAAATCCCGGCCCCCTACTGAAGAAAGGCACCATTATATTAACTTTGTGGTCTGTTATACTGTGAGACTTTATTTTTGGGGGCTCCAAAATCACTGCAGATGGTGACTGCAGCCATGAAATTAAAAGACGCTTACTCCTTGGAAGAAAAGTTATGACCAACCTAGATAGAATATTCAAAAGCAGAGACATTACTTTGCCGACTAAGGTCCGTCTAGTCCAGGCTATGGTTTTTCCTGTGGTCATGTATGGGTGTGAGAGTTGGACTGTGAAGAAGGCTGAGCGCCGAAGAATTGATGCTTTTGAACTGTGGTGTTGGAGAAGACTCTTGAGAGTCCCTTGGACTGCAAGGAGATCCAATCAGTCCATTCTGAAAGAGATCAACCCTGGGATTTCTTTGGAAGGAATCATGCTAAAGCTGAAGCTCCAGAACTTTGGCCACCTCATGCAAAGAGTTGACTCATTGGAAAAGTCTCTGATGCTGGGAGGGATTGGGGGCGGGAGGAGAAGGGGATGACCGAGGATGAGATGGCTGGATGGCATCACTGACTCAATGGACGTGAGTCTGAGTGAACTCCAGGAGATGGTGATGGACAGGGAGGCCTGGAGTGCTGCAATTCATGGGGTTGCAAAGAGTCAGACACGACTGAGTGACTGAACTGAACTGAACTGATACTGCCTCTTCAGTATTTGGCACTGGCTATGCAGACTGAGGGTGGACTGATAGTATGGTACTGTAGGCCAGGACAAAAAAAAACAAAATCAGGGGTGGCATTATCTCAGAATGCTGTTGCTGCTGCCTGTGTTTTGCTTAATGGTCACAATATTCTCTGTATTGTGCCTGTTATACATCTCACTTTTGCCCCTAGCCTGAGTGGAGGGAATCTGTTCATGGACTGAGCAAATGGGGGTCTCACTGTGAAATGTTTTATTGTTGGGTCTAGAGTAAGATGCCATTGTTGTCCCCCTCTGGACTTCAATGAAAAAGTGACCCAACAAAGCCTGGCTCCAAAGTTTGCCTCCCTGCAGGACTCTTGATATTCTTTAACTGCTATCTTTATTGCACCTGTGGTATTCGATTGCAGTGCACCTCTACATACCTGATCTTGGGATATTGTGGAAAGAGGGGTGGATCAAGACTGTAAGGTTCATGCACGGTGTGTAGGGGTGGAGTGTATGACCAGGCCACTCAAGATAGCTGTTCTCTTGCTCTCTGTACGTCCCTGTACTTGATCAGTGCCTGATTCTCTCACATGACTATCCAATCCTGTTAATTATAGATCTTAATTAGTAATGCCTATGTACCTGCCCTTTGCCCCAGCTGCTGGTTTCTCTGGTAACTTATAAGCCAACCTGATATCTATCCCCCCTATAAATGGTAGCTTCCCTCTCCCCTGAGTAGCAAAGAGGGCTGTTATGTCCTGGCTGCCTCCTGCCATCTGTGGTGGAGTGTAGCTCCAGGGCTTTTGTTTTGACTGTATAAGATGCCACGTCCAGTAAGCCATTGATGTCTCTGTCTCCGGGTTCTTTCCTCAGTCTCAATGCTGGGCAACTACAAGGCTTGTAGCCCGACATAATGGTAAGTGAGGTGCCTTTGCCTTGTTCCTGATCTTAGTGGGAAAGCTTCTAATTTCCCATTATGAAGTGTGATGTTAGCTGTACGTTTGTTGTAGATATTCTTTATCAAGGTGAGAAAGTTCCCATTTATTTCTACTTCTGAGTTTTATCACAAACAGATGTTAGATTTTGTGAATTATGAAGGGCTTTTTAGATGACAGTGTTTTTTCTGTGTCTATCAGTATTTTCATGTAACTTTTGTTGCCTGTTTTTTTCCTTCCCCTGTGAGTTGGGATAAAATGGTTTGAGTGGGCTGGAATTGGACATTTCACTTCCCCAGGTCAATTAATTCTGATTATATCTGTAAGATTAGATTAACAAGTTTCCCAGAAGGGTGGGCGTTAAGAACAGAGTATTCTGATGTATTTCAAAATGGTCCCTTTACCTTTTCCCCTGCTGGAAGCACAAGGGGATTTTTCTGTAGTATTTACTGTGAGAACCTGTTCAACTCCTAGAGATAAGTTTCACAATATCACGAGGGCCCCTCTGACTGGGTCAGCCTGGAGTTTTAACTCCCAGACTTGTCCACACTGAATCTCCCTCCAGCAATTCCTCATTTACAGTTCAGGTTTTTCTACCCAGGCAGCGGTTCCCACAGCAGTTTCTGATTATGAGTTTCCATTCCTATAAACTGAAAAATCTCTGTATTTCCCTGTCTCTCCAATTTTGGGGGCAGTGCTTTGACCTGTGTCTTCCCCACTCTTATGGTTGTTGATTTCTTTTTTAGGTCTGTTTGACTTTTTTACTTGTTTGTCAGAGTGGTGATTTCCAAGTGCCTTACATATAGAATAGGGCCTTGAATCTATTGATCTTTCTCTTTCAAGGGTATGAGTTTGTGGCGGCTGCTGCTAAGTCGCTTCAGTCGTGACCAACTCTGTGTGACCCCATAGATGGCAGCCCACCAGGCTCCTCCATCCCTGGGATTTTCCAGGCAAGAACACTGGAGTGGGTTGCCATTTCCTTCTCCAATATGAGTTTGTGGCAGTGGGTGATAAAGGTGGAGAAAACTGTTTTCATATAGCAAAAATTATTATTACATTGAGGCCTATCATTTATTTCATTTTATCTAACTCTGCAGAACTCTCAGCTTGTTCTTTGGTATCTGACCTTAGCCTACCTGGTAGACTGATGAGGAGACTTTCAACTAACACTGCCAATGTGCCAACTAACATTTAGAGTCAATATTTTTGCATGCCTCCTGGCCAGAATAGCATTATGTTCGAAATCATCATTTCACTGAAGAATTATCATTGTAGTACTACATTTTTATGGAGATTATATAGGAGATTAGCAACTTTCTTATTGAATTAATTCAATAAGAAACTTGCTTATTTAACTTATATGCAGAGAACACCATGCAAAATGCCGGGCTGGATGAAGCACAAGCTGGAATCAAGATTGCCAAAAAAATATCAATAACCTCAGATATGCAGATGACACCACCCTTATGGCAGAAAGTGAAGAGGAACTGAAGAGCCTCTTGATGAAAGTGGAAGGGGAGAGTGAAGAAGTTGGCTTGAAACTCAACATTCAGAAAACTAAGATCATGGCATCTGGTCCCATCACTTCATGGCAAATAGATGGGGAAACAATGGAAACAGATTTTATTTTCTTGGGCTCCAAAATCACTGCAGATGGTGACTGCAGCCATGAAATTTAAAAAGGCACTTGCTCCTTTGAAGAAAAGCTATAATCAACCTAGACAGCATATTAAAAAGCAGAGACATTACTTTGCCAACAAAGTTTGGTGTAGTCAAGGCTATGGTTTTTCCAGTAGTCATGTATGGATGTGAGCATTGGACTATAAGGAAAGTGAAGTCGCTCAGTCGTGTCCGACTCTTTGTGACCCCATAGACTGTAGCCTATCAGCCTCCTCCGTCCATGGGATTTTTCCAGGCAAGAGTGCTGGACTGGATTGCCATTTAAGCTGAGTGACAAAGAATTGATGTTTTTGGACTGTGGTGTTGGAGAAGACTGGAGAGTCCCTTGAACTGCAAGGAGATCCAACCAGTCCATCCTAAGGGAAATCAGTCCTGAATATTCACTGGAAGGACTGATGCTGAAACTCCAATATTTTGGCCACCTGATGTGAAGAAGCAACTCAATGGAAAAGACCCTGATGCTGGGGAAGAGTGAAGGCAGGAGGAGAAGGGGACCAGAGGATGAGATGGTTGCATGGCATCACTGACTCAATGGACATGAGTTTGAGCAAGTTCTGGGAGTTGGTGATGGATAGGGAGGCCTGGCATGCAGCAGTCTATTGGACACAGCTGAGTGACTGACCTGAACCTGAGCAACTTTCTGAAAAGAAGATTCTGATTCTTGACCTGAACCTGAGCAACTTTCTGAAAAGAAGGTTCTGATGCTTGATTTGGGGTAAGAAAAAGAATAGCAAATATTAGTTTTCCAGATTGCAACTTAGAGCTTCTTGGTCAGATAACTCAGTAAAAACAGAAATACCACTTAGGGCTCTTTTATGGTCTATACAACCCAGCGTTTGTCTTATACCCAGAGAAAATTATGTCACACCTTTGATTTAGTGAATGCTTAAATCATGAAAAGCACAGTGCTAATGTTTTACATTAGTCATCTCATAGTTCTATAAGCATGCTATTAATATCTCCACTTTTGCATAAGACCACTGAGGCTCATAGAAGTTATTTGTTCAAGGCAGAGTGAGAACTTGAACCCAGTTTTGTGAAACTTTAAAGCTACTATGGTCTATGGCTAGGGTCAGCAAACTTCTTCTATAAGTGATCATATAGTAAATATTTCTGGCTTTGTAGACAGTATAGTCTCTGCAGTTATTTCAATCTGCCATTGTTGAGTGAAGCAGCAATAGAAAAACATAAATATATAAATAAATAAGCGTGGCTGTGTTCCATTGAATCATTTCCATATACTGAAGTTTGAATGTCATCTAATTTTCACATGTTATGAAATATCATTTTTCCTTTTTCCTTCAACCATTTAAAATGTAAAAAATCATCCTTAGATCATGGGGCATCTAAAAACAGGTGGCAGTCCAGATTTGGCTTGTGGAACCATGTTTGCTGATCCCTAATCTACGGCATCTCAAAGGTTGCAAAGTTTATTGAGCATGTAATTGAAAGACTTCATCAGCCATTAACTTTCTCTTAATAGCTCAATATGAGTCAGTCATTCATGCCCACATCTAAGCCTTTTTTGGAGATGTTTGTCTATTCAGTACCATATATGTACTGATTTTTATCCAGTACAAAGTAATCCTCTTCTAAGGATCTTTTCAACTCTTTTAGCATTCACTGAACAAGCCTGTATTTATTGGATTCTTTTTTTTTTTTTTTCAAACTGGCTCTTCTTTATTTTGCATACCACGCCAAAGGTTTGCCCACTGTGCCAACATTTGTTCTATAACATATCCTCCAACACCTTCAGGGCATCTTCCATACAACAATTAATGACTCTCATAAAAATAACAAATATGCAACTTTTAAGTATTAAGAGTGATTGAAGGATTAAACTATTGTCAATGATTTCAACAAAAGGAAGCCTTACTAAAAAGTGCTTAGACATTGCAGTACATTCCGAGAAATGCCTATTTTTATTTCCTGATTCCTTTAAATATCACTGTCTTGCACTTTATCCCTCAATACTGAGAGATAATGACTGCAAATGGCTTGCTTACCAGAGCCTAGCACAGTGCCTGTCACATAGTAGATGCTCATTTGTTAAATGACTGAATCAGTAAGCATCCCAAGTTAGCTGAAAAATTCCCACACCAATCAGATCATGCACCTTGATGATTTTGATGAGACACAGCATTAAGGTAGTTGCGTCACTTCAAATGGATTTATTGGTCCCCCAAATACTGGCAGATGGAAGATGTTTTCGAGTCTTTTTTTTTTTTTTTTTTGGTCAGAGGATTCCTTGGTAGGCCAGAAAACTAAATAGAATGGTGATTGGGATGGAGAATTTCCCCAAGTTATTCTATATCTTTTTTTCCCCCCTTTAGCTGCACCACGCAGCTTGTGGGATCTTAGTTTTCCTGACCAAGGATTGAAACTGGGGCCACAGCAGTGAAAGCACTGAGTCCTAACCTCCAGGGAGCTCCCCATTCTATACTTTGAAGAACTTCATTTAGGGCAGAATTACTGTCTGGCAAGGGGAATTGTGAGGACTTCCTTGGTGGCTCAGATGGCAGAGTCCACCTGCAATGCACAAGACCCAGATTTGATCCCTGGAGAAGGGACTGGCTACCCACTCCAGTATTCTTGCCTGGAGGATTCCATGGATGGAGGAGCCTGGTGGGCTGCAGTCAGAGTTGAACACAACTGACTGACTAATACACATAAGAGGAAATGTGAAGTTAATTCTTGGTGCCTGTAGGCTTGGCTTTATGGTTTGTATTCTCTGTTATCTGAATTCATGTGAGGAAAAAGTGGTTAATAAGACCAAAATTGTGGGTGTAGTTTTCACATGGGCCTTTTAGTTTTTGCTGTGTTCCAGAATTACAGACCCCAACACTAACAATTGTCAATTTTGTGCTGTAACTTCTGGCTTTCATCATGAGATGGGCACAGTTTGTATGTGAATAGCTCAATACAAAACCTCCTTCCACTACCTTGAAATGAGTTCATAGCTTATAACTTACTAGTGGTGGTGGATCAGAAGTGTTTGTACCCCTGGAAAAGATTTCCAAAAGGAAATAAAAGCAAGTGGGGAGAGATGGAAGATTGCCATTTTAGTGTGCAAAAAACAAACTATCTGTCACATCTCTAGGCACTGACTAGACTTTATTGGAAAGAAGTGGGATTCATTCATTTGAGGAATATTTGGGGGTACTTTGTGTCAAATAGACAAATATCTGTCTTTTAACAACTGCTAGGAAAATGATACAAAGGATAGAATAATAAGGAGAATGTCCTTATCTAAGGCAGTAAAATTAAAGCCTCAATGAAGAGATGACAGTTAGCTGAGAATGCTACCTGATAAGTATGTTTCATGCCTCATTTTTCCCTAGGTCCAACTGTTTTGTTGGGTTGGGGAGAATATTTTCTTTTTTTCGCTGTGCCATGCAGCTAGTGTGATCTTTGTTCCCTGACGAGTGGAGTTCTAACCACTGGACTGCCAGGGAACTGCTGAGAATATTTTCTAAATGAGAACTTTTCCACTAAAATAATCTGTAGACATTAGAGAGCAAGTTTTTAGATTCTGTGCAGAAAGGAAGGGAACTGACACATTTTTTGAGCATTTGCCCTCAACCAGGCTCCTCACATATACTATGTCATTATATTTCTTTCCTGAAAGAGATCCATGCAGTCTGCACTGTTTCCATTTTGTGGATGAACAGACTAAGATTCAAGGTAAAATAACTTGCCCAAAGTAACATGGGAGTCTGAGCTTCAAAATTAAGATTTCTTTGCCTCTGAAATCCATGTTCCTTGTCATTATACTATCATGCTACCCAGCAGTGTGAGTTAATTCACCAATAATACTAATTGCTACCAACTGGGGAAAGGGGACTTCCCAGGTGGCGCTAATGGTAAAGACTCCACCTACCAAAGCAGGAGAGGAGAGATGTGAGTTTGATCCCTGGGTCGGGAAGATCCCCTGGAGGAGGTCATGATAACCCACTCCAATATCCTTTCCTGGAGAATCCCATGGACAGAGGAGCCTGGTGGGCTACAGTTCATAGGTTTGCGAAGAGTCAGACATGACTGAAGGGACTTAGCATGCAAACACTGTATTAACAGCTTTAGGGACATTGTTTCACTTCCAATTAGCTCCTGCAGAAACTACGAACGTACTATCTATGAAGAAATCAAGCAAGGCATAGGAGGCTTAAGCAATTTGCTCAGGTCGCATAGCTAGTCAACTACAGATACCTATCATCACCACATGATTTTTCAGGAGTTGCTCTGCTTGTCAAGCTTTAGACATATGACTGGACTGGGTTTGATGTGCCCAGAGGGGCTTTGTCTTAAAGTCGATTTGAAGGTAATGCTAACCATTCAGCTGGGTCCTCACATTTCTTCAGCCCAGGTCCAGATTCCCTGGGACCAAAGTGAGGTATAAAACAAAATCACTCTTCAAATGCCAAGTCAGTGGAATAAAATAGGATAGTCTTGGTATTTTCCTTTGCCAAAGACAATGCTGTTTCCATTAGTAAATCTATAAAAGCCAGAAGTCACAAGGAAGGTTCAGCAAGAGAATGAATTCAACCTACTGCCAGAAGTGAAATCCTTACCTGTGAGCATCCCTTCCTTTAAATACAGTTTTCAGTACATTACTACTATTTTACATGTTTGAACATTTTCATTATGAGAACAGACATTTTGTTCTACTATAACAAAAAAAAAAAAACAATGCTCACAAACTGATTTGGCTAAGCTATTGGAAAATATCTGAAGCAGAGGGAGAGGGGCTGGACCCAACTTGTGAATCTGAGAGTATATCTCAGGTTCTGCTTTGCTTTTCATGCACCTCCTTCCCTCACCTAGAGTGAAGATGCTGTCCTCATCATATATAGCTTCCTCTATAACCTGCTATCCTCTCAGCAGTTTTACCTCCTCTCTGAGGAAAGGAGCTGATACATTAATCAGCAAGTGATTGATAAAGCTAAACATTTTCTCTTTCTAAGTAGAGTGGTTGAATTTTAATAATTTAACGTGTATTACAAACTTATTGTATTCCTGATACTGTGCTAAATATTAAATTGAATAAATTTAATTAAGTTTAATTTATGATAATCCAATAAGGTAGGTATTGTTATTATTAGCACCACTCTCCTTTTATAAATTTGCTAAATAGGCTCAGATTGAATAATTTTCCCAAGGCCACTCAGCTAATAAATAGTATACATATGCTTGGAATAGAAATCTGATTGAATTTTAAGTCTGTGTTTTTAACCAATTCTATAGTGCCTTATATGCAGAGTACATCATGAGAAACACTGGGCTGGAAGAAGCACAAGCTGGAATCAAGATTGCCGGGAGAAATGCCAATAACCTCAGATATGCAGATAACACCACCCTTATGGCAGAAAGTGAAGAGGAACTAAAGAGCCTCTTGATGAAAGTGAAAGAGGAGAGTGAAAAAGTTGGCTTAAAGCTCAACGTTCAGAAAACGAAGATCATGGCATCTGGTCCCATCACTTCATGGCAAATAGATGGGGAAACAGTGTCAGTCTTTATTTTGGGGGGGGGGTCCAAAATCACTGCAGATGGTGATTGCAGGCATGAAATTAAAAGACGCTTACTCCTTGGAAGAAAAGTTATGACCAACCTAGATAGCATATTGAAAAGCAGAGACATTACTTTGCCAACAAAGTTCCATCTAGTCAAGGCTATGGTTTTTCCAGTGGTCACATATGGATGTGAGAGTTGGACTGTGAAGAAAGCTGAGCGCTGAAGAATTGATGCTTTTGAACTGTGTTGGAGAAGACTCTCGAGAGTCCCTTGGACTGCAAGGAGATCCAGCCAGTCCATTCTAAATGAGATTAGCCCTAGATGTTCTTTGGAAGGACTGATTCTAAAGCTGAAACTCCAGTACTTTGGCCACCTCATGCGAAGAGTTGACTCATTGGAAAAGACTCTGATGCTGGGAGGGATGGGGGGAAGGAGGAGAAGGGGACAACAGCAGATGAGATGGCTGGATGGCATCACCAACTCGATGGACATGAGTTTGAGTGAACTCTGGAAGTTGTTGATTGACAGGGAGTCCTGGTGTGCTGCAATTCATGGGGTCACAAACAGTCAGACACGACTGAGCAACTGCACTGAACAGAACAGTGCCTTAAGTCAAAAAGATAAAGCAGTATGTGAAAGTTAGGCATCAGCAGAATACATAAGGGAAATATTTGTAGGGTAGTGAGGAAAAGGGAAGGAGACAGAAGGTGTCTTCATGATACCCTTATAATCATGCCATGAATTAGGCTACCTATTCTATTCATTACTCATAATAATGAAGAACAGCTCTTCTAAGCCTAATGTCTCTCTGTCTATATCATTACTGAATGGGTGAAAATGTTATTTTTTGATCCTATAGATGAACAATGCATGTTGGTTCTAATACTAACTCAAACCCTTTTGGAAAAAATAAATTTTTCTCCAGAGAATTCTTAGCATATGTCCCAAGGGATTTAAATCTGTATACTCCTTGATACTAACCTTTGATTTGGTAGCGCCCTTTAAAATGAATAAACAATGCACAGTTGGCATGACAGAATCTGAAAGTGTACTAAAGTTTACTCTTCTTGACTTGTGGGTTCTACTAAGTTTGACCATTGTGCCATGATCTGTTTACTGGTGAATCAAATAGTCTCAATTCTCAGGAGAATATATTGACTTCTGAGTGGGTGGTGAAGTGAAGTGAAGTGAATTCATTCAGTCATGTCCGACTCTTTGCGACCCCTTGGACTGTAGCCTACCAGTCTCCTCTGTCCATGGGATTTTCCAGGCAATAGTACTGGAGTGGATTGCCATTTCCTTCTCCAGGGGATCTTCCCAACCCAGGGATCGAACCCAGGTCTCCTGCATTGTAGAGAGACACTTTACCATCTGAGCCACCAGGGAAGAGTGGGTGGTACAGCCATTAATTTTGGGATCTTAAATTATATTGGTCTTGAATTATTAGTAAGGTAAAAAGACAATTGTTTTTAATCTTTATGGATCTACTAACAGAAAAATGTTGCTAATATACATGCCATTTAATATCCTTTAGTGTATGGTAATTTTTTTAATATATATTAATTTTTTTATTTTTTGTATTTTAATAGAATTTAGGGTTAGGGTTAGTCTAGGTTCGTTTCTTACATGATAGTATACATGTTTCAATGCTATTCTCCCAAATCATCCCACCCTCCCCCTCTCCCACAGAGTCCAAGGACTGTTCTATACATCTGTGTCTCTTTTGCTGTCTCGCATACAGGGTTATCATTACTATCTTTCCAAATTCCATATATATGTGTTAGTATACTGTATTGGTGCTTTTCTTTCTGGCTTACTTCACTCTGTATAATCAGCTCCAGTTTCATCCACCTCATTAGAACTGATTCAAATGTATTCTTTTTAATGGCTGAGTAATACTCCATTTTGTATATGTACCACAGCTTTACAACATTTATTTCTCTCAAACTTCTGAGTTTATTTCAATGGATTCCCTATCCTCCCCCAGTTTCAAAAGTTCTGTTTCTCCCTCCTCCAAGTATTTCCTATTGAAGGAGGCAGGTTGGAGGAAGGCCTCAGTATGTTAATCATGTTGTATCCTTAATCTCCTTAGCCAGAGTTGAGCCCCAAGTCTCACTCCTACCATCCTTTAGTCACTTGAAGCTACTCCTTGGTCTTTATTTTAAAAAAAATACCACCCATTAAATTTGTGCAAAGTAGCATTTTCAGTAATGTTTCTGGTTTTTCAGGACGGATATATATGTATTTTTTCACTTGCCAAGTTGTGCCCGGCTCTTTGTGATCCCATGAACCACAGCATGCCAGGCTTCCCTGTCCTTCACTATCTCACTGAGTTGGCTCAAACTCATGTCCATTGAGTCAATGATGCCACCCAACCATCTCATCCTTTCACCCCCTTCTCCTCCTGCCCTCAATGAGTCAGTTCTTCACATCAGGTGGCCAAAGTGTTGGAGCATCAGCAGCGGTCCTTCCAATGAATAGTCAGGGTTGATTTCCTTTAGGATTGACTGGTTTGATCTCTTTACTGTCCAAGGGACTCTCAAGGGTCTTCTCCAGCACCACAGTTTGAAAGCATCAATTTTCGGTGCTCAGGATGGTTATATATTATATGTTACTATATACTTTATATATGGCTTTCCAGGTGGTTCAGTGGTAAAGAATACATCTGCAAATTCAGAAGATGCAAGAGACATGAGTTTAGCACTTGGCTTAGGAAGAATCCCTGGAGGAGGAAATGGCAAACCACCCCAGTATTCTTGCCTGGAAAATTCCATGGACCAGAGGAGCCTGGTGGGCTACAGTCCACGGGGTCACAAAAGAGTCACACATGACTGAGAACACACACATACACACTTTCGTTTTATTTTTTCTTCACTATATTGGCTTCTATGCTCAAATCTGTCCTATAATATAATGACATTATTTCTCAAGTAATGAGTTTTTAGAAGCTTTCTGTTTACTTTTACCAACACACACTGACACAGTGAATTTTCCTTTGGGGAAATTTTCAATACTATTTGCACAGGCCTGTCTGGCCACCAAATTCCATTTATTTATTTATTTTTTTGCTTACTGGGCTAGGATTTGGCTTCCTTGGGTCTATTCCCTTGGCTTGGAATGTAATTTCATCTATGTAAATGAGGAGCCCAGTTAATGAAAGCTTTTTTGTTTTGGGGATGAATATTCTTCAAATATTAAATATTTTAAATTTACAGATTAAAAATTTAAGGAATATTACTTATTTTTAAAGCTATCTTTAAAACAAGCTACTTTGTTAAGAAATCCTCAAGCTCATCAATACAGATACTATATTGATTTCCAAATGACAGAAACATACTTTCAGGTTTTAATGCAGTTTCATTCTGGTATAGAGTTGTTTGTATTATCACAGGATGTATGTACTATAGGATCGGGATAAACTAGGTTGCAGTGAAAGCAACGTGCTTCCTAATTATGTCTTTGTTTTTCTCTAAACATATTTGGAATACATCAACCTGGTGTCTGTTTAAAGAAATTCTGATAGGAAAAAAATGTCATTCTATTTTGCTTTTATTTTCAACTTAAATTGAGAGACTTTTAACATCTTCATTTTATTTGACTTTTTTGCTGCCAGTGTCAATTTCTACATGACGTATTGGGTTATTTGTTTGTTAGCAGTGATGACTGCATTTTTATGAGGAAAGGAAGGGTCCTGCTGACTTCATCACCTGGGTCCTTAGCTGGATGGCCTTAGAAGGTGAAATGAGAGGTTTAACTCTGTAATTGATGTCACTGGGAATACCCATTTAAAGGTGATAGCTTTATGTAAATGGTTATTGTGTATTTGCTACATTCTGTTTAACACCCTTCTCCTCTTGGGCAAAAGAGTTGCCTTAATTCTCAGTGCTCCCTGATTGATTCATCCTTAATTCAATATCTTGCCCTATTATGACGGAGAAGGCAATGGTACCCTACTCCAGTACTCTTGCCTGGAAAATCCCATGGACGGAGGAGCCTGGTAGGCTGCAGTCCATGGGGTCGCTAAGGGTCGGACACGACTAAGCAACTTCACTTTCACTTTGCACTTTTATGCATTGGAGAAGGAAATGGCAACCCACTCCAGTGTTCTTGCCTGGAGAATCCCAGGGACGGGGGAGCCTGGTGGGCTGCCGTCTGTGGGGTCGCACAGAGTCGGACACGACTGAAGCGACTTAGCAACAGTAGCAGCCACAGACCTATTATGAAGAAACATCAAGTTTACTCTCTTGTATTTTTAAACAAGAAACTCATGCTATATTTTCAGTGATAGGGAGATCAGTACTTGCAAGGGTGAGTGCAGGTTGACAAGAGTAGAGCAGGAGGAACATTATTCCTGTATTGGGTGACATTAGGTCTGTTCTTTGACCTGGAAGCTGCCCACTAATAATAGCTGCCCATTCCTTTTGCTCTTCTTTCTCCAATCAATAGAATTTACAATGCAGGCTTACATTGTAGTTTCCAATTTTTCACCTTTCAGCCACCAAAGCTTTTAGGGTGGCACTCTTAAGGAACGAAAATAAGTGTTCAAAAGAGAAAGGAGAAAGGAGAAGCAAGCTGAAGCATGGAGTGTTAATTGGGATGGGTATTTTTCACAAGGAATAGAAGATAGTATAACAGAAAGAGGCAAAGATATGGATATTCCAGAAATACCTTCTAAAGGATTTTACATTTAGACTGGATGTTTATTATTGGGAATACTAACACCTGCCTTGTGGGTTATTGTAGGAATTAAAGAAGATGCATATTGAAAGCATTTTGTAATCACAGATTTGTGTTATTAGGTAATCACAATTCCAATAGTAAAATCTTCCAGTCTCCCTCACCCTCACAAACCCACCTCAAAAGCCAGAAAAATCCTTTATGGTTCTCTTTCCTTTGACTGAGGATCTCTGAATGAGCATTAGTCCTAGAATCAGGCTATCTTGGTTCTATTATCTGTCACTTTTTAGCTGTGTTTTCATTGTACCAGTCACTTAACTTCTATGGGTCTTGATTTCTTTTATAAAACAAAGATAATATCACTTAATATAAGTATTGAGAGTATTAAATACGCTATGAAAAGTATATGCACAGTGCTTAGAACACAGTAAGTACTTAATACATTGTAGGTCCCTTCCCACTGGTACCATTGTAGGTAGCCATTATAATCATGAGGAAAATTTTGTCAAAGTAGAACCTCTATTACTTGTTGAATCCTACATTTTCAAAATGGCAAGAATCCCTAAATATCTTCTGTATTTGTAGAATCATAAGATGATGATTACCAAGGCAGGTTTACAGTGAAATATGGAATAGTCAGTCTACAGCTTTGCTCAGTCCTCTTTGTGGAGTTCCATGAGAGACCCACACTCATTGGAAGAAGCTAACCTTAACAGAGAGAGGAGTATGTTCTTTGGTTACGGTTACAGGAATACTTGTGCACTCCTGGGAAAAGGCTCCAAATAAATGCATTGGCACTTCTGATAGCCTTTTCTCCCTGTGTTGACATTTCTGTTACCTTTGAATAGTCCTTAATATTTTAATATGTTTAGGCAAAATTAATAGGCCATTTCCTGGCAAAGTAGGACTTAGCTATAACAGAGCCTGGTGGTTTCCATATGTGAACCTTAATATATTAATTATCTTCCAAAGTGTGCTTTTAGAATGCTTGACAGGCACATAAATTTACTTATATCAACCTCATCTGTCATTATAATTGAAAAATGATGCTCTCATTTCTCAATGATATTCTTGATTTTCAAACTAGGCATTATATTCCAGTATTCCATATGCTGTAGATTTCTTTTGTCTTTTAAGACACTCGTGGAAGCTCTGGCAGAATTAAGAGACTGTCAAAGTTTTATTACAAGCACGGTTTAATTACTGATGTAGGGCAAAGGGTAAAGAACATATCATAGATGTTATAGCCAAAGCTGAGCTTTCCTACATTGCAGCTCCAGTTGTAAACATTTTTCTGTGATGCCTATAAACATTAGTGACTTACGTGTCTACCCACCTTTTAAACATAGATCCAAGGGCTTCTGGAAAGCAACTAAATGGAGGCAGTAAACTTAACATGCAGAAGTATACAGAAAGATTGATTATGAGGTCTTTTGAATATTTCCCCTTAAATATCCCAAGGAATTCAGAAACTCTTAATCCCTAAAAAGGATCCTGTCAAGTTTAACCAAACCCAAAGAATTATTTAGGCCCCAGCTCAGTGGGTACAACAATGGACATGTTCCAGGTTGAGACTGGAATTGATATGAGAGTAAAAGGAATGAGTAGGTTTTGTCCATTTTCCTTTCCTTCTATCACACAGATATGTTTGTTCCCCACTCCCATAGGAGGGTCACACAGAGGGAAAAAGTGAGAGAGAGATAAAGTAATGGAAACGTGTGTGAAATTAAGAGGCAAAAATGGAGAAAATGTCAAGATAAAACTAAGCAGGCTATTGCACTGTGATTTGGGCAGCAAAAGGAAATGAAAGTTGGAACCAGAAACTCCAAGAGACTAGAGTGGTCTTAAGAGTCTAGTTGGCAAAGAGTTGGTTAGCTTAGGGAAGGTTCTAGGAATCTGAGTTCATATAAGAAGTAGATACTATTTTCTTTGTGAAAAACAAATTTGAGTCTTTTGTGTTTGGGTTCTAAAATTGACTCCAACTTTATATAGGACTGGACTCACCCATTAAAATAATTTTCTTTTCTCATTTCTGGTATCCACTCAACTGAGTTTATTGAAGCTTCATTTGCATAATCAAGGTTAGAGTTTTCACTGTTAAACATTTATTTCCTTTGTATTATACTTATCTATGCAAATTATCAGTGTGTCAATTACATCTTTATCAGCTTAAGGAGGATAAGCCCCACTGGACCCAACAAAAATTGGGGTTGTTACCAATACTGTACTTTTGGAAATAAATAAAAAGAGTAATGCATGTTATCCTCAAGAAGTTTACAATCCAGCTGGCTTTCTCCAAGTAGTTTAGCAGCTTGTGGAATCCCCTTGATATTTCAATTCTTATTGGCTAGGTTAAGCCATAATAATATGCCAAGATCAGAGTGCTTAAAAATGGCTGACATTTGAGCAGGATTTGACACTCATCCACATGGAAGCGCGATTCTTATTATGAGATTGTGAAATATATAGAAAATAGGAGGTACTGGCCCTCATTACAGATCAAAAGTTTAGGATGATTGACACTCTTTGAGCAGGATTTTTCCATCATTTTTTCTTTTTTCCACCCAACCTAAGGGGTTTTGTAACTCTACAAAAGTCATTTAACAAAAGACTGAGCCTTAAAGTCCTCAGCTGTGTGGACTTTGGTGGGGTGTGATATTGTTTACCTTACAGGGTAATTATGAGAATCAATGAGGTAAAATACATAAAGTATCTGTGGTAGAAACCATGGATTGTTTCCCCAAATTCTGTATTATCCTTTTTTTCTTAAGAGCAGAATGGGTAATTTTATTTTGCCACATGCCCACCTCAAATAAAGACTTCATTTCCAATCTCTTTTGAATCTGGGTGTGGCCATGTGACTAAGTTCTCACCAAAGGGGTCAGGTTGGAGAAGAAGGAACTGGCAAGGAACAGGGAGCAACCTCCAGCCAACTGCCAGCAAAAAATTGAATCCTGTCAGCTTTGAGTAAGCTTGGAATCAGATATGTCCCCAGTCAAGACTTCACATGAAACACAGCCTCAGCCAACACCTTATTTGCATCCTTGTGAGAGAATGTGGGACACAAGTTGCAACTAAGCCATGATCAGATTCCTGATCCACAGAATTGAGTCATTTTAAGTTGCTAGATTTTGATGTGTTTATAATGCAGCAATAGGCAATTGAGACAGGGATAAATTGTGAGTGGAATATGTGAATTCCAGAAAGTGTCTTTAAAGAGGGAGATTGTGCCCTTCTTCTGTTCCTTTGTCTTAATAGTTGGAAGAAGTATATGATGACTGGAACTACAGAAGTTATTTTAAACAATGAAGTGAGAACAGAGCAGAGCAACAAATAAATAGGAACCTGGATTCCTGAGATTATTATATAAAATACTACTCTAGATCATCTATATCAACCTAAACAACAGAAAATACAAATTGATATTTTTCTGTTTATTTCAAATTTATTCTTGGGTCTTCTGTCACTTGAAGACAAATCTAGTCCTAACACTGGTGCCTGATACAACTCTTAAGATATGATAAATATGAAATAAATCTATTAGTTTTTTTCTTTGGATCAAAAAACTACCTATGAATATATAACCAATGAGACAAAAGACCTGTACACTTTAAACTAGAAGATATTCATGAAGGAAATTTACAAAGATACAAATAAATGGAAATAAATTCTATGCCCATGGATTGAAAGCATTAATATTGTTAAAATATCTATACTACCCAAAGGGATCTACAGATTCAATGCAATTCCTTTCAAAACCCCACTGGCATTTTTCAATGAAATGAAAAAAAAATTGTACAGTACCACTGCCGCTGCTGCTTCTGCTAAGTTGCTTCAGTCGTGTCCGACTCTGTGTGACCCCAGAGACGGCAGCCCACCAGGCTCCTCCGTCCCTGGGATTCTCCAGGCAAGAACACTGGAATGGGTTGCCATTTCCTTCTCCAACGCATGAAAGTAAAAAGTGAAAGTGAAGTCGCTCAGTCCTGTCTGACTCCTCTCAATCCCATGGACTGGAGCCTACCAGGCTCCTCCACCCATGGGATTTTCCAGGCAAGAGTATTGGAGTGGGGTGCCATTGCCTTCTCCGGTGTGGCACCACAGAAGGCCCAAATATCTAAAGCACTCTTAGGAAAGAAGAACAGAGCTAGAGGCACACACACCTGATTCCAACTATACTACAAGCTATAGTCATTAAAACAGTATGATTTGGGCATAAAAACAGACATAAATCAGTGGCACAGAGTGCTAAGAAAACAAAAACCCACATATATACGATCAATTTATGATAAAGGATCCAGGAATATACAGTGGGAAAAGGGCAGCCTCTTAAATAAGTGGAAATGGGAAAACTGGAGAGCCACATGAAAAAGAATTAAAGTAGATCACTACCTGGTACCATATATAAAAATCAGCTTGAAGTTGATTAAAGACTTGAATGTAAGACCTTACACCTTTAAACTCCTAGAAGAAAATATAGGCAGTAAGCTCAACATCAGTCTTGGTGATGCTTTTTCTTCTCTGGAACTGACAACAAAAGCAAAGGGAACAAAAGTAAAATGGGTTAGACATCAAACTAAAAAGCTTTTGAACAGCAAAGGAATAATCAAAACAAGGCAAACTCATGTACACCCATGGAGCATTCATGTCAATGTATAGCAAAACCAGTACAGTATTGTAAAGTAAAATAAATAAATAAATAAATTTAAAAAAGAAAAGATTGATATGCAAAAAGGAAAATAAAAAACTTAAAAAAAAGGCAAACTAAGTAGGAAATATTTGTAAGTCTGATAAGGAGTTAATATCCAAAATATACAAAGAACTCATACAACTCAACAGAAAAAACTCAGTTCAGTTCAGTCACTCAGTCATGTCCTACTCTTTGCGACCCCATGAAACACAGCACACCAGGCCTCCCTGTCCATCATCAACTCCCAGAGTCCACCCAAACCCATGTCCTTTGAGTTGGTGATGCCATCCAACCATCTCATCCTCTGTCATCCCCTTCTCCTCCTGCCCTCAATCTTTCCCAGCCTCAAGGTCTTTTCCAATGAATCAGCTCTTCACATCAGGTGGTCAGAGTATTGGAGTTTCAGCTTCAACATCAGTCCTTCCAATGAACACCCAGGACTGATCTCCTTTAGGATGGACTGGCTGGATGTCCTTGCAGTCCAAGGGACTCTCAAGAGTCTTCTCCAACATCACAGTTCAAAAGCATCAATTCTTCGGTGCTCAGCTTTCTTTATAGTCCAACTCTCACATCCATACATGACCACTGGAAAAACCATAGCCTTGACGAGATGGACCTTTGTTGACAAGGTAATGTCTCTGCTTTTTAATATGCTGTCTAGATTGGTCATAACTTTCCTTCCAAGGAGTAAGCATTTTTTAATTTCATGGCTGCAATCACCATCTGCAGTGATTTTGGAGCCCAGAAAAATAAAGTCTGACACTGTTTCCCCATCTATTTCCCATGAAGTGATGGGACTGGATGCCATCGCAATAGAAACTCAATAGAACATAACTCAATAGAAAAAAACCGGAAACTGATTTTAAAATGGGCAGAGGATCCAAATGAACATTTTACTAAAGAATACTTTCAGATGGCTAACAGGTACATGAAAAAATGCTGTATAAAACTCATCAGAAATGCAAATTGAAACCACAATGAGATATTTCCTTATATCTGCCACAATGGCTATCAACAAAAGACAACAAATAACATGTTGGCAATGATGTGGAGGACCCTTGTGCACTGAAGCTGTTTACTTGCTATTCTTGTCCAACTTTTCACAACCCCATGGACTGAGCCTGCCAGGCTTCCCTGTCCCTCCCATCTCCTGAAGTTTGCTCAAGTTCACATCTAGCTGCACTAGAGATGGGAATGTAAATCTGTGGAGCCATTATGGAGAGCAGTATGGACATTCTCCAAAAGTGCAGCAATAGGTAATAGAGACAGGGATAAATTGTGAGTGGCATATGTGAATCCCAGAAAGTATCATATGGTGGTCTAACATATGATCCAGAAATTGCACATCTGGGTATTTATCAGAAGAAAATGAAAACATTAACTCAAAGATATTTTCATCCTCGTTTACCTTACAATGGTAAAGATACAGAAATAGCTTAAATGTCCATGGATAAAAGAATGGATAAAGAAAATCTTACACACATACACACAAAAACATTAAGTCATAAAAAGAATGAAATCTTGCCATTGATATCAACATGGATGGACCTTAAGGTCATTATGCTAAGCGAAATTAGTCAGATGGAGGAAGACAAATACTATATAATCTCACTTATATGTGGAATCTTCAAAAAAAAAAAAAGTTCAAAGATACAGAGAACAGACTGGTGGTTGCCAGAGGCCTGGCATGTTTTAAATGGATAAGGAGGGTCAGAAAGGTGCAAATTTCCAGTTAAAAATAAGCAAGTCTTGTGGATTTAATGTACACCTGGTGGCACAGTGATAAACAATCCGCCTGCCAAGCAGGGGATGCAGGTTTGATCCCTGGGTCATGAAGACCCCGTGGAGAAGGAGATGGCAACCCACACTGGTATTCTTGCCTGGGAATTCCTATGGACAGAAAATCCAGGCAGGCTACAGTCCATGGGGTCACAAAGAGCTGAATATGACTTAGTGACTAAACAACAGGGTGACTATGATTAAAAATGTGGTATTGCATATTTTAAAGTTGCTAAGAGAATAGATTCTCAAAGTTCTCATCACAATAAAAATAATGAAACTACGTACAGTGACAGATGTTTATTAGACTTCTGGTGATCATTTCACAACATATATAAATATCAAATCATGTATACCTAAAACTAATAAAATGTTACATGCCAATCATATCTCAGTAATTTAGGAAAATAAATTTTAGTTTTCTTTTTACTCCAAGTGTCAAGAATGAATATGATATACCTTGTGATGGAGTTTTTAGGAATATACAGTCTAATTTTGAAAAGATTTTAATGGTTTAGCTAAATATTTTTGGTTTAGCTCATTTTTTTCTCAACTAAACTCTATTCCCAGCACTCTGCCTCTTAACATTTAAATATACTGGGTTCTCTAAAGAATATTGAATCTTTTTTGTAATGGGAAAAATCCATTTTGTCATAGCAATATTCACCCCTAATTCTTTCCATTGGTTTTAAAAATGGAGATTTCTATATGTTTCTTCTTACTTAAATAAGAATCTTTACATATATAATGAGTTTTGATTTTATCACTGGCAAAACATATTAACTTACCCGGGTGCCTTACAATCTTGGAGGCTAAGTCTCCCCACTGGGGAGAGAAATAATCATATTACCCTCCTCATAGTATAAATTAAATGAGAAAACACACCTAAAATATTTAGCATAGTGTTCCACACAAGTAAATACTATATAAATTCAAGTATGTTACTTAAAATGTTATTATAAATACATTTCTCTAGGGCAAAATTTTTGAGCTGATCATGGCCTTTTTACATTAATATATCAGCACTAGGGTCCTCTGGAGACAGTGCCTTAGCCTGAAAGAATGAGTCAGATGTTGAAATACTCAGGTACTAAGGCAGACTAATAAGATGGATTTGTATACCTGGACTTATGCAAAGACCTAAATACTTAGAATTTTATTCAGTAGCTGACCTTTGGTATCATTTACAACTTGTACAATATATATGTTTAAGAACAAAATTATGCTCAAATGCTGGTCTCTCTGGATTTTATGTACTTTTGACTGTGGGGTTTATCTGTGGGATAATTAATTTTGGCAAATATCTGCTGGCCTGGTTTTCTGGAAGTAAGAGATATTCATATAATCTGGTCCCAGGTCCTTGTGAATATCTCTATGCTTCTCATCCAGCTATTTGGCTTGCCAGAGACTCCTCAATACTGAAATTTTTATACAAAGCTCTTTGCTCTCCACTCCACCCAAGCAGCTTAGTTCCCTTAGGAGTGTGCTCAGAATTGAAATCACTGGAAAATTATTGTAGCTCCAATTGATGATAAAGAAATCCTGAGATGGCCCCAGAGTTTAACAGGCTCAGCTATTTTATAAAAATGAGATTTTGATAAAGCAAATAGTATCTATAGGATTTAAAGTTAATGAAGAAGTATATTCTTCATAGAGGATAAAGATGTTCTAACTTGTCATCATGAGATTTTTGTGTTTATTTTTCTTTTTCTAGTTGTGCATCTAGATATGTTTATATAATTTATCTATTCTCTTTTTGAGTATTTGGGTTAAGAATGAGTGTGTATACCTATATACATATGTAATATAGGTATCTCTTTATCTCCAGTTCAGTTTAGCTGCTCAGTCATGTCCGACTCTTTGGGACCCCATTGACTGTAGCACGCCAGGCCTCCCTGTCCATTACCAACTCCTGGAGTTTACTCAAACTCATGTCCATTGAGTCAGTGATGCCATCCAACCATTTCATCCTCTGTCGTCCCCTTCTCCTCTCTCCTTCAATCTTTCCCAGCATCAGGGTCTTTTCAAATCAGTCAGCTCTTCGCATCAGGTGGTCAAAGTATTGGAGTTTCAGCTTCAACATCACTCCTTCCAATGAACATTCGGGACTTATTTCCTTAAGTATGGAATAGTTGAATCCCCTTGCAGTCCAAGGGACTCTCAAGACTTCTCCAACACCACAGTTCAAAAGCATCAATTCTTTGGTGCTCAGCTTTCTTTATAGTCCAGCTCTCACATCCATACATGACTACTGGAAAAATCATAGCCTTGACTAGATGGACCTTTGTTGACAAAGTAATGTCTCTGCTTTTAAATATGCTGTCTAAGGTCATAACTTTTCTTCCAAGGAGCAAGTGTTTTTTCATTTCATGGCTGCAGTCACCATTTGCAGTGATTTTGGAGCCCAATAAATAAAGTCTGCCACTGTTTCCACTGTTTCCCCATCTATTTCCCATGAAGCGATGGGACCAGATGCCATGATATTAGTTTTCTGAATGTTGAGTTTCAAGCCAACTTCTTCACTCTCCTCTTTCACTTTCATCATGAGGCTCTTTAGTTCTTCTTCAATTTCTGCCATAAGGGTGGTGTCATCTGCATATCTGAGATTATTGATATTTCTCTCAGCTATCTTGATTCCAGCCTGTGCTTCATCCAGCCCAGCGTTTCTCAGGATGTACTCTGCATAGAAGTTAAATAAGCAGGGTGACAATATACAGCCATGACGTATTCCTTTTCCTGTTTGGAACCAGTCTGTTCCATGTCCAGTTCTAACTGTTGCTTCCTGACCTGCATACAGATTTCTCAAGAGGCAGGTCAGGTGGTCTGGTATTCCCATCTCTCTCAGAATTTTCCGCAGTTTGTTGTGATCCACACAGTCAAAGGCTTTGACATAGTCAATAAAGCAGAACTAGATGTTTTTCTGGAACTCTCTTGCTTTTTTGATGATCCAGCGGATGTTGGCAATTTGATTTCTGGTTTTTCTGCCTTTTCTAAAACCAGCTTGAACATCAGGGAATTCACGGTTCATGTATTACTGAAGCCTGGCTTGGAGAATTTTGAGCATTACTTTACTAGCATGTGAGATGAACGCAATTGTTCGGTAGTTTGAGCAGTCTTTGGCTTGCCTTTCTTAGGGATTGGAATGAACACTGACCTTTTCCAGTCCTGTGGCCACTGCTGAGTCTTCCAAACTTGCTGGCATATTGAGTACAGCACTTTCACAGCATCATCTTTTAGGATTTGAAATAGCTCAACTGGAATTCCATCACCTCCACTAGCTTTGTTCAGAGTGATGTTTCCTAAGGCCCACTTGACTTCATATTCCAGGATGTCTGGCTCTAGGTGAGTGACCACACCATCATGATTATCTGGGTCATGAAGATCTTTTTTGTACAGTTCTTCTGTGTATTCTTGCCATCTCTTCTTAATATCTTCTGCTTCTGTTAGGTCCATACCATTTCTGTCATTTATTGAGCCCTTCTTTGCATGAAATGTTCCCTTGGTATCTCTAATTTTCTTGAAGAGATCTCTAGTTTTTCCCATTCTGTTGTTTTCCTCTATTTCTTTGCACTGATCGCTGAGGAAGGCTTTCTTATCTCTCCTTGCTGTTCTTTAGAACTCTGCATTCAAATGGGTATATCTTTCCTTTTATCCTTTGTTTTTCACTTCTCTTCTTTTCACAGCTATTTGTAAGGCCTCCTCAGACAGCCATTTTGCTTTTTTGCATTTCTTTTTCTTGGGGATGGTCTTGCTCCCTGTCTCCTGTACAGTGTCTCGAACCTCTGTTCATAGTTCATCAGGTACTCTGTCTATCAGATCTAGTCCCTTAAATCTATTTCTCAGCTCCACTGTATAGTCATAAGGGATTTGGTTTAGGTCATACCTGAATGGTCTAGTGGATTTCCTTACTTTCTTCAATTTAAGTCTGAATTTGGCAATAAGGAGTTCATTATCTGAGCCACAGTCAGCTCCCTGTCTTGTTTTTGGTGACTGTATAGAGCTTCTCCATATTTGGCTGGAAAGAATATAATTAATCTTATATTGGTATTGACCATTGGGTGATGTCCATGTGTAGAATGTTCTCTTGTGTTGTTGGAAGAGGGTGGTTGCTATGATCAGTGTGTTCTCTTGGCATAACTCTTTATCTCCAGAGTGAAGTAACAGAGATTTTTTTTATAACATAATACATGTGACTTATTGATGATCATGGTTTTTAACCAATGATGCTAACTGTCCACATATTTTAATGCCCTAGTCCAAAGCTTAATTAATTTTCCACTAGTTGATGTGATAGCCTGCCTAAGTGTAAATAAAGTCAATTTCTTTCTCCCTGTTTTTATTGTGGCAGATCTACCTTATTCACACCCACTTGGATGGCCACAACTTAAAAAAAAAAAAAAACACCTGAAAATGATAAATGTTGGTGAGGATATCGTGAAAATGGAACCTTTACACATTGCAGATAGGAATATAAAGTGATGAAGCTTCAAGAAAACAGTTTAGCAGTTCTTCAAAAAGTTAATCTTAGAATGAAAATATATCCCAGCAATTCCATTCTTAGGTATATACCTGAAAGAATTGAAAATCCATGTTAAAGAAAATAAAAGACTACTTGAATGTACATAGTGGTACTATTTATTCACAATAACCAACATGTGGAAACCACCCAAAGCAAATGTCCATCAGCTTATCAGAAGATAAGCAAAATGTATATCAGTATATTCTATATAATAGAATATTATTCAACTGTAAAATGAACTGAAGTACTGGTATGTGGTACAATATCAATGAACCTCAAATATGTGATGTGGAGTAAATTACTCCAGACAAGCTCTACATTCAGAAAACGAACATCATGGCATCTGGTCCCATCACTCCATGGGAAATAGATGAAGAAACAGTGGAAACAGTGTCAGACTTTATTTTTGGGGGCTCCAAAATCACTGCAGATGGTGACTGCAGCCATGAAATTAAAAGATGCTTACTCCTTGGAAGAAAAGTTATGACCAACCTAGATAGAATATTCAAAAGCAGAGACATTACTTTGACGACTAAGGTCCGTCTAGTCAAGGCTATGGTTTTTCCTGTGGTCATGTATGGATGTGAGAGTTGGACTGTGAAGAAGGCTGAGCGCCGAAGAATTGATGCTTTTGAACTGTGGTGTTGGAGAAGACTCTTGAGAGTCCCTTGGACTGCAAGGAGATCCAACCAGTCCATTCTGAAGGAGATCAGCCCTGGGATATCTTTGGAAGGAATGATGCTAAAGCTGAAGCTCCAGTACTTTGGCCACCTCATGTGAAGAGTTGACTCATTGGAAAAGACTCTGATGCTGGGAGGGATTGGGGGCAGGAGGAGAAGGGTACGAGCGAGGATGAGATGGCTGGATGGCATCACGGACTGGATGGACGCGAGTCTGAGTGAACTCCAGGAGTTGGTGATGGACAGGGAGGCCTGGCGTGCTGCGATTCATGGGGTCGCAAAGAGTCGGACACGACTGAGCGACTGAACTGAACTGAACTGATTCATATTAAATATCCAGAATAGGAAAATACAGAGTCAGGAAGTAGATTGGTAGTTGTCAAGGGCTGAGGGGAGGAAGGAAGAAATAGTAATTGCTTAATGGGTATTGGAGACTTCCCTGGTGGCTCAGACGGTAAAGCATCTGTCTACAACGCAGGAGACCTGGGTTCAAACCCTGTGTCGGGAAGTTCCCTGGAGAAGGAAAAGGCAACCCACTCCAGTACTCTTGCCTAGAAAATCCCATGGACGGAGGAGCTTGGTGTCCATGGGGTCTCAAAGAGTCGGACACGACTGAGTGACTTCACTTTCACTTTAATGTGTATTGAGTTTTCTTTTGGTGTCATGAAAATGTTTTGGAGCTAAATAGAAGTATTGGTCACACATATAACATTGTAAATGTACTAAATGCCTGCAGAATCCCATGTACTAAATGTACTAAATGTACATTTTAAATGGTTAATTTTATGTTGCATGAATTTCACCACAAAAATGTTTTTAAAAAGTTTTATCTTAATGGGTTAATGAAGGAACTTTACTGGCTTCTTTAGAAGACAGTAAGCCATCACATTCATGTTGCTCTCTTGGAAATGTGTGTTACAGCATTGAGGTTCACATTTTCCACTCTGAAGTGAATTGGGTTTTAGAGGGCAGAAGATTCAGAAAAAGACCTCTTTGAGGTAAGGATAAATGTTTTTTTAAAAAACAGTATTAGCCAGTTGAGTCCCATTGTCCAGTTAACTGGCTCTTAAACTCATCTGGGTCAACCCAACTCCTGATTATATATCTTTTGGGTGTCATAGATTATGGCCATTGTAAATCAATTAACTTGTTGCATATTATGCTCCAGTAACAATTCCTGTTTGTACTTCTCCAGATATGAATGTTATTTCATTTGTTTTTCTCTTTGTAGTTTCTGTACATTTTCTTTGGAATGCTCTTCTTCTCCTTGGTTACGTAGCAAAATTTTACTCTTCCTTTGAAACCTAAGTCAAAGTATCACCTCCTCAAGAAGACTTAGTGGAATAGCAGAAGGGAAAACTAGTATGTTGTACATACATCTAGTAGTCTACTTAGGACAGGTCATGATAATTAGATGCTTGAGTTTCTAACTTTCCCCATTAGACTAAGCTCCTTAAGGACAGGAACCTTATCCATTATGCTCTCTGTGTTCTTTCTGCCTGGTAAATTGCAGGGCCTGTAAGTGGAATTCATAAACATATGTTAAAAGTCATTTAATTATGCAAAAGACAGTATGATACTGCTTTCCTTGGAGGCAAGAAAAAAAATGAAAAGATCCTTGGAAATCTAGTAATATCTGAGAGTGATCTCAGCTGCTATAAAATTCTTTTTGAGAATTTTAGCTTCAAGAAATCCTGTCTCAAAGCCTCAATCATCTATCTTCTCCCAAGATATAATGTCTCTGCTGTTTTCTTCCCAGCTTCTCCAGTTCAGAAAGGTTCCTGATTATTTGTACTGGCAAGAGTATTTCCTGTAGATGCTCTTAATGTAAAATACAGCATTCTGAGATCATGGGATCTACACTGAAGAATTTTTTTTCTACTTGTATCTGCTGCCATGGCTCAATTGTTCTGAAGACTTGGAAACTTCTCCTGTGACCTGATTTTCTCTAAAAAATGACAACTCCCTCATCCCTAGAGCCCTTGAAGGTCTCTAGAAGCTTTAGCGAGGCAGATGAGTCTGCCAACCTCAGCACTCTGCCAGTTTCCATCCTGTACATGCTTTTAACCCTCAGGGTAGAGCAAATGCCTGGAGATATTCTTTCATAACAGTTATTTGGCAAGAAAAATAGAAAAAAATGATAGCAGCCAAGGGTCACAGTTTCTACATTCTGCAAGAATATCTTTAAGCTTATTCTCCTTTTATTTTCGTAAAGGAAAAAAGTTCAATTTTTGTGACAACAACTTGCATTCTTTTTTGTTTTCTTCCTGGGATAGGACTATCATAGCTCTAACTCTAGACTGCTTATATTCTTTGCATTTTTGCTTTATTTGAAAGTGTTATGCTATACCCCCTACCTTTTCTCTTATTATGCATCTCAGCCTTCCCATGTTTACTTTTCAACTTCTGGAGGAAGACAGTCTTTTTCGGGGGGCCACTGGCCCTGAATGGACACATAGATGGGCTTCTGGAAACATGCCAATCCTCTCAGATTTGTGAGTTGAGCAAAATTATGTGTATTTGTATATGTGTGCATTTTTTTGAGGAATGGGATCCATAAATTTCACCAGATTCTCAACATGGTCTATGAGTCAAAAATATGTTCAGAATTATCAGTGTATACAAACCTAGACAAATCTGCCTTGAGAGACTTCTTCAGAGAATAAAATAAGGGTCTCTGGCCTGAAAAGGAGTTTCTTCTCAAGAAAGCTTTCTCTTTCTTTGAGGAGTTCTCATGAGATGAGACTAGAACTTTCTGGATTGTAAAACAACCATTTTGGGGATTCTGCAGGTAGAGATTGTGTCTCCTTGTTCAAGCTGCTGGAACTTACAGACTACTAGCTGACCTGTTAAAAGTCACATAAAAATCACCAGTTGTAGCTCCTAAAGGAGAAACAGCAAAGGAACTGTTGCTGGACTTATAAATCTTTTTCAAATATTTGA
This sequence comes from Capricornis sumatraensis, assembly GCF_032405125.1. Classification (NCBI taxonomy): domain Eukaryota; kingdom Metazoa; phylum Chordata; class Mammalia; order Artiodactyla; family Bovidae; genus Capricornis; species Capricornis sumatraensis. Next base: position 10,878,658 of record NC_091092.1, read on the forward strand.
GGTCCAGCTGTTATTTGTAGGTTGCTGAGGAAAATGTTCCAGCATATTAATATCTGTGAATTTATATGTGTAAACCTGTGTATATTTCTTTATCAATCTGCATTTATTCAGCACTCTGAGATGATTTACACCCTCCCAGTCCCTGAAAACCCTGAGGACAGAGTGTTACACATACTCCCAATTATTTATGCATAAAAATATGAGGTTTGGCTATTGGACCCACTGACATAGCTAAACATTTTTGGCCTCCTCACAAGGTAAAGAGTGGAGATGTGGCGGTTTGTGGACTTGCATTCCATAGTCTGCATTGGTCTGTGGGGGAAGTAAAAAGTGGGGAGAAAAAGAGTTTCTTCAACTTATTAGGCTACTCTCTCAGAAATAGTTTCATCCATTGATGCACAATATCAGAATTGGGGCATTTTCAGATTTTGTCACCTTGGATCTCTAATTTCTGCCCTTAAATTATCCCCTTCCCCAATACTATACATTATGCATATGTTTGCCTTGGTGAGTTAGGCCAGGGTTACACATGAAGTGCTTATATTTCGTACTTGGTACATTTTATTTCTTGTCTAGCATGAAAAAAGCAGGGACCATGATTTAAACTTTATGTGCACAATGTTCCACATGTAATACTCAATATCTACTGATTGACTTCAATTTTCATGTTGACTAGTAATTTCTGAACTTTAGTTACGTAAAATGATATCTCTGACTCCTAGAGATTGGACTTTTCATTTAAAGGTATAAAACCAAAAAACAGAAATCACTGGACAAATGTGACTTTGGACAGCCAAATTCAAGCATTCTTTTCTTAATGGTAGTCAATTTAGTTTGCCTCCAGTTATATTGGATATACAGGACAAAACTGGAAGCTTCTAGGACTTACTTTCATTGACACAAGCATGCCAGATGACCCTTCTAATAGGTGCATTAAAATACAGGGAGAAGAACTCGGTTTTCAAAATTGTTCAAAATGCTAAGATCTGTGTTATTTAGTTCAAGTCAACATCTGGCAGTGTGTAAAGTTTTACTGGGCTTCCCCAGCAGCTCAGTGGTAAAGAATCCCCCTGTGGTGCAGGAAACGCAGGAGATCGGAGTTCAGTTCCTCGATTTGGAAGATCCCCTGGAGGAAGGCGTGGCAACCTACTCCAGTATTCCTGCCTGGAGAATCCCATAGACAGAGGAGCCTGGCGGGCTATATGACACGGGGTCATGAAGAGTCAGACATGACTGAGCATGCACGCAAGGTTTTATAAAAGGGCAAGTCAGATTGTTTCAACAAATCCTCCTTTCCTGGAGTTTATTGGCCAACCAATTAAAATGTATGTGCTATGGGGGCAGGCACTTGTATTTGTTTTGTTTACTTTAGTAACCTGGCGACTAGAACAGTGCCTGTAAGAGAGAGTACTCAGTAAGACTTTCCTGGTAGAGTCAGTCAACAAGAGCTTAATGAGCATCAATTATATGCCTAATAAAGTGGTAATCCCTCTGAAATTTAAATATGAAGCACTCCTTATCCTCCATAAGTATAGAGTCCACGTGAGAAGATTAAATAAACAGACCTAAAACCAATGACACACTAAAGCACCCAGACCAAAAACAGATGTTTGAGTTCTTTTTATGGCTCTGCTACTAACATGCTGGATTAGCTTGGACAAGTCACTTTGTTTGGGGGCAATATCATTTCCTCATTTGGAAAATTGTGGATTACATAAAATTAGATATTGAAAATAAGACAATGCTGTATTTACAAATTCAGAGAAACAAGAGACTCAGGGGACTGTAATAGCCAGAGAAAGCGCCAGGTAAAAGATGTGCTAGAACTTGGCTCTGAAATATGAATATCATTTAATTTTATGGAGGGAAAAAGTAAAAGGATTTCAGGAAGAAACACAGTACATACAAAGGCATGGGATAAAATGAGTTTGACTTAGCTAGGAAGTCTTCAATAGATGAGAACGTATTTTGAAGAAGAGGGAGGAATAAGGTTGCCAAGAAGGAGCAGTTCAGGGAGTAGGAGGTGCAAAGTGTCAGAAAAGAGACTTGAACTCAACGCAAGAGGTAAAATTCAGTCATACATAAAGTGCATTTGTGTGTGTGTACATGTAGCACTCAGAGCAGTGCCTGGCACACAGTGAACGACATCCATGTCTAAACAATTATGTGAATGTGTGTGAGAGAGAAGAGACGAGAGGGTAGTGGGAAATAGTAAATAAAAATTGTGTTGAAGGGTTAGCTTGACAATAGTGTAGTAATAATAGTGTTCAGCATGGATTAGAAGATGGATCAGCTAGATGGGTATTTCTATCTGGACATAAGAGTCATAAGATCTACAGTCTTAGATCCCAGTAGAAAATATTCTTAGATATCAAGTTATTTAACCTCACACATAAAGTAGAAATCCTTTCTGCATCCTCCCAGCCTGACAGTTTGCAATGACAGAGTTTACTGTTCTACAAGGCAGCTCATTCCGTTTATGGGTATTTTGTATCCTTAGAGCTTTCTTATCCTAAGCCTAAATTTGCCTCCTCATGACGTCTACTCATTGTCTTGGTTCTCCCCTTGGGATTACACTGAATATGTCTAATTTTGTTTCTACGTCATATTCTGGCTCAATTTTCCCTTTTTTAGGAAAAAGAGAAGAGGAAAAAAAAAAATGTTTCCAATTTCTTCAATCATCCCTCCCTGGCATGATTTTATAAACTTCACCATCTGGACTATCTTATTCTGAAATCTCTTCAAACTGATAAAGTTCCTATTAGAATGTGGGTGCCCAGAAATGAGCACAGTCTACCAGATGTGGTCAGACTAGTGCTGAGTTCCTCCCTTGAACTGGGCATTCTATTTGTATTTCTCTGTTCTAACACAGAGTTTGCTTTCTAAGAAGCTACATCACAGTATTGACTCATTTCAACTTCTGATTGCCTAAAAGCCACAACTATGTAATGACTTGTTGACCTGGTGAACTTCCTCTTTACTGTTTTGGCCTTTCAAACCTGTTGATATCTTGTGCGTAGAAAAATCCAAGGGACTAAGCAGGTTGAAAAACTACTTCTTAAAAATGTCTAAGATTGTTGCTATTTGGCAGGGAAAGAAGGGACTGTTGAGGTACAGTTACAACACAGTAATTCAAGAGTAATTGGAAGATCTGTCTACTGTTGAATCAGTGAAAATTCTGAATCATTTTCTAATGTGAAAATAAATGATATTTGAAATAAAAAATAGTAATTGGAACAATGGCTTTGATATTTTCAAAGAAAGAATGTGTTAGCCATCTTTGAATAACAGACATGACTAGTAATTAACAGTATCCTACCTTACACACATTTCATGATTAAATTCTTTAAAATAGTCCCTGTAATGCTCAGTGTTGGATATTAATTTGATGAGCCAACATTTTTCCCTATACAGCAGAGAAGAAAATACAAGTAATAGCTAACACTTTTCTATCAACTGCTATATGTGAGGCTCTCTTCTAAGCACTTTACATGTTCATTTAAACTTCTTAAGGATTCCATAAAGTTAGTACTATTGTTATAATCTCCTTTGCTATTTTACAGCTGAGGAGACTGAGATACTAAGAACTTAACTTCTGCAAAGCCAGTAATTTCAAAATGAAATTGCATCCAGACAGTCTTGCTCCAGAGTTGGTGTTCATAGTATTTCTCATATACAGTCACTCATCTCAATTAGAAAGTGTGTGTGCATGCTAAATTGCTTCAGTTGTGTCTGACTCTTTGTGACCCCATGGACTCTAGCCTGCCAGGCTCCTCTGCCCATGGGATTACCAGACAAGCATACTGGAGTGGGTTACCATGCCCTCCTCCAGGGGATCTTCCTGACCCAGGGATCGAACCCATGTCTCTTGCGTCTCCTGCATTGGCAAACAAGTTCTTTACCACTACACCACCTGGGAACCCCCTCAGTCAGAATGCTGCTGCTGGTGCTAAGTCGCTTGAGTCGTGTCCGACTCTGTGCAACCCCATAGGTGGCAGCCCACCAGGCTCCCCTGTCCCTGGGATTCTCCAGGCAAGAACACTGGAGTGGGTTGCCATTTCCTTCTCCAACGCATGAAAGTGAAAAGTGAAAGTTAAGTCGCTCAGTTGTGTCCAACTCTTCGTGACCCCATGGACTGCAGCCCACCAGGCTCCTCCGCCCATGGGATTTTGCAGGCAAGAGTACTGGAGTGGGTTGCCACTGCCTTACAGTATCTGGAAAATATCCGCAACTTGCTTGGACTTAAAGAGGCCAAATTTAAGTATCTTAAGTTTCTATACTCCAGACTAGCGTTATCTTCTCTCCTGCAAGTGGTGGTGGTGGTTGTGGAAGAGGGAGTTTCACAATTGATTGCTGTCTCTTTGAGTATGTAGTATATTTGATTAAATGTTTTATATTTTAACAGATGAATCCATGTGACATAAAGATGTTTGAAAAGATTTAAAGTTATATGAATTGGCAAGATACTGACTGCCCTCCACCTGAAAAGATAAATGGATGGATAAGTATCTTAAGGATCCATTTTATGAATTGCTGAGAGCATGATTAGAATAGTGGAAAGAGAGTTCAAACAGAAAAGTTGGATTCTACTTTTGCCTCTCTCACTAATTAGCTCTCTGCCTTTAAGTCACTTAACTTTTCTGAGTCTCAGTTTCCCCACATCTTTCAAATAAGAGGATTAGATGATCTCTCAGGACTCTTCCAATCCTAACATTCCATGTTTTAGAAGAATAAAGGAAACCAATGGTCGAGAAGAACTGATGCTTTTGAACTGTGGTGTTGGAGAAGACTCTTGAGAGTCCCTTGGACTGCAAGGCAATCCAACCAGTCCATCCTAAAGGAGACCAGTCCTGGGTGTTCATTGGAAGGACTGATGCTGAGGCTGAAACTCCAATACTTTGGCCACCTCATGCAAAGAGTTGACTCATTGGAAAAGACCCTGATGCTGGGAGGGATCGGGGGCAGGAGGAGAAGGGGATGACAGAGAATGAGATGGCTGGATGCCATCACTGACTCGATGGACATGAGTTTGGGTGAACTCCAGGAGATGGTGATGGACCGGGAGGCCTGGCATGCTGCGATTAATGGGGTCACAAAGAGTCGGACATGACTGAGTGACTGAACTGAACTGAATGGTAGAGAAGTAGGAAAAAGTTTAAATAATTGCCATGAATAAAGAAATAAAACCTAGCCTTCGCCTCACCATTTTAAATCATTCTGGGTTGTAACTGGAATTGAAAAACAAAGATCAATGACCCCCATCTTCCACAATGTGGCTCAGAACTGGGTTTGCTCACATTAAAGTGAAGGGAAGGGAAAGGAAGGAAAAAAAAGCAGATATTTCAACCTAATAAAGCTAATTTCATGTGAATTGGCATCAGTGCAAAACAAATTAGATGAGTAGTTTACAGTATATCTCCCATAATAATCTGGCTTGTCTTAAAACACTGAGCTTCTTAAACAAATTTCACTGCCTAGTCTATGGCTTTGTGGTTCCATCATGCTCAAGGAAAAATGCTGACAGCTTGTTTTCTGTTTCCACTGGCAGCATTACTGTTTTTAAACTGAAATGATAAATGGTCAGGTTTGGTGCAATGGTTCAACTCTGAATTCTATACTGATAGTCTATATTTCTCTTTAATGAATACATTTTAATTCCCAGGTAGGTTTCAACTGTGTTAGATAAAATGGTCATCATGTAATAATTATAATCAGTGAACAATTTTATATATTTTGGTCCTAATACTTAAGGTTATGTCCTAATTTAGGCTTTTTTTTTTTTAAATATATGAGAGAACTTTTGAGAAGACCAGAGAACTCCAAGGAGAAATTACCTTTTTGTTTTTTCTACTTGGGGAAACACAGGTGTGTAGAATATTTTTGAATTTTTTTTTTTAATCTGTGACTTTTAAAGTGCTTGAGAACAGCTGATTTGCATTTTCTCCACACATATTGCCAGACAGTGCTGGAGACTTGGAAAAACCCATTTTGATTTTAAGCAAGGTGCTTTTTGTTTGTTTGTTTTGTTGCCATGAGTTTATGCAATTGAGCATGACCTGATAATCAAAATGAACTCCCCAGATTTGAGCCTTTGTCCTTAGAGGCCTTGTTTGAATCTTCGGGAGAAAGACTTTAAACTTTTAAATCTTCATCTATCAGATGAACTGATTTAAGCCCCAGACAACATTATGCTCAATAGTTTTTAACCACTGTGGAAGATGGAGGAAAGGCTACTATTTGTGTTAAGTAGTGCTGTTTATAGTGAGAAAACTGTTCACAGCTGAAGCATACTCTTGTTGGATCCTCTGCTTGGTGGCCATCTAATCTTACTCCTATCTTTGGCATAATCCCAGCATTTCCTGTGTACCCAGTGTGCTCCCGAATTCCAGACTCCTCTCTATTTTCTGTCTCTGTCTCCTTCCACATTTTTGAAAATGTATCCATCAACTGCCTCCTAGGCTTTTGTATAGACTTTTGTATTCCATGTCCCTTGAGCAAGTCACTTTGTTTCTGAGCCTCAGTTTTCCCATAAGTAAAATGAAGGGGTTGAATTTTGATGACCTCGAAGGCCCCCATTAAGATCTAAAATTTCTTAAGTCAATATCTATGTTAATGTGGTACCTGGTAAATGTGCTTTACTTCCTGAGTAAAGGAGTTTGGTGAAATCATAAAGGCCAGATTGTGGTAACTTCCTGGGAATATTATGATTTAACTTCGCTAAAATTATTTTAGAATACTAATGCTAGGCATTTCAGGGACTTCCTCAGGGCTTTTGATCTCCTTAAAATCACATTCCATAAATGGTCACCTATTTTGTTTATGCTCAGAGTCAACTTTTTTTTGTTGGATTTCAGGCAACAAATATCCAATCATTTCATAAGCAGAAGAAAAGATTTATATATATTCTTTTGGACTTAACTCCTTACCTACTTAGTTGAGTCCAGATCCTCTTAGGGAAATAAACAATATTTCTGAGGAGTTTCTTTAGCAAATTATCCTCTACTGTTGGTATCATCCCAGCTACACTTTGCCAGATAGTTCATTATGAACAACTGTTCTAAAATATTGTCTCACTCTAAAAAGCAACCACTTCTCACAAATGCTACTCATGGATCAAATATCTTCTTTCAGTTAAAAAATAAAACACTGCTCTTCAAAACTATCTTTTTTAGTGATATTATCACTAGATTCATAATAAGCTTTGGGGCATTTTAAACTTCTATGACTAGAAATCAGTTTGATTTAACTCAGGTTAAGGAAATAGACAAATCTTGGTGGATTTTTTTTTCTTTTGGCTTTTCTTTCTTTTAAAACAAATAACAAAATGACAAATCCAAAATTTGAGACATCTGGATGTTTCTCATCATGTGGCTTAAACATCTGCATTTTTTCACTTCTCATCCAGATGTTTTGGTCTTATGTAAACCTAGCTAAAGCGAAGGAGAATATCAAGCAATCATCTGGGGACTTTGATTAACATGGACAGCAAATCCGAATAATCCATGTTCTGAGAGTCCTGTTTTTTGTCTAGCTCAGAACACAGTACTAATGAGGTCAAAGTTACTGTAGGTTTGTTCCTTGTATGGACCAGTTAGCTCTGATTTGTTCCATGACCACAGAATGCACCTCAAGCCTCAGCCAACTGTCTGGAAAAAGAGTGTCCTTGGTCCTACAGACAGTCATGGATGAAACTGAATAGCCAGTCTCTACTAATTGGAAAGTAAAATGAAAATGCATTTTCATGGATGGTGGGTCAGTGGTGTCATTTTTGTATAAATATAATTTTGATTATTATATTAACTTATGTAGTGCCTGTTTTTTGTCAAACACTGTTCTTAGTACTTTACGTGCATTAAATCATAATTTTTGTTCACAACAACTCTGTGTCCATTATTATTATTCTCATTTTTTAGGTGAGGAAATAGGTGTACAAAAGGTTAAATAATTTGCCCAAGATGAAAATGGATGGCATTCATACTTTTCTGTTCATGTTACCACCTTCTCTCTGTCAAGAAGATCAGAGAGTACTCACAATGTATTATTGACTGTTTAGAAAATGTATCAAATCAGGAGAGAAACTTGGCTATTTTTGCATGGTGAATTCTTTGGTGGACCTGTTACTGTGGCATGCTTTTGCCTAGTAAAGGAGGCTAATCTAATTCCTATTCTTCTACCCAATATATTTATAGGCATAAAAGTACCCTTTGCAAAAAAGAAAGGCAATGTTTTTGTTGGCAATAAGTCAGTATATAAAGCATATATTTAGGAAACAGGACTATGTGGTTAGAAGCAATGAACTACATTGGGTGGCCACATAGAACTAAACTGTCTAAATGCTCTGAGGAAGAATGATTTGTTTGACTGGAAAAATGCTTAGGAAACTTTGATCTCCAACCACAAATTGACTTACAATCCTAAAATTTAGACCTGGACAGGGTGTAAAGAGATCATCTATTTTTCTTTTCTTTTTTTAAAATTGGAAACAATAAATTACTTCTTGGAAGAAGCAAATGAAAAAAATTCCTCTTATATTTTTAAGGACTCCAGGAATTGAAAGTTCACAGATGCTCTCAAATTTATTTGTCCACTTATCAAGAAATATGATGTGAGCACCTACTCTTGTGACCAGTACTGTTACATATGCTTGGACTATAACAAGGAATGAGACGTGACCATTGATCTTCACAAACTCTTCATCTAGTCTGGTGTTTTCTGCTTTAGCGAGTGAAAGCTCTCCTTCCTATAACTTTCCTGCCTATTTTTGTTTCATTTTCTAGCATTATGGAAAAGAATTGCTCAACATCCTGCTAATGGAGACTGTGTTCATTAAACTACATTTCCTTTTCCTTCTGGGCAAATTGCTAGACTAAATTTCCTACCCCTTAAACTCTCTTCCCCTCTCCCTCCTCATGATATGTGAGTAGTTTTTATGGGCCATTTGGTACCAACTTCCGTGCCCTCTTTCTTTACCAATCTACTAGCTTAATATTAATAGAATTCCTTGGAGCTAAAGGAGATCAGAGAAAGAAAATGGAAAAACCCTATCTTGACTGTGGAGCACAGCCTCTGTTCATAATCCATCCAATACTTATTGAACTGATTTGAGGAAACATTATATGCAGGATTTGGGTTGTTATCCTCAACAACAGTTATCTATTCTTAATAATACAATGTCCCTTATAAAATTTTTTCATAATTTAAAAGATGGAAATCACTCTGCCTTCAATTTTGATGAAAATTTGGTTCCTTGTGTTCAATACTTACATGGTTATCAATACTCTACTGTTCGTTACAGATCCACCATTTGCACCCCCTCCCACCATTTCAACACACTTCAATTCAGCTAAGTTCAGTTGCTCAGTCATGTCCGACTATTTGCGACCTCATGAATCGCAGCACGCCAGGCCTCCCTGTCCATCACCAACTCCCGAAGTTCACTCAGACTCACGTCCATCAAGTCGGTGATGTAATCCAGCCATCTCACCCTCTGTCGTCCCCTTCTCCTCCTGCCCCCAATCCCTCCCAGCATCAGAGTCTTTTCCAATGAGTCAACTCTTCGCATGAGGTGGCCAAAGTACTGGAGTTTCAGCTTTAGCATCAGTCCTTCCAAAGAAATCCCAGGGCTGGCTGATCTCATTCAGAATGGACTGGTTGGATATTCTTGCAGTCCAAGGGACTCTCAAGAGTCTTCTCCAACACCACTGTTCAAAAGCATCAATTCTTCAGTGCTCAGCCTCCTTCACAGACCAACTCTCACATCCATACATGACCACTGGAAAAACAATAGCCTTGACTAGATGGACCTTTGTTGGCAAAGTAATGTCTCTGCTTTTCAATATGCTATCTAGGTTGATCATAACTTTCCTTCCAAGGAGTAAGCATCTTTTAATTTCATGGCTGCAGTCACCATCTGCAGTGATTTTGGAGCCCCCAAAAATAAAGTCTGACACTGTTTCCACTGTTTCCCCATGAAGTGATGGGACCAGATGCCATGATCTTCGTTTTCTTAATGTTGAGCTTTAATCCAACTTTTTCACTGTCCTCTTTCACTTTCATCAAGAGGCTTTTTAGCTCCTCTTCACTTTCTGCCATAAGGGTGGTGTCATCTGCATATCTGAGGTTATTGATATTTCTCCCGGCAATCTTGATTCCAGCTTGTGTTTCTTCCAGCCCAGTGTTTCTCATGATGTACTCTGCATAGAAGTTAAATAAGCAGAGTGGCAATTTACAGCTTTGACGTACTCCTTTTCCTATTTGGAACCAGTCTGTTGTTCCATTTCCAGTTCTAACTGTTGCTTCCTGACCTGCATACAAATTTCTCAAGAGGCTGGTCTGGTGGTCTGGTATTCCCATCTCTTTCAGAATTTTCCACAGTTGATTGTGATCCACACAGTCAAAGGCTTTGGCATAGTCAATAAACCAGAAATAGATGTTTTTCTGGAACTCTCTCGCTTTTTCGATGATTCAGTGGGTGTTGGCAATTTGATCTCTGGTTCCTCTGCCTTTTCTAAATCCAGCTTGAACATCTGGAAGTTCACGGTTCACGTATTGCTGAAGCCTGGCTTGGAGAATTTTGAGCATTACTTTACTAGTGTGTGAGATGAGTGCAATTGTGTGGTAGTTTGAGCATTCCTTGGCATTGCCTTTCTTTGGGACTGGAATAAAACCTGACCTTTTCCAGTCCTGTGGCCACTGCTGAGTTTTCCAAATTTGCTGGCAATTTGAATGCAGCACTTTCACAGCATCATCTTTCAGGATTTGAAATAGCTCAATTGGAATTCCATCACCTCCACTAGCCTTGTTCGTAGTGATGCTTTCTAAGGCCTACTTGACTTCACATTCCAGGATGTCTGGCTCTAGGTGAGTGATCACGCCATCGTGATTATCTGGGTCGTGAAGATCTTTTTTGTACAGTTTTCTGTGTCCCATTTTGCTCTTGTGAACATTGTCTACTTTCTCTGTTTTTTCTTTCATTTATTATCTCTTTAAATTGAAGTATAGCTGATTTACAATATTGTGTTAGTTTAGGTATACAGCATAGCAATTCATATATACATATATATGTGTGTGTGTATACGTGTGTATAGATCTATGTGTATATATATAATCTTTTCCATTGTGGTTTATTACAGGAAATTGACTATAGTTCCTGTGCTATACAGTAGATCTTTCTTGTTTATCTGTTTTATATATGATACCTGTATCTGTGAATCCCATATTCCCAATTTGTTTCTTTCCCCACTTTTCCCTTTGGCGACTGTAAGTTTGTTTTGTATTTCTGTGGATTTGTTTTATAGATAAGTTCATTTGCATTATTTTCAAATTCCACATATAAGTGATAATATGCAATATTTGTCTTTGTCTGACTGACTTTGTTTAGTATGATAATCTGTAGATCCATCCATGTTTCTGTAAATGGAATTATTTCATTTTTTATGGCTAATATTCCAGTATATGTGTATATATATACATTCCATTATACACACACACACCCTACAGCTTCTGTTTCCATTCATCTGTTGATGTGCATTTAGATTGCTTCCATGTTTCCATGTCTTAACTATTGTAAATAGCGCCACTATGAACATTGGGGTGGCTGTATCTTTTCTAATATCTTTTATAGGTTTTGAGAGTTCTGGATATATGCCCAGGAGTGGAATTACTGAATCAGGTGGTTATTCTGTTTTTAGATTTTTAAGGAACATCTGTATGGTTTTCTATAGTGCCTATACCAATTTACATTCCCACTAACAGTGTAGGAGGGTTCCCTTTTCTTCACATCCTCTGCAACTTTTATTGTTTGTAGATTTTTAAAATATAAATTTATTTATTTTAATTGGAGGTTAATTACTTTACAATATTGTATTGGTTTTTTCATACATCAGATTTTTTTGGTGATGGCCATTTGACTGCTGTAAGGTGATAACTCACTGTAGTTTTGATTTGGATTTATCTAATAAACAGCAATGATGAACATCTTTATATATGCCTGTTGTTCATCTGTATGTATTCTTTGGAGATATGTCTATTTAGGTCTGCCCATTTTTTGATGGTTTTGTTGTTGTTGTTAAGTTGTATGAGCTGTATGTATATTTTGGAAATTAAGTCCTGGTCAGTTGCAATGCTTGCAAATATTTTCTCCTAGTCTGTATATTGTCTTTTTGTTTATGGTTTCTTTTTCTGTGCAAAAGCTTTTAAGTTTGATTAGGTTCCATTTGTTTATTTTGCTTTTGTTTATATTGCCTTGGGAGACTGATGTCAATGGCACCCCACTCCAGTACTCTTGCCTGGAAAATCCCATGGACAGAGGAGCCTGGTGGGCTGCAGTCCGTGGGGTTGCTAGGAGTCGGACACGACTGAGAGGCTTCACTTTCACTTTTCACTTTCACGTATTGGAGAAGGAAATGGCAACCCACTCCATTGTTCTTGCCTCGAAAATCCCAGGGATGTGGGAGCTTGGTGGGCTGCCATCTATGGGGTCACACAGAGTCGGACACGACTGAAGCAACTTGGCAGCAGCAGCAGCAGCAGGGAGACTGATGTAAGAAAATATTGCTATGATTTATGTGAAAGAATGTTTTACCTATGGTCTTGTATAGGAGTTTTATGTTATTGTGCCTATATTTAAGTCTTAAAGCCATTCTGAGTTTATTTCTGGGCTCTCTATTCTGTTCTACTGATCTCTATGTCTGTTTTGGGGTTTTGTGCCTATATCACTGTTTTGATAACTGTAGCTTTGTAGTATTGTCTGAACTCTGGAGGGGTTATGCTTCCAGCTTTTTTCTTTTTCCTCAGGGTTGCTTTGGCAATTCTGAGTCTTCTGTGGTTCCATATACCTTTTAGGATTATTCTAGATATGTACAAAATTATAATGGGTAATTTGATAAGGATTGCAATAAATCTGTAGTTTTCTTTGGGTAGTATGTCTATTTTAACTATATTTTTCCAATCCAAGAGCATGGGATATCTTTTCATTTTCTTGAATCATATTCTGTTTCTTTTATCAGTATTTCATATTTCTCAGCGTATGTCTTTCATCTCCTTGGTTAGGTTTATTCCTAGGTATTTAATTTTTTGTGTTGTGATTTTAAATGCAACTTTTGTTTTACTTTCTTCTAATATTTTATTGTTAGTGTAAAGAAGTACAGTAGATTTCTGTATATTAATCTTATATCCTGCTACCTGCTGAATCCATTTATCAGTTCTAATAGATTTTATATGGAACCTTTCAGTCAGTTCAGTCACTCAGTTGTGTCCAACTCTTTGCAACCCCATGGACTGCAGCATACCAGTTTCCCTGTCCATCACCAACTCCCAGAGTTTACTCAAACTCATGTCCATTGAGTCAGTGATGCCATCCAACCATCTCATCCTCTGTCAATCCCTTCTCCTCCTGCCTTCAATCTTCCCAGCATCAGGGTCTTTTCAAATGAGTCAGCTCTTCACATCAGGTGACCAAGGTATTGGAGTTTCAGCTTCAACATCAGTCCTTCCAATGAACACCCAGGACTGATCTCCTTTAGGATGGACTGGTTGGATCTCCTTGCAGTCCAAGGGTCTCTCAAGAGTCTTCTCCAACACCACAGTTCAAAAGCATCAATTCTTCTGCACTCAGCCTTCTTTATAGTCCAACTCTCAGATCCATACATGAGTACTGTAAAAACCATAGCTTTGACTAGATGGACTTTTGTTGGCAAAGTAATGTCTCTGCTTTTTAATGGAGTCTCTAGGGTTTTCTATACAGAGTATCATGTCATCAACATATAATGACAATTTTACCTCTTCCATTACTATTTGGATACCTTTTATTTCTTTTTCTTGTCTGATTTGCCTTAGTTAGGACTTCTGATACAATGTTGAATAGAACTGGTTGAGTGCCCATCCTTGTCTTATTCCAGAATGTGGTTTGTCATAAATGAATTTTATGTTCCCACTACACCCACTATAGCAAGAGTTTTAATCATGAACTGTTATTGAATTTTATCAAATGCTTTTTCTGCATCTATGTGGTTTTTTTCCATTTGTTGATTTGCATATGTTGAACCATTCTTGTGACCCTGGAATGAATCCAATTTGATCGTGGTGTGTGATGATCTTTATGTGTCATTTGATTTGATTTGCTAATATATTTTTAAGGATTTTTACTTCCATATTCATCAAAGATAATGTTTTTTTTTTTTCTGTTTTAAAACTCATGGCAAACAACCCCAATCTCTGCCTCCTAGTTTCTTCTGATTGAATAACTTCAATGTCTTTAAGATCATATATATATATTTTTTTACTCCAAGATGAGGTGAAGAATTTAAATAGAATCAGAAGATAAGATATAAATGATCAAATTCCATCAATTTCTTCTTTAAGATTTTGTGATTATGCTCAGTGGAGTGAATGCAATTATTTGTTCCTCTAAATAAGGTTTGCTGATGTACTTTGCTTTTCCTACCAAATATTCTCCTAGAAACACGAAGTTTTTTCCAGTAGCAAATATACCTATTGTTGAGGGGTCTCTATTCTTGTCCTTATAGGGTGCTCAGTTAAGAAGGTAAGTTAAATACTCTAAAATAATTCCTTTGATACAGCTAAATTTCTTGATCCTTGGAGTCTTTATTGACTGTGTTTTTTTCTTCATTTTTTCACATCACCACATCCTGCCTATTCTTCTTTATCCTCAGATTTGCTTTTTTGGGGAGTATCCAGAACACCATTCTCCATCTCATCACCTCACACATGGACTATGACAACAGCCCCTCAACTGGTCTCCCTGACACTTTTCCCCTCCATCTACTTCTTCTTACCAGATACATGTTCCAGAGATTCTCCCAGCCTTATTTTTTTATTATGCACTCACACAGACTTCTGCTCTTGCTAGCCAAATTTGCTCATCAGCTAAATAAGACTTTCTTATTTTCCCCTCAGTCTTTATATATGCTATCCTGCACATTTGGGAAATTGCCTTTTTTCACCTCTTGTTCCCCCTATTCCAAACTTACCTCTTGCATAGTTCAAGACTGAATCACCCCACCTCACTTATAAGCGCTACATGTATATTGTTAATTGTTCTACTTGGACTGTATTTTGCAAATAACATTTTCTTCCTGCATTTGATGTGTAAACTAATTGAGAACAGGGACTTCAGTTTAAAAAAAAAAAATTTCTGTTTTGCTTTTTGTAGTGGACAGTACATGGTGGGCACAATTGACTTTACTAATATCTGGGGAAATATGCTTGATTAACTAGCAGTGAGCATTTGGAAAGATAAATTTTGATGGTTGCAGGTGATTTTGCAAGTTCTGATCTCACAATAATTAAACAGAGTGCTGAATAACTTTCTTAAATTGCCTATGGTTAATTTCAGTTCTAAAAATGACAAATTTGATATGAAAGAGTTTGAAGTGAATTATTGCTTATCAAATATCCCCATATATTCATCAGAGTGCCTTAATGTTCAACACTGTGACCTCCTATCAAACATCTTAGAACAAAAATGCATGAGTAATAGAGCAATTTGAGTCAAATAGTTTTCAAAATTAAATTCTCTCCCAGAAAAGAGCAACAATTTCAAGTGTTCAAACTTAACTGGACACTATGAAACTGTTTTCTGTCTTAACTTCACTCTCTGATTTTATCAGATCACTACCTCACCTTGGGAAATGAATATAAGGAGTGTAAAGATTTATACGTGCAATTTTCAGGATATTTCCCCCAGTCATTATTTAATTTTCTAGAAAATGCTTGGTGAAAGCCAACTAATTTATTTAAAAATAAAAACCTCTGGTTTTAAGCATTAACTGCCCTTTGGCATTTTATTTTTAAATAAATTAGTTGGCTTTCACCTAAGCCCTTCAAACCACCAAGAATGTTAGGGAATGTCCTCCTTTTTTCTTGCCATAATTTCCTTCCTTCTCACAAGCCATTTTCTATATTGTACAGAGTTATAGGATACGACTCATTTCCATGTGCTCTCGAAAATCCTCTATAAATTTCTTTCAGAGTCTCCATAGTTGTATTGGAGAACGTAGATTGCCAATCCTGCCATGTGTCATCCTTTGTTAAATTGTAATGATGTACCTGTTGTCCATCCCCTGGTTATTATTAATGCAGTTTTCCTATGTATCTATTGTTTTCATGCATTTCTCATTTGTCTCATAGTTTGTGACATTTTCAGAATTTTCACCTTAAAATAGCCTCAGTTTTAAAAATTATGTATACTGTTGAAGGATGAGCTTTATAAATTTGTTATAAATGTATAGAAACTAGTTGCAGCAGTATTTTTCTAAATTTCCAAAATCCATTTCAGTGAAAAAATGAAAAGAAAAAGTTTCCCACTGTGAAAACAATTGGAAGAATGCATCATGTTCTAGACTAAATACTTATTATGCCAATAAGGGTTATATCTTTTAAAAATTCTCAGATGAAAATTGAATTTTGAATTGCCATCTAGAAATAAATTTTTATAGATAGTGTACACATTGGTTCCTGAAAATGGTAGAAAAGGGTTCTTGTCAAGTTCCCTAACACAAGTGTGAATGCTCTGTTTTTGAGTACCTACTTGTAGTGAAAGGACACATTGTGGCCAGCCAACTCAAATTGCTACCCACGTTTAATCATTGTAAATAAAGGAAGCAGAGAGACCCATGTTATATTTTCAGAACTGGCATGCTCAATACAGAACTATTAGTTTAAAAATACCACTGAACATTCTATTTGAATTAATCTAGACTTCTGTGAAAAACAAAATAATAAAAAGTACAATTGGTCACTTAAACATATACTATTTCATGCAGGTTATTAACTTAGTAACTACACATATTAATAAAGAACAATGAGAGTAAATACAACTTTGTAACACTTGGCAAACAGTTCAGAATTGATAAATTTCCATTTTGAAATACCTATAGTTTCTACAGAAGCAAAATCACCTTTCTCAGTGGAAAAGAATGTATCTATGAAACACCTATGTGTTGAACATTACTTTTTAAAGGAGCAACTAATTGTCCCAGTGTGAAATGAACAGATATCACTCCTAAGGTTTCATATACTGTTTGTGCATAATGCATTTTCCGAGCATCTGGATATAGATAAGCAACAGAAAAACAAGTACTTTGAACAAAACCCATGGATTATAGGGAATCAATCATGTAAAGAGGTTGAAATAACTAATAAAAACATATTACCTAATGTTCTCTTAAACATTTGTGTTTCACAGTTACCAGGACTGGGAAAATTCTTAATTTTTACACACTGTGTACACTTGTCCTTGTTTATATTTGCCCCCAAACATGATGTAAGAACCATACGCAAAATGCCAGAGTGAACCTTAATTAATTGACCCCCACAGTAATCTTTGTGGACAGCACACCAAAGTTCATTAGAAATAACACAAAGAAGTAATTCACAATAAATACTAGAATAGGGGCACATTCCTTACAGCAAATCCATAAGATTTTAGAATATTCACAGGGATTTTCTGATATGGTACAATCACAGTCACAATGTGAGGGTAAAGAAGTTTAGTCTATAAAATATACTCTTTGAAGCACCAAGAACAGAGATACTTCTGAAGGAGCCTTGCACACATGGCCAAGCAGATATTGTGTATATTCAGAACAGTCAGTTTCACAACTACCTTTCAGATGAGAATCATTGCAATTGCTTCTCGACCTCTAGTAAACTTGAATCATTTAGCACGTCATCTGTGAATATTGCTGTCACTTGTTTTCTACTGCTGACACTTGCAGTCAATATTTATTTAAATTCAGACTCCAACGGTATTGCAAAAAAGGAAGATGTGAGCATCTTCATGTAAAACTTATAGCAAGTCAAGAGATCATTTGGAAAAAATCCAAATCTGAATTTGTTAGCAAACAATAAAATGCCTAACTTAAAATGTGTTTTCAAATTTGTAAAACTTTGTTAATAGGGTAAAAAGCTGTAAGGTTTGTTCAACATCATTCTAAAAGAGCTAACAGCCTATCTATTCATTTGCTTAAGAAATGCACGTTGTTTACCTACCTACCAGTTTGCCTACAGAAAATGTGCTTGCCTAATAAAACTAAAAGCTGTCATCATGCACTGTTGATTTAGTATACAGAAGTTGTCCATTGTGTTGAAGAAGTTCTAAACGTATCAACCACATTTTTTTCTTAACTGATCTTCCTCTACATACAATCTTCCAGTTAGGATGTCTCAACACTTCTTTCTTGATAACTCCTGATTTTCAGTTACTCTATAGAAGTTCTCGTTTCCTCTTAAACTTAGTTCAGAATTTTCAAATTCAATTAAAGTCTTTAATTTTTTCTTCTTTCAAATACTATGTGAATACTGAAATATTCATAAATATGGAGAATATAGCTTACCTACCAAACTTGCAGTCTAAGCAGTATCATAAAATCTACTCTAAAACAATAGAATTTAATTTTTTTTTCTTTTAAGGAAGAAATCAAAACTGTACATTGGAACAAGGTACTATACTACAAAAGCAGGTCCTTCTATCCCCCCCCACTATTCTGGAAATGTAAACAAAAATTAGATACAAAAGTGATTTCTGTGCGGTTTTCTTTGAACACTTTTTCAGCACCTCAATGTTATTAGGTGTACTTTTTGCTTGGTATAGGAGAAATTTTGTATGCACGCATAGCTGTTCAGAGGACTGCAGATTTTCCACTACCAAATATCACTGGTGAAGCTATACTCTTTGGATGATAAAGGTAGCAGGGAACTGTTCCTGTGAAATTCCTGGGTATCTTTCAGGGCGTTGTTAAGGGGTAGCTGTCCATTGAGTAGTGTCAGAGGCAGGTTACAGTAAGTGTGGTGGTTGCCTAAGGAAGGTACTGGCAAGGTGGTGGTTGGCATCTCTTGTTTATAACCTCTGCAACAATGCCTCATTTGCATCGAATCTGGATGGTGGAAATCTGGGAGATCAGCTTGAGATGACACCAGAGAGGCCGAGGTATTGGTCATGGCAATAGAGGGTATAGGCTGGAGCTCTCCAAAGAGTCCTTGTTCTGCAGAGTCCAGAACATGGCACCGAGAAAGCATTTCTTTTTTCTTGGTGGGCATTTCATATACTAAGTGCTTCCAAAACTTAGAATTTAATTTGCTGCTCTTGGGTCCCTTCCACTTGATCAGGGACAGAACTTTGATGCTGCGTTTTAGTGATTCCACCTCCTGGCAATTCACCTTTCCTTTTAATTCTGTACATTCAATCAAAATCACTTTGATTTCTCCACTGACTAGCATATTATGGAGTCTGCTTTCCAATTCGAAAATACTCCATCCTCGTCTGAGAATATAGTCTGGAGTTAGCACGATAATAAGTCTTCTGCTTTGCTCAACACATCTTGTGAGATCTTCAACGTAGGCTACAAATCACAGAAAGAGAGAAAGAGTAAAACAAAGACATTCCCAGCCTTTAAAGCAGTAGGTTTGCATTCTAGTATAGCAAAGACCCAGTCTTTCACTAAGGTACATCATCTTTTCTTTTCTTGTATTGCACACTCAGAAAGCTCATTACCAAAAAAAAAAAAAAAAATTCTAATACTTTTCTTTCCCCTCACCATTACTTACAGTGTTTTAGCTAATATAAACTGACTTCTTCAGAGCTTAGGTGTATTTCAGTTATTTTTATTTACTGAATCACTGAATTCAAGACAAGCCTTCAGGCTAGTACTCTAAGTGAACAATCAGCGGGTTGATGAAGAGAGAAATGGGGCCTTTTAATGAAGGTCACTGTATTTATGGCTTTGGTTTGCTTTTCCTCCAGTTTCCAACTACTAAACAAGTAAGGGGGTCTATGTACATAATTTATATGTATTACATTATACTTCAAAGATAATTATGAGAGAGATGGTGGAAAACCTCTCCTAAAAGAGGTTGTTTAATAGCTCCTAAAATAGCTTGTTTCTCAGAATATTTTCTGTTATTTGCAACCTTAGGTTCTCCATTTTGTTCTTCAAATATGGAGATAGGGAAGTGGTGTGTGTGTGTGCCCATGAGTTTAATTTGAACCAGCTGCTCTTTGTTCAGAGGAGGAGTGAGGGGTGGAGTTGGAGAATGGGGGATGGTGTGGAATGATCAGTATAGGAGGAGGAGTCTATCAGCTGAGCAGTCTTTGCTCTACTTTGTGGGAAAATTCTGAAAGTAAGGTGAATAAGTTATGGTCTTTTCCTAGTAGAAAAGCACTCAACTAACTCTAGGTTTGTTTATCCCATGGAATAATCCTTTTGCAACCAGGCTTCCCGAAGCCTTATCCGCCAAAAAGGGAAACACACACATGTGTTAACAAATGGAGACTTGGACACAGGTGCTGTAAGAGCGAGCTGTCTTTACTAAGCAGAGCACGAGGCCTTGTCTAATGTACAGTGCCCTCTAGCAGAAGCAGTGCTTACAGAAGCATAGCAACATTTGTCACTACAAATCTGCCCAAGGTTACAGACTGCTTTCAGGGTGTCACGTCCAGTACATAATGTGGGGCCACCAAGCAGTTCAGTGCAAGTCACTCGAAAAGAGAAACTTATTTTACAGATGCATATTTTTACAGATGATTTCTCTTTCCCAGGGTTTTATTTCTACCGTTTGGCAGCAAGAACACTTTCACAAGTGAAAAAGAGCAAACTCTCTCTACACCCTACAGATAAACAACTTTTTGAGAGGTACACAGAGAATTGCCCATTTAACAAATTGTTAACTACTGTTTTGCTTGTTACTTAATACATTTCAGGACTTTCTCATGCACTAGTTACAGAGACTGTATCTGAGGTGAGAAGGCAACTTCTAAGTGGGGAGGGAACCCCTGAAGAATTTTATTAAAATTAACCCCTTCAGAATTTTATTTTAGAGGTTATGTTTTTAAAAAACAGCATTGAAATCTGCACAAAGTAAAAATGAAAACAAAACAAAAACACCACATAAGTAGCAATGGGGAATTTATCACTCTGTCATTTAGAGAACTGGTGAAACAATGGAAGGAAAGGTAGAAAGTTTCAATAGAGTGGAAAAATATTATCCCAATGTATCAACAGCTCTGACTCTTCATTTTCTTCCTTTCTTTCTGCTCCCAAAAAGAAAGAAGTTATGTGGGAAGCTTCATCATTAGAAGTTGAATCTGTAAGATATAGTAAAATAAACTATCATGCATCTTTCCCATTATTCTTTTCACCTTTCCTCCAAACAAAACAAAAACCCAAGCCAGAATCATGGTATAAGTGCAGGAGTCCATGAAAACACAATTTTATCAGATTATGTATGAGTTAATTGTTATTTTTACAGAATTCTTTACAAAATGATTTCCTGAGGGGTTATCCCAAGTAGTATTCTTCCCTCATTAATTGTAGCTTTACATTTAATTCTTAAAAATTTATCTGTACAAACTTTGTCATAGCACATTTGTCACAGAAATGATACCTATATAAACAACACTATTTCTATGTGTTGGGATGTAGCTTAATTTACTTTTTAACTATACTTTAAAAAACAAAGGTAAAGCTATACACATTTCTATCTCCTTAAAGAAAATGACAGCTCAAGCATTCACAGTCATAAGAGAAACAACACACGCACACACTAATAAATTTGATTGGGATGTCATGGGCTTTGACTGTGGGCTTCCCAGGTGGCTCAGCAGTAAGGAACCTGCCTGCCAATGCAGGAGACGCAAGAGGCGAGGATTCAATCCCTGGGTTGGGAAGATCCCCTAGGGAAGGAAATGGCAACCTACTCTAGTCTTCTTGCCTGGAAAATCCCATGGACAGAGGAGCCTCGGGGGCTACAGTCCATGGGGTCGCAAAGAGTCCCCAGAAATGACTGAGCACACTCGCACATAGACACAAGTTTTGGCTTTATTATCCTTTTTCTCTTTTGGGGCAGGGAACAGGATACAATTTTTGCCCCATTAATATGGTTCTCCCCCTTCACTTGTCTATTATACTTTGCTATTTGACAGTTAAGCAGAATGCAACATTTAGGGCTTGAGGGGCTTCTTTGAGATTAATTAGGCAGAACTTGCATTTGCCCCCAGAAGGAATGCCTGTCAAGAGGAATCCCACTACACTCAGCTGCACGGGGTGTGAGTGTTGAAGGGAACCTTGGAGAGAGGGAGTGGTCCCTTTCTCCAGCATACTACACTGGCTCTGCTTATCCTGGCAAAGCCTAGTGGAGAGTTGAGGCAACCATCCAGATAATTCCAGCTGAAAACCTGCTCTGGAAGAAAAAAAGGTCTGAATTATCCTGGTTTGCCCTATATATACATTAATCATATGCCCTGGAGTCAGTCAGTCAGTACATCTAAATTTTCCCTGGGTAGACACAGCCCAAGTGTCCCAAAGAAAACACAAGCCACTTTCTTGGGCCCCGAATTTCGTGTTCCATTTCACTTGGTGAAAAACCAAGTGGAAGTTTTCAGATGTGAAGCCCACATTTCACTTCTTGGGATGCTGATCAGTGGCTGGGCAGCAATCTCAATATTTGAAAGCAGTTGGGGAGGTGCCTCTAAGAGCTGTCTGGCTCTAAAGAAAAGAAGGAGAAACTGGGCCCTCACTTCCATATTCTGGCCTGCGCTCTCTGTTTTTCTATGTTCTTTCTTTTTCTCACCCATTTGCTCCTCTTTCTTTCACCCTTTCATCTTTTTCCTTTTCCTGTCCTGTCTCTCCTGTCCTTCTACCTCCCTCTTTGCCTTTTTTCTCAATTCCCCTTCTGACTCTCCCTTCCTCTTTTGCTTACCTCTATTTGCCCTGTTTCTCCCCTCCTTCCTTAGTCTTTGCTTTCTGTATCTTTGTCTTTGGGAAGAACAAACAAGGAACTAGACATCATGAAAGGAATACTAAATTAGCAAGGGACCCAGCAGGTAGAGTTAACAATATTTTTTACTTGCTAATCTTTATCCAGGGAGTTGTTGCTGGCTCCTATGCATTAAGCGTACAAAAGAATTTTCCCCAACCCCTGGAGTTGCATGTCTGCATCCAACGACTGGGAATTGGAGCCTGATCCATTAGGACCATGCCCTGTTTTTGTATGGCCTCTGAGCTAAGAATGATTTTTTAAAACATTTTACAGGGTTAAAAAAAATAAGAATATGATGCAACAGAGACCATATATGACCCACAAAGCCTAAAATATTTATTCTGTGAGCCTTTACAGAGAAAGGCTGCCACCCCTAAAGTAGAGACCCATCAGGATGTTTAGGTTTGGAAAAGTTCCAAATAAACTAAGCAGAAAACAGGTATCAAATTAAGGCATTGCTGGTCCTCAGCTAGTGTAGTCCCTGACAGGCAGTGGTGTTTGCCATGGTAGGGCCGTGGTTTTGTGTGAGACATGCTAGAATCCTTCAGGAGCCATTTAAAAAAGTTTCTTACCATGAAGAGATAATGAAGACATTTTTTTAAAAAAATTCCTAAATTCACAGCACACACAAATACTTGCTGAATCTTGCCCTGACTTGTTCAGGCAAATTTAGCAACCAAGTAGCAGGAATCCCTTAGAAGACTATTTTTTCCACATAAAAATATAAAACATCCCTTAAATGAAAGGACATTAAGTTATTTCTTTGCAAATTTTGAAGTAACTTAACAACGACAGAATAAACTATGGGTGGCTGTGTCTGACAGCCTTCTGCTTCTCTAAACAAGGCTATGAAACCACAGTAGATATGAAACAAAGCTATTACACTTAACCTATTTGTGATCTTCACAATTTTGTAAAGAAAAAAATGGGCAGTTGTATAAACCAAAATTCCAGTGTATTTAGAAAAGTCGAATTCAATCTACAAAAGTTGAAAACAGAGACACTTAGAATCAAAGCAAAAAAGTAAACTGAAAGAAGAAATAAAAGTACAAAATAGAATCAGGAAGAATATAATGGCAGCCCCAAGAAGTTTCTTTTAATGGGGTGTGTATACTTTTCCCAAAGAACTCAGTACTCCTAAATGCCAGGCTTTAAATCTACTCTGGATATAGGCAGAAGCACAAGGAGAAAACATTCTTATGCATAAATTTCTATGTGGTCTTGCTACTACCTACTATCCACTTGATTTATCAAACTAATTAATTATAAATTATTTTTGTGCTGACACTGCTGCTTATGTCAGAATCATTATCAGGGGTAGTAGGCATATTAAAAATTAAAAGACAAGTACTTAGTCTGTAGGTAAAAGCATAATTTATTACTTAGTTTCAAACAATAGAATCTTGGTAGGCTTATACTCACAGCTATGTATATCTAAAATCAGTTAAACAGACAAATCATTAGGGTGAGATAGGCTGTGTCAAAATTGATAATATTCTACTAATTTTAGTGAATACTACATAACAAATAGCTATCAGCAATGACATTTATTAAACCTATAGATTCATATATCAAAACTTAAAATCAAGACAGTTTCTGACTGTCACTGAGATGGATCCACTCCTGTAACTGGTGGGGAGAAACCAGCAAAAATAATACAGGTTTCACATGTATCAAAGAACAAAATGTATTATTCAGCTCTATATATTTGGAAAAAGTTATTAGGCCTCTGGTATAAACAGAGGCATACAGTGAGGTACTTTATAATGTAGTCTCACTGAAAATACTACCTACATTTAAAATAATGATGCTTAATACTAACTTATTGAAAGAGTTACACAGGTTGACAACCTCACTCTTTATCTTGGCTGATGTGAAAACTTTCGGGTCTTGCTTCTGCCTCTGGCAGATGTAAGAATCTGTCTGTGTTGTCTGCCACAGAGATTGAGGCTACAAATTTTTTTATTTAGCCAGGTGTGTGTGAGGGGAGCAGGGGGCTTTCTAAACAGTGTGTAATATTACTTGCCCTACAAAAACCTTCCCTGCCCCCTCCTCCAAGTCCTTGACTTGATAGCTCATAGTTCATAGGGATAAAATTATTTTTGCCAGGATTCTTGTTTTCTATTGACTATTGTAAGGGTTCTAATTGATTTTGCTTAGTAAGCTGATCAACAGTTAACATGGATTTGTTGAGTCCTTGTGAGTGCAGGAAACCATGATGTATTTAGTTTTGACTTTGGAAGCTGCATTTTTGGTAATGAATCCTTTGCTTTTGCATTTCATCAATGGATGGACAGGAAGGGATGATGGTGGGCAGAATCTACTCTGGAATGTTGTCCATATTTCTGAATTGTTTTGCTTTTCTCTTTACCTCTTCACTGAGAATAGAGGTAGGTAATGGAACACCTTCAGAGAATACTGAAAGAAAGAAAATGTGGAGACTAGCAAACAAAGAGAGTCTGCAAAATGTCCTTCCCCTCCTTTTCTCTTTTACCCCCATGCCCTAAAATCTGTAGATTTGTCATTCGAATCAGTGCAGTCTTGATAAATATGGAAAAAGACAACTTGCTGCTTATATAGTATTTTCTGTGGTTCCTTTGGTACTTAAGACAATTTTATCTTGGTCTTCAACTCTTTTTTTAAGGTGTCTGTTATCCGTGCTTCCCCAAAAGTAGGTGCTCTGTTTCAAATTCTACACAACAGAGGCTTCCCTTTACCTCAAACTTTGAATGAAAAACCTCAGTCCATTGACCACAGTACTTTGCTGATCATATCGGATACAGTTTACAGTTCTCTCTCTCTAGACTCTAACATGAAGGGGTTGGTGGGCATATATAATTTTATTCCATGTGAGTAAATTGTATACAATGTGTTAAATTTCTATGATTGTGCACTTCACCCCTGCCTCACACTTTTTAGGTCACAGACATCAGATTGCCTGGAAAAGGATTTTATTACTCCCCAAGGACAATTTGCTTGAATAATGTCCAATATGTCCAGCTATTAGAGAAACTATTGGCAATGAGTAGTTACAAATCCATGTACAAAAATTTTTTTGCATGCCTCACTTCAGAAGCGACTAGGGATCATCTGACACCAGATGTATTCTCCAGTCATTTGTCATTTTCATGTCAGCACAATCACATGGCCATTAAAAAACTGAAGATTAGAATAGTGAGGAAGGCCTAGAAAATGCAAGAATGTAATCAGACATAATCATTTTTACCTTAAATTACTGAAGGAGTCCTAGGATTCTTGAGTGAGAGAAACAGAAAATTGGGCATGAAAATAAATGGAAAGACAATTTGATATTTGAAGCCAAATTCCTAAATATAATTTCAACAGACATGGCTGATCAACCATATGCCTGATAATATTTTTCATTCACTAATGTCTTTCTCTGGTGAAATAATGCAGGAATAACTCACATAGAGATCCCCATAGTCTTCCTATGGGTAGAAGAGGAAACAGCTAAAAGCTTTTGAAAGGCTTTTTTCTCTTTCATGTCCACTTAATCATCTATAGATTTTTCTAAAGCTTCAGCCAGAACTAGCTCAGTTTATAATTGTTTTTAAGTATTTCACATGTACTCTTAAGGATCCTGCTCACTTTCTCTTAAAAGGCAAACAAAAGCTACAGGATTTGGTTGCTTCTAATTTTAGTCTTAGAATGCTATTTTCTCCATTTGATCAGTTAAAAAACTTTTATATTTTTATGTTTTCTAAGCTCTGCAGAAACAGAGATAAGATGGACTCAAAAGCCTAAATGGTACTCATCCAAAAATGTCCCCAATCTCAGAATCTCAACTGCACAGCTGGGTTCTGTTGGTCACATGTCAGCTTCAGAGCACATCTGTTCATTCCTAAAGGATCCACTAGGCCCCATGAACACAATGTGCTCTGTGTATAGTACTTTACACCACAAAACCCAGCAGCTGCACGGGTGAGAAAATCTCTACTTCTCAAGTTTGTGTCTCTAGGCAGTTTGAGTAGGGTGTTTTCTATCTGGCTTTCTTTTGGTTGCCTGTCACTTCTGACATTCAGATGCCTGTTGGCAACAAAGCTGCTTTTGCTATTCTACTACAGATGTTTCTAGCCTGGGAAGAGACAGACCAAACTTTTACTGGAAAGTAGGAATTCTTGCCACATTCAGGCACCAAACCTGAGAAAACATAAGGAAGATTCTGGTCACAGGCTCAAGAATGGAAAGGTAGGTCACTGCCAGGAAAATAATGTCCAGATCTAAAGACTTCTAGTTTTAGCATTTAGGAAAAATATTTGTGCCAGATCTTCCCATCTGTGATGGTTCATGACGGCCAAGGGACACTTCCCTAGTAGGGCATGCAAGGAGGGTACAATTACATACACCTCACCTTGGAAAGTGACATCTTTACATTCAAGCTTCCTGAGAACTCATGGTCACGTGTGTGGGAGGTGGGGAGGAGCGAGGGAGGGGGAGGGGAGATAAGGTAAGGGAGACACATTCATGTACTTTTGAAACCATATGCATTGCAGAGATTTGTGTGTTGATGAGGTTGACTTGAAATAGCATGAGGGTGGTGAAAAATAAACTGAAGATACATCAAAAATGAAGGTGTTAAACATGAATGGGTTTGTGTAAAAAAATTCATTAGTTTGATTCATAGAAAATTATTGTTGTTGATCAAGAATGATATTATGAAGTCTGCTTTTATAATCCTCAAAGGCCTCAGTGCTGGTTTTTAGAGGAAGGAGCAGTCTTGGGGCAACATGTTTTAAATGAGATGTGAGGGACAAACACAGCTTATAATATTGTAACTAGTGCCCCCCCCACAGGAATGTGGCTATATTTATATAGCATAACCTGTTAGATCTGTACCAATGGCTGTGACTACAGACCATAGAAGCTTCTTTAATAACACATATACACTAAGTCCAAAATGTTCTACTCTGTCATTCATGTGTAAATCAAGTATATTATTCATATACTTCATTGACTTCCTGAACGCGTGCTAAAAATGCCAAGGAAAAACTCGTTAATCGTGACATGGTGACTGCTCAGCCAGCTCTGAAATGTTGATGGAAAGGAAAAATTGTCAAAGGGCCTTTTTAAGAACTTCTGCAGGTTACACTCGCAAATCGGAATTCAGAGAACATGAATTTTCTCATTCAGGAAGGAAGGATTAAAATCAAACCCCCTCCAGTGGTTGCATCTGAAAACTGCATAGTTGTCCCTTACTTGTAAAAGCAGCCTTCCTATGTACCACTGAGTACCGAGGATCCAACTCCCTGCTTAGTTTAATTGTTGTATCATCTCAAAAAATTAAAATGATCTTCTATGGACTATAAAACCTCTCTTCATCCTAATAACATCATCTTGGGTATTTTTATATTATGTTCTTTAAATGCCAGGATAAATAAGGCAACAATCTCCTATTATCCTTTATGTTGTGTATTACAGTCCTCAGTTAAAATCTTGTACTTTCATGCTAGGAAGTACAACTTGTATAAGCCTCACATCCCATGGTCAAGGAGGACATTCAGGCCTGTGTATGATACACCAAAACAACTAATCAATTTCGCCAGTCAACTAGCTGACTCATTGAGGTATAAACTATTCTACCACCTGTTTGGCTAAATTAACACAGCATGTTGATTCCATTGACCTGTCAAGTTATCAAAATAAACTGAGAGAATGAAGAAAACACAATTTGCAGATGCATCTCTCTTGCTCTCATGATCTCACTCTGGGTCTCATGGGTCTCAGTCGGACCCATGCACACTAGGTGCTGCTTTATATAATAAGCAAGCGTCCTCTATTGAGTCTCAGGTAAAGTGGTTCACCTGTGTTCCAAGTTGTCCCTATTTCTTTTCCTGATGTGCACAATGTTGAAGTATTGCTTTCTGGGTCAGAAGAAACATAATCAAAGTTGACATGTTCAGACATGAAGGGTGACATTTTTAAGTCACTTAGTGGGGTTGATAAAGACTGTCTATTGTGGCGCCAACAAATCTGTAATACAATAAGGCAGAAATTGAATCCACACTGAATCCTACTGAAGGTGACTTGGCATAGAATATAAATTCCACTTTGGTAATGCTATTATCTGAGTACAATTTAGGACACTATCTAAAAATTGATGTTGCAGAATTTTGATAGTTAACGAGATGCTCTTGGCAAAAAATGCAAAAAATGCATAGTAATCTAATGAATTAAACAAAAAATACTAAAGGGATATTTTTGATATTTCACTAATGATAAACCTCAACCTCTTGTAGATATTCTTTCTAATATCTGAAAAAAAATACACATTAGGACTGAGACTATTCCTGTGAATTACATTTTCTTTCCACAGAAAGCTCCTTTTTAGCTTTCTTATTCACTGGTTTAAGAGGCCTTTCAAGATACTGTCATGAAAATATTAAAACTTTTATTTATTTCCTTTCCTCTTGTCTTATACCAACACTATTAAAAAAATCAGCAAGCATCTATTTAGCATCTACTGAGCTCAGGTATTCTGTTAGATTATAACAGGGGTATATAGATGAATGAGAGACAGTCCTCGCCCTCATGGAGCTTATGATCTCTCTGAGAAGACAAGACATACATACGTAGAAAGCTACATATAAAAATAATACAAAATATCACAGGAATACAAAATTTATAGTCAAGCAAGTGATTATGCCCCATGTACTCTAGAGTTAGAGAAATCATCATGGAGTTTTCACAGAGGCAGTGATATGGAGAGGATAAATAGGCTTTGTAAAGGTACAGAAGGCTAACAGGAACAAAGGCATTGCAAGGACATACAATGTCCATGGAAGGCATAGTTTGGCTAGAGTATGGGAATGGGTAAGGGAAATGGCAGGAGAAAAATTTAGGAGACAAATCTGAGCTGGCACTAGACTGTACAAGTGTTTAGCTAAGGGTTAGTAGATTTAATCCTGTAAGAGATGGTGACGTATATAAGATTGTTGAATAGGGGAGAGACATGATGAAGGAGGTATACATATTAGTGGGAATAGATGGATGAGAGGGAAAATAGGGTAGGCAAGGAGTAATAGGCATGAGTAATAGGAATGAGTTGATTAGGGCCTATACTAGAATGGTAGAAGTCATCATGGAAAAGATACAAATGGACACTGGATTTGGGAGAGAGATACCAAAGAATCGAAAATAACTCTGAGGTCTCAGCATGTTCCTTGGGGCTCAATCAATGCAGAACTGGCATTTCAAGTCATGACAATGAAGGAAATTACAGAAAGAAAAGAGGTGAGGACTAAGGCAAGAAATCTGAGGAAGTCTTACATTTGTTGAAAGTAGTGTACCTGTAAATATTGTCTGGTTTCTTCCTATGAATGTGTAAGTGTGCATACTCACGTGCAAACCCAAACATATATAGAAATATATGCACGCTGAGAAAAAGTGATGAACAACCAAAACTCAGTTGTTTCAATTTGTTTCTTGCCAGTTAGTGATCATGGTGGACTTCTGATCACTGGAATTAACATTCCTGAGGAATAAATAATGATCTAGAGGAGAGAGAACCAAATAGATCTAGGTTCTAATTTCATCTCTACCATTTGCCAGCTGACTGATACTGGACTTCTTTCAGGTCTTATTTCCTCATCTGTAAGATGAAGATAATAGTGCCTGCTCTTAAGGATGGAATGAAACAACGTATCTAAAAATATTCCATATACAGTCAAGTACTGAAAATATAAGCTTTTTAATTTTGTTATCCCTTGTGTATAAATTACCATATTCTGATTTATGGTTACAGTTTACTTTCCTCTTCCCAGGGATGTTCATATACACATGCAAACTAATTCTAGCACTTTTAGTTTCCTGCAATGACATTTTAAGCTCTTTGAGGGTAGGGGCCATATCTTTTCTGTATTTATCTTATACTACCATGTACAATACTCTGAACAGTAAAAGGAAAAAAAATATATTTTTTTCTTGAACCTGAATTTATTCTGAAAGCTCAAATATAACTTTCAATATGTAGCATAACTGAAAAGTGGCACTCAAGCCCTCCCCATAGTCTAGAACTTCTTAAAAAGAATTTAAATACACAGTGAGGTGCCATACCCCATGGCCTCATACACATTTTAAAATTTATTTCTTTATTTTTTTAATTGGAGGATAATTGCTTTACAACATTGTGTTGGTTTCTTCCAAACGTCAACATGAATCAGCCATAGGTATCTGTATGCCCTCTCCCCTTTGACTTCCCTCCCACCTCCCACCCTATCCCACCCATCTTGGGTGTGTCCCTGCATCATACAGCAAATTTCCACTGCCTATCTGATTTTACACGTGGTCATATATATGTTTCAATGTTACTCTCTAAATTTGTCCCACTCTCTCCTTCCCCCTCTGTGTCCACAAGTCTGTCCTCTATGTCTGCATCTCCATTGCTGCCAAGCAGATAGGTTCATCAGTACCGTCTTTCTAGATTCCATGTATATGAGTTAATATATGATATTTGTTTTTCTCTTTCTGACTTACTTCACTCTGTATAATATCTACCATATTAGAACTGAGTCAAATGTATTCCTTTTAATGGCTAAGTAATATTCCATTGTGTATATGTACCACAGCTTCTTTTTCCATTCATCTATTGATGGACATCGAGGTTGCTTCCATGTGCTAGCTTTTGTAAATAGTGCTGCAGTGAACATTTGGGTACATGTGTCTTTCAGTTATTTTTTTTTTAAGTGGATTTTTCTGTAAATCTGGAAATGAGTATCAAGTCTTAAATTCAGAGTTATTAGTGACTGATTGTAGGTATAAGTAGAAACACAATGACAGATCAGTTTTAGGACTGAAATGCATTGAAAATCTGAAATGCAAAAAAAAGATCTGACTGATACAATTTTAAAGGATCTTCACTTTTCTAAGAGCACTAAGGCAATATAATAAAATATACAATTAAATCACAATTTTAAAACCATACCTAAAATATAGGTGAGAGTGCCTTTAAAAATTTTTGGATGCTAGAAAGTCATAACACAGGCATTGGGGAAAATTTTGAATTTAATAAAATCTCCTGTAAGAAAAATCTAAATACTTGGCTCTGACATTTGAAGTCTCCATATAACTTCTTAAGTGAAACCAAACTTTTAAAATACAGAACTCAAAAGTACTTACTTCCACTTGGAATTAGGTCCCTTTCTGGGATGAATAGTTTATATCCATAGTGTTTTTCCAGCACATCTGGCAGTATTTCAAGAGCAAATTGCTCTTCTTCAGGGTTGTCACAGTCTAAAGTATCTTGGTCCACTTTCGTGTAAGAGAGATAGGCATCATATTCCTTGTTGTCTTAGATACAAAGAAAAACAAAAGGGTTGTATGTATGATTAGCAGGCTCTCTTTCGGGACTAAATATCTGTAATAATTAACAGGCTAGAATAAGCAGTATAATTAATAACCATCATTAACAATTAGAAAAAATAAGTCACATGCCATGCCGTAAGAAACCTAATACATTTCGACACAATCCAGTTATAGTCACAGGATATGAATTGAAATTGCTATGCAATGGGCAACATATAGTTTTTACAGAATAAAAGGGAATTATTTGTAACTTTTGTTGTGAATGATTAGCTCAGTGTGTTTGAATGAAGGACTACATAGACCAAGATCATGAATCCTAACTCTTGCTGTGCAAGTTGGCTTGGCTCTGTTACTTGGTCACAGACTGTACCTTGTTTGCACAAATATGTGTAAGAGATCCAAAAGAGGCTGGGCCCTGGAGTGTGGAAGATCGAAATAATCTAGCCTCACTCCTGGAGACTCTACTAGCAACACATGCCATGCTTCCAGTTGGTTACTGTCGTCATCCTCATATACAAAATGCAGTTCATTACCCAATATTAGAGACAGCAGCTGGGTTTTATACAAGTGCATTGCCTATTATTCTTGTTCAATCCATGGCCAACTAATTTGACACAAACTTCCAAAAGAGGCCTTTGTTGAAAAATATACATCCTTCCAATATTGCCAAATTAGGTTTTTCCTTCACCCATTTAGTCAGAGTTAACTGCTTTAAGAATGTATTTTTTCTTCCTTTGCTGTATTGGCTCAGAGCCAGTCTCCCCAAAGAGAAAATGTGTATGTGTATGTATGTGTATACACACACAGAGTTTTTCCCTGATTTTATTAATGAATACAGCTCCTCAAAGTCCCCACTGGTTTTAGAAGGGACACACTGAAAAAGTTATAGTGGTTTATATTTTTTTTATTTTTTATTTTTTTCTTCCATTTATAGTGGTTTTTAAAATTCCTTTATTTATACGTGTTCCCCATCCTGAACCCCTGCAAAACCAATACAATATTGTAAAGTAATTAACCTCCAATTAAAATAAATAAATTTATATTAAAAAAATAAAATTCCCTTATTTATAGAAAAATTTTTAATGTGGTGAGTCTAGACTCATATGGAACTATTAGTATTTTAGTAACTATTAAACCTAGTTACTTGCAAATAATTTTAAAAGACCAGAAAAAATTTCAGATTTGTTTCTAAAGCATAGAAATATTTTCCATTAAAACAGACCTGATTAGATTATAGTTAAAACCTGACCAAAATATACCTTACAGAATGAAGCAGCCACTCATTTTCCTTATACCATTAATAATTTGGTTCTAACTGCTGAAAGAGGTATACATGCTAGGCACATAAGGAGATATAAATATCCTATGGGTTCCAAGGTGGCTCAGAGGTAAAGAATTTGCCTGCCAGTGTAGAAGACTTGGGTTCACTCCCTGTATTGGGGAGATCCCCTGGAGAGGGAAATGGCAACCCACTCCAGTATTCTTGCCTGGAGAATCCTATGGACAGAGGAGCCTTGTGGGCTATGGTCCATGGGGTTGCAAAAGTGTTGGACATGATTTAGAGACCAAACAATAACAACAAATACCCTATGGTAAGAAGCACACAGGACCCCTATGACTATTGTAGTGATAACTGAGTCAGGATTATATTGTTCTAATTCTAGTAAGGTTCCAGGCTTCACTATCCCCACATGAAAGGAACTCTGGTTATTTATGTTAAGATGGTGCTTGAAGCCAGGAGGCTTCCCTTTAGCCTGTTCTCTAGCTAGAAAAGACTCGTGTGAGCCTTGGTTGGGTTACTTGATTGCTTAGGAACACACGCACATGGAGGACTGCCCCAGTAGTTGAGATCACTTGGCTTACAAATGAGGCACATTCCACTGTTATGCATAAAACACCACTTGGAAGCGAGAATGTTCACAAGCAATGCTAATGTAAGAACCTCCTGGTAATCCTAGCACCTCTGCCCCTGTTCCAATCAGGCTCAGGATGCACCTGCAGGCCCTTGACTGTCTCCAGCTATAATTACTCACCTGGGACTGAGAGTTGCCGATGATACACAGCTGGAAGAATAAAATAGGCCAAAGGACAAACAGATCCATTTCTATGAGCAGAATGTATTTCATCTTTCTTGATAGATGGTGTTGCTGCCTCAAACTCCATAATGTCAGACTAGACCCTAGTTTCCTCTGACTTTGATAACTCTAACTCACAAACCTCTCGAAATTCAACTACTTATTAATTCATTCAACAATGTTTTTTGTTGGGCATCTACTACGAGCTAGCCATCCACTATGACTACCTGACTCTTTTACCCATCTGGCCAGAACTTCTAGACTCTTAACCCATTGCTTCTTGGTCCTATTCTTATTTGCTTCATCTATACACTAATATAGGTGGTGTTTTTGTTGTTTAGTTACTAAGCCATGTCCAATTCTTTGAGACCCTATGGACTGTAGCCCACCAGGCTCCTCTGTCCATGAGGTTTCCCAGGCAAGAATACTGGAGTGGATTGCTACTTCCTTCTCCCAGGGATCAAGACATTTTTTTTTTTTTCAGAAAAATATTGCTATATCTCAAGTCAAGTTATGACAAAGAACGTGGACGTCTTGTGTTAACCCTCAACATGTCTGGATAACAGATTGTACATACCATTCTAGGAATACATCATTCTTGGGAAAATGGTTGCTCCTGGTTTCAGTTATGTCCCTTTAAGATGAACTAAAGGTGAAGAGCTTATGGTAAATGGCAAGAGCAGGAAGAGAGCTCTCAAAGCCACTATGTCAGATGTCCCCGAAGGCCTAGGATGCCAGCTAGTGAGCAAGCAGTGACACAGGCCACTTTTTAAAAACTGCACTTCAGCTCTATGTAGACAGCCAAGAAAACCTCATGAATAGCCACAGCTGTTGCTCACAAAGAGGAGCAGAGAAAGCAATATCAATGATACGATACGATGCAAATAAAGCTTAACAGCAAATCCTAAAAATTGTTTTAAAACCGAATGGCCTTTCAGCAACACCACTTTGTTATGTGAGGCTAATGAGCCTTCCTCTTTATTCAATCCTGCTGACTATGCTTATCTGAGAAGCCAGAAAACACCACAATGCATTATAAAGGAGAGGGCTGGTTATTCCCAATGAAGAGAGAAGTTATGATGAAGGAAACCAAACTGTCTGTGGAAGAATTTTTCTTCTGTCACACTCTCCTTCCCATTTGAAAATTTCATTTTAATCCTGTTCACCATCAGCAAGTGGTCTGTGTTTACAATGCAGTTCTTCTGGGCCTCTGCTAAACATAGTACTAAATCCTTTAGCTTCTAAAGTGCAAAGACTGTGGAACTTTGTGGATTACTATGTCCCCAGTGCTTACTATACTACCACTGTGTGTATGTATAGGGTTAATCCAGCTGAAGAATATATTTAATATGTAAGTAAATACATCACTCATGGTGCTTGGTACATAGTAGATACTTGGTAAGCATTTAATGACTGCATAATTCAAAGGTCAAATAAATTAGGCAAGCATTGATGAATTGAAATGAAATCAATTATATCAAAGATGTTTAAGAAGTCAAAGTAGATTTTATTTTATTAAAAATATGGCATTAATTTTTTTTTTAATTTTAATTTTTACTTTATTTTGCTTTACAATACTGTATTGGTTTTGCATACATTGACATGAATCTGCCACGGGTGTTATAATGACTTTCAGGAAATGCTACTATGGATATGAATCAAACAGAAAACATGAACAAAAGGTACATGGGTAAAACTATGGTGTGTCTTTGTGATGTCAAAATATTTAAATAAAGAAATGAAAAATTCAATAGGGTATCTAGCTGATATTTGGCATCATGAAACTGGATCTATCTAAAAGGCCTTTAATATTCATTTATTCATCCTCGCTGTATACCTGCTGACGTTTTAGTATTCCATTCAACTAGTACAGCAATTGTGTGTTTAAGGTCCAAGTTCCATGTAAACTATTTTAATTTTCCTTCCAGCTGAAAACCCTTGAAGTCCCCCACCATTGCATTTTTTCCCTAAAATAATTGGTTTGGAATCAATACACTCACTTCTCTAACCAAAATGCTCTAGATTACTTGTCATCTTGGGTCACTTGGGCAATACTGAAGATATGGATGCAACCTATGATATTAGCATGAATTTAATCTTACAAATATGTACTACAACTGATCAGTTAGTTTGGATTATTGGATATGGATGATGAAAGTAATTATTTCAGATGAACTTAATAAATTATATCACTTCACTTACAGAAAGTTTTAACAAATTGCTTGTAATCATGACCTAAAGCAAATGAATCACAGTAGACTCCCTTTCATGTACTTTCATATAGACAATGCATCTTTATCACTCTTAATTGCCATCCCCATCTAGTCATTCGTTGGCACTTGGAAAACAGTGAAAATTTCCCCAATAGCATATTTCATCTCATTATTTTATGTGTACAGGTTAAAGAGTCAGATTTTCCAGTATTAATTATTGTATACAGAAACTGAAGGTAACTGGCTACATTTTCATACATATTGTTGGAGCCTATAATCATGGTCAGAACAGGCTCTAATTTCTCATTTTAAAGATATATCTGAATAAGGGCCTGTGATACTTTTAAATAGGTTGCTACAATCATTACAGTTCTTTGATAATAAGCATGCACATGTATTCATCAAACAGCATTTCTCTAATTTACTGCAAAAAATATAGGAGTCAATTAGAACATACTCATATCATTGCTCATATAATAGTAACAATAAGACCAATATCAAAGCTTCCTCAAAAATTTTGATGTTACCATCACCTCTCTGCCCTTCTTCTATCACTATAAAAAAAAAAAAAAAACAAAATCATAAATTCTTCTCCTTCGAGGATCTCAAAACAAAACAAGAGCTCTAACTTTCATTATTCTATACAATAAAAACTAAGATTTAAATTCGGCTTTTTAAAGTAATGACTTACAATTGGACTTCTTTTTTATCTTGGCTTACCTTGGGCATTCCATACACACATTTCCCAAGGCTTATAATAGTTTGCTGGTGAAGACTATGCATAAGGAATGATATGTCATGATTTCTTATTAGTTTTCATTGGGAAGTATGGTAGTTTGTTCTCTTGAAAAATTAACTCATTTTTGAATGTTCAAAGAAATGGGCTCAGTACAACGTTTTGCTAATATCTCATTTATAAGATTTCCACAAGCCATGAATGGAAAACATAAGAAAATTATAAGCTACAGTCAGAATATTTTTCCTTTGAAGTCACCTTTGAGAATTGTGTTACAAAATCACACAAAATATGTGGGTCCAGATGTGCTATTAGCTTTAAATCGAGCATCTCTATGGCTATTAATATGTTTCTTAAATAATTTGGGTTTTCTTGGATGCCAGGAAGAGCTAAATATGATCCGTACCCAAATTTGAATTTTCTAGAGAAAAAAATGAAATTGGTTCTTAATTTGTTTCTTAGTAAGGGAAAGGGCTTTGACAGCATTGATTGATCTCCTGACCAACTAATATCTCCTTATTAAACTATTTTTTAAAAATAATTTCAAGAAATAAAACGATTTTAAAGAACACCCATATATCCTTTACCCAGGTTCATCTATTGTTAGTATTTTATTCTTTGCTCTCTTTCTTGATAGATTAAAAGCATTTTTTTTCTGAATTATTTGAGGGTAAATTGCATTAGTCATAGCCTCTTAACTTTAAATTTTTCATCATGTATCTCCTAGGAATAGGGATATTCTCTTACATAATCACAAATTCATGCTTTTTAATTGAACTTGAACAACAAAAGATAGCTTACCATCTGCAATTTCATCACCTCCAAAATGCTGTCGGTAGAAGAGCATTAATTCAATATTGTAGCATTTGTAGATGACCACAAGCAGTACAAGGAGGAGGAAGATTGCTCCCAGGCCTCCTGCAAGCTCAATTTTGTAGATTAAATCTGGAACAAATAAAATAAACCGGAAAAGGTACTTAAATCATCAATACTGAGGAACTTCCAATATTTCTAGTGTCTAAAATGTACAGCCCATTGTGTTTTTCTTTACAAAAGATTCTTGATAAGTGCAGTAGGTAGATGTGTTCTTGATACATTTGTGTCAATCAATTTTTATCAAATTAATTCCCTTCTAAATATTTGAGAAATTTTACTGTTGAAAGTGATGTTTATCTGAAAAAGGATAGTCTCTGGCACTTTGATTAAAACACATCTATATCTCACCTGTATACTTTTGCTTGAAGTGTATTTCAGGAAACTATTACAGTTGCCTTTTACTGGGTTCATATACAATATTTTGTTGTTTCTGTGAAATTATCTTTTGGCTTAGGAAGATTACCATCTAATACTTCCTAGGCCACAGGCCCTATTCTTCTATAGGAGAACAGAATCATAAAATTATTCTCAGAATCAAATAAAATCTAATGAGCTTGCAGGATGTAACTATTTCATTTAACCTTGGTAGAACATAACCCAATAGAAGGCAGGCAGGGGAAATTAGCTTATCCATTTTTCCTACTTAATTGAATAAATGACTATAATTTATATGCAATATAATATGCCCAGTGGGGCTAAAAGAGCATAAGAAATCCAGGCTAATCACTTGGCCTATTCAGCCAACACAAGGGTACCTGATAGCAGCCTTAGGTTGTTCCAGTGGGGCACCCCTAGAACTGTAACAGTTGGAAAATTTAAATCAATACATAATGGAAGGAGACTTAATATACCCCAGGCTCAGAGAATAGTGACTTATCTGTAGCTTAATTAGTGATATTACAAAATCTAGGGTGTATCATCAAAAGAGGAGATAAGTAAGTGTAATCGCTCAGTCGTGTGCGACTCTTTGAGACCCCATGGACTGTAGCCTACCAAGCTCCTCTGTCCATGGGATTTTCCAGGCAATACTAGTGCAGTGGGTTGCCATTTCCTTCTCCATATAATGAGCTAAGTTCCCTTTAATCTAATCTCATAATAGCCGAGTGACTCTTTTATTATTAATTCAGCTTACCATGTAACTACAAACTGAAAAAGGGAGTGGTATTTTGGTTTGTACATCAGTTGTTCATGAGTTTCCTTGGCATCAATCAGCCTCCCTGGATGCATCAATTCTGGCCAAAATCAAATTGATGAGCATGACAGACTGCCATTCTTGAAGGTCTCTTGACAAGAAGATCATCAATCATCTGTATTTCCCCGAGATTGTCCTTTATCTCTATATAGGCTTATTGTTTAAGATAAATTAGGTTCAATGTAAAAATAAGAAAAAAGATAAATGTATATAATATATATTACAAGTAATGTCTATTAATGTATAGATAAAACAGTGATTTTATCTATAAAATCACTTACTTTATAAAGTGATAGATTTTTATACTCTATAGATTTTTATCTATAAAATAGTAAAAAAATATTTTTTTACTATTTTATAGAAAAAATATTTTACTATAAAATAAAATAGTAAGTAATGTATAGATAAAATTTTCTACTAGTCTACCATCTATTCTCTAAGTAATCTCTTAGGGCAGGAATTACTGATCCAAATTCATTAATGAAGAATCTGACTCAGCAGTTTGTTCATTTACTCAAGGTCTTATAGTTAAAAAGTAGACCTGAAAACAGATATTTTAATTTCAAATTTAAGGTTCTTTTTATTACACCACAGTTTTGTAAGCTCCATCCTGGAAACTGTCAGTGAAAAGCCTGCTCTTTGTTCCTCCATAGAACTGTTGGCAATACTTCTTAAAAACATATGACTTGCAGTGAACTTTGGCTCCTGTCCTTTACATTTTGAGTAAAGAAGCTAAACTACAATTGCCAGGCAGAATGCTAGGGCTTAGCAGATCTCAGGCAGGTTATTGAAGGATACTGAAGAATTCTGTAGCTATACCGAAAGAAACGAGGAGCTCCTTCAGAGCTCCTTCAGTTCAGTTCAGTTCAGTTCAGTTCAGTCGCTCAGTCGTGTCCAACTCTTTGTGACCCCATGGGCCCCAGTGCGCCAGGCCTCCCTATATATCACCAACTCCCAGAGTCTACTCAAACTCATCTCCATTGAGTCGGTGATGCC
The DNA here is from genome assembly GCF_032405125.1 of Capricornis sumatraensis. Classification (NCBI taxonomy): domain Eukaryota; kingdom Metazoa; phylum Chordata; class Mammalia; order Artiodactyla; family Bovidae; genus Capricornis; species Capricornis sumatraensis. The sequence continues at coordinate 10,918,843 of NC_091092.1, forward strand.
ATCCAACCTTCTCATCCTGTCGTCCCCTTCTTCTCCTGCCTTCAATCGTTCCCAGCATCAGGGTCTTTTCAGATCAGTCAGATCTTCGTATCAGGTGGCCAAAGTATTGGAGTTTCGGCTTCAATATCAGTCCTTCCAACAGCCAGGACTGATCTCCTTTAGGATGGACTGGTTGGATCTCTGAAGGGACTCTCAAAAGTCTTCTCAAACACCACAGTTCAAAAGCATTAGTTCTTTGGTGCTCAGCTTTCTTTATAGTCCAACTCTCACATCCATACATTACTACTGGAAAAACCATAGCCTTGACTAGATGGACCTTTGTTGGCAAAGTAATGTCTCTGCTTTTTAATATGTTGTTTAGGTTGGTCATAAGTTTCCTTCCAAGGAGTAAGTGTCTTTTAACTTCATGGCTGCAATCACCATCTGCAGTGATTTTGGAGCCCAAGAAAATAAAGTCAGCCACTCTTTCCACTGTTTCCCCATCTACTTGCCATGAAGTGATGGGACCAGATGCCATGATCTTTGTTTTCTGAATGTTGAGCTTTAAGCCAACTTTTTCACTCTCCTCTTTCACTTTCATCAAGAGGCTCTTTAGTTCTTCTTCACTTTCTGCCATAAGGGTGGTGTCATCTGCATAACTGAGGTTATTGATATTTCTCTCGGCAAACTTGATTCCAGCTTGTGCTTCATCCAGCCCAGTGTTTCTCATGATGTACTCTGCATAGAAGTTAAGTAAGCAGGGTGACAATATACAGCCTTGACGTACTCCTTTTCCTATTTGGAACCAGTCCTTTGTTCCATGTCCAGTTCTAACTGTTGCTTCCTGAAATGCATACAGATTTCTTAAGAGGCAGATCAGGTGGTCTGGTATTCCCATCTCTTTCAGAATTTTCCACAGTTTATTGTGATCCACACAGTCAAAGGCTTTAGCATAGTCAATAAAGCAGAAAGAGATGTTTTTCTGGAACTCTCTTGCTTTTTTGATGATCCAGTGGATGTTGGCAATTTGATCTCTGGTTCCTCTGCTTTTCCTAAATCCAGCTTGAACATCTGGAATTTCATGGTTCACATATTGCTCCTTGGAGTCCAGCATATGAGAACAGGTTTTAGGTTTCATGGGGAAATAGAGAATTTGGTATTTTAAAGGAGGTGGAGTAAGGGGGGAGATGGTAGTGGCCAGAGACAGCATAGCCAGTCAGGAGAGTCACTCAGAAGAAATGTAAGAAATATGATGGTATACTTTTGAGTAGGAAGAGGGGGAGGATGGGGGAAAATAAGGCAGTGAAGCTGCTTTGAGAGACGAATATGTTAATAAGTAGAATTATGAAGGGCCTCATATGAGCACGGATGGGAAACTGGAATCTATCTCTATCCTGCCTGCTGTAAGAGGTGGTCATTTGGAAAATTAAGTCACCAAACTTCAGATAAAAAACAATCCTATGTCATATTAGCTCTGCCTCCTGCCTTCCCTTTAGAAAGTGACTCCCTAGGAACCACTACTAGCCTCTGTGTGGGTGATAAGGCAAGCTTGCTTATGAGACCTCTGTGGGGCTGCAATATCATAATCTTCACTTGTTTTCTTAGCATGTTACATCAATTATGCATTTTTAATAGCTAGTGTTAAATTGAAAGAGCAACATGATTTTCTTTGGTTTACTCTGAAAACTGAATTCTCTTTGATCTTAGATTATTGATTGTCTTGATTCAACATGTTTTTCCTGTTGCAAAATGTTCATTTAATGTTGTAATTTTTTATGAACTCTGTCTCTCTCCCTCAGTGTCTCTCTGGTCAGAAAGCTTTGAACTGTTTTCAAAGTCACTTAATGGGGTTTTGTCCAGCAATTTCTGTGTTATTTACAGAGTAGAGTTGCTATTAGGTCGATAGAAAACTTCAACAGCAGGAACAATTTGTGCTCCCAAGTAGTAGATACCTTTTTCAGCAGTGAACTTATGGAAGAAAGCTGTGGTGTGAAAAGTACCTTTGTGGTTTTGGGGTCCATTTTATAAAAATATCTTTGAAAGATATTATCTAATGATGGCTGTTTACATTGAAAACTGTGGATCTAGATCCTGAGATTCAGCCAGTATTCTTTGATTCAGCCCAGGCAGTCACATTAAAAGGGAAACGTGTATCCTATAATCAGAGGGCAGAATTGTCATCAGCCACATGACACCTGGCTTTTCTATTGTCTTCTGTTTTCAACGGCCACTTTCCATCTCAGCAAGATCCTTCCAGGGACGTTTCCCTGACTGAGAAGGTGAAAGTCATTTTATTTGGACTGTGTCATGTATACACTTCACAAGGATAGAGATAGCCAGAACAGGAAATATTTATGTGACTGTAACTTTTTCTAGGCACCCAAAGTACAAGTGTAGTTCTTTGTAACCTTCTTAGTTTGAACCCAACCAGTTCTTCACTTTGAATGTGAAGATCAGACAACATAAGATGGGACTAACAGCAGTTGAAGTCAAGGGGCTGGAAATGTTCTGAGCTTGCTCATAATTTGGGAAGCAGGTTAGGCGATCCTACGTGAGGGTTTCCTATACAGGCTGGGGATTCAGGGTAAGGCAGTAGCGCTAGGAATGAAGAGAAAGAGATTCGTTGATATGTGTCTGTGGTAAAGGGAGCATACGCAGAGAAAAGAGAATCATCAGAATTTCCCTAGCACTAACTTCAGAATCTTGGCTACTCAAAACACTTCGAATGAATTTCTTACTACAATGTTCCTTGTACTTACTGGCAAACAGTTTGTCAGAGAGTGAGGAAGTGGTAGGTTAAATGCAGGTAGAAGATGCCTACATAGGTAAGGGGCATCTTGCTTTGAGAAAGGCTCACTGTTAACTGCGTATATTAGACATGAGTTATCACTTTACAAAAGGCCTTTTCCCTTTGTGAAAGGATTCATGAAATGTTTCTTCTCTATAATGATCACTTAGGGCATTTTAGATATTTGATTATATCATCAGGAAGTTACTTTTCTATAAAAGGAGCCATACTCATATTCCACATGAAAAGTGTGGCTACTAATGCCAGGCTACGTTGTGATAAAGCCTGAAAGGTTCAACTTTAAAGGAAATAACTGAAATTTTGCAAGATGAATTAGAGTTCAGTCTGATTTGATATGCTGGATCAGGACCGCAGGGCTGCTTGTTCTTTTCTGAACCTCTACCATACTATTGAGAGCTCCCAAGTAAAATGGAATGAGGGAAGATGAACTGCATCTTTTTGTGAAGCACAGTGAAAAAATTCAACTGCTACCTAAAACAGGGAGTACAACTGGTATACCATGGGCCAGGAAAAAAAAAGGGTTTTTTGGTCTGTATGTTTCCCCAAAAGCCAATACTAATACTTAAAAATCAAAATATTGTATATTCAGTCTTTCAACTTCACTTGAAAACTTTGAAGCTCTCATATCCTTAGTTACACTTTTCAGCAAGCACGACAATAATCTTCTATGAAAGAGTAATGAGTGCCCTTTAAAGCACAGCATGTTTTCTGTAACCTGTGTTTAATACCCAGCCTTCCTTTTCTTTTAATTGCCATATCTACTTGGCTATTGAGGTCTTTGTGTTTTTATCCCCCAATCTGGAAATTTAATGTTTTGAAAAGAGAAATGCATTCAGATAACCCAGATTAGATACCAGTCAAGACCAGATCTCATGGAAATCCTCTCTTTACCAGTCCTTATTATCCATCCTCCACCTAACTGCTTTAGTCATCTAGGAGGACCATTTTCACCCAACAAATGCCTTTGAGCACTTAGTATATTCTACGTGCTTGGGATACAGCAATAAGTAAGGCAGGGAAAAGTCCCTGTTTTTATGAAGTTTACATTCTAATGTGTGTATCAGGTGTCAGGGGAGACAAGTAGAAAACAAATATGGAATATGATATCAGATAGCAGTAAATAAAGTAAACAGAAATAGAGCCAAGTGAGAGGGAAAAGAATGTGATGGGTAGTCCATCAATGGATGAATAGATCTAGAAAATTTGGCATATGTACACAATGGAATAGGCTTCCCCACGTGGCTCAGATACTACAGAATTCACCTGCAATGCAGGAGACCTGTGTTTGCTCTCTGGGTTGGGAAGATCCCCTGGAGGAGGACATGGCAACCCATTCCAGTATTCTTTCCTGGAGAATCCCCATGGACAGAGGAGCCTGGTGGGCTATAGTTCTTGGGGTCACAAAGAGTCGGACACGACCGAGTGCCTAAGCACAGCACACAACAGAATATTATTCAGCCTTAGTAAAGAAAGGAGATTCTTGTCATTTGCTGCAACATGGATGAACCTGGAGTGCATTATGGTAAGTGAAATAAGGCAGACAGAGAAAGCTAAATATAGTGTATGATATCACTTATATGTGGGATTTTTTTTAAGTTGAAGTCATAGAAACAGAAAAGAGAAAAGTGATTGTCAGGGGATGGAGGGTCAGGGAGAAAATAGGGTGAGATTAGTAAAAGGGCACAGATTTCAAGTAGGTGAATATGGTTGGAGGAGCCAAGCTATAAAATGGTGACAATAGTGGGTAACACTGGATTGTATCATTGAAATTTGCCAGGAAGGTAGAAATTAAATGTTCTCACACACACAGAAATAAAAGGTAGATGTGTGAGGTGATTGTTAATTAACTCAATGAGGGGGGAGTCATTTCACAACGTACAAATCATCATGTTGTACACTTAAAATATCTTACAATTTTGTTTGTCAGTTTTATATGATGGCTCAGATGGTAAAGAACCTGCCTGCAATGCAAGAGACCTGGGTTTGATCCCAGGGTCGGGAAGATCACCTGGAAAAGGAATGGCTACCCACTCCAGCATTCTTGCCTGGATAATTCCATGGACAGAGGAGCTTGGTGGGCTACAGTACATGGGGTCACAAAGAGTCGGACATGACTGAGTGACTAACACTTTCACTTTTTTTAACTCAATAAGGCTAAAAGAATGTTTTAAAGAAAGAGATTGGGTAGTACTATCTTATACAGAGTGACCAGGGAAAGGCCTATTGAATAGGTAGTATTTAAACAGAGACCTGTAAGAAAAGAGCGAGTGAGTCATAGGAACTGCTGGGGAAAGAGTGTTCCAGGCAGACGAAGTAGCAAGTGCAAAGATCAGGAACCAGGACCATGCTTGGTGAGCATGAGAAATAAAAAGGAGGCTAGTGTATGCAAAGTTTAAGGCAGATTGTGGTAGAAAATGAGATCAGAAATGTCTTGGAGGACATGGCAAAAATTTGGGGTTTCATTAGCGTGGTGGTGGTGTGGTTAGTTGCTACATCAGGTCTGACTCTTGTGATACTATGGACTGGGGCCCACCAGGCTCCTCTTTCCTTGGGATTTCCCAGGCAAGAATACTGGAGTGGGTAGCCACTCCCTTCTCCAGGGGATCTTCCAGACCCATGGATCAAACCCGCATCTCCTGCATTGCAGGCAGATTCTTTACCGACTGAGTTACCAGGGAACTGAAGGTTCTGTAATTGGATGGTTCTGACTAGAGAAATGATACGATCTGACCTGAGTGTTTAAAGGATAAATCCAGATACTGTGTTGAGATTAGACTATAAGGGAACAAGGGGCAAGCGGGGAGGCCAGTTAGGGGGGAAATGCAGTGAGCCAGGTAATTGATGCTGGTGGCTCAGACTTAGATGGTAACAATAAAGGTGGGGAAAGTGCTAGGTGTAGATGTGTTGTAAAGGCACAGCCATTGAACTTTCTGCTAAACTAGATAAAGCATGTGTGAGTATAGAAAAGAAAAAGTCAAGGATGACTCCAAGGATATTTGGCCTGAGCAACTGGAAGGATGGTGATGGAGATGGAGAAGGCAACTGGAGGATCAAGTTTATAGGGAGGAGAAATCAGGAATCCTGTGTGGGACAAGTGAAGCTTGATATGCCTACTAGATATGCTTACTAGTGGAGTTTTTGAATTGCTGTGGAATAGGCAGTTAGGAATACAACTGTGGAGTTTAGGCGAGAAGTCCAAGCTGAAGACAAATTTGGGAGATGGCAGCAAATAAATCATGAGCAAAACTGAGGTGGAGATGGAATGAAATCATCTAGGGACTGAGAAGAGGGGACCTGAAACCTGGGGAACTCTAATGTTTAGAAAGATGGGGATTAATATTCTCAGTTATTCATGATTTAGACACATTTCCTTGTAGAAGCCAGGGGAGGCAGCAGTTTTAGAGTGTACCTTGGTTTCTAGTGTCAGATTATTGGAAGTGAAGGGCAGCTAGTGGTAACTTTACTTATCAAGGGAAAATGGATTTATTTTAAAACTCAAGGCTATTTCTACCTCTACTGACTGACTATATGATAAGACCCTCCTCATTATTTTTCCTCTGAGAAAGTTTTTCACTGTAACACTTCATATATTTTGTGCAATTTTTTGTTTCATGAGTAAGGTTTGTCTTTCTTTGTACCCTCACTGCCCTGCAGACTATAAACCCCATGCAGACTTAAGGATGTCTATTTCCTAATACCTAACACAATGCTTGCTATACATGCTCCTCAATAATAAAAGAGAACATTATTCTTTCATTAACCAGAAGGGATTCTAAGTGCCTATTAGTGGTGAGACACTGCCCAAGTTACTGAGGATACTTAGGTGCAGTCGAGTCTGGCTTGGAGGACCTCTAAGCCTAAAATGAGACTGAGATGGACAGGAACAAAACTATCCTTGCAACAAGGTTATTTGGACATGATCAATGTCTGCCTTTCATGTAGGTGGACAAGTGGTTGCTAAGTGCATACAAATTCCATTTAATAACACTTTGAGCATGATATACTTCATATCATATCATTATTATTTGAACCTCAAAGTGACTCTGCAAGGTAGGTATTATTACCCCTATTTTATAGATGAGGAAACTAAGGTTTAGGCTGTCTAATCAGACAAGTTAGTCCTACTAAGGCAGGCAGCTAAGTCAGTGGCTGCACTGGGATCTCCTGAAGCAGGGTCTCTTCACTGTCCATGTTAGACTCCTCTATGCTTAAACACTGCATTGTTTTAAAATAAAATCATGTCCAGCATAGTAAGAAATGGTGCTAAAGAGATAAAAGCATTATTCTCAGACTAATGACATTTCTCTGCTTCTCCTAGAGCTGCTGGGCAAGGTCAGGTATTCGAGCTGGTGGGAAAATAGAAATTCTATCTTGGCTACAAGGTACAACTAGTGACCTTGCTGATTGAATCTGTTCTATTGCTCTGTAGCCTAGACTAGAAGAACACTGAGAACATTTGTTCAGTTACATTTACAAAACCTGCACTAGGTGCACATATACAGAAAGTATTTTGTCTTTTGCAGTAATCAGGAGTCGTGGCAGGGCAAGAGCCAATCTCGGAAGCTGCTCCAGGTGCCAGAATTGTTATTCCTATGTTTACTTTTCTCTCTTTTATTTGTAAATTTATAGTTTCTTTTCTTTGCCCATTATATGCAATTTCTACCCCATATGGAGTCATCTCTGGAGAGTGATCTACATAAAGGCCAAACTATTTAAAACTATATGCACCTGCTAAAGGCCTTGAACACCAGGTCATCTCATGAAATATTGTTCATAATCTTCATTATAACAATGGTAAAATATTCTATGATACTAGTCCTTATTTCTATAATTCTAGACAGGGAATTTAATAAGTGACTGTTTCTTATCTAATAGTAAAACCTCTAGTATTTCATCTAAGCAATATAAGATGAAGGTGAACTATAGAGAAAAATTTAAATATCAATGCCCATCAAATTTTATGTAATACTTATAACCAAGGTATTTTTTCATCTCACTCAATTTTTAAATATTTTTATTTATTTCAATTGGAGGCAAATTACTTTACAATATTGTGATGGTTTTTTACCATATATCAGTATGACTCGGCCATAGGTATACATTTGTTCCCCCCATCCTGAACCCGCCTCCCACCTCCTTCCCACCCCATCCCTCCAGGCTGTCACAGAGTCTCTCTTACACTGTTGGTGGGAATGCAAACTGGTACAACTACTATGGAGAACAGTATGTAGATTCCTTTAAAAAATAGGAATAAAACTACCATATGGCCCAGCAATCTCACTGGATTTAACACAATTTAACAGTATTTCATGTCCTCTGTCCATTTTCTAATGATATGAAAGACCATAGGCATTTTATGGTAATATCCACAGCAAAAGAGAGATTTTTCCTTAAAAATAAAAGAATAATTAATAGAAATTTATACTAGATAATAAAATCAGGCCAGGAAACACACCTGACTTCAACAGTTACTACTTAGCTAAACCAACTATAGTAACAGTTATAAAAATGAATACCCTTTTTACGCAGCAGAACACTGGCATGTTTTCGTCCATTTCGATTTTCCACATGGCAGGTATAATTCGCCAGGTCAGCCTCCACCACTGAATCAAAGATGAGTGCCAACTCAACTTCTTTTTCTCCAAGATGCTCTTTGAGGAGCCTGAAATAAAGGAAAGTACTCTTGGCTAAACTGGTTTGATTTGGGGAGAGCCCAGCCATGCAAAGACTGAAGATAGTTATGTAGCTCATTAAGGTCTCCAGTAGGCTGATGGGTGTATATGCAGAAACTTCAGAAAGAAAACACAAAAAGTGACCTTTAATGTGAAGATCAGATGGGAAAGGAAAAAAGTGAGGAATTCACTCAGCAAAAAGAAATATTAACATGCCACTACGCTTTGATAAATGAAGCCAGTATGATTTGTGTAGCAAACAGGAGGAAACACTGGGCTCCATATTCTAAGCTGAGCTTATGAAAACAAACTGGATTTTTGCATCATGACATGAAGGGGAAAAATCTGTAGAAATGTAGGGTTTGTGTTAGAGTTTTGACAACAGGGGGTAAGACAGTTATAAAGGGGGGCCTTGAAAAGAATTGCTTTATAAGAAATAAACCAAGGGTGGTTAGTGGCATTCTATCCCCAAATATCAATAAGAAGACTGTTCTCTACTTTCTCCTGCCTTTTGTCCAATGCAGGCATATACCCCTAATCCTCTAATGTACTACTAGGGCCCTGCTTCCCACCCCTCCACGACATTGCTCGCCATTTGTCTTTCTCCTTCCCTCCGCACCCTCCTACCCACACAAGAGAAACTGCCTTATGCGTATTTTTTTCATAGTCCTGCCTTTTGCTTTCTCAAGTGAGGTTACGGGTCTTGAATGGCCAGTAACAGTTGTTCTTCACAGAGGAGCTGAGTTGCCAGGAAACTTTCCTGAGGGGTGCGTCTCTTGTTTCTTTGGAGAGCTATACTCTCACCAGTGGCCAGCTGCCTCCTGGGTGAGGTGAAAGTGGGTACCCTGTTGACTTTTAATTTCTATCTCATGCTTTCAACCAGAGAAAGAGCAAATTGTGAGTCTAAGTAGTGGAAAGCCTGCCATTAAGGTCTAGGGTGAGGTTGTTAAATATATGAATTTGCAAGAGGGAAATTCTCATCTCCTTTTTGGATACTTGGTTCTGAAGGCAGTGAAGAACATTCTGATGTACTGGCATTTAGCATAAAGTTGGAAAAGACAACTGTACTCAGCAAAAACTGGGTTATAAATATGGGCCTCCCACTTACAAGCTCAAGCTGGATTCTTACAAAGTAATTAACTCAATGGCGCCTTAATATAACTCATCTTTAATTTGGGAAAAATACCTACCCTCTTTAACTTTGTTGTGGGGGTAAAATGGTTTAAAGTGATTTTAAGACTAAATAGCAGATGCAAGTGCAAATGAATGTTATTAAACACCAACATTTCATTATCCAAAGGGAAACTGTTTAAATTTTGGTTCCTCCAAATATATTTGTATTTATACATGTTGATACTTAAATTTGGCTTGGATGAATCTCTTCTGGATTCCCTCTGAGAAAAGGGAAGGCTTAAAGTTGGGTTGGTGGAAGGGAGTTCTTGGAATCTGAGACTCCCCCATACTGAAATCCTAAACACAGATTATATCTCCAATACATATTTTGAAAATTAACCCTATTTCTGTTACCTTCCAATAACATACATATCAGAGAGTTTATAATACTAGCATTTATAACTTGAATAAATCTCCTTAGTATAAGAATTTTCTTAATCGTATTTTGCTGGTAGTCTATTAATATTTTTCTTCTTGGCTAAACTTGCAGTTCTCCTCTCTTTCCCCTATCCCAACATAAACCTAAACAAGGAAAAATGGTAATTTACTGTCTTCACAGTTTATGTTGAATTTTACTCCATTTTCTCTCTGCTATGTGCAAATCGCACTATATGCAATTTTTTAGTTCTGTGTGACCCTCTATGGAATAACCCCCTTTAATGCCAGAAGCTGCTTAAGCACCACAAATTAAATTTGATTTAAAGCTTCACGTGTAGGGCAGCCACAGCCTTTGCCAGGCATGAGGCAGAAAGCTGATCCTGTCCCGCCAGACCAAGCCTTTCCCTCTTCATTTCTAATGCAGTTTCCAAAAACAGCTCTTCACAGGCTGCAGAAAGAATCTGGAGAGAGGATTTGAAAAATGATCCTTCATCCATCTATTAATATATATGAGGTGTCTTAATTATCAGCTTTTGAAAATATAGAGGGGACTTGCTTTTTTGGAATTAAGGAGCAAGTTGGTGTTTACGTCTATAAATCACTCTGCAGAGCAGTCACAATTTCCTAACAAATACTGATGTATAACAATCTATCAATGATTCTTTGTCATTCCCCTAAGTGCCTAGCTCTGGGATAGATATTGGTGTTAGAGAAATGTAAGCATTAAAAGATCAGATGCCTGCTCCCAGTAAGCATTAACATTTAAACAAGGGAACAAAATCTACATAGCTGAAAAAATTATAGGGGGAATGAGGTAAAACAGGGTGGTATAGTCATGCTTACAATGGAATTTCAAAAAAACAACAACAGACTATTATTTACTGAAGTAGCTGGAGATGGCTTAAGAAGACTCTGCCTAAACAAAAGGAAGAAGGAAGCATTTTCTAGGAGAGAAGACAGAAATAGGTTTTCGCAGAATGATTGACACTGAAGGGACTGGTTTTGGAATGGGGGATACAAATGAGGAGATCCTGGGATATACTTCAAATAACTTCAGAAGTATTTCACTCCAAGGGTTAATATTGAAGGCAAGTTATAGGCAACAGTGAATACTGACAAAATAAAAAATACTACATTCAGGTAACAGAAATCACTACTTTTAAAAGTTTTATTGTTAAGACCTATTATTTAAAAAGTCATGCTAGAAAAGTTTGGAAGTTTTCACTCTCACCCTTAAAACAAGAAAAAAGTGAACAAAATGGAAGCCAACAACTCTTCTTAGGTCCATCAGGGAATTGAGGTCACAGGGCAAACTCCTGCTCTGCGAATTTGAGATAGTGAGGCAAAGACTGTGAGAATCACAGTGCCCTGGGAGCAGAAACCCAGGAAGAGGAACCAATACGAATAAAAAACAATTAATTGATGAGTCACTGTAGGGCTAGTATGGACTAGCTTGAAAGTTAACGAAACTCCATGAGATCTAATCTTAGGGGTGCCTCATACTTTCATGAGCTTTGCTTCCAAGAGCCTGTCCAGGGTTTCAGGGTGAAGATCAGAGACATGTTCCTTTACCCTTTGGGCAAGGGAGGAGGGAAAGGCAACTATCTTGAAAGGAGCCTAGAGCACTCTTTCTTCTTAACAAAGACATGCCCTCAAGGGAAACTTCTTTAGCAGAGCCTAAATTACCTAAATTTCGAGTTTTACCGAAACTGGAGGAAAGAGAAGTATCTAACTCCAGCCTCCTCAAGCCTTTCTGTTTCATCTAAGAAAAGGAGGAAAGCTGAGAAGCACTTGTAAAGGTCAGAGCCTGAAGGCACAAGCTGATGGAAAGACTAAGACTTTATCACAGTGTTATAGAATATTTACCACCATACCAGTCAAGGGCTTTCAGATGAAAGAATGGCCAGGCTCAGACCCTGTTTCAGAAGCAGTCTCTAGGAGAACTGAAAGAAACAGTGGAGATGTAAACAAGTACGTTATAGGAAATTTTAGCCTTTTACACCTGCAACAGTTAGACCTGGACATGGAACAATAGACTGGTTCCAAATTGGAAAAGGAGTACGTCAAGGCTGTATATCATCACCCTGCTTATTTAACTTCTATGCAGAGTACATCATGAGAAACACTGGGCTGGAGGAAGCACAAGCTGGAATCAGGATCGCCGGGAGAAATATCAATAACCTCAGACATGCAGATGACACCACCCTTATGGCAGAAAGTGATGAGGAACTAAAAAGCCTCTTGATGAAAGTCAAAGAGGAGAGTGAAAAAGTTGGCTTAAAGCTCAACATTCAGAAAACTAAGATCATGGAATCCGGTCCCATCACTTCATGGGAAATAGATGGGGAAACAGTGGAAACAGTGTCAGACTTTATCTTTTGGGGCTCCAAAATCACTACAGATGGTGACTGCAGCCATGAAGTTAAAAGATGCTTACTCTTTGGAAGGAAACTTATGACCAACCTAGATAGTATATTGAAAAGCAGAGACATTACTTTGCCGACAAAGGTCCGTCTAGTCAAGGCTATGGTTTTTCCAGTGGTCATGTATGGATGTGAGAGTTGGACTGTGAAGAAAGCTGAGTGGCAAAGAATTGATGCTTTTGAACTGTGGTGTTGGAGAAGACTCTTGAGAGTCCCTTGGACTTCAAGGAGATCTAACAAATCCATCCTAAAGGAGATCAGTCCTGGGTGTTCATTGGAAGGACTGATGCTGAAGCTGAAACTCCAATACTTTGGCCACCTCATGTGAAGAGTTGACTCATTGGAAAAGACCCTGATGCTGGGAGGGATTGGGGGCAGGAGGAGAAGGGGACGACCCAGGATGAGATGGCTGGATGGCATCACTGACTCGATGGACATGAGTTTGGGTAGGCTCCGGGAATTGGTGATGGACAGGGAGGCCTGATGTGCTGTGATTCACGGGGTCGCAAAGAGTCAGGCATGACTGAGTGACTGAACTGAATACCTACAACTACAGAAAACAGTAAACACAGCTTAACTCCTAGCCACATAAACATAAAATCTTACTTTAAAGACATGTTTACTTCAATTCCTTTTATCTGATACGTTACATCTGGTTTTTAAACAAAAAATAAGACATATTAAAAAGAAAAAGTTTTGAAAAGACAACACAACCATCAGAACCATACTCATATATGGCAGAGAATGATCAGAATGAGAATATAAAATAACCATGATTAATAAGTTAGTCTCAAATGGAAAAAGTGAACAGTATAAACAATAGATTGGTAATATAACCTGAAAAATGGAAATTCTAAGAAGGAATCAAAAGGAAATGCTAGAAAACAGACATTGTAATAGGAATAAACAGTGCCTTTCATGGGCCATTAATAGACTGGATGTGGCCAAAGAAAGAATAAGTGATCTTGAAGACAGTCAACAGAAATCTCCTAAACTGAAATGCAAAGAGAAGAGAACACGGCAAAAAAAGGAACAAAATATTGAACACCAGAGGTATAACTACAACAGAAGTAACATACATATAATCTATGTTCAGTTCAGTTGCTCAGTTGTGTCTGACTCTGCAACCCCATGATTCACAGCACACCAGGCCTCCCTGTCCATCACCAACTCCTGGAGTTTACCCAAACTTATGTCCATCAAGTCGGTGATGCCATCCAGCCATCTCATCCTCTGTTGTCCCCTTCTCCTCCTGCCCCTATGTTACCAAAATACAAAACACCAAACTATGAAAGAGAAAGGAACAATAGAAATATAAGAAGTAATAGTAACTGAGAATTTTCCAAAGATACCAGAACACAGATGCAGGAAGTTCAGAGAATATCAAGCAGAGTAAATATTTTAAAAGCTACATCTTGACGGATCATATTCTAACTGTAAAAAGTGGGAAAAAATGAGAGAAAAATCTTGAAATGATCCAGAGGGAGGAAAAAAAAAAAACTTACCTATAGAGGAATAAGAATAAGAAACAGATCTTTAGGAACTATATAAGCAAGAACAGAGTGGAGTGGAATATTGAAAGTGTTCAAATAAATTTACAACCAACCTAGAATATTGTATCCATTTTTCCTTCCAATGTGAAGGAGAAATAAAGAATTTTTCAGACAAATAAAAACTGAGGGAATTTGTTGCAAGTAGACCTGCACTATAAAAAATGTTAAAAGGAATTCTTAAGGGAAAATGAAAATGAAACAGGTCAAATTTGGATCTTCATAATGAAAAGAAGAGATAGGAGTGAAGAAAGGTAAAATGTCTTATTTTCCTATTCATAATTAATCTAACAGGTAACAGCTTATTTAAAATAATAATAGCAATAAAAGCAGTTGTACAAAGTTTTGAGGATCTGATATACAGCATGGTGACTATACTCAGTAACATGATATTGTAATCTCGAATGTTGCTGAGAGTATTTTTAATTTATTTATTTTAATTGGAGGCTAAATACTTTACAATATTATAGTGGATTTTGGCATGCATTCACATGAATCAGCCATGGGTGTACATGTGTTCCCCATCCTGAACCCCCTCCCATCTCCCTCCCTATCCTATCCCTCTGGGTCATCCCAGTGCACCAGCCCTGAGCACCCTGTCTCATGCATCGAACCGGGACTGGCGATCTGTTTCACATATAATAATATACATGTTTCAATGCCATTCTCTCAAATCCATCCCATGTTCGCCTCCTCCCACAGCGTCCAAAGACTGTTCTTTACATCTGTGTCTCCTTTGCTGTCTCGCATATAGGGTTATCATTACCATCTTTCTAAATTCCATATATATGCATTAGTATACTGTATTGGTGTTTTTCTTTCTGGCTTACTTCACTCTGTATAATAGGCTCCAGTTTCATCCCTCTCATTAGAACTGATTCAAATGTATTCTTCTTAATGGCTGAGTAATATTCCATTGTGTATATGTACCACAGCTTTCTTATCCATTCATCTGCTGATGGACATATAGGTTGCTTCCATATCCTAGCTATTATAAATAGTGCTGCGTTGAACATTGGGGTACATGTATCTCTTTCAATTCTGGTTTCCTTGGTGTGTATGCCCAGCAGTGGGATTGCTGGGTTGTATGGCAGTTCTATTTCCAGTTTTCAAGGAATCTCCACACGGTTTTCCATAGTGGCTATACTATTTTGCATTTCCACCAACAGTGTAAGAGGGTTCCCTTTTCTCCACACCCTCTCCAGCATTTATTGCTTGTAGACTTTTGGATCGCAGCCATTCTGACCGGTGTGAGATGGTACCTCATTGTGGTTTTGATTTGTATTTCTCTGATAATGAGTGATGTTGAGCATCTTTTCATGTGTTTGTTAGCCATCTGTATGTCTTCTTTGGAGAAATCTCTGTTTATTTCTTTGGTCCATTTTTTGATTGGGCTGTTTATTTTTCTTGAATTGAGTTGCAGGAGTTACTTGTATATTTTTGAAACTAATTCTTTGTCCATTGCTTTGCTATTATTTTCTCCCATTCTGAAGGCTGTCTTTTCACCTTGCTTATAGTTTCCTTCATTGTGCAAAAGCTTTTAAGTTTAATTAGGTCCCATTTGTTTATTTTTCTTTTTATTTCCATTACTCTGGGATGTGGATCATAGAGGATCCTGCTGTGATTTATGTCAGAGAGTGTTTTGTCTATGTTTTCCTCTAGCAGTTTTATAGTTTCTGGTCTTACATTTAGATCTTTAGTCCATTTTGAGTTTATTTTTGTGTATGGTGTTAGAAAGTGTTCTAGTTTCATTCTTTTACAGGTGGTTGACCAGTTTTCCCAGCACCCCTTGTTAAAGAGATGGTCTTTTCTCTATTGTATATTTTTGCCTCCTTTGTCAAAGATAAGGTGTCCATAGGTGCATGGATTTATCTCTGGGCTTTCTATTTTGTTCCATTGATCTATGTTTCTGTCTTTGTGCCAGTACCATATTGTCTTGATGACTGTAGCTTTGTGGTATAGCCTGAAGTCAGGCAGGTTGATTCCTCCTGTCCCATTCTTCTTTCTCAAGATTGCTTTGGCTATTCAAGGTTTTTTGTATTTCCATGCAAATTGTGAAATTATTTGTTCTAGTTCTGTGAAAAGTACTGTTGGTAGCTTGATAGGGATTGCATTGAGTCTTAGATTGCTTTGGGTAGTATACTCATTTTCATTATATTGGTTCTTCCAATCCATGAACATGGTATATTTCTCCATCTATTTGTGTCCTCTTTGATTTCTTTCATTAGTGTTTTATCGTTTTCTATATATAGGTCTTTTGTTTCTTTAGGTAGATATATTTCTAAGTATTTTATTCTTTTCACTGCAAAGGTGAATGGAATTATTTCCTTAATTTTTCTTTCTGTTTTCTCATTGTTGGTGTATACGAATGCAAGGGATTTTTGTGTGTTGATTTTATATCCTGCAACTTTACTCAATGATTAGCTCTAGTAATTTTGTGGTGGAGTCTTTAGTGTTTTCTATGTAGAGGATCATGTCATCTGCAAACAGTGAAAGTTTTACTTCTTTTCCAATCTGGATTCCTTTATTTCTTTTTCTTCTCTGAATGCTGTGGCTAAAACTTCCAAAACTATGTTGAATCATGTTGCTGAGATTAGATCTTATACATTCTCACCACGTTTTTAAAAAAGAGTTAATTATGTTAACTATGTGAGCTTAACTAATATAATGGTGTATGTCAATTATACCTCTATAAAATGAGAGTGAAAATGTAACCTAGAGAATGGAAGAAAATGTTTGCAAACCATACATTTGATAAAGGGCTAATATCCAAAATATATAAAGACCTTTTTACAACTCAATATAAAAAAAAAAAACAGACAGACAACTTGTTTGAAAAAATTGAGCTAAGGACCTGAACAGACATTTCTCGAAAGAAGGCATACAAATATCCAACAAATATATGAAAAGGTGCTCAAATTCACTATCATGAGGGAAATGCAAATCAAAATCACAATGTAGTCATCTCAAATCTGTTAGAATGGTTATTACCAGAAATACTGGCAAGAATGTGGAGAAAAGGGAACCCTTTAAACTAACGTGCAACCACTATGGAAAACAGTACAGAGATTCTTCCAAAAATTTAGAGTAGAACTACCATATGATTCAGCAATCTCACTTTTAGGTATATATCAAAGGAAATGAAATAAGGATCTCAAAAAGATATTTGCCTTCTCGTGTTCATTTCAGCATTATTCATATTAGGCAAGATATGGAAACTAATATTTATCAGTAGGTAAACAGAAAAAGAATATGTGGTTTATATGTACAACAGAATATTATTCAGACTCAAAAAAGAGAAAATCTTGCAACCTGTGACTACATAGGGGAATTTGGCGGAGAAGGCAATGGCAGCCCACTCCAGTACTCTTGCCTGGAAAATCCCATGGAAGGAGGAGCCTGGTAGGGTACAGTCCATGGGGTCACTAAGGGTCAGACACGACTGAGCCACTTCACTTTCACTTTTCACTTTCCTGCATTGGAGAAAGAAATGGCAACCCACTCCAGTGTTCTTGCCTGGAGAATCCCAGGGACCGGGTAGCCTGGTGGGCTGCCGTCTATGGGGTCGCACTGAGTTGGACACGACTGAAGTGACTTAGCAGCAGCAGCAGCAGCAGGGGAATTTGGAGAATATTATGCTAAGTGAAATAAATTGACAGAGAATGAAAAATACTGAAAAATATTGTCTGATATTACTTATATATGGACTCTCGAAAAGCCAAACTAATAGTAACAGAATGGTGATCTAAAGAATCAGGAGCTGGAGGGTAGAAGAAATAGGGAGATGCTGCTCAGTGGATGAAATGGGGAAATGCTGGTCAAAGAGTACAAACTTTCAATTATAAGATGAGTCCTTTCAGAGTACCTAATGTATAGCATGGTGTACTGTACTGTATAGCACTGTACTGTATCCTTGAATTTTGAGAGGAGAGTAAATCTCAAGTGTTTTTACCACACACACACACATGATAACTGTGTGGTGATGGATATGTTAATTAGTTGAATGTGACAATCTTTTCACAATGTATACATATACCAAAACACTACATTGTATACCTTAAATATATACAACTTTTATCCATCAATCATACCTCAATAAAACTGGAATTTTTTTAAGTCACACATGAAATAGAGGAAAGAGAACTGACTCCTCCAAAATAAAATAAAACTTGTCATTCTTGG
This sequence comes from Capricornis sumatraensis, assembly GCF_032405125.1. Taxonomy (NCBI): domain Eukaryota; kingdom Metazoa; phylum Chordata; class Mammalia; order Artiodactyla; family Bovidae; genus Capricornis; species Capricornis sumatraensis. The sequence goes on from NC_091092.1 coordinate 10,937,009, forward strand.
ATCATAGGGTAGTTCTCTTTTTAGTTTTTTGAGGAACCTCCAGATTTTTCCACACTGGCTGCAGCAATTGACAATCCCACCAACAGTGTACTAGGGTTCCTTTTCCTTCACATCCTCACCAACACTTTTTGTGTTCTTTTTGATGAGAGCCATTCTATCAGGTGTGAGGTGATCTTTCATTGTGGGTTTGCATTTCCCTGATGATTAATGTTGTTTAGCATCTCTTCATGTGCCTGTTGGCCTTCTGCATTTCCTCTTTTGAAAAATGTCTATTCATGTTTTCTGCTCATTTTTTAATTGAATTATTTTTGTTTTATATTGAGTTGTATGTGCTGTTCCAGTGTCTCTTCATTGTAAATAGTCCCTTAAACCAAGTTGAATCCTCCTTTGATGACTAGATATGTTGCAAGTCTCTGTGTCTTTATTCTGAGTATGAGTAATAATTATCTAGGAATAATTGTGAATGTCATTAATAGGAGATATATTTTTTAAAAAAAACCCTCTTAAATAAACAAAATCTTTATTTTAGTGTTATTTGCTTTAAAAAAAATCCTGTTAAAGCCTTATTAGTCAAAGACCAGGATCAAATTCATAGGCTGACACAAACAAAAGATTTATTGATTGGATCCACTGTGGTAGGAATGCTCCAGAGGACCTGTGGGTTGTTTCTTGATTGAAGGAAGAAGAAAGAATTGTTGTAATGTTTAGGTTCTCACAAAAGATTGAAAATGGTCTAAACAAGCAGGGATAATTTCTAAATTAATTGCAGCTTCTGAGGCAGTTGGTGGGGATGGGGGAGGATTCAGTAGGAATTGTGTATTGTCATGAGGTGGAGGTGGTCTACTAATTGGGTATTCCAAGGAATATAACAATAGCAAAGCAGGTCTGAGGATCACTGAGAAAAAAGCAGCAGTCACTCAAAAGAGGTGGGGGTCATTACAACTGCTTCACAACCTTGGGAGAAACTGTTTTCTGTTAACTTTGCAGCTGGCTTTATCTGTCTGTCCTCCCAGCCTGATTAATAGCTGGACTGCTTATTCTCAGTCCAAACTAATTTTACTCTTTCAGTCCCGAGCAGGTTTTGGCTCTTTATATCCTAAGTGTGGACTACAAGAGATAATTCTGAGCAATTGAGGATTCTTGCTAGCTGTGTTCTGATAAAGTCATTCTAGCTCCATTGGAACTGTGAATCAACTGCCCAAGAACTGCTCTTTCTCAGTCTCTAAACTTCAGATTTTTTATATGTAAAATAAACTGATATGATTTATTTCAAATGTTATAAAAATTCAATGTAATTTAGGATGTCAAAAATTTTTTGCAATATACTGTGTAGTATAAAAACATGGAGGAATTAGTATTATTATTTACTAATTATATGTTCTTGTATAGAGCAGCTTATAACACAAAACACCATATTTGAGACTAGGCATCTATAATCTGTTTAGTAAATGAAGAGAGAGAACAAATATGTCTTAGGCAGGTTTTAAGTATTTTATGCCTAGGTCAAGGTTAAGACCCACTGTGGAAGTGAAGCTGTGAATAGTAGCTGTGAATAGCTAATCAAAAATCATTCTTCATATAAGTGACCATTAGGTTGCCTTTGGGTAAAACTAAGCTGCTTATGTGGAGAAGGCGATGGCAACCCACTGCAGTACTCTTGCCTGGAAAATCCCATGGATGGAGGAGCCTGGTAGGCTGCAGTCCATGGGGTCGCGAAGTGGGGCACGACTGAGCAACTTCACTTTCACTTTTCACTTTCATGCATTGGAGAAGGAAATGGCAACCCACTCCAGTGTTCTTGCCTGGAGAATCCCAGGGACGGGGGAGCCTGGTGGGCTCCCATCTCGGGTCGCACAGAGCCGGACACAACTGAAGCGACTTAGCAGCAGCATGCTGCTTATGAAGTTTACCTTTCCACTGAAGCCTCCTCATGATTTACAAAATCTATACTTACAAATAGGTGTGATAAGATTTGAAACTTATTTAAATCAAAGGCAAAGTGATCAGTTATTATTCCTTCTTCCAGTGGGATGAACTGAGAGTGGAAGAAAAGAAGAGACGATGTGCGTGTTTGGGGGTTGTTTTGTGACATTTTTAACTCAGTTTGGAGCCAGCCAGAGCAGGTGGGGATGTTTTAAGATGCTGAACAAGCATGATGGAAAGTTGTCAAAACAGACACCTTTGTTTTGCCTTGGGCTGTGTGGCAAAAAATTATATTCACAGCTCCATACTATTTGTTTAAATTGGTGAGATGTTAACAGGTAATTTTGTGTCTTTAGCATAGACTCACCCTATTTTAAGAATAAAATCCTTTCATACCTGTATTCCATTCCCTCCTTTGTTAAAGAGTATTTGACTCACTCAAGAAATGTATACATTAAGGTTAAAAATGGATGGAAACAGAAGGCTGGACAGTGCTAGAAGCACGAGTGAGAAAAACAGAACTTACAAAGCCCATATTCAACTTACAGACTTTTAGGAACTGAAAGTAAATTGTATTATTTGCATTTTAGCAATCTTGTCTGAAAAGCCTTAAGATAAATTAAATACGTTTTCCAGGTCAAGAATTATGAAAGATTTGGTAAACTTGTTTTATGGTATTGCCTGGGGGAAAAACATTAGCTATTGATAGGGAGATTTGTAAAGTGAAATTTATAATAGAAAATTACTCTCCATTGGAGCAAAGCAATTGCACTGAAATTCATGCAGTCTCCATCGACAATCAGATGCAATTCACAACCCTGCAGGGAAGCTTAAAGACTATTATTTCTTGTTTAATAGGATTAGTTCAATTTCTCTGGCATTTTTTATTAGAACTGTGGAATATATACCTCGCTGCAATTTTTTTTTTAATTCTCAAGTCTCTGGTAAGATTAATCAAAAGGAAATTATGTAAAGGTGTGGAACTGTGATGGCCTTGCTAGAATGCTCATACCCAAAGACTGCTCCTTTTCATGAACTCTCTTATCCTACTTCACAAGCTGTTCCCATTAACTTTAAACAGAGGGACAGAAATTAGGAAGTCCTCTCCTAATGATAGTTTCTACTGGCTCTCCTCCAAGTAATTATTTGATTTGTCTAAATAGACACGGAGCTTGTAGAGAGCAGCTTGTTGCAAGGACTTTAAGATGGTAGGTAAAAATAACCAATTCTTCACAGTTGCAGTTTATGCTACTGCTCATGCAAAATTCCCTTAACATCCCTACAGATGACATCTTTTGGGGTCTGTGGAAAGGCTGTGATATAGTTTGATAGGCTGGCAGCTGTGATTTGATACTACATTTAGGTTCAAATTTTCTTAGGGCTCAATCTCTTAGCAACATCATAGACTTTGTTAGGGCTATGCCAATTTCTGCCTAACAGGAGATAAAGGGGAATCTGTATGCCTAGAGTGGAGTTTGAATTTCTGGTAATAGGTTGCAAGTAAGGAGATACAAGTAACTATGGTGGCCAGAGTAACCCAGAAAACAGTGAGAACTCCAAAATCCTGGTCAGGATTTGATCAAATATGCTAGTCAAACTACAAGGGAACTGCTGAATAAAGAGGCTGTACTGACTATAGTCTGAGTAACATTATTTCATCAAGCCTTTGATAAATATCCAAGCTTTTTCCTTAGGTAGATTTTTTTTTCTTCAAAGTCTCTACTCCTCTGAGGCAATACTAAGAGATAAAAAGTGTACAACACACACTTCAAGTTCACGCTGTTGCCCAGGCAATGGAGAACCTAGGCAGTGTGGTTAGTCTTGCCAGATCCATTGCGTGGTGGTGGCTTCTCCATAAGTTAACTGCTTGAAAGCAATTTATTTACATTCCCACTTCTTAGAACTAGTGGGTAGTGCACTTCTGACATGTGCACAACACAAGAGATGCAATTCAATTCAAATATGAAACAAATACAATACCCTGAGGTAGAACCATGCATCCAGAAGGAAATTTTGCTTGCAGAAATTCTTTTGAGGGGAATCTTCTACTTAACATCTTCAGCATTCTGCTGTCAGAACTGTTCCCTTTGGAGAATACACGTGGGCTATGAAAGAATGCAGATCTTTTCTTGGTGGAACTAAATGGTATGATTAGCAACTATGTTTGATAAAGCTACCAGATTTGTTCCAATCCACCATGTGGTATAAAAATCTTCTTTCAAGGACATTGGTTTTGGAAGCCAGAAGACAGAATCTAGTAATTAACGTGTGTTAGCATAAATGGCCATAGCCTGAAGGAATTCCCACACCCACACAAGCTCCCAAATAGATCGTAGATCATATAATTAATATTACAAAATGGCTGACTGTGTGTTTCTCTTGGCCAGGATTCCCTGCCTCTTTGTTGGCATTCTCTGTTTGGCTGGTAAGGTTTTGTGAAATTTTCAAAACAAATTCCATGTTACTTTCCTCCCCTGCAAATATAGGTATGTACCCTTTGTTACAGGAAGGGTTGCAGATGGTGGAAAAGAGGATGTAACAGAATGAAATAAACAATGACGTTTTGCAAGTCCTGAAAGTTTGACTTCCCATAGCACTTAATACTTGGTTGATTAATTTTGTACTTAATATAATGTCTAGGATTGGATTAAACTATTTCACATATGTGTGCTTTGTCTCCCACTACTCTAGTTATTTGCTGCTAGAGCAACTGCAAGGCCTAACTTTTCTTTTGTGAAATGGTATAACCACGTTTGAGTGTAGTTTAGCAGACTCTGAAAAAGTTAGATAATCCTGGAGAATAAAAGGATAGTTAGAAGGCTGCCCAGGTGGCTTAGTGGTAAAGAATCCACCTGCCTATGCAGGAGATGCAGAAGATGTGGGTTCAATCCCTGGGTCAAGAAGATCTCTTGGAGAAGGAAATGGCAACCCACTGCAGTATTCTTGCCTGGGAAATCCCATGGACAGAAGAGCCTGGCGGGCTACAGTCCCTGGAGATGCAGAGAGTTGGGCATGACTGAGTGACTGAGCATGCAAAAGTAAAAAATAAGGACATTTGAGAGAAATATTAACTTAATAATAATGTATCAATTTTGGTTCTTTAATTTAACAAAAATACCATAGTAACTTAAGATGCTAATAACAAGAAGAACTGGGTATTGGAGGTATATATAAACTTTCTATATGATCTGCTATGAACTGAATGTTTATTCTTCCTTCCCCAATTCATTTGTTGAAATCCTAACCCCCTAATGGGATGGTACTAGAAGGCGAGGCTCTGGGGAGGTGCTTAGTTCATGAGAAAGGTGCTCTAATGAATGAGATTTGTTGTGTTTAGTCGCCGTGTCGTATCTGACTCTTATGTGACCCCATGGACTGTAGCCCATCTGGCTCCTCTGTCCATGGGATTATCCAGGCAAGAATACTGGAGTGGCTTGTCATTTCCTTCACCAGGGGATCTTCCTGACCCAGGAATTGAACCTGTGTCTCCTGATTGGCAGGCGGATACTTTACCACTGAGCCAACAGAGACTGTAATGAATTAAGATTAGTGCCAATGGCACTCCACTCCAGTACTCTTGCCTGGAAAATCCCATGGGCGGAGGAGCCTGGTGGGCTGCAGTCCATGGGGTTGCTAAGAGTTGGACACAACTGAGCGACTTCACTTTGACTTTTCACTTTCATGCATTGAAGAAGGAAATGGCAACCCACTCCAGTGTTCTTGCCTGGAGAATCCCAGGGATGGGGGAGCCTGGCGGGCTGCCGTCTATGGGATCGCACAGAGTCAGACACGACTGAAGCGACTTAGCAGCAGCAGCAGCAGCCCTTATAAAAGATACTCCAGAGAGCTCTCTGGCCTCTTTTGCCATGCGAGGGCCAGTGAGAATACAGTAGGGAAAAGGCCAACTATCAACCAAGAATTGGGCCCTCATCAGCCACTGAATGTGCTGGTGGCTTGATTTTGGACTTCAAAGTCTCTAGAACTATGATAAATAAATGTTTAATCCACTCAGTCTGTGAAATTTATAGCACCCAGAGAGAAGAGGACACTATCTTTATAATTTTTCTGTAAATCTAAAATTATTCTAAAAAAAGTTTTTCCAAAAAAAAAGCTTACAAAGAATTAATACAGTTAAATGTATACCGACTATCTAAGTCATCAATTATATGTCTAGATATTTATCCAAGAATAAAGGAAATATATATGCAAACAAAGATGCAAACATGTATGTCCAGAGCAGCTTTATCTGTAATAGACCTCAAACTGAAAACAACCCAAATGTCCATCAACAAGTGAATGAATAACCAAACTGTTTACATCCATATAACAAAATACTACTGAGCAATAAAAATAGTGAACTACTGATACATGTAACAAGACAGATAAATCTCAAAACAGTAATTTTTAAGAAAAAAAGAATATATACAACATGATTCTGTTTATATAAGACTATAAAATGCAAACTGATAGTGACAGAAAGATGAGTGTTTTGAAAGAAGAGGGGCATTAACAAGGGGTACCAGGAAACTTGTGGGTAATTTATACGTTCAATATCTTGATCATGGTGATGGTTTCATAGGTAGATACATTTATCAATCAGTCCTTACAGATTGTATACTCTAAACTGTGTATTTATTGTATGTCAATTATGTGCCAGTAAATCTGTTTTTTTTTTTTTTTTAAAGTCCAACTAGTCATGTATGGGAGACAGGAAATAATTATCTTAGGCTCATATAACTACTACCCTTGATCATGAAACATAGCTCTGTGCTTTTTGGTAGTGGAAAATTTGCTACTTTGTACCATTCTACCTACTACTGGCTCTTTGAGGACCAATTTCTTTCTCTAAAAAATGAAGAGTGACCATTGAAGTCTTCTATAAGCAAATATATAAGAATAATTTTAAACATGTATTCTTCTGGAATAATTTAAAATAAATTCATTTGCATTAATTTTATAAACCTTAAGTTGAAATTGTCTAATAAAGTATTACTTATTAGGAACCTTAAAGATTAAATGTATGCAGGTCAGGAAGCAACAGTTAGAACTGGACATGAAACAACAGACTGGTTCCAAATAGGAAAAGGATTACATCAAGGCTGTATATTGTCACCCTGCTTATTTAACTTCTATGCAGAGTACATCATGAGAAACGCTGGGCTGGAGGAAGCACAAGCTGGAATCAAGATTGCCAGGAGAAATATCAATAACCTCAGATATGCAGATGATACTACCTTTATGGCAGAAAGTTAAGAAGAACTAAAGAGCCTCTTGATGCAAGTGAAAGAGGAGAGTGAAAAAGTTGGCTTAAAGCTCAACATTCAGAAAACTAAGATCATGGCATCTGGTTCGATCACTTCATGGGAAATAGGTAGGGAAACAGTGGAAACAGTGGTTGACTTTATTTTTCTGGGCTCCAAAATCACTGCAGATGGTGATTGCAGCCATGAAATTAAAAGACTCATGCTCCTTAGAAGGAAAGTTATGACCAACCTAGGCAGCATAAAAGCAAAGACATTACTTTGTCCACAAAGGTCCATCTAGTCAAGGCTATGGTTTTTCTAGTGGTCATGTATGGATGTGAGAGTTGGACTATAAAGAAACCTGAGCACTGAAGAATCGATGCTTTTGAACTGTGGTGTTGGAGAAGACTCAAATTGTATAGAGATTCCTCTTGGGGTGATGAAAAATTTCTGGAACAATAGCATGGTGGTGTTTGCACAGTTTTGTGCTCAGTTGTTAGTGTCTGACTCTTTGCAATCTGATGGACTGCAGCCTTCCAGGTTCCTCTGTCCATGGAATTTTTCCAGGCATGAACATTGTGAATGTATTAAATGTCACTGAATTATACACTTTAAAATTGCATTTTAGGTTACAATATGGTATCCATCACACCAAAACCCACCCATACACTTTAGTTTTTACCCTTATTACTCTATACCCCCAGGCCTAAGCAAACACTGATGTATTTTGATCTCTATAGATTGGCCTAGTCTAGATATTTCATATAAAGGAAATCATATAATATGTGGTCTTCTGTCACTAACTACTTTCATTGAGAATGTTTTCAAGTTTCATCCATGTTGTCGTGTGTATAACTACTTCTTTCATTCCTTTATATGTGCAATGATACTCCACTCTGTGAGTATACCAAAGTTTATTTATCTATGCATCAGTTAATGGTCATTTAGGCGATTTCCACCTATTGTCTATTACGAATAATGCTACTGTGACTATTTATATGGGCTTCCCTGGTGGCTCAAATGGTAAAGAATCTGGCTGCAACGCAGGAGACCTGGGTTCGATCCCTGGGTTGGGAAGATTCCCCGGAAAAGGGAATGGCTACTCACTTTATATACAAGTTTTTTTGTGGATATATGTTTTTATTTCTCTTAGTTATATCTAGAATGAGAATTGTTGATAACTGTTTGTTTAATCATTTGAGGAATTTCAGACCGTGCACCATTTTACATTCCCACCAGCAGTGTACGAGGGTTCCAATCTCTTGGCATCTTTGCCAGCACTTGTTGTAATCTGACATTTTGATTATAACCATCCTAGTGAGTATGAAGTCTTATCATATGGTTTTGATTCACTTTTCCTTGGTGACTAATAGTGTCAGGTACATTTTTGTGTACTTTTTTTCCCCTAGAAATATGCTCATATAGATAATATTTTTGCATAGATTCTCAGGGGATTAACAGACCCTCAGAGTTATGAATTCCTAGAGAGGTTATTGTGTAGACACATGAAGAGAAACTGTCATGGCAGTTATTATAAATTAATAATATAAGTGATAGTATATAATATAATGCATATTTTTTGTTTTACATTGCTATGTATTCAACAAGCAAAGTGAAAAAAAAACACATTTTAACATTAGCTGCACTAAAATACTGATTTACTTTCCATTTCATGATTCTTAATAGGGGTGGAGTCCCAATTCCTATTGAAGTGAGAAAAGTATATTATATGTCACCATCTCTGAAATCAAAGGGTAACCCCACAGACTGAATGTGGTAGAAAAAATTACCTCTTACAAATTATACAAAATGTGATCATATACATAGGATTAAAAAACCAGTAGAATAGATGCCAATATACCAGGGAGTTATCTGTGTAAGAGGAGAGTGAAAAGAGGTTGAGGGATGTGTTTACCTGAAAGTCACTTTCAGGATGAGCAGTGGGTACTGGGAAAAATTAAACACTATTCAACAAGAGTCAACAGTTATTTTGACGAGTACTAGCTTATTACTGCCACCACAGCTTTGCACCTATGACATATGAAAGTTGTCTGTTCCCAGGGAATAAATGAGTATTTTCCCTGTGGTCTGAAGTCACCTATAAAGTTTGGATCTTTGCTGGGACTGGAGAAACAGTGGCCTAAGCTTTGAAACCATAAAGGAATTTGCTTAGGCAGCTTTGAGGGAATCATTATAACCCATAGCATATTCTTAGAACCTGAGAAAACTTCCTTATATTGGAAGTTTATACATTTGCATTTCTTAAGGCAGGCAACCTCACTCTCTTCACTAGATCAGCTTTTAGAAAATGGAATGATTCGGAGTTGCAATTAAAATTCTAGGCAGAAGCTCTTCTAGGATGTTCCATTGCTTAACTAAAAAACAGCATGGAAAAGTAAGCAATTCAAGTTCTGTACCTTATTTCACCTTCTCTAATGTGACCTGCAAGTTCCTCGATAAACTTCTCCCCTTTCATCCAGTAGATCATTGGTCCGGACTCTCCACTGAATCCAAAGAATGCTTTGCAAGGGATGTTCAGAGGCTTACCTGAGAATGGCAGAGAGAGAAAACATTAGCAAATGGCTCTGCTTATCACTGGGAGACAGAAAAGGACCATTTAACAGCCATCCAAAGGAAAACTCAGAAGTGACCCATTTTCAACTCTTCTTCCAATCATCTTAGCACTCACTGTAAATGAGAAAATTTTTAAATGGTTACAAGGGCTTCTGGGAAATTTTAAAGTCAATATATTATCAAAAATGTGAAAGTAAAGAAAATTACCAAGTTTTTAGAACTGCTGATTTTTACTGCTTCCCTTTTATGAACTAACATGAAAAAGTCAAATAGAATCCTTTTCTATTTTCCTTGTTTGAGAATATTAATAACTGCTTAGTTGGACTTGCCTTTGAAGTTAACATTAATCAAAGTATAAGTTAATTTTTGATTGAGAAACATAGACTATCCACTATTACTAAGACTAAATAGGGCAATTTTGTTAGTTCTGATTATTGCATATTCTAAGAAAAATTGGATACTACATATCAAAGAAGAATTTTATAATTACAAAAATATCTATAGAAAGTTAATGGAGCAAAAACTCAGCCTAACCATATCTTCAATCTCTTTGTGTCACCTATAGTACTTAAATAATTCTAGGCAATACTGTAGCTTTTTACTACGCATCTTTGATTATAGCTGAAAATGTTTTAATTATAAATGTATCATCAACTGTATAAGCAATTATTTTATGCTGGCATTGATTCTATTTTTTAATATAAATTTATTTTAATTGGAGGTTAATTACTTTACAATATTGTATCGGTTTTGCCATACATCAACATGAATCTGCCACAGGTATATACGTGTTCCCCATCCTGAACCCCCCTCCCTCCTCCCTCCCCGTACCATCCCTCTGGGTCGTCCCAGTGCACCAGCCCCAAGCATCCAGTATCATGTATCGAACCTGGACTGGCGACTCATTTCATATATGATATTATACATGTTTCAATGCCATTATAGAACAGTCTTTTGATTCTATTTTCTTCTTACAAAGTAGATAAGTAAGGAAAGAATGGTATAGAGAGCACCATCTTGACATTCCTGACAAAGGAATCCCCCAACTCATAAATCATAATATATCACTTTCTCTATAGCATGCAATTTTTGCCCTGGTTGGAACATTAGATGAAGCAATTTCAAGAATATTTTTTCTTGAAGAGTACATGGTAAAGTTGTTCCCACAATCACTCTGAGCTACGGACAATTTCTCCTTTCTATTCTTAAATTGATCCCAAACTTCCATGTTCCAAGAACCATTACTTTCTGAAAACCTTTCTATTTAATCATGACTAGCAGATGGCTTGCTTTGAGGACCATTTACACCAAGAAACAGTTTTAATTGGAGTTAGTGTCTACACTGTGACAAAGAGGAAATTGAGAAAACCTCATAGATATATGGATGCTGGGTGATAGGCTGGGCTTAACCATAGTAAGTAACTGTTACCAAATATTGGTCTTTTTATTTTATTTTTTTAGGAATACTGAATAAATTTTTCATCAATAATTCTAAAGAAATTCAAATTCTTAAGGTTTATTTTAAAAATGATTTAGGATTACACAGGGCAGTAAGTGACTACACGTGGTGAGATTATATTTCTAATAGGGAAATTTGGCTATGACACATAGGTCAGTTACCATCTTTTATTCAAAGAAGTTTTAATGATAGGGAAAAATGTTTTTTTTTTTTATTCACATATGATATTTTACATGTTTCAATGCCATTCTCCCATATCATCCCGCCCTCACCCTCTCGCACAGAGTCCAAAAGACTGTTCTATACATCTGTGTCTCTTTTGCTGTCTCGCATACAGGGTTATCATTATTTTCTTTCTAAATTCCATATATATGCATTAGAATACTGCATTGGGGGAGAAGGCAATGGCACCCCACTCCAGTAATCTTGCCTGGAAAATCCCATGGACGGAGGAGCCTGGGGGGCTGCAGTCCATGGGGTCGCGACTGAGCGACTTCACTTTCACCTTTCACTTTCACGCAATGGAGAAGGAAATGGCAACCCACTCCAGTGTTCTTGCCTGGAGAATCCCAGGGATGGCAGAACCTGGTGGGCTGCTGTTTCTGGGGTCGCACAAAGTTGGACACGGCTGAAGCGACTTAGCAGCAGCAGCAGCATACCGTATTGGTGTTTTTCTTTCTGGCTTACTTCACTCTGTATAATAGGCTCCAGTTTCATCCACCTCATTAGAACTGATTCAAATGTATTCTTTTTAATGGCTGAGTAATACTCCATTGTGTATATGTACCACAGCTTTCTTATCCATTCATCTGCTGATGGACATCTAGGTTGCTTCCATGTCCTGGCTATTAGAAACAGTGCTGCGATGAACATTGGGGTACATGTGTCTCTTTCGATTTTTATAATGCAAACTTCTCTCTCAGCAAAATGACATGTCATGGACCTTTGGGATCATTCAATTATTGTCAAAAGCTTTTATATCAACATTCTTTTATATTAATATATGTCTAACACAAATCTGAAACAAGATTATTATTAATTGTTTCTTTGAACATGCGTTTTGTGATACAAGCTTGAGTGAAAAATAGAAGACAGCTTTGTATAGCTGACTTCCCTGGTGGCTCAGACAGTAAAGCGTCTGTCTACAATGCGGGAGACCCTGGTTCGATCCCTGGGTTGGGAAGATCCCCTGGAGAAGGAAATGGCAATCTACTCCAGGACTATTGCCTGGAAAATCCTATGGACAGAGGAGCCTGGTAGGCTATAGTCCATGAGGTCGCAAAGAGTCGGACACGACTGAGTGACTTCACTTCACTTTGTATAGCTAAGAGATTTGAATCCTTGTTTGGATCTATCATTAAATAGTAGACTATATGGCCCTGGGTAGATTACCAAACTTTTTACAAACTGATTTCTCATATATGTAGTAAGAGTGGTAATAATACTTTGGAGGCTCAGATAAGATCATCTCTATAAAAATACTTGGTGAATTTGAAAGTCCCATCCAAATTTATTATGGTTGTGTTTTCCTTCCAAGGCTTGGTCTTTCAACAAGTACAGTTTGAGACATAATCCTATGTGTCAAATTAGATAGATAAGTGTTTATTAATATTTGACCCTGTCAATCTCTTGTCCTCTTATTTATGAGTTGTAAGGGGGAATACTCTTTTCTTATCAATAGTCTATAAATATTTCCTGGATTCTAGAGTAGGTGTGACTCATCCAAGCAGGCCCTTTCTTCTCTAAATCTGAACATAGGGTCTTTTTTATGATTTATTGTTCTTCATTTCCATGAAATTGAAGGTATTACAGAATGTCACAGTAGATAGCAAAAGATCCAGAGACTGTTAAGCATTATTATAAGGATCCTAGTTGCTAAAACTACCAGAATATACATTTATACAAGTAAACTCTAGTTGTCATTCCTTTGGGCTATGTCGAAAGAATATATCAAATAAAATACCTTTTTTTTGTGAGTATCCCCCTGCAATGCAGGAGACCCCAGTTCGAATCCTGGGTGGGAAGATCCCCTGAAGGGACAAGTTACCCACTCTAGTATTCTTCAGCTTCCCTGGTGGCTCAGACAGTAAAGAGTCTGCCTGCAATGTGGGAGACCTGGGTTCAATCCCTGGGTTGGGAAGATCCCCTGGAGGAGGGCATGACAACCCACTCCAGTATTCTGGCCTGGAGAATCCCCATGGACTGAGGAGTCTGGCAGGCTACAGTCCATGGACTTGCAAAGAGTTGGACATGACTGAGTGACTAAATACAGCACACAGCACAGCATGTGGGTACTCAGGCCTGGTTTGATTTTAATAGAAAAAAAAAATTATAGCAATGTGCAAAAAGGTGCCTCCTTGAAGTGACCTATCAAAAATGACAGTATCTGCCTTTTCCTTGATACTACTTAATGGGTACTGACTATTGCAGCGATTTCTCCTGGAAATATTTTTACTCTCCCATCAGACAGGTTTTTGTTAAATAAATGCAAGAGACATGTTTCAGCAGCCTAGATTCTTCAAATGCTGAGCAAATATCCTGAAGCCTCTGTTAACAGCCAAAAGAGGAAAACAGGCCAATTATCCTACACAATACTCTGAGGAGAGTCCCAAAATGATCAGCTCTTGTGCCAGATAGTGAGAATCAATATGTGCCAGGTTGTAGGCACCTCTTCTCTCAAAAGGCCTGGGAGGGATCTCAGCGTTGATTGAGCAAATTACCTGAAACAGAGTCTCTCCAGGCTTTTCTAAAATTTGGCTTATGTGCATATGCAAACTCCTATCTACCATTTCCGTTTGCTACTGTATTGTTTTGCCTCCAGATGTTTTCAAAATCATTCCTTACTAGTAGAGATGATCAACTCATATTTATATCTAGAGAGGATTTTAGAGTAGGTTGAAGACCATCAACATAAAAATAACTCTTTCTCAATGTTTTGTGCTATTCACAAGGTAATGGCTTTAGACATATCTCCCTTTTAGGTTCAGTCTGTATTACTGGCAATTTCTCTATCAGTTTAAGTCTAGACTAGTTAACAAAACATATGTTCATACAAAGACTTAGAGATGGATGTTCATAACAGCTTTATTTGTGATAGCCAAAAGCTGGAAACAGTCCAAATGTTTGAAAGAATAGATGAAAGGATACTCTGGTACATCCATACAAAAAATATTTATCAAGGATGAACTACTGATCAATAGCACAACAAATGAGTTTCAAAATTTCAAAACAATTATACTAAGTTAAAGAGGTCAAACAAAAGGGTACATGTTTTGTGATTCTATTTATATAAAATTCTAGGTAGTTAAAACTAATCTATAGCTTCTTAGCAATTTGAACATCTGTATGTGATCCAACCACTCCATATGAAAGCCTATGTCTATATAAAGACTTGTACTCAAATACTCATATCAGGGTTAGTTTTCCCGTTAGGGAAGTTTTTAGTCATTATTTATTCAAATAATTTGTGTTGCCTTTTCTCTCATTCTTCTGGGACTCCCTATGATGCAAAATGTTAGCCTGTTTGATGTTATCACATAAATGTCTTAAACTTATCTTCACTTTTTTTCTCAATTCTTTTTCCATTTGCTGCTTTGATTGGATGACTCTATTGCCTTGTATTCAGGGTCACTTATCCTTTCTTTGCTTTAATCTGCTATTGAACTCCTCTAGTGTATTTTTCACTTCAGTTACTGTATTCTTCAGCTCTGTGACTTCTGTTTGGTACTTCCTTACATTCTGTATCTCTTTGTTAAAGTTCTCATCTTGTACTTATCAATTCTTCTCCCAAATTTGGTGAGTATTTTTATGACCATTACTTTGAATTCTTTATCAGGTAAATTACTTATCTCCATTTTATTAAGGTTTTTTTTTCTGAGATTTTCTTTTGTTATTTTGCTTGAAACATATTCTTCTGTTTCTTTATTCTCCTTCACCCTTTGTGTTGATTTCTATGCATTAGATAGAACAACCACTGCTTCCAGTCTTGAAGTGGTGGCCTCATGTAGGAATGAACCTTGTTGTTCTTCTTGCCCTAGTTTTTATTCGTCTCTCAAACCTTTCACTTGTCCAAGCAGTCTATTATATTTTTAGTTGTTAAGTCACTCAGTCGCTCAATCATAGCCAACTCTGCCACCCCTTGGACTGCATCATGCCAGGCTTCAGTGTCCTTCACCAACTACCGGCCTTTGCTTAAACTCATGTCCACTGAGTCAGTGATGCCATCCAACTATCTCATCCTCTGTCATCCCCTTCTCCTGCCTTCAATCTTTCCCCACATCAGGGTCTTTTCCAATGAGTTGGCTCTTCACATCAGGTGGCCAAAGTATTGGAGCTTCAGCATCAGTCCTTCCAATGAATATTCAGGGTTGATTTCCTTTAGGATTGATTGGTTTGATCTCCTTGCAGTCCAAGGGACTCTCAAGAGTCTTCTCCAACATCACAGTTTGAAAGCATCAATTCTTCAACACTCAGCCTTCTTTATGGTTCAACTCCCGCATCAGTACATGACTGCTGGAAAAACCATAGCTTTGACTATGTCAAGCCATAGCTTTAGCCTTTGTTGGCAAAGTGATGTCTCTGATTTATTAATATGCTATCTAGGTTTGTCATAGCTTTTCTTCCAAGGAGCAAGTGTCTTTTAATTTCATGGCTGCAGTCACTGTCTGTAGTGATTTTGGAGACCAAGAAAATAAAGTCTGTCACACTTTTCATTGTTTCCCCATCTATTTGCCATGAAGTGTTGGGACCAGATGCCATGATCTTAGTTTTTTGAATGTTGAGTTTTAAGCCATGTTTTTCACTCTCCTCTTTCATCTTCATCATTTTTAATAGCTCCTAGTGATTTTGGATATGCCAAGTCTTGTCAGTGTCCCAAGGGGGAATACCATTGTTAGCACTTAGATTCAGGCTATTTGGAACTCAGACTCTCAAGTAGCAGCTTTTAAAGTATGGGTATATAACAGTCCTGTGGACCTACAAGTGTAATTCCCACTAGCCACCAGAGTCAGGCAATCTGGTGGTGTCTGCTGGGGAAACCTGGGGTTCCAGATGAATCTATAAGCTCCTTACTGGGAGACACGAGTGAGCTGGACTGAGACAGAGGGAGAGCACATAGATGATGTTCCCTAGCCTGCATTCCCTGGGAATACCTCCAGAGCCTTTAGGTGTGAGCCAAACCTGAAGCTGAAGCCCCAGGCATAGCAAGTATGCCTCTTTCACTGAAAGATGGGATGAGTTCCAGTCTGTTGTCTGTGCAATGCTCTGGGGGTGGTAGTCTGTCGATAATCCTCTATTCAATTATTACAGTCCCATGGGATTCAGGGTCGCAAGTTCTCTAACTCCCAGAATTGGATGATCAAGGGGCATTTCCTGGTAACAGCTGCAAAAACCAAAGCAGCAGATACAAACTCTGGGAAACCAGTTACAAGAAAGAATTCCCCTCTGAAAGATACTGGTGCTCTGGGATATGAAAGAAGGAGAGGGCAAAGACAGTGCCAGTCCTCTGAGATCTCTGGAAAGGTTTGTAGTCAGCCTTTCAGTTCAGTTCAGTTCAGTCACTCAGTCGTGTCCGACTCTTTGTGACCCCATGAATCGCAGCACGCCAGGCCTCCCTGTCCATCACCAACTCCCGGAGTTCACTCAGACTCAAGTCCATCGAGTCAGTGATGCCATCCAGCCAGCTCATCCTCAGTCGTCCCCTTCTCCTTCTGCCCCTAATCCCTCCCAGCATCAGAGTCTTTTCCAATGAGTCAACTCTTCGCATGAGCCGGCCAAACAACTGGAGTTTCAGCTTTAGCAACATTCCTTCCAAAGAAATCCCAGGGTTGATCTCCTTCAGAATGGACTGAGTGGATCTCCTTGCAGTCCAAGGGACTCTCAAGACTCTTTTCCAACACCACAGTTCAAAAGCATCAATTCTTCAGTGCTCAGCCTTCTTCACAGTCCAACTCTCACATCCATACATGACCACTGGAAAAACCATAGCCTTGACTAGACGGACCTTAGTTGGCAAAGTATATCTCTGCTTTTGAATATGCTATCTAGGTTGGTCATAACTTTTCTTCCAAGGAGTAAGCATCTTTTAATTTCATGGCTGCAATCACCATCTGCAGTGATTTTGGAGCCCAAAAACGTAAAGTCTGACACTGTTTCCACTGTTTCTCCATCTATTTCCCATGAAGTGATGGGACTAGATGCCATATCTTCGTTTTCTGAATGTTGAGCTTTAAGCCAACTTTTTCGCTCTCCTCTTTCACTTTCATCAAGAGGCTGCTTAGTTCCTCTTCACTTTCTGCCATAAGGGTGGTGTCATCTGCATATCTGAGGTTATTGATATTTCTCTCGGCAATCTTGATTCCAGCTTGTGCTTCCTCCAGTCCAGCGTTTCTCATGATGTACTCTGCATAGAAGTTAAATAAGCAGGGTGACAATATACAGCCTTGACATACTCCTTTTCCTATTTGGAACCAGTCTGTTGTTCCATGTCCAGTTCTAACTGTTGCTTCCTGACCTGCGTACAGATTTCTCAAGAGGCAGGTCAGGTGGTCTGGTATTCCTATCTCTCTCAGAATCTTCCACAGTTTATTGTGATCCACACAGTCAAAGGCTTTGGCATAGTCAATAAACCAGAAATAGATGGTTTTCTGGAACTCTCTTGCTTTTTCCATGATCCAGCGGATGTTGGCAATTTGATCTCTGGTTCCTCTGCCTTTTCTAAAAAGGTGTGTTTAATTAGAAGACTGCTCCTCAGACTGCAGCCATGATGATAAACTAACAGGCCTCTTTCATGGAAAAATTGAACTCCTGGGTCTGTTGTGTCTTCTTGTGCCCTGAGAGTGGTAGCTGTTTAAGAGCTCTTTCTCTATTGGTTACAGCCCTTTGGGATATTCAAGTGTAAGCCCCACTGACCCCCCGAGCCAAGTGATATAGAGGTATCCACTGGAAGCAGCTTCCAAAAGCAAGGTATCAGATGTAAAAACTGGGGTACCAGACATACGTGAAAGCTCCCCTCTGGGAGACACTGGTATTCTGTAGCAGGCAGAGGGAAAGTGCAAAGATGGCACCCACTGAGAAAAGGAAAAAAAAAATAGTGCCTTTCAGCTTTAGCAGGGAAAGAGAGTGTAAGAATGGCACCCTAATGCCTCTGTCCCTAGAACACTGGTGCTTTCCCAGAGCTAGAACAAATAACTTCACAATTTGTATGGAAATACAAAAAACCCTGAATAGCCAAAGCAATCTTGAGAAAGAAGAATGGAACTGGAGGAATCAACCTGCCTGACTTCAGGCTCTACTACAAAGCCACAGTCATTGAGACAGTATGGTACTGGCACAAAGACAGAAATATAGATCAATGGAACAAAATAGAAAGCCCAGAGATAAATCCATGCACCTATGGACACCTTATCATTGACAAAGGAGGCAAGAATATACAATGGAGAAAAGACAATCTCTTTAACAAGTGGTGCTGGGAAAACTGGTCAACCACCTGTAAAAGAATGAAACTAGAACACTTTCTAACACCATACAGAAAAATAAACTCAAAATGGATTAAAGATCTAAACCTAAGACCAGAAACTATAAAACTGCTAGAGGAAAACATAGACAAAACACTCTCTGACATAAATCACAGCAGGATCCTCTATGACCCACATCCCAGAGTAATAGAAATAAAAAGAAAAATAAGCAAATAGGACCTAATTAAACCTAAAAGCTTTTGCACAATGAAGGAAACTATAAGCAAGATGAAAAGACAGCCTTCAGAATGGGAAAATATAATAGCAAACAAAGCAACTGACAAAGAATTAATCTCAAAAATATACAAGCAGCTCCTGCAGCTCAATTCCAGAAAAATAAACAGCCCAATCAAAATATTGGCCAAAGAACTAAACAGAGATTTCTCCAAAGAAGACATACAGATGGCTAACAAACAGAAGAAAAGATGCTCAGCATCACTGATTATCAGAGAAATGCAAATTAAGACCACAATGAGGTACCATTTCACACCAGTCAGAATGGCTGCAATCCAAAAGTCTACAAGCAATAAATGCTGGAGAGGGTGTGGAGAAAGGGAACCCTCTTACACTGTTGCTGGGAATGCAAACTAGTACAGCCACTATGGAGAACAGTGTGGAGATTCCTTAAAAAACTGGAAATAGGACTGCCTTATGACCCAGCAATCCCACTGCTGGGCATACACACCAAGGAAACCAGAATTGAAAGAGACACGTGTACCCCAGGTGTTCATCACAGCACTGTTTCTAGTAGCCAGGACATGGAAGCAACCTAGATGTCCATCAGCAGATGAATGGATCAGAAAGCTGTGGTACATATACACAATGGAGTATTACTCAGCATTAAAAACAATACATTAGAATCAGTTCTAATGAGGTGGATGAAACTGGAGCCTATTATACAGAGTGAAGTAAGCCAGAAAGAAAAACGCCAATACAGTATACTAACACATATATATGGAATTTAGAAAGATGGTAACGATAACCCTGTATGCGAGACAGCAAAAGAGACACAGATGTATAGAACAGTCTTTTGGACTCTGTGGGAGAGGGCGAGGGTGGGATGATTTGGGAGAATGGCATTGAAACATGTATATTATCATATATGAAATGAATCGCCAGTCCAGGTTTGATGCAGGATACTGGATGCTTGGGGCTGGTGCACTGGGATGACCCAGAGGGATGGTGCGGGGAGGGAGGAGGGAGGGGGATTCAGGATTGGGAACAGGTGTACACCCGTGGCAGATTCATGTAGATGTATGGCAAAACCAATACAGTATTGTAAAGCAAAATAAAGTAAAAATAAAAATTAAAACAAAAATAAATAAAATGTTTAAAATAAAATAAATAAATTTAAATTAAAAAAAGATTAACAAATAAATCTCACATAAAAGCTGGATGCTTTTCAAAAGCTGCATCTCTGCTAGGCCCTGGGGTGAGTGAGTCTGCATATGAGTGCTTTAAGAGCTGCTTCTCAGTTTGCTACAGCCTTTTGGGTCTCGGGGACATAAGCCCTATTGGTTTTCAAAGTCAGATGTTATGGGGATTCATCTCTTAGGTGCACCTTAAGACCTTAAGTGGTGATGACCGCTGTGTGGGGCATGAATCCGTCACTCTTTGGGAAGAAGCTGCAGGTTGGTGAGCTCTCTTCCCTACTGTGAGTTGCCACACTTGAACCAGAATTTATGGTGAGTTTGTATCTCAGCCTTCCCTGCCTGCCTTTTTCTCATTTGTGAAACATAAAGGAGTTCCTTAGTTAGCTTTCACAACTTTTTCAGAGAAAACTATTCCATATGTAGCTGTAGATTCAATGTGCCTGTGAGAGGAGATGAACTCAGGATCTTCCTACATTATTATCTCAAACTACCTCCCTATAACAGCTTTATTTGTAAAACCCAAAACAACTCAAATTTCAGTCAACATGTGGATGGCTATTGATACATCCTACAATATGAATAAAATTAAAAATCATTAGGCTGAGTTAAAGAAGCCAGATACAAAAGACTATATATTGTATGATTCCATTTATATTAAATTTTTAGAGAACACATGACTGTAAAAACCAAAACACATCAGTAATCACTTATGGCTGGGGTCAGGGTTTGACTGAAAACCGAAGGGAAGAAACTCTTGGGAAATAATGGCAGTGTTTTAAAGTTGTAGTGTGATGATGGCTACACCTAAGAGCCAATGAGTGATACATGGGTGAATTGTATGATATGTAAAATTCAGCTAAATATACCTGTTAAAAGCTTAAAAAGTCTATGTTCTCAAGAAGTTTATATCTGTGAGTAGAAAGAGGAAGAGGTGAAGGACAATACACAGTATTAAATAAATTAAATATAATGCAAGCCATATACATGTTCTAAGAGATCTCAATCTTTTTGTTTTCAAAACTAAAGTTAGCACCCTAATCACTGAATTGTCTATGCTAAATGAAGTGAAGTCACTCAGTCGTGTCCAACTCTTCGGGATTCCATGGACTGTAGCCTACCAGGCTCCTCTGTCCATGGGATTTTCCAGGCAATAGTCCTGGAGTGGATTGCCATTTCCTTCTCCAGGGGATCTTCCCAACCCAGGGATCAAACCCAGGTCTCCCGCATTGTAGACAGACGCTTTACTGTCTAAGCCACCAGGGAAGTCTGTCTCCTGCTATCCCAAAGAGGTTCTGTTTCGCATTTCAAGTCCATATAATTGCTCTGGGACAATTTTAAAAGAACCAGAGGCTGAATTATCTACCGTGAGAGAATTGCAGGTAAGACTGGAATGATAATATCTATTTAATTTTGGCCACACATCTTAATCTCCCCCTGTTCCTGGACTTCCTAAGAATTTCTCAAGGGCAAAAATTTGATTTTCAATTTCTTTGTGGAGATCTGCCCTTCCCCCCATCCTGTGAGGGACTATGGACTTTACAAAGGCCACAGATAACCAGCAAGGCTCTACTTTTTCCACACAGTTGTTCTTCATTCTTTGTTTTTCACTTTAAACAATTTCAACAAACCTCTTTTACTGTCTCTTTTAAATTGCCCTATTATCTCTATTTCTTGGGATGCAATATTTTCTATCTGTGCCAGTGGAAACACATGCATGGCGGTTAATTTTCTTGTGAGGTTTGTAATTTTGTCACTGTATTTGCATCTACAGTAAGGATTGTTTTCTTTGGGAGCCGTGGGTGGTGAGGGCTGTGGAGGCATTCCCTCAGAGTGGCTCCAAGTTTGCCTCTGCCAAGTCCTTACAAGTTTCACTGGTTTGGAAACAGTGTTTCTGTTAGTTTCTTAGCTTGGGGGTTCCCACCACATGTGGGTTGTGTGAATTTAAAGTCCACGTCTATGTTTGGGACAAGTTTAGAGTTCCGATTTCTCTGGAGTGTCTCTTCATTCATGGCCATGACCCTGGACAGAATGGAAATTTCCTGGCCACTTTCCTAGACCAATGTGCAGGATTTTCTAGTTCTTGTTTCAGAAACTAGAGTTTCAGGCTTCATAGATCATTCAGGCTTCAAGATTTTTGCTGAGATTTCAGTTCTAGCTGCGCACTTCACACAGATCTGTGGTTCTATGGTCTGACACTGAGCTCAAGCGCTTAGACTTTTAAGGTGCTTATCTGATCCTGATATCCTCAGGCTGTATTTAGCTTTAGTTTATGCTCCCTTTTCTGGGTTTGAGTTCCCTGTTCATTTCCAAAGCTTAGGAATTTCCCCTACTTGCTATCATGCCGAGCTAAGCATGTACAATCTTTGTTTTATTTTGACCAGCATTTCTCTGCGTTGAGAACCAGAGGTGGTTCTTTACCATATCAGTCTGTCCTATTAGCCAGTTGTGTGAAGTTCCACCACCAAAACCTGCAAGCAATATATCTTAGGCCTGAATGATCAAGTTCATTTCACTTTCATCCAAGGAGTTAAAGCTAAAATTTCTATTCCTGTTACTGCTAACGAATGAAAGTTCTCCTTTCTTCCCTGGGCTCACACTTAGATTTGACCTTTACAAGATGAGATGAAAGGAGGAGTGGATATTTGTGATGCCATTGTGAAAGCCACTCAGCTTCCTGCTGCGCTTTCTGTACTTAAGCTTGTAGCTTCAACTTTCAAGAGCTTTATTCCTTCAGAAGAGAGCGCATAATTAGGGCACACCCCTTTTACTTATTCGCACATGAGGTGCTGAGTGTCCTGATCACAGACTCCAGTCACATGCTTGTAACATTAATTAATGTTAAGACACACAAAACATAGGGGTATGTGTCTCGTTCTTTCACTTGTGAGACACATTTTAAGAAGTTTGTTCTAAAATACAGTGAAGTTTGTAAATTATTTCCTCAACAACTTATAGCAGAGCTGAAGTTATTATATTAATGTCACACTTCTATGAATTCAACTATGCCTTTTCTTGAGTGAAAGGGAAAGAATGGAGTCATAACTTGCATATGGGGAATCCCCTTTAAGAGTACCTGATATTGAATGTCATCTGTCCAGTGTTAAAAAAGGAAAAAGTTTAAAATAAATAAATTTATATTAAATTTTTTTAAGAAGGAAAAAATTGAGAACCACCAATCTAGGGATGTGATTTTCTTGAGTTGAACAAAAACATATCCCTCCACTTTGAAAAATTACACACACATACATACACACAAAACAGCTCAGGTGTGGTTGAGTCACAAGATAGTTCTTCATTGCTCACACTGGCCTCTCCTCTCAATCATCTAATATGCTAAGTCACCGTTTGTAGCCCAAACTATATTGATGAAAGCTCCAGGGTTCTCGATTTCACTGTGATTACAGTCTCAAAGTGAATGGATTGGACAGAAATAAACTGAATTTCCTGAGGTAAAATAATGTCCAGCTTCAATAATGAAAAAAATAACCCATGTCTTCTAATATGTCAATATAATGTTCAATCTATTAGAGAAAATGTTGCCTTCCCATTTCTATATATCTGGAAAAGAAAGCAGCCTTCCCCCACATCTTTCTAAAGAAGAACCCTCTTGCCATCATTTTCTTAATGAGTTGATACAACCACTGGAATGAATCACAAATTATAGTTGAGAGCAAACTATTATGAAGCTAAAGGCAGGAAGAAAAAATGTAT
Source organism: Capricornis sumatraensis (assembly GCF_032405125.1). Classification (NCBI taxonomy): domain Eukaryota; kingdom Metazoa; phylum Chordata; class Mammalia; order Artiodactyla; family Bovidae; genus Capricornis; species Capricornis sumatraensis. The sequence continues at coordinate 10,960,806 of NC_091092.1, forward strand.
TTCTTCCAGTAAGATTCAGTAGGAGATGAAAAGTTGATGAGATAGAGAGAAGAAATGGTCGTCCCAGCTGGTGGAAACTGAAGAGATTAAGATTTTGTGAGAAAAGAAAGTGGATACCAAAGCTAATTGACAATTGACTGGGGAAGGCAAAAGACTGGGAGAAAATACTCAAGTACCCTTATACTAATTATTTGGAAATGGTGAAAAATGTGTGTGCGTGAGAGAGAGAGAAACTTACTACTGTTTCTTGTTTTACAATGCATATAAAGGAAATCTTTTTAGAGGTGATGCTCACAGCTATTTGTCTATACTAAAGACAAATAGCATAGCAGCAGGACTCAAAGATGAGACTGTATAAGCAATGAGGTTGCTTTGGTCTATAATTGGCTCTTAGGGATAAATGACACAAAGTCCAGTGGAAAAGGAAATATTTAGAGTTACAGGATTTACCAAACCATCTCATCAAGTAGCCTCAATCCCAATAGAAATGTCTTTTACTGAATTTCATCAAGGGTGAATAAACATAACTCCCTTTGTGACTATGTAGCATGCCCATAAACCTTACTTACTTTACTTCTTTCATCCCCTTAGAACAGGGCTTGGTTGGCTCAGTGTCTGAAGATACTTTTCTCATTCATATTTCTGATTCAAGGGCACAAGTTGTAGGCAAGGCAGAACCACAGCATGGGAAGAGTATTGGGATCAGGACACTGAAGTTATAGGCCTGGTCTTCTCACTAAGTTTCTGTAATTTTTTTTTTTTAATAAGTTCATTCTTCCAATAGCCTCCATTTCTTCTTCTAAAAAATGATAATCAGCTAAGAGAATTTCCAAGGACCTTTTCAGATCTGACGTTCTTATATTTCCAGAAGCTGGCCTACAATCGTGAGTGGTAGGATTTTTCAGGTGGGAAGAATTTCTCGCATTGGAGTGCAAGCTCTGAAGTAGCAGTCATTTGTTCTTTCAGTAAAAGGAAGAAGATGTGAGTCCCTCTGCCCTGGGTAAATTTTAGCTTTAGCTCCAAGGTCTCTTAGCCCTGATATTTCATGTCTGAGTCTGCCTGCCTGCTGTGCCTGGAGCCCTAGTTCCTGTGTATCTCCCAACCTCTGACTGTTTATTGCAGAATGAGCTTCCTGCCTATGAACACTACCTTGCCTTGAACCCTAGTTCCTCTCTGTCCCACTGGCCCCTAGTTGCTTATGTTGGCTCTGCTGATCTTGGCTTATGGCTCTACTTTCCTTGACCCAGTGCTTTCCATATCTTGGCTTGACAAAGGGATTTTTAAAAAGTTCCCTATGGGAAAAGACAAAGACCTTGGGTATTAACTCACTCCACTAGCAAGTCCAATTCGTACTCAGCAAATTGTGATGTCGAGAGAGTTGAAGTAAGCAAATACTCTGTGTGCGTGTATGCAAGTGTATATATAGTTGCAAAAGAATTCATTTGGATTGAATTAATAGTTTAAAATTAAATGCACATGATTCTTGGTAATTTGTTAGGTGGAAGAATAAACAGACAACTTTTAATACTTTAATGTTAAATGACTTCATTTAAAAAAAATTCCCTAATTGATCTAGAAATGTAGATTTGTAGAGTAGCCAACCTGTGTAATCAATTTAAAATGATTTAAATCCATGTGAGATTCATATTTAAAGCTATTTTCATTTGTTTCAAAGTTATTTAGTTGATTTCCAACTATATGGAATTAAATATTAAGGTTTATTATATTATGTTGATTCTAGGAATCAGGCAAGAGAATAGTAAAAGTAAAACACAGGGTAACCATTACTTTCTCTAAAGGGAGTCACCTTTGTCATTTGAGAACATCTGATTGAAAGCAAATCTTTTTCACTTTCTCCCCTTCTGCTTCATCAATAGTACTTCTGAATCCCTTACTGATAAGATCACAACTTTTGGTACTAGGACTTACTGGCTAGTCGAATTCTGCTATACCAGTTCAGAGGAGAAATGCGTCAATACAACCATAGTCATTCTTACTGTGTATCTGAAGACTGATCCAGGTATTATGTGTTACTGAGGAAAATGCTGATCTGTTTTCTGGGCATAATAGTGTGATTTAAAATGTGGTTGTACAAAGTTTTAAAAAGTCTTCAACAAAAGATAAAATGTGGCTCTAGTTTTAACATAGGTGGCATTCACTTACTGGTTGTTTGCGGGCTGTGACTCCAGAATTGATGTTAAAAATAATCCCACAAGGATCCTTTAATACTTCAGAAAATGGAAATATCAAAGTTTAATGCCAGTTGTGAAAATGAAACTTGAAGATATCCACAGATTTCTGATCAGATTCCTGTCACAGTATTCATTTTTGGAAGTCCCACAAGGGTTCTTTTGAACTATTGATTTCCTTTGACAACAAATTCCCCTAGTCTTGCCATTCATTATACTCTGTTTTGCTGCCTACTTGATTGACATGCCTCTACGTTCCTCTTTCCTCTTTTGCCTATTTAAAGCCTCACCCTTCAAGGTCTAGCTCAAGTGTAATGTATACCATGAAACCAGCCCTGGCTACTCTAAGTGCACACTGACTTATCTCTTTTTCTCTCATCTATTTTCATATGTTCATAGGGAGTAAAACATGTAGCTGTCTTCCACTTCACAAATTATTACAACAAAAATAAGCTAAGTGACTAAGGTATTCTAAATTAATCCCCCAAGACACTCAGTGAATAAGGTCCTAATATTCTCAGTTTACAAACGAGCAAACAGAGCAGAGAGAAGTTAAACATCTTGTCTAAAGCCACAGATATTATAAGTGAGAAAGATGTAAAACCATAGTTTAGCTCCACAGCCAAAGATACTAACTGCTCATCCATACTGCCTTTTCCTAGAAGTTTGTCTCATTTTCCAATTAAATGTTATAGTATTTAAAAGTGGAAACCAAAGCTTATATTTCACTTTCATTTCCATAGCGAGATCAGCATAGTGCAAGTCATACAATTGTACCCAACTGTACTTGCTTGAGTCTCAATATCTTAGCTCAAGTCTCAACTTTTTTCTTATTTTAAATTTTTTCTTTTATGGCATTAAATATATCCTTGTAAGCCATCAAAAATCCATTTTGGAATAATAATCAAATACCCTGGAGTTCAAGTTTTTCCTTTCTTTCCCCAACTCTCTTAAAGTGGGAGAAGGGAACAATGGAAAGGGAAGAGGAACACACATAATCCATCCTTGTTCCATCAAGGCACAATCAACAACAAAATGAGAGGAAACTTCAATGATTATATGCCTGTGAAAATTAGCTAATGTGCTGTGTCAGGCAATACCAGTAAAAGAGGGCAACCATCACTTTTTGCTTTGGATTTTATCTTGAATTGTTCTGTGTTTGAATCTTTCTCTGCCCATATCCATATATTTCAAAAGGGAAAAGAGAATTGGTTCAATGAATCCAGAAAGGGAGAACAGAACAATTACATCCCATTCGTTTAATAAATTCAAATAAATTTTCTATTCTTTAGACAGAGGATACATGAACAACAGAAAATAAAGACTTTTGAAGCTAATTATTACAGTGAACAATATCATAATGCACAAGAAGTCATCTCCTATTTATGCCTTTGCTGAAAGGTACGATGATTAAATGAAACAAGAATAACATGAATGAAATTCTGAAAGTCAGTGAAGTATATTTTGGGGATTTCATGAGTCTACCAATGATTTATCCCCATTCCTTAAGCCATATAATTCCCAGTTGTAGGTTCTCACTTTGTTTCTCTTGCAACAACAATGAGCCAACCACCCTGCAGGAGATGGATTCCCCATTCCATCCCTAGTGGTATCCTACACTGCTCCTAGCCACTCAGACTTGGTAGCTTAAATAACTCTTTGCCACTGTTACTTTCCACTACAAACTCTGTGTACCTTCCAAAGTGAAACAATTGACTATTTTTTTTTTTTTAATAAAATGCTGCTGCTGTGCGACCCCATAGACGGCAGCCCACCAGGCTCCTCAATCCCTGGGATTCTCCAGGCAAGAATACTGGAGTCGGTTGCCATTTCCTTCTCCAATGCATGCTAAGTCGCTTCATATGCTAAGTTGCATATCTCTTTGTGACCCTATTGACGGCAGCCCACCAGGCTCCTCTGTCCACGGGATTAAATAATCCATGATAATTTGCTAATATGGGGTAATGCTAAAGAAGAGAGAGTTCCCCATACTCTTCCACATAATGTGCATTTTTCCTTTGAAAATTAATACACATACTCAGTAAATTTTCTCAAAGAATAGGCCAATACAACATTTGTTAACATAGCAGAAGTGAAGTGAAGTGAAGTCGCTCAGTCGTGTCTGACTCTTTGCGACCCCATGGACTGTAGCCTACCAGGCTCCTCTGCCCATGGGATTTTCCAGGCAATAGTCCTGGAGTGGATTGCCATTTCCTTCAACAGGGGATCTTCCCAACCCAGGGATCGAACCCGGGTCTCCCGCATTGTAGACAGACGCTTTACTGTCTGAGACACCAGGGAAGTCCTAAAATTCCTCTCTTCTCATCTATTGACTCAAAGTCTTCAAATGAGCTACTCACAGTCTTTTCCTCCTGTAAAATTCTTTCCCAAATACACAGGGAAGTCTCCTGTCTCCTCAATCATCCCCACTCTTTCTGCCCTCTGGAGCTAGCCCTGTCTTCTTTCCATTTCCTTTCCCTGCCCTTTCCTTTATAAAGGCTCTCTAAATCTGTGATTTTTTAGTATAACATAATAAAGGCTTATAAAATTCAGTAGCACACAAAATTTAAAAATAATCAAAGTTCCCTATTCTCTCAGTACTGTCATACACTGCAACATCCCAATTACACTGTTAATTGCTTTAGAAGTATCTTGTAAGTAGGCTTCTGGAAACATTGGTCTCCTTAGATTTTGAATTTTCATACCTTCTATGGTTTCTTGCACAAGTATGCCACTTTGTTTCAACAAACATAACAAGTGCCTACTACAGGCAAGGTCTTTTTCCTTGAATTTGAGAGGATATAAAATTAAATAATACATAGTCAGTCTCTGCCTTCAAATATCTAAGAACTCTTTATCAAAGATAGTTTTATGGCATTCTTAGGTTGGTAGATTTCCTCCTACCTGTTTCTGTTCAATATTCTGAACTGTTCACATGCTTGCTAGATTAGGATCATGTTTTATGCCACCCCATATTTCCCACAATGTGAATATTATACAAGCAGTAGGCCAGGAATGACCTAGTTGGAAAAAAAAAATTTCAAAGCCAATTGTTTCTGTCATAGCCTCTTTTCTATTTGACTGGAGCCAACAGGGATATCTCAATATCATTGCACTCTGGCCCATTCCCTACCCCCTCTTTCACTTACTCCTTGAAGTCAAGACCTGGTTGAAAACAACCAGCTCTCAAGCAGATACTCAAAGATAATTTTCCTTAACTGTCCAACACAGAATATGAAGGAAATCATCTTTCCCAATGCACTGGGGCAGGAAACTGGTAAATAAATGTGAATTATACCTTATGCACACGGCCTGCCCTCTGCCATACCAACATTCATGGCCATCTGATGAAAAGAGCAGCCTATCTATTTGCAAAAAGTCTTGCCAGTTTTGACTGAGGAATGGTGTCCAATTTGCCAGCTAGAAGTGGCATAGGAAAAGACCAAGATCAAATGGCTAGTAAATGGCTCTGTGCACACAATGCTCAGTCGTGTCCAACTCTTTGCAACCCCATGGACTGTAGTCCTCCAGCTTCCTCTGTCCATGGAGTTTTTTAGGCAAGAATACTGGAGTGGGTTGCATTTCCTACTCCAGGGGATCTTCCTGACCCAGAGATTGAACCCACATCTCGTGAGTCTACTGCATTGGGAGGTGAGTTCTTTACCATTAGTGCCACCAAGTTAGCCTGTAAACAGAGGAAACAGGGATACATCTTTCGGAAGAAATACTCAAGCTGAAAATGTCACATAGTCTCTGCAACTAGGAGTACAGATGGTGATGTAAAAAACCCAATAATCTTATCATCTCTATTCCTTGTGTTTATCATCACAACCACTCAATGAATATCTAGATTTTCTGCATATGATTCTCCCTAGAGGACAGACATTGAACTCCTTGAGGGCAGAGAACTGGGTCTCTTTTTCTCCATCCTCTTTAGTAGTTTGCATAGTATTAGGCACACAAGGAGGTGTGCCTAATACTAATTGCTTTTCTGACTAGAATACCCCTGGTTGAAGAATAGAGCAGATTACATACAGAAAAGAAAGGTGTGCTCGTTTTCATTAAATTCATTGTTTTAGTTTTGTCTTTCAGCAGATTATGCACTGGACCATGTTTTCCTTTTCACTATTACCACTTTTTTAGTATCAGAAGCAACTACAACATCTAAGTTTTCCCCTTTAGTAGTCTATTCCCAGCTGCGCTTCCTTTTGTTTCCGTATCCTTAATGTCTATCCTAAACCTCTCTTTTCTTATCTACAAATGACTAGTTTTAGCAATCCCAAGTTCAGTGCATAATGCCCTTTCTGTGCTTATATTGTTACCTTCAATATACATTCAAGAACGGCATCTTGTACTTAGCAGCTTCTTTCTCTTCATGAGCCTTTCCTTAGAACATTCTTGCTTTCTCTTTTTATACTTTATATTTCACATTTTCTTTTGTTTATCCTCCCTCTTCCTGTATGCGTTATAAGATCTATATACATCATTTCAGATGTTGTCTTTCAAAGGTCAAAATTACCTGAACCTAATTACCCATGGTTATCTACAAAGAGACAACAGGGAAAACAGAGTTTATTTGAAATCCAAGAATGATAAGAAACCATGTTTTGTGTAACAGTTCAAACTTCTCTTCTTAGTTCCCCCTCACACTCCCAAAGATAGCTAAAAGAGCCAAACTGACTTGGCTGCTAATTCTATTCTCTGCCTGTTTACTAAATAAGGAAAAAAAAGCAATCCAGTAACTTAGCAGGTAAAAGGAAGGAAAATAAAGCATTCAAAAGGTGTGTAACTAATTCCTGAATAGTTGCCAGTTGTCTATATTTTTTTCATTTTGGCCTAGACATACATATACACACGTATTCACACACATATACCCACTTACAAAGATATATTTACTATGATCTCTGTATTTCCTTATCTATGATGTGGCATTTTTTTCCAAGTTAATTACACTTGTCTCCACCATGTTCCCCTCATACTGTGTATGCATACACATAAGTGTGTTTGTACCTCAAAAATGATCTGAAATAGGACCTATTAACCAAAGTAATACATCTGCTACATACATATCTCTGTAATAGCCTGAAGAGAGGACAAGAAAGTAATAACAGAAAATGGCTCAACAGGAAAAGTGTTCACATAAAATATTCTCTTAGTTGCATAGCACATACTAACACCCTAACATTAAAAAACTCAGCTAATTTAGAACAAAGATAGCTAAAGTAAGAAACAAAATGGCATAGACAAGATTTTAAGAAGGATATTTAATGCATCAAAATCTTTTAAAAAGAGAATGATTTCAAATTATTTAAAACAACTGTTTACATGTAAATAATTTGCTAGTTTCCAAACATTCTTGTCAGTTTGATAAGGCTCCACTGGCACATGAGGTCTGCCTATGTGTGGAATAATTGCAATTAAATTATGTATTACTCAAGCAAAATGAACTTGACAGGTGTTTGTTATGTATTTTTTTTTCTTAAATTTTTTAGATGCAATGAAAAAGTAGTTTGTATCTTTAAAAGTTGATTGATTTTTAAGCCTGGGATTAAAATATAGTCCACACTATTTAACAATTTGAAAACCATCCTGTTGATGGGCATGAGACTTGCACAGTCTGTCTTGAATATATTATATTATGCTCTATATTATAGTTGTATATATTGCCAACCTCCCTTATTGTATTGCAAGCTTCTTGGCAGGCCCCATAATAATTCACCTTTTTAACCCCTGCAAAACGCAGCACCATGTCTTGCTCTAGTATGCTTTCAGCAAATGCTAAATTAAGTAACTAGACTTTAAAACACCTCACCTATCAATACTTCAATCTCTATGTGCCAGGTACTTCCCAATTCACTTCCTAATTCAGATTTTTTTTTACTATTTCTGACTTGTCTCTTCCTCCAACTTAATCTGAAAAGTGAGGTCATACTGTTTATCTTTACCCAGTGAATTCAGATATACATTTGGTACCACAAAGATTCTTTTGAAAGACATATGGAGAAGACTGGATGTGGTTAGTGACAACATTTGCATATCTATCTTTAAGAGACTCACAGTACGTGGAGCTAGAAGGGGACTTTGAGATCATCATATCTTACTCTCTCCCTCTGCAGATGAGAAATGGAGGGCACAAAGGTCAATGATTTGTCTAAGAACACATTTCAAGCAAACTGTTGGCAGAGCCTGCAGCATAATCCAAGTGCTCTGCTTATAAACTGAATGCTTTTTCCAAACATCTGCTACCTCTGGTCCTTACCATATCTTCCGGCCCAACCTTCCTGCCTCCAATCTCTTCCCGCTTCCAGTTTGTCTTACAGACTTTTGCATGTTTTTTGCCCCTAACCATAGATTTAGTCATGACATTTCTTTGCTTCAAAATCTAAAATGGCTTTATTTGATATTATAAATATACCAATAAAAGTGGTTCTCAATGCGGGGGTTACCCTAGATGGGGACATTTGGCAGTATCTGGAGACATTTTTGGTTGTCACAACTGGGGGAGGGAGTGTTATTGGCATCTAGTGGGTAGAGGACAGGGGTGCCTGTTAAACATCCTGCAACACACAGGACAGGCAGGCCCCCACAGCAAAGAATTCTGTGGGGCCAACTGTCAGTAGGTATTGAAGTTGAGAAACCCTACTCTAGATTTAGAGGGCTTTCATGTCCTGATCTCAACTTTCTTTTTTAACCTTATTTTCCGCTACCTTCCGACAACTTAGAAAATGTAAACTACTTCTTATTTCATGTATATGTTCCATACTTTCTCATGGCCTTGATTTTGCTTAACTTGAAATGTTTTTTCTCATCTTTTCACATTCTTTCTGTTAAAGACTAAACTATATATAACTTCCTCCATAAAAATCTTCCCTGGTCCTTACAACTAGATCATCACTTTCTCTTCTCAAGTCTCATAAAAATTTGTATGTATGTAATTTAAAAATATATACATTATTTTGGGAAAGTCTGACTGTTAGACTATGAAGCAGCTGTGAGAAAAAGTACACTAAGTTTGGAGTTCTAAGACTTATGACTCTACTATTTAGTAACCGTGTTTGATCTTGGACATGTCATTTAATCTCACTGGTCTTCAAATTTTTCATCACTAAATCTGGATAAATAATACCTACTTCCTAAAGATGGTGAGAGGAGTAAGCAAAGTTATACAAATGAAAGTGCTTTTTAAGTTTTAAAGCACAGTGCCCACGTGAGAGATTGCTATTTTTATTGCAAGGGGAATTAGCCCTTGAAAGGCAGGTAAACCTTCTGTTTAACCTTGTGTGGGGAATAAGAAATGCATTGACCATACTGCAAGTTTTCTGGTTGACCTTGTGTGAAGGCTGGGAATATGCTTAAGTCTAATTTTCCTCATGAACAGTACAGTATGTTCTTTATGACTTGTATCTACCCACTGTGGTGGTAAAGAAAACACTTCCTTCCTCTGGAAAAGAAAGAGAACAGGTGAGTTCACCAGCTAATTATTCACAACAGGATTGCCAGCGGCAACAAGAGACCTGCAAAACAATGTTTTCAGTCAAATGCATCCAACTCATAAAGAAAGCCATAATGTGTTTCCAGTTACTGGCAAGGGCATTTCTAGAAGTGTCCTTGCCATTTCATAATCCCCAGAATGCAAGTTTCCTTTGGTAGCCAAAGTCTGGGAATAAAATAGATGACAAGAAGAAGATACCTAACAGGGTTCTTATATTTTGATGACAGTTTGTCATACACGGGGAGGCCTATTTTGTATAAGACCAACACCTATGGAAATTAAATATGGATAAGAGGCCCTGGAGCCTGATATTATAACTATACAGATGTTTCACACTAGAGGTCACTCTTGCAATCTAAGAACAAAATTCTGAAAATAAGAAAACACAGCAAAACAAAACAAAAGCAAACACCCATCAACAACAACACAACAACACAGGCATGACATCAATGCCAAATTTGAGGATATAGTTTTTTTCCTTTGAAATCTATGAGGATGCTTTCTAAAATGATCAAATGAATTGGTAATGTAGTGGACACTTATTACTGAGTGCAGGAGGGAGCTAAAAAATAACAATTGCTCTTCCTGGCAGGCAGGCAGGTAAACAGCTTATGATGTCCCATGACTTGGGACATCAACCCACAGCTGCACTGGAGTGCTCAGCTTGATACAGATCTGCTAGACTGGAATGACATAGGCATTTTAAACTGGAGTTGTTGGTAAGAGGAATTGCAGGAATGGAATTCAATGTATCAATACAGGAAAAAAAAAAAACCCTCTCTGTTCCTGGCTTTCTACAGAAAAGTTGTTTTTATTGTGAAAGTTCCTTTCTTACAGTCAACTGAGTAGATTAGAATCACCCAGGAGTCATTGTCTCAAGGGCTAGGCACGTATTTGTGCCCTCATACTCTTCTCTTGCTTCTCCATACCCTCATTCCTGCTGTGAACTTAATTGGCCTGCATAGCGCCTGGAATTCCAGCTATCATTCCTTCCTCAGGTAAATGCATTTTACTTTCATTTGTCCCTTGTTAAAATCCAGAAACTCCTGGTAGAAGAAGAGGGGTAAGAGATAAAATTATTCTCATCCTTCAAACCTCATTTTTAAGATAGGTTCTCATTTGGGAATCTGATAATAAAGTTCAAAGGAAGACAGACAGGACATGTGGCAGAGGAGGAAATACTGATGTGATCCAGGAGAGAGGAAAGACAGGTATGGGTGGTAAACCTGAGGCACCACGGGGGAATACTTGAGAAGCAGGGGAGTATTGAAAACAAACCACCACCACCACCACCACCACCACCAACAAACCCAAAAGGATAATAAAGATTTCAAATTTTATCAAGCTAGTAGTATGAAAGAGATTTAAAAATCTGGCCTTTTATCTGCAAGTTAAATCAACACAATTATGAAGAAAACTTTTTTTCTCTAGGAAAGAAAAGGATAAATAATGAATACTATTATTAAACAGACTCCAATATATACATACTAGACCAGTAGTAAATGCAAGGAATACTGACACAGTAAGTTTGATCTGTCCAACATATCCTCTTTCTTAATGGCATGTGTAAAACAAAAACAAAACCAAAGAAATGGGGCTTTGGTTTCAAAACTTTGAATGTTTTGTTACCAAAGCATATTAAGAAACTGTCACCATAAAGCCCCCCTGGGATTTAAGCACTTTTTAAGAACTTCAACCTCAAGTGCCTAGGAGAATGATAGGCAGCTATACTGGAATAAGGGAAATCAAATTGTAGGATTTGAGTCTGGAAGAGTAGGTGAGTCATTTAGGGAAATTATTTTTACAATGTACACCTTTGAAGAAAATCAGATGATATATAAGGTTCTGTCTAAACATGGGAAATAAAGTGGTTGCATGACTCAGTTATCTCAATAATTCAAGCCCCAAATAGCCCACTCTTTCCTCAGTTTCAGATATAGCTTCCTGCCAAATCTGTCCAGGAAACTGACTTCAGAGCTCACTTTTCTCTGAATGCACTGATGGAGCCAAAGGCAGTGCAGAAAAAGTGACTCTTACTGAACAATTTAGCCCATGCCAGTTGATATTGCTACCTTTACTGTACTTCATAACCTTGGGAGAATTTTTTTTTTAATTTTTATTTTACTTTATTTTACTTTACAATACTGTATTGGTTTTGCCATACATTGACATGGATCCACCACGGGTGTACATGCGATCCCAAACATGAACCCCTCTCCCACCTCCCTCCCCACAACATCCCTCTGGGTCATCCCCGTGCACCAGCCCCAAGCATGCTGTATCCTGCATCAGACATAGACTGGCGATTCGATTCTTACGTGATAGTATACATGTTTCAATGCCATTCTCCCAAATCATCCCACCCTCTCCCTCTCCCTCTGAGTCCAAAAGATCCACCTCCCAGAATTCTGGAAATAAAAGCAAAAATAAACAAATGGGATCTAATTAAAATTAAAAGCTTCTGCACAACAAAGGAAAATATAAGCAAGGTGAAAAGACAGCCTTCTGAATGGGAGAAAATAATAGCAAGTGAAACAACTGACAAACGACTAATCTCAAAAATATACAAGCAACTTATGCAACTCAATTCTAGAAAAATAAATGACCCAATCAAAAAATGGACCTTGGGAGAATTTACCTTTTCTTATTAGCATGAACCACTTCCATAGTGAGGGAAAAGTGGGAGAAATTGTTCGAGGGAAAAATTCTGTAGGCAAATAAAGACCAAAAGCTAAGGGAAAAAATATGATACTACTGAGAAAAATCAAGTGGCTGCTGGAAGACATTTTAAGGACTAACCTCCTATTCCTTTTACCTAGAAAGGAAAAATTGATGGCTAATTCTCTGTAACCTAAGAGATGCCTGAACTTGGAAACTAAAAAAAAAATCTAAGCAGTGACCTAGAGAAAAGGACAAGAAGTCCCAACAAGTTTATGTTCAGGGTATGTTTCATCCAAAAGAGATAAAATAAAACCATGTTAAAAATAAGTAAGCTTCACTAAGAAAAGCATCTCACTTCAATTCTGGGATACTTGAGAAGGTCACAGGGAAAAGCAGAGATTTGTCCAAGACTTGAAGAGGATCGATTCCAAACCCCATCCCACAGAGGAATGTAGAAGAAGAAAAAAGGAGCCATGGTAGGTTAAGCTCATCAAATAAGAGAGATATACTAGAGGGAGAATATCTGCGTTCAGGGCCAAAATGACTTACTCATTTTAAAATTCTATGACAGCAGAGAAATATCTGTAAAACTTGTTTTAATTTCACTATAATGTATAATTTACAGAGGCAGAAATTTTAATCTGTGATGTTTATTGCTATACTGCTTGAGCCTAGAAAAATAATTGACACATAGTAGGACTTCCCTTATGCAGAAAGTGAAGAGGAACTAAAAAGCCTCTTGATGAAAGTCAAAGAGGAGAGTGAAAAAGTTGGCTTAAAGCTCAACATTCAGAAAACGAAGATCATGGCATCGGGTCCCATCACTTCATGGCAAATAGATGGGGAAACAGTGGAAACAGTGTCAGACTTTATTTTTTTGGGCTCCAAAATCACTGCAGATGGTGACTGCAGCCATGAAATTAAAAAACGCTTACTCCTTGGAAGAAAAGCTATCACCAACCTAGATAGCATATTGAAAAGCAGAGACATTACTTTGCCAACAAAGGTCCATCTAGTCAAGGCTATGGTTTTTCCAGTAGTCATGTATGGATGTAAGAGTTGGACTGTGAAGAAAGCTAAGCACCAAAGAATTGATGCTTTTGAACTGTGGTGTTGGAGAAGACTCTTGAGAGTCCCTTGGACTGCAAGGAGATCCAACCAGTCCATCCTAAAGGAGATCAGTCCTGGGTGTTCATTGGAAGGACTGATGCTGAAGCTGAAACTCCAATACTTTGGCCACCTCATGCGAAGAGTTGACTCATTGGAAAAAACTCTGACGCTGGGAGGAATTGAGGGCAGGAGGAGAAGGGGACGACAGAGGATGAGATGGCTGGATGGCATCACCAACTCGATAGATGTGAGTCTGAGTGAACTCCGGGAGTTGGTGATGGACAGGGAGGCCTGACATGCTGCAATTCATTGGGTCGCAAAGAGCGACTGAACTGAACTGAACTGAGAGCTTCCCTGGTATCTCAGATGGTAAAGACTCCACCTGCAACGCTGGAGACCTCCGTTTCATTCCTGGGTCTGAAAGGTCCCCTGGAGGAGGACACAGCAACCCACTCCAGTATTCTTGCCTGAAGAATTCCCATGGACAGAGGAGCCTGGTGGGCTACAGTCCATAGGATCACAAAGAGTGGGGCATGAATGAGCTACTAAGCACAGCATAGCACAAGTCCTAAATAAGTATTTGCTGAAAGACTGAATAATGAGATATCTCTCTAATCTGTATATATAAAATGTAAAATGTATATATCTAGGAATATTGTGAGGGTTAGGTGGCAGAATGCATGTACAGGTATCAATTCAAGTTTTGTGTGCCTAAAGTTCACACAGTTCAGTGGGTGCCTTTAAGGAAGGAATACACAATAATAAGTACAGTCAGTTTTGTTGCTCAGTCGTGTTCGACTCTTTGTGAGCCCATGGAATAATAAGTACAGAATTAGGTATAAAAGCAAATATATTTTTAGAATGAGAAAACAAATCACTTTATATTACACATTTTGAAAAGCTGATAAATGTCACAAATATTACAGAATCAGAAAAAAGTAGTTCCATGAATTAACTAACATACTTCTATATTTTTATTCCTTACATTTTAAAACTGCATATATCCTGTTTTCCTCCTCATATGACAACAATTTTATACTATTTTCTCTAGACAGAATGGTCTTTCCTTGTAGCTCAGCTGGTAAAGAATCCATCTGCAATGTGGGAGACCTGGCTTCGATCCTTGGGTTGGGAAGATCCCCTGGAGAAGGGAAAGGCTACCCACTCCAGTATTCTGGCCTGGAGAATTCCATGGACTGTATAGTCCATGGGTCACAAAGAGTCGGACATGATTGAGTGACTTTCACTTTCACTTAAGCTTTCCCTTTAGACAGAACTGAAAGATAATTTTTCCTCTAGCACAGCTGATTGAAATTTGTTTATAAGTTCAGAAGTTTCCTTCAGTTTTAGAACTTGTTATTAATGTCATGTAAAGTTTGAGAACTGCTGTCAAATTTGGGGGGAACATATATCAATTTTAAAATCAATTTCTATCAATTTTCTTGTAAATATAGAATAATTTTCCATAGAGTGGTTCTAGCCCTATATGTGTCAAAGCTCATTTCTCTTACATTCACTTATACTTCTGTTGCCAAACACTCTAGGATATATTATTGCTTTAGTAGGACTTCTGGTTCTGCAGTTTCAGGTCATTGGGTGAGTCAGCACAGTGGGTGGTAGGGTAATTTCTTGGAAGCCATTCCATATTGGGGTAGCTAGCATAACAAAACTAGTGTATGATTGTGGATTCCATGCCCTAACAAATTCAGTCTTCCCAGTTAGATTCCTAAAATGCTCATGTTTACTCCAATGCCATCAGACAAGAGGGAAAATGTCCTAACTGAGTTCAGTTAAAATATCTTCTACAAATTTCACAAAAACTTATGGTCAGACAAAAGCATTGCTAAGGCTATTCTCAGAGGTTTGGAGGGGGCCCATAAGTCTTATGCTTCACTAACTTCACAACAAACCAACCTTCGTGGATATGAGTATACTTTGTAAAGTGCAGAGTGTAATAAAAATACTGGTAATGGCGATGATTATATTGGAAAATATTTAGCCTAGTGACATTTGTAGAAAGTTATGGGGGAAGTCATGCATTGCGTTGTGTTGCGTGCACGCTCAGTTGTGTCTAACTTTTTGAGACCCCATGGACTATAGCCCGCCAGGCTCTCCTGTTCATGGGACTTTCCAGGCAAGAATACTTGAGCGAGTTGCCATTTCCTACTCCAGGGGATCTTCCCAATCCAGGAATTGAACCCATGTCTCCTGCATTGGTAGGCAGATTTTTTTTTTTTTTTATCACTAAGCCACCTTGGAAGCTCACTATGGGAGAAGCCATACTGGGTTCTTTAAGTGTCAGTTTACATTGTGTGTACTCTACTCCTGGAAAATCCCTGGTAGAAACCATATCGTGATTGACCCGAATCTCAGGAAGCAGGAAGGAAAAAGGTTGCCTTATATAACTACATCATTCATACAGTGATTCCATAAAAAAGAGGCCCAGAACATAACCCCAGTAATGTCAAAATTCCCTGGATCGCCTGATTTTATTTTTAGCATGCATTCTTTAGAAAAATATATAATAACAGAAAATATCTACTAATTCACTAATGCTTTGAAATAACCCATCATTTTATTTATCACAAAAGCATTTAAGCATTTGTACACTACTTTAAAATGTCAGTGGTATAAAGATATGAATAAGACATAATAATGATTCAGTCTTTGGATGTCATGTGTGGATATGGCTTCTTTATAACCACTACAGTTTCTAAGCCAGTTCTAACCTGGCTGTATGTTAGGATGGTTGATCCATGCTACAAATGGCTGAAGTTTGGAATTCATCTTTCTATCTTAATATTCTCTTTTGAATTAAGTTAATTTTTAATTGAAGGATAATTTCTTTCCAGTATTGTGTCAGTTTCTGACGAGCATCAACATGTATTAGCCATGGGCATACTTATGTACCTTTCCTCTTGAGCTTCCCTCCCACCTCCTTCCCCATGCCACCCCTCCAGGTTGTTACAGAGCCCCAGAGCCCCAGGTTGAGAGCCCTGAGTCATACAGCAAATTCCCATTGGCTACCTATCTTACATATAGTAATGTATGTTTCCATGTTACTCTCTCCAGGCATTCCATCCTCTCCTTCCTCCCTTGCCCTCATGTCCATAAGTCTGTTCTCTATGTCTCTGTCTCCATTGCTGCCCTGCAAATAATTTCTTTAGTACTGTCTTTATAGATTCCACTTATATGTGTTAGTAATGATATTTGTTTTCCTATTTCTGACTTAACTCTTTATAATAGGTTCTAGGTTCATCCACCTCATTAGTACTGACTCAAATGCATTTCTTTGAGCGACTGAACTGAACTGAACTGAACTGAATATCCCATTGTCAGAGAAGGTGATGGCACCCCACTCCCGTACTGTTGCCTGGAAAATCCCATGGGCCGAGGAGCCTGGTAGGCTGCAGACCATGCGGTCACAAAGAGTTGGACATGACTGAGTGACTTCACTTTTCCCTTTTCACTTTCCTGCATTGGAGAAGGAAATGGCAACCCACTCCAGAGTTCTTGCCTGGGGAATCCCAGGGAGGGGGAGCATGGTGGGCTGCCATCTATGGGGTCACACAGAGTTGGACATGACTGAAGCAACTTAGCGCAGCAGCAATATTCCAATATATCTGTGTACCATGGCTTCTTTATCCGTTCCTCTATTGATGGACATCTAGGTTGCTTCCATGTCCTAGCTATTGTAAACAGTGCTGCGATTAACATTGGGGAACAAGTGAACTTTTCAATTTTGGTTTCCTCAGGGTATGGGCCTAGTAGTGGGATTGATGGGTCATCAGTTCAACCAGTTCAGTTGATCAGTCGTGTCTGACTCTTTGTGACCCCATGAATCACAGCATACCAGGCCTCCCTGTCCATCACCAGCTCCCAGAGTTTACCCAAACTCATGTCCATTGAGTCGGTGATGCCATCCAGCCACCTCATCCTCTGTCGTCCCGTTCTCCTCCTGCCTTCAATCTTTCCCAGCATCAGGGTCTTTTCAAATGAATCAGCTCTTCACATCAGGTGGCCAAAATATTGGAGTTTCAGCTTCAACATCAGTCCTTCCAATGAACACCCAGGACTGATCTCCTTTAGGATGAACTGGTTGGATGTCCTTGCAGTCCAAAGGACTCTCAAGAGTCTTCTCCAACACCACAGTTCAAAAGCATCAATTCTTTGGCGCTCTGCTTTCTTCACAGTCCAACTCTCACATCCATACATGACCACTGGAAAAACCATAGCCTTGACTAGATGGACCTTTGTGGACAAAGTAATGTCTCTGCTTTTGAATATGCTGTCTAGGTTGGTCATAACTTTCCTTCCAAGGAGTAAGCGTCTTTTAATTTCATGGCTGCAATCACCATCTGCAGTGATTTTGGAGCCCAAAAAAATAAAGTCAGCCACTGTTTCCACTGTCTCCCCATCTATTTGCATGAAGTGATGGGACCGGATACCATGATCAGTAAGGGTAGCCTTTCTATTGTTACGACAGCTACTTGCTTTGTAACTTTAGGCCTAAATAAGGCTATGCCATTTTACCCACAGATAACACATATCAAGGAGGCAACCGCATCATCCAATTTTAGAATATTTCTACAAATTTTGAATATAATAACAATAACAACAGCATCTAGCATTTATCAAATGCTTGTCCTCTGCTGGTTTGATTTCCTGCCATAGAAAAAAGCTACTACCATTTAGCTGTAAGACTTGTGGAATTATTAATAATATGGACACTCTATATTTGATAGATTTTCAGTATGAAAATTTACTTTCTATCTGACATGTTTTTCTCTAAAACACGATAATTTTTTTGTTTATTGACTACTTCATTTATCTATTGATTTATAAAATAATGTTAGAGTAGGTATATGGCAGAAACCAACACAACACTGTAAGCAATTTTCTTCCAATTAAAAAATAAATTAAAAAATGTTAAAGTAATTGTCTACTGGGATTGAGACCAAAAGCTAAAAGGTAGTTTTTACATAGAAATAGGAGTAAGAATATTTGAAACAATTTTTTGATAACTTTAAGGACCACATTTACCGTATTTATCTTTGCAATTTTCAAGATACTAGGTGAGGAGACGTGTACACAGTTGCTCAGGAAACTAGCTACATAGCTAAGGAAACATAGCTGTTAAGAAATGAAGCTAACCTTCCTCAACTTTGCATGTTCGTTAGTTCATTGGTTCAGTAATGATTCCCAAGGCGAAAGAGAGGAAAAATCTCTTCCTTTATATTGCCTTCTCTGTTATAAACCACAACTCCCCTAAATTTAACCTTAGTCAACTCACCAACTTCTACCTATCGTCCTATTAGTAGGATCACTAACAGATGGTTTTCTTTGAATCTGCAATTTCAGTATTAGCTTCTCTCTTGATTTTCACTATCTGGCTGGGAATATGTTTATATTGCTGTTGTTGTTTAGTTGCTAAACTGTGTCCAGCTTTTTGCGACCTCATGGGCTATAGCCCGCCAGGCTACTTTGTACCGGTTATATAAAAGCCCAGGAGTGAAAGTAAACATGGGTGTCCATTCCAGATGAAAGAGTAAGCAGGAACACACTTCCATTACTCTGGGATGTCAGGAAAGAATGAGGTAAAGGTAGGGCTGTGGAGATATGATCAGGGGGTCAGTATTACTGTGTTCTAGTTCAAGCTGCGGGACAGCATGCAAATCGTTTAATCTCTCTGGGCTAAATAGAGGTGATGATGTTTCTTCCTGCACTAACAATAGGTGATAATCAAATATGTTTCATCTCCCCCATCCTCTATATTCATTTAATCATCAGATTTTGATGGTTTTATATACTAAATATCTTTTGAACCTCTCTCCCTCCCTTTCCATAGCAACTGAAAGTTCTTTTCACTTCTTACCTAGATTACTCTGACTCCTAACCTGTTGTGGTGGAATTTAAAAGGCAAGACATTCTTTATAGTTCTTCCCATCAAGAGATGAATTATATTTCCCTACTCCTGAATCTGGGCTGACCTTATGACTTGCTTTGACCAATAAAATGGGGCAAAAGTGACATTGTGCAACTTCTGAGCTAGGTCTCAGGAAGCCTTTTAGCTTGTTTTTATTTTATCTCTTCTGGCTCTGAGACTGCCATGAATGTTGGTTTCCTATAGCTACTGTAGCAAATTACCACAAAGCTGGTAGCTTGAAATAACACAAATTTCCCACATAGTTTTAAAGGTCAGAAGTCCAAGATCAGTCTCAGTGAATTAAAGTCAGGACAGCAATAGGTCTGCTTCCTTCAGGAGGCTCTGGGGGAGATTTTGTTCCCCTGGGTTTTCCACTTTCTATAGATTGCCTGCATTCCTTGGCTCAGTGACCCTTTTCCAGCTTCAAATTTCTTTCCAGCTATTGTCTCTGCTTGTCATTACATCTCCTTATCTGACTGATTCTCTTGCCTTCCTCTTATAAGGAAACTTGTGGTTAGATTGGGCTCACACCTGGGTAACCCAGAACACTCTTCCCATCTTAAGATCCTTAAATTAATCATATCTGCAGCTGTCTATTTTGCTTTTAAGATAATATATTCACAGGTTCTTGAAATTAGGCTATGAGCACCTTTGGTGATGGTGGCCATGATTCTGCCTACAACAACCATATAAACAATATAGGCTATCCTTCTTGAAGATGAAAAATCACAGGGATAGAGAGGTCCAGGAAATGGCACAAATGATCAGATGTATGTATGAGGCCACAGGAGAGATCTACAGAACAGCCCAGCTGAGCACAGTCCACAGAATCTTGACAAATAAATAGCCCGCTAAATTTTGAGATTATCTTTTTTTTTTTTTTAAAGACAATAGATACAGCAGTCTCTCTGGATCCAGACTTGCTGCCTATTTAATTCCTATTCCATTCTGCTGCTGGAGTGACCTTTCTAAAGTGTGATTCTTGCTTAAAACCTTAACATTGTTCCCCTTGACCTTGAGGATAATGTTAAAGTTATTTTGCATGATATTCAAGGCCCTCCCCAACCTCATCCTTGCCTATATCTTCAACCTTTTCTTTCATTCAGTATTCATTTCGTAGAAATGTGTATTCCTGCATCAGTGAACTCTTAGCTTATGTTACTAGACTTTATAATTGTGTGAGTATATGTCTGTCTCCTTTCCTTATCCAGGAACTTGAAGTCTTGGATATTTCTTCACTTCTATCATAGGTGAGGAAAAGGTTTTCCTTGACCATTTTAGGGTCCCTGGTTGGGTCTGAAAATTAAACTGCAAAGACATATTAACAGGAGAAAAGCATGAAAGTTTATTTACTATAAATTTTGTGTGACATGGGAGACTTTATCAGGAAATAAAGAGCTGAAGAAACCGAGCTGAGTATTTTATGCTAGGTTTGATGAAAAGTAGGTAGTTGTTTAGAGTATGAAGTAAGTACAGTAAACTGTGGAAATTTAGCAAGGTGTGCCTATTAAGATTCCTCTTGACATCATTGTGTTTTCAGAGATGAGTGTATTCCTTTCTTCCAGGTATAGGGAGGGCATCTTTCACCTGAGGATTTTATAACCTGTTTTTATGAAGAAGGGTAGTGGTAGGGAGGAGGTCAGAGTGATTTCCTTGTTTCTTTCATTTTCTTAAACTCCTTCAACTTAAAATAATCAATATGCCAAGGTGCCATAGTTTGGGTTAGTGTGTTCTAAAGTCCACCCATTATGTACTTGAGGCACTTGGCACAGTATCTGGGATACAGTAACAATTAACAATTTTTCAATGAAATGACGAAAAAGTAAAGGGTCATTCTGTTTTCAGGAAAGTTCTGTTTTCTGGCATTTTGTAGATCATATGAAACATCTTATTAAAATGTTTCTCCAGTGGCCTACTTACTGGTACTTTCTAGTTATGGAACCATACACTTATTATTTCAGTTTCCTGTATCTTAGTTTCTTCACCTGTAAAATGGGAATGATATTAGTAATATTCGTGCCTACTTCACAGAGTTGTTGTGGGGAATACATAGATGTATGTAAAGTGCTTAAAAGCATGCTTGGCACGGAGTAAATGCTATTAAGTATCAAGAATCATTATGGTGGTATGGTGGTATATCATTGTCATGGTGGTAGTGATGGTGATGGTTGTTAACCCCATAGTCGAGGGAAGTGTATAAACCCAGTTGAAGATTAGCTGGAACAAAATTATGTTAGACATGTAATCTATGTAATCCCAACAAAACTAATTACAGAAAGCATTCTAAATAGTTCTCAATTATTCCTATATGTAGAAAAATTACTGTGTATCAGTGGAAATCTATGTTTCAGTGGAAGACCTGTGGCCTGCCTTATTTAGCCCTGTTCATTTTCTTTGAGCTATTTTGGAACCATATATAAACTGTGAATTCTGTCTTTCTGGTAGAGGTTTAATTGATTTCCCTTCCTTGACCGCACTGACAAACCAATTTTATCTCCATGTACAGTACCTACCAATACTACTTTATTCCATAAACATTCGTGCTCTTCTATCTTTCCCTTTAAATAAATTATAATTTCTGCTTGGTCCCCTCTTGTTGTAAGAGTAAAATCTTTAGCACATATTTATTTATATCTATAAGAGAATCATTATTTTTACCTTTTTTAAAAAATATATTTTAACAATTTTAGCCCAGTCATGTCTTCTATTGGTTCCCAGAGGTAACTCCAGATTGGCAATGGAAATATGCTGAATATGTTTTTCTAATCTTAATTTTGCTCTCCAGTAATCTTGTTTTTTTTTGTTTGTTTGTTTGTTTGTTTACAGCCAATAAGTTATTCCCCATTGGGAATTTGGTTTAATGATTTGGCCACTTGTGATTTCTGTAAATGGACTATTTATAGAAATCTATTCTTTGTTAGATAAAAGACAACAGACAATACTTTTTGTTCATCTTTTTGATTGGAAATTTCGTTTTATGGTTTGATCATTTGATAACTCCTATAAATTGATTAATATTTGTACAAAGACCTTGTGCCTGTTGGGTGAGAGATAACCAGAGACTCTGGCTTGTTACTATTTTCTGATTGTCTATTTTGAACTCATCAGTTATTTTACTGACCGAGAGGAGAATAGCTCTTTAATATGGATCAGAGGGTTATATGGGTCTATTTACTTTTCACTCATGGCTGAAATTTTAGAATTGAGGCTATTAATATAAGCTGCATCTGTGTAAGGGTGTGCTATGGGTTGAAATGTATTCCCCCAATTCCATATGGATGTCCTAATTTCCAATGTGACTGTGCCTGAAGATAGGGTCACTGTTGTCGTTCAGTCACTAAGTTGTGTCCGACTCTTTGTGACCCCATGAACTGCAGCACACCAAGCTTCCCTGTCTTTCACTGTTTTCCAGAGTTTGCTCAGATTCATGTCCATTGAGTTGGCAATGATATCTAAACATCTCATCCTTTTATTAAGAGGTAATTCAGGTTAAATGAAGTCATAAGAGTGGGGTCCTAATCTGATAAAACTGGTCTTTTAAGAAGAAGGAGAGTGAGCTCTCTCATTTTCTCCCTCCCTCCTTCCCTTCCTCTCTCTTTTCCCTTTTCCCTCCTCTGTGTTTGCCTTCACAAAACCAAATCCTAGATGCAGAATAAAAACAAAATAGAATAAAACCTCCAAGTTATCTTTTACATCTAAAACTATCTTTTTTTAGGCTTCCTGGAAAGGCACACAGATTTGTTTTCAGTAAAAACAGAGGTTATAGAAGTAACTAGATTTGTTTGGTATGTTGCATGGGGAAAGTTTTCAAATTCAAAGAGATGCTCAGTGTTCTTTAAGTTAAATTTATGTGGGTAGGATGTTATTAGCATAAATATTTCAGAAATTGTATATAGTGTGGGAAGTTCCAAGAGACTTGTCAAAGCCTTTGGTGCTTTGCCTGATATTAGATGATAGCATTAGAACATTATCAGTAATAATTTCAGTTATTTTAAAAAAACGTTAATTGTCACAACTTTGATTAATTTGAATCTAGCATTTTCTAGGCCAGTGTTTTCAAATGGAGATTCATATCACTTACCTATGGAGTTTTATTAATAGACAGATGTTTAGGACATACTCTGTGTCTTCCTTGGTGGTGCAGTGGTAAAGAATCGCCTGCCAGTTCAGGAGCCATGGATTCAAGCCCTGGGTTAGGGAAAATTCCCTGGAGAAGGAAATGGCAACCCACTCCAGTATTTCTTGCCTGGGAAATCCCAAGGACAAAGGAGATTGGTGGGCTACAGTCAATGGCATTGCTAAAGAGTCGGACACAACTGAGTGACTAAACAACAACAGGATCTGAACTGGATCGGACTACCCAGGTGAATCAGTGGTCAAGAATCTGCCTGCCAATGCAGGAGACACAGGTTGGATCCCTGTGCTGGGAAGATGCTCTGTAGAAGGAAATGGCACTGCTCATAGGATTCTCTTGCCTGAAGAATCCCATGGACAGTGGAGCCTGGTAGGCTACAATTCATGGAGTTGCGAAAGAGTTGGACATGACTGAGAGAGTAAACAACAATTACTGCACTAGGTCACTTTACTTGATATATTCTCGGTATATGCTTATTCTATGCTTGAAATATTCATTGTATACTATGTTGGGATTATTTTTTCTCACCAAAATTAGAATTAAAATTAGAAATGAATTAAAATTCATTCGTTAAAAACATTAGATAAAATGTTCACCATCCATGTCTATAATTGTTTTGTCTAAAACCCTTTTGGGGACTTTACTATCTTGTTTTGCTTGTCAAAGAAGACTGAATTTCCTTGATAGTTGCATTATTCTTGTAATAAATTCAATTCAGGTCTTGCACTTTTGAAAATTATCTGTAATTAATTAAGCCCAGCCAATTTAAGTCTTTTGTCATGTATAGATGTTTTTGTTTGTTTTACTCATGCTTCCTTGAAAGTATTTGCAATAAGCTACAGGCTTGAGTGCTTCACTATCAGCAAAAGAGAGCCTATTTCAGACATCCAAGGAAAAGGATTATGCCAAGTATTCAAGATCCTGTCAAATAAGAATTAATTATATAAGACTGAAATGAAGTAATCAAAAATATTCTTGATATTTTAATGTTCTATTTTCTGGATACATAAGGAAGTCCTTTCTCTTTCCTCTTAAGATGTCTATTACCCTCAACAAGTTAGTGGATTCAGTTTTTGTAAACACAAATGAAACATTTGTAAATGATATTTTATTCTTATCTAACCCCTTCAGAATTCAGAAACTCTTATTGAATACTTTTATTTTCATATTATTATAGTTATTTGCATGGATTAAACAAGAGTCTGTTCTCCTTTTACTAGGACATAATTAGAAACATTGGTTATACAACTAAGGATTGCCTGGGATGTTATATTTGAGAATTATGCTCATTTAATTGCCTGGAGAGTCCCAGGGATGGGGGAGCCTGGTGGGCTCCCGTCTATGGGATCGCACAGAGTTGGACGCGACTGAAGCAGCTTAGTAGCAGCAGCAGCAATTAGATGTGACCAGAAACTTTTAAGTAACTAAGGCTGACTTTATGAAGTCAAAGCATAAAATTCACTCTCTCAGGAAACCTGGCCTACAATCTGGCTTCCAGGGTTCTTAGTCTTACAGATGACTTGAGTCTTACAGAAGGTCATTTCTGGGCAGACCAGGAACCTAGGATGTTTTGAAGACCTTAAGAAGAGAGGAACAAAAGTATGTATACTAGAGGTGAAATCTGGCTTGCTTCTTAGCTTCAGGACTACAAATAATAATAGGCTTGTGAAAGTCCAATCTGAGATGCCTCACGAAGATTTCTATCAAAACAAACTTCAGAAGGTCATATGGCAAAACGAACATACTTGCTGCCACATCTATGTAAGTCATCAGGTCAAACATAATGATACATCATATTTTGTGATCAAGATAAACTGTTTTGAGATTGTTTTTGATCAAAAGAGGGGATAATTGTAACAAAAAAAAATGTTTTTCAGTGGAAAACTACGTATCATCTAGAGAACACCCTTCAGACCTATCTGGTAGAAATTTAGTTGACTCTGAAACCTCACCCTGGAAAAACCAGTTTTGTCTCCATTTGCAATTCATCTCAACATTCCTTTACTCCATAAAAATATTTGCCCTTTTGACTTTTTAAACAATTATAATATTGCTTAGTTCCCTCATATCATATGAGTAAAATAAAACTTTTAAACCTCATTTATTTTTATGTCTATAGAAAAGTCATAGTTTTACCTTGTTCTGAAAATTATTTTTTAAGAAAATTACATTTAATTCCTGGTTACTTTTCTGAGCTTAGATATAGAGTTCACTATATTTTCTTTTGTCAAACAACTTTATGACTTAACAAAAAGATTCAAAAAATAAGTGCTAGATTTGTCGTGACATATAACCTAAGTGACAACTCAAGTAGAACACGAGTGTCATTTTAGTTTCATAGTCTGTTCTTTATCCATTTTCACTGTGATTCCATACAGCAAACAAACCTAAAGGATCAGAAGCTGTGGAGAGTAAATAATGACTTTGTCTACCACACGCTAGTAAAACAAGACAGACTTTTTCAGAAGCCATCTTTTGACATATTTGGAGAACAGAATGCATCCCCTAATCAAATAATACCTTGGCTTCATCATTTATGTTCCACTCCCTCTTCTCCTGGTTGTGTATTTATATTTTAAAACTAATGTTTCTGCTTGTTGGTTTAGAGAAAAATTTTTAAGTCACATGCAATATAAATTAACTCTCATTACCTTCTAGCTTATTAAAACTTGGGTATGTCCATAAGGTCCTATATAGGGATTTTGTGTGTGTAATAATGTCAGAGACTCTTAATCTTACCTTTGTAACTGTGGTTATGACCCTGTTGATTCCATAGAAACTATTCAGAAAATAGAAAAAGATGAAGAAATCATTGGTGGTTGACCCCATAACCTGAAGGGTAGCTACCAACTCTAGGTTTTCCTATAAAATTTGGGGCTACTATCTCCTACCTCCATCACAACTATTGTTCATCTATTACCCATGCATCGTGACAGCACTGAATCTTACAGATGAAAGTTGTCTATGCAGTATTTGCTCGTATCCTCTTTCCATCTATTGTCCACATATTGAAAAAACAAGTGAGTTCCAGAAAAACATCTATTTCTGCTTTATTGACGATGCTAAAGCCTTTGACTGTGTGGATTGCAATAAACTGTGGAAAATTCTGAAAGACATGGGAATACCAGACCTCCTGACCTGCCTCTTGAGAAACCTGTATGCAGGTCAGGAAGCAACAGCCAGAACTGGACGTGGAACAACAGACTGGTTCCAAATAGGAAAAGGAGTATGTCAAGGCTGTGTATTGTCACCCTGCTTATTTAACTTATATGCAGAGTACATCATGAGAAACGCTGGGCTGGAGGAACCACAAGATGGAATCAAGATTGCCGGGAGAAATATCAACAACCTCAGATATGCAGATAACACCACCTTTATGGCAGAAAGTGAAGAACTAAGCAGCCTCTTGATGAAAGTGAAAGAGGAGAGTGAAAAAGTTGGCTTAAAGCTCAACATTCAGAAAACAAAGATCATGGCATCCAGTCTCATCACTTCATGGCAAATAGATGGGGAAACAGTGGAAACAGAGGCTGACTTTATTTTGGGGGGCTCCAAAATCACTGCAGAGGGTGACAGCAGCCATGAAATTAAAAGACACTTACTCCTTGGAAGGAAACTTATGACCAACCTAGACAGCATATTCAAAAGCAGAGACATTACTTTGTTCACAAAGGTCCATCTAGTCAAGGCTATGGTTTTTCCAGTGGTCATGTATGGATGTGAGAGTTGGACTATGAAAAAGCTGAGTGCTGAAAAATTGATGCTTTTGAAGTGGGTGTCAGAGAAGACTCTTGAGAGTCTCTTGGACTGCAAGGAGATCCAACCGGTCCATCCTAAAGGAGATCAGTCCTGGGTGTTCATTGGAAGGACTGATTTTGAAGCTGCAACTCCAATACTTTGGCCACCTGATGTGAAGAACTGAGTCATTTGAAAAGACCCCGATGCTGAAAGATTGAAGGCAGGAGAACGGGATGACAGAGGATGAGATGGTTGGATGGCATCACCGACTCAATGGACATGGGTTTGGGTGGACTCCGGGAGCTGGTGATGGACAGGGAGACCTGGCTTGCTGTGGTTCATGGGGTCGCAAAGTGTCGGACATGACTGAGCAACTGAACTGAACTGATTACTTATATGTTTTTAATATCTCTTGGTTTGGATCATGAATCAGAAAATAATGGATCTGTAATTTTGATATTGTAATGAATCAGAGCTTCCAGATAAGACAAAGACCCCAGTTTGCACTTCACTAGTAAAGGGCAGGGATTATAGCTTGTCTCTCAGTAAAATCTGGAGTAGCTTTACTCCCCTGATAAGTTGTCATGTTACAGAATATGATTATTCTGCAGTCTCCATGAGCATAATATTTTAAATTCCCATCTAAACTTCTCAGAATATGTGTAGTACCATAGTACTGGGAGTGATTTTGTTCCCCAGGGATATTTGGTGATGTCTGGAGCCATTTTGAGTAGTCACAACTGAGAAGAAGAGCTACCAGCCCCTAGCTGGTAGAAACTATGGAGTTTCACTAAAAGCACAGTACAGTATCCTCCACCAACAAAGAATTTTCTAGTCCTTCATGCTCATACTGCTGATTTTGAGAAACATTGGCCTAGTGTTCCAACAACAGTGCTATCTGGCTGATACTGAACTGCTTATATTTCAAAAAAGGACAACCCTGAAAAAATACTTTTCTGACTTTCTTAGAATAAAGCTGTTAATGTTGTCTGCAATTTAACCCAAGTATTTCTCTTTTCTTATTTTAGGGCCTTGTGATAAGGAGTGGGGAAATTACACAAGCTTAAATAATACAGAATGAGGAGAGTAGTATGAGTCTGAGAATGTGCAATACATATAGATGGTTAGTGTAAAAAATCATTTTATAAAGTTAAACAAGTTTTACCTGTCCTATGAGAGCCAGTATTTATACATAATACAAACAGAACTTTATCAGAATTGTTATAACTGATGATATTTTCTTTTATCTGGCACTATTCAGTGATAATTTTCCCTTGTAATCTAAATAACTGACTTTAAAAATCTCCAGTGCACAAAACTGGAAGCTGGAAGAAGGAAACAATACTAAATTTTTTACATTATTCAATTACAGAGTAAAGTGCCTCTTTAATGCAACACAAGTCTTAATAAAAAGCTGTAATAACCAAAACAATTACCCCAAGAAACATTTGAAACTTTAAAAAAGGGAGGTATATTTTATATAGCAAACAGCAAAAAATAATGAAATTACTGTGTGTCTTGTCAACTATTATTTAAGAATAGAATTTTATGTCCTACCTCGTTATTTCGTAAATAAATATGTAGTCACTAAAGCATTATGACTTAGTATCTTGCTGGGTTTTTTGATATAACAGCATTAGTTGAGGGAAATGAAAAATAATGTGTAATTATTATTCAGTTTTGACAATGTGCCATGTAGTTACACATTCAGTTGTTGCTATGTAATGACTAAGGAGGCCATTCATCTCATATGTTTTGTGCTTTGAGTGGCAGACCCTGCAATATGGTATGAAGCAGAGTCTAATGGTGAAACAAATCTCCCAAGATTTGCAGCAGTAATCTTTAAAAAACAGATCCCTTCAGTGATGTAGGTTTTCAAATGACAGAAATTTCCTTAGACCAAAGAGGGAGTTTGAGGGTACAAAGGAGTACCTTTCTCCTCCATTGCTTTAGTTAGCCCCATCTTGCTAGCCTTTGAGTAATTCCTAAGTGGATTCACGGGGTTGCAAAGAGTCGGACACAACTTAGCGACTGAACAACAAAGTGAATTCTAGTGAGCCTAGTGCCATCTAGAGAAAGATAGTTTTCTGTGCAGTCTCTTTGTAATCAACTCTGACCGCCTGTGATGTTTGAATAGCCCTCCTGGCTTCCAGCTGATCAATAAAAGAGTAATTGTGTCTGAGAGAATATTTATCGCCAAATAACAGCCTAATCAAACTACCATGAGATGATGAACGTTAATGTGAGGGACTTCCCTGAGGATCCAGTGGTTAAGAATCTGACTGCCAATGCAGGGGACACAGGTTTGATTCCTTGTCCAGGAAGATCCCACGTGCTGCAGGGCAACTAAGCCCAAGCGCCACAACTACTACGCCCACACTCTAAAGCATGAGAGCTGCAACTACTGAGCCTGTGCACCCCTGGAGCCTGTGCTCCACAACAAGAGAAGCCACCAAATGAGAAGCCAGTGTACTGCAAAGAAGAGCAGCTCCAGCTCGCTGCAGCTAGAGAAAGTCCAAGCGTGGCCACAGAGACCCAGAGCAGACCCCTGCCCCTACAAAGAAAACACAGTTCATGTGAATGAACTCTAGTCTGGCCTGTGGTATTTCAGGGGTCTTGAAAGGGCTTATTATCTTTTACTGATGGGAGAGGTACCCAGGTGGTCACAATGTTTATTTTTAAAAATTGCTTTAGGAGGCTTCTGCTTCTGGGAAGATGGAGCAGATGAACTTTCCCCTATTTCTCCTCCTAAGTACAACTAAGCCCTGGATATTATGTATAAAGCATACATAATAAGATGACAGATACAGTAGGAACCTCAGGACCCATGGAATGATATGGTGGTAAATTCTCTGGATTTGTGTGTGTGTGTGTGTGTCTCACATATCCCAGATTTGTTGCTGACAAGCCAACAATCTAGAAATATCACCAGGCACAGAGAAAAAAGGTCTAATGAAGACTTGCTCTCTCTAGCTAAAGGAGAAGGAAAATGGAAGTCTACAAAGGTAGAAAACTTAAAGACAGTAATCGCTGTACTCTAGCCATATATCATAGAAAAAATTATGGCCCAACTCCTGCATTTGCCAGCAAAGTCTGACTGGGGAGCCTAGACATCTAATCTCAGGATGCTATAAGTTGCCCTCATATTCCCACTAGAGTAGTATCTGAGATAGTCAAATAGGAAGCCAAGACTTTTACCCTCACCATCTAACAATAAGGATGACCCTGCTCCCTTCTTCTGTGGTGTCAACGGAAATTATGTGAGGAGTCTGGACTTCTGCCTTCATCCAGCTATAATGAGGCACCCCTCCACTATTCCACTGGGTTGCTAGCAGAAGAGGCCTTTCACCACTGCCGAGTGATAGTGAGGCCAGTCAAACCATGGTATCAATGGAGACCATGGGTGAACCTGTAACTACAACCCATTTATAAGTAGCAAGGAGATCCTCATTTTGGGTATTAATGGAAACTTAGTAGTGAACCCAGACTTCGACTTCTGGGTCATTTCATTATTGACTTGAAATGACCCCACATTTTTCTCTGATAAAGCAGTCAGAAAAAGCTATCTAAAAAATGAAAGGTTTAAATAAGAACATATGAGAAAAATGCCCAGATTTAAATTGAAAATTACTAGTTATTGCAACGACTAAGAAAATCCCAACTAAACGAAAAAACTAGTCAATAGACAAGGTAATATACATTTTAGAATTATCAGACAATGTTTTGAAAACCATGATTAAAAAATGCTTTGACAAAAAATTATGAACCCATTTGAATAAAAAAAGTTGGAATTTCTAATGTAATTCCACAGTGACAAGACAGCAGACTTTGTATGATTTCAATACCTTTAGACCATGAAATTTTCACACCTTGTTTTATGTCCCTGGATATATGCCAGTGTCTCCTGATATATAATCTATGGAAACTTGAATACAATTTGTATCCTGCTGTTGTGTGAAAACTGTATAACTCTCAATTGTGTTGAATTGGTTCATAGTACTTTTCAGGTCTATTATATCCTAATTTTCATTCTATTAATTTTTAAGAGTTTGCTACTGAAACTCCAACTAAAAATCTCCATTTTTCTACTTAAAAATGCTTGTACTATATAGTCAAACTGTATGAAACTTTGTTCTATAGTTTACAAGTCTCCTGTAAATGTGTTACCATACTTTCATAATTAAAAAAAAAAAAGATCCATCAAAAAAAGTAGTAAAGAATACTGGCAGCAAAGAATTAGAAGATATAAAGAAAAACAAAATGTCTATACCAAAAATTCCAAACAATCTACAAACAAATTTCTAAAACTTAAAAGTTCGGCAAGTATTCAAGATATAATATAGGTTACTTTGAGTAATATTTATAGTCATTTTCACAATATCAATTCCAATACAAGAACATGGTATATCTCTCCATCTGTGTCAGCTTTTCTTTCTTTCTTTGGGCTCTTTTAGTTTTCTGAGTACAGGTCTTTTGCCTCCTTAGTGAGGTTTATTCCTAGATATTTTATTCTTTTTGTTGCAGTGACAAGTAGGATTGTTTCCTTAATTTCTTTTTTGCATATTTCATTATTAGTATATAGGAATGCAAGAGATTTCTGTGTATTAATTTTGTATCCTGAAACTACCAAATTCACTGATGAGCTCTATTAGTTTTCTGGTAGCATTTTTAGGACTTTCTATGTATAGTGTCATGTCGTCTACAAACAGTGATGGTTTTACTTCTTTGTTTCCAATTTGGATTTCTTTTATTTCTTTTCCCTCTCTGATTGATGTGGCTAGGGCTTTCAAACCTATGCTGAATAAAGATGGCAATAGTGGGACCTTGTCTCATTCCTGATCTTAGAGGATATGCTTTCAGGTTTTCACCATCGGAAATGATGTTTGCTGTGGGTTTGTCAAATATGGTCTTTATTATGTTGAGGCAGATTCCCTATATTCCCACTTTCCGGAGAGTTTTTATCATAAATTGGTGTTCAGTTCAGCTCAGTTGCTAAGTCGTGTCTGACTCTTTGCAATCCCATGGTCCACAGGACACCAGGCATCCCTGTACATCACCAAATTCCGGAGTGTACTCAAACTCAGGTCCATTGAGTCAGGGATGCCATCCAACTATCTCATCCTCTGTGTCCCCTTCTCCTCCCACCTTCAGTCTTTCCCAGCATCAGGGTCTTTTCAAATCAGTCAGTTCTTCGCATCAGGTGGCCAAAGTATTGGAGTTTCAGCTTCAACATCAATCTTGCCAATGAATATTCAGGACTGATTTCCTTTAGGATGGACTGGTTGGATCTCCTTGCAGTCCAAGGGACTCTCAAGAGTCTTCCTCAACACCATATTTCAAAAGCATCAATTCTTCGGCACTCAGCTTTCTCTACAGTCCAACAATTACATCCATACATGACCACTGGAAAAACCATAGCCTTGACTAGACAGACATTAATATGCTGTCTAGGTTGGTCATGATACTGGATGCTTGGGGCTGGTGCACTGAGATGACCCAGAGGGATGGTACGGGGAGGGAGGAGGGAGGGGGGTTCAGGATGGGGAACATGTGTATACCTGTGGCGGATTCATGTTGATGTATGGCAAAACCAATACAATATCGTAAAGTAATTAACCTCCAACTAAAATAAATAAATTTATATTAAAAATACTACATGACACAGCAACTATATTCCTCAGCATTTATCTCAGATAAATGAAGATTTATATTTCTACTTATATATAACTACCTGTTCTTGAATGTTTATATCAGTTTTATTCACAGTAAACAAAAACCGGAGACAATGTAGATCTATGAAGGATAATGGTTAAAACAGGGTTTGGTCCATCTATTCCATGTACTCCTACACAGCAATAAAAAAGAAATCTATAAATATACAACCTGAATAAATCTCCAAGGTATTATGCTGAGTGAAAAAAAAGAATCCCAAAAGATTTTATACTATATGATTCCATTTATGTAACATTGTCAGAATGAAATAGTTGCAAAAGCGGACAGAGTTTTAATGACTGCCAGGAATTAAGGACATGAAGAAGTGGGGCAGAAGTGGGTATTGCTATAAAAGAGCAATATAATGGATCTTTGTGGTGATAGAAATGTTTTGTTTCATGACTATGTCAGTATCCTAGTTTTGGTATTTCACTATACTCCTGCAAGAGGTTACCTTTTGGGGAAAACTGAGTAAAGAGTACATGACATCTCTGTACTGTTTCTTACTCCTGCAAGTGAATATACAGTTATCTCAAATTTAAAAGTTTAGATTTTTTTTTTAGTGGGAAACAAAAAGAAAGCAGGGGAACAAAACAATGATGCTTGGATTTATCTTTCAAGAAATGAAATCTGAAGTATTTTGCTCTGGGAACCAAGGTTGGTTTTTAGATAGGACAAGCCAGGCTTTTCTATACATAACTGATATAAAATGTTTGATCTGTTCCTTTTCTTCAGGGGTAATGAGTACATGTCCAGAAAACTTGAACAATGGAATTCAAAATGAATGAGAGATTACTAATATGAAAAATCATTTTTTTGCATGTTTGTACAAGGTTGAAGACCTCATTTTTTAATCATTAGGTATTTTGGAATCCATACAGTTCACAAAAATGAGTAATTTTATTTTTATTTAGACAATGTTGAAAACATTAAAAAATCATAAAGAAATAAACTGTGAGCTATAGTTGGATATTAAAATAATGGTAGATAATTTTAAATCTATTTGAAATGGATTACAAAACTAAGCATTTTTTAATTGCTTTAACTTTTAAGCTGGGGCAACTTAATAAAAGTAATTCTGTATTTTGTACTTCATCTTTGCTCAAAGAAGGAAAAACTCACTTTAGGAAAACCACAAAAAGGGGATAAAAAATAAATTCAGCTCAATAAACATATACTCAGATAATGAATCAATACTTTCTTTCAGTAACTTGGTAAACAAATTACAGTGAAATTAATCTCTCCTCTAATCTGTCAAAATGGAACATCTTATTATTAATCCTTTTCATAAAAACAAGGTATATTAAATAGTATTATGGTAGGTATAATTTTTAAAAGGTCAAGTATTTTAAAAGTCCATCCATAAAAACATAACAGGCTTTCTCTTGTAGCTTGGCTTTGTTCTCCCTACTGGTAGGGGGAAAAATAGTACATCATAGTGCTCTGTTAAGGTGGCTAAGCTTTTACTGACACACACACGTATAGCACGCTCACACAAAACAAGAGCTTGTTAAATTTCCTTCCGTCTGAGACTTAGCTCCTTGTGCTGTGTTTAGTCACTCAGTTGTGTCCAAATCTTTGCAGCCCTATGGACTGTAGCCTGGCAGGCTCCTCTGTCCATGGAGATTCTCCAGGAGAGAATACTGGAGTGGGTTGCCATGCCCTCCTCCAGGGGATCTTCCCAACCTAGGGATTGAACCCAGGTCTCCTGCATTATGGGCAGATTCTTTACTGTCTGAGCCACCAGGGAAGCCCAGGCATACTGGAGTAGGTAGCCTGCCCCTTCTCCAGGAGGTCTTCCCCAGCCAGGAGTTGAACTGGGGTCTCCTGCATTGCAGGCAGATTCTTTACCAGCTGAGCTACCTTAGCTCCTTGGGTTACAACTATTCAGCACATGGGTCAACCTATGAAAATCCATTCTGCTTAATCGCTTGAATTACCTCATCTATAGGTACAGTTAAGTAAAAGTCTAAGCTTTTTCTTTTTTTGGAGAGATGTGATAATCTAATTGTTTAAACCTATTAATGCCTTATTAATTATATATTTCTACATTAAAAATTACCTCGACACGTACTGGTTTAACATAACAAACATAGGACTTCTCTGGTGGTCCAGTGGTTAAGAGTCTACCTGCTAATGTAGGGGACCTGAGTTCAGTCTCTGGTCGGAAAGATTTCACATGCCACAAGGCATCTAAGTCCTTGTGCCACAACTACTGAACCCATGCTTTGGAGACCACAAGCTCTAACTATTGAGCCCATGCGCCCCAGAAGCCCACACACCACAAGGAGGAGTAGCCCCCTCTTGCTGCACATAGACAAAGCCTGCATACAGCAACGAAGACCCGGCACAGCCAACAAATAATAACTAAAGTAACAAACATTTATTATTTCACAGTTTTTGTTGTTTAGGAGTTTGGAAGTGGCTTAATTGGGTGGTTCTGGCTCATCATCTTGTAAGAATCAGACTCTCAAGATATCAGCTGAGGTTGCAGTCCTTAGAAATCTTGACTGAGGCTTTAGGATCCACTTCAAGATTGTTCACTCACACAGCTATTAGGAGAAGTTCTCAGTTCCTTATCGTGGTAGTACTTTTCATAAGCTGCTTGAGCGTCTTCATAACATGGCAGCTAACTTTCTCCACAGTCAGCATGAGTGAGAAAGAAGCCATGGTGTCTTTTGTAATCTAGTCTCCAGGGTCACACACCACTGGTTCTGTATTATTCTATTTGTTAGAAATGAGACATCAAAGTCAGTCCATACTCCAGTGGAGAAAGATTAGGCTCCATCTCTTCAAGGCAGTAGTTTCAAAGAATTTGAGGATATTTTTTAAAAAGCTGTGGCCAACTCCAGTTTATTCTGGGTATCTTGTCTTGCACAGAGTTGGTAAAAGTCACATGAGTCGTACATTAAATAAGGTATCAGTTACACAGAATGTGAACCATATACCACAAAGCTCAGTGGGAGCCAAAGAATGGAAAACATAATGACTCAAAACCTGGGATTTTAAAAATACAACTTCTGAAAGTTCTGCCTAAGTTGTGGTATCACCTTGCAAAAAGATAGCATGCTGACACGGGCTTCCTAGATGAAATCTCCACTTATACACAAAGGAGATCTATAGGTATCCTTGGAAGAATTTTTGATATGCATGCAGGAAAAATAATCCCATTGTCTATAGGGTGATACTGAGATTGAAACTAACATTTGGAGTAGCCAATATCTCACTAATATATTACCCATACTAGGGAAACTGGGCTCAAGATAAAGTAAACAAACAAGAACTCAAATGGATAATGTTTCCATTTTAAATGAAAAATATAATAATTCAGTATTACATTAAGAAATATTCATTGTAAAAACTCAGACATTATATATGAATCTTGTAAGAAGTTCAGAAGTTGACCACTGCCCCAATTCTGTTGATTTTTTCTGAAAGAAGTCCATGGTTACGAGTTTCATGCATACTCTCTCAGATTTTACTGTATATAATACTCACCAGGGAATTTGGTTAAAATGTAGATACTCATCAGTAGATTTAGGACTGGCCTCAGTCAGCCTGAGTTCAGTCGCTCAGTCGTGTCCGACTCTTTGCGACCCCATGAATCGCAGCACACCAGGCCTCCCTGTCCATCACCAACTCCCAGAGTTCACTCAGGCTCATGTCCATAGAGTCGGTGATGCCATCCAGCCATCTCATCCTCTGTCATCCCCTTCTCCTCCTGCCCCCAATCCCTCCTAGCATCAGAGTCTTTTTCAATGAGTCAGCTCTTCACATGAGGTGGCCAAAGTACTGGAGTTTCAGCTTTAGCATCATTCCTTCCAAAGAACACCCAGGACTGATCTGCTTCAGAAAGCACTGGTTGGATCTCCTTGCAGTCCAAGGGAATCTCAAGAGTCTTCTCCAACACCACAGTTCAAAAGCAATTCTTCGGCGCTCAGCTTTCTTCACAGTCCAACTCTCACACCCATACATGACCACTGGAAAAACCATAGGCTTGACTAGACGGACCTTTGTTGGCAAAGTAATGTCTCTGCTTGTGAATATGCTATCTAGGTTGGTCATAACTTTCTTTCCAAGGAGTAAGCGTCTTTTAATTTCATGGCTACAGTCACCATCTGCAGTGATTTTGGAGCCCCCCAAAAATAAAGTCTGACACTGTTTCCACTGTTTCTCCATCTATTTCCCATGAAGTGTTGGGACCAGATGCCATGATCTTCGTTTTCTGAATGTTGAGCTTTAAGCCAACTTTTTCACTCTGCTCTTTCACTTTCATCAAGGTTTTTTAGTCCTCTTCACTTTCTTCCATAAAGGGTGGTGTCATCTGCATATCTGAGGTTATTGATATTTCTCCCAGAAATCTTGAATCCAGCTTGTCCTTACTCCAGCCCAGTGTTTCTCATGATGTACTCTGCATAAAAGTTAAATAAGTACGGTGACAATATACAGCCTTGATGTACTCCTTTTCCTATTTGGAACCAGTCTGTTGTTCCATGTCCAGTTCTGGCTGTTGCTTCCTGACCTGCATATAAGTTTATCAAGAGGCAGGTCAGGTGGTCTGGTATTCCCATCTCTTTCAGAATTTTCCACAGTTTATTGTGATCCACATAGTCAAAGGCTTTGGTATAGTCAATAGAGCAGAAATAGATGTATTTCTGGAACTCTCTTGCATTTTCCATGATCCAATGGATGTTGGCAATTTGATCTCTGGTTCCTCTGCCTTTTCTAAAACCAGCTTGAACATCTGGAAGTTCATGGTTCACGTATTGCTGAAGTCTGGCTTGCAGGATTTTGAGCATTCCTTTACTAGCGTGTGAGATTAGTGCAATTGTGCAGTAGTTTGAGCATTCTTTGGCATTGCCTTTCTTTGGGATTGGAATGAACACTGACCTTTTCCAGTCCTGTGGCCACTGGTGAGTTTTCCAAATTTGCTGGCATATTGAGTGCAGCACTTTCACAGCATCATCTTTCAGGATTTGAAATAGCTCAACTGGAATTCCATCACCTCCACTAGCTTTGTTCGTAATGATGCTTCCTAAGGCCCACTTGACTTCACATTTCAGAATGTCTGGCTCTAGATGAGTGATCACACCATTGGGATTATCTGGATCATGAAGATCTTTTTTTGTACAGTTTTTCTGTGTATTCTTTCTACCTCTTCTTAATATCTTCTGCTTCTTTTAAGTCCCTACCATTTTTGTCCTTTATTGAGCCCATCTTTGCATGAAATGTTCCCTTGGTATCTCTAATTTTCTTGAAGAGATCTCTAGTCTTTCCTATTCTATTGTTTTCCTCTATTTCTTTGCATTGATCACTGAGGAAGGCTTTCTTATCTCTCCTTGCTATTCTTTGGAACTCTGCATTCGAATGCGTATATCTTTCCTTTTCTCCTTGGCTTTTCACTTCCCTTCTTTTCACAGCTATTTGTAAGGCCTCCTCAGAAAGCCATTTTTCTTTTTCTGTTTCTTTTTCTTGGGGATGGTCTTGATTCCCGTCTCCTGTACAATGTCACGAACCTCCATCCATAGTTCATCAGGCACTCTGTCTATCAGACCTAGTCCCTTAAATCTATTTCTCAGTTCCACGGCATAGTCATAAGGGATTTGATTTAGGTCATACCTGAATGGTCTAGTGGTTTTCTCCACTTTCTTCAATTTCAGTCTGAATTTGGCAATGAGTTCATTATCCAAGCCACAGTCAGCTCCCAGTCCTGATTTTGCTGACTGTATAGAGCTTCTCCATCTTTGGTTGCAAAGAATATAATTAATCTGATTTTGGTGTCGACCATCTGGTGATGTCCATGTATAGAGTCTTCTCTTGTGTTGTTGGAAAAGGGTGTTTGCTATGACCAGTGCGTTCTCTTCTTGGCAGAACTCTATTAGCTTTTGCCCTGCTTCATTCTGTACTCCAAGGCCAAATTTGCCTGTTATTCCAATGATTGAGTAATATTCCATTGTGTATATGCACCACAGTTTTCTTATTCATCCGTCTGCTGATGGACATCTAGGTTGCTTCCATGTCCTGGCTATTGTAAACAGTGCTGCAATGAACATTGGGGTACCGGTGTTTCTTTCAATTGTGGTTTCCTCGGTGTGTATGCCCAGCAGTGGGATTGCTGGGTCATATGGCAGTTCTATTTCCAGTTTTTTAAGGAATCTCCACACTGTTCTCCATAGTGGCTGTACTAGTTTGCATTCCCACCAGCAATGTAAGAGGGTTCCCTTTTCTCCACACCCTCTCCAGCATTTATTGTTTGTAGACTTTTGGATAGCAGCCATTCTAACTGGTATGAGATGGTACCTCATTGTGGTTTTGATTTGTATTTCTCTGATAATGAGTGATGTTAAGCTTTTTTCATGTGTTTGTTAGCCATCTGTATGTCTGTCTTTGGGGAAATCTCTGTTTAGTTCTTTGGCCCATTTTTTGATTGGGTCATTTATTTTTCTGGAATTGAGCTGCAGGAGTTGCTTGTATATTTTTGAGATTAATTTTTTGTCAGTTGCTTCAGTTGCTATTATTCTCTCCCATTCTGAAGGCTGTCTTTTCACCTTGCTTATAGTCTTTCTTTATCTGGCTTATTTCATTTAGCATAATGCCCTCTAGGTTCATCCACGCTGTTCTAAATGACAAGATTTCCTTCTTTGTTATGGCTAACATATAGGTTATACAGGCTGCTGCTGTACATACTCAGTCATGTCTGGCTCTTTGTGACCCCATTGACTGTAGCCCACCAGCCTCCTCCATCCATAGGATTCTCCAGGCAAGAATACTGGAGTGGGTTGCCATTTCCTTCTCCAGGGGATCTTCCCGACCCAGGGCCTGAAGCAAAGTCTTCTGCATTGCAGGTGGATTCTTTACCATTGGGACCACCAGGGAAGCCTGTTGTTCACTTTAAAGCCCCATGGGGCTTCCCTGGTGGCCCTAGTGGTAAAGAACCCTCCTGCCAATGCAGAAGACATAGGTTCAATCCCTGGGTTCGACAATAGAGTGACAAAGAGTTGAATATGATTGAAGCAACTTAGTATATATATGTGTGTGTATGTATTAATATATTTACTCACTTTACTTACATAATCTATCTACCTATCTACCTATTTACTTACTTACATCACATTTTATCTGGAGTGGATTCCTCTTTGAATTCTTAGCCCATGTAGCTTTCTGGGAGAAGAGTGGGTCTAATGTATTATTATCTCATTAATTGTTTACATAGGCTAATACTATTATACTCTAAGGTCTCCTTAGTCAAGCAAGTTATAATC
Organism: Capricornis sumatraensis; assembly: GCF_032405125.1. Taxonomy (NCBI): domain Eukaryota; kingdom Metazoa; phylum Chordata; class Mammalia; order Artiodactyla; family Bovidae; genus Capricornis; species Capricornis sumatraensis. Next base: position 11,001,031 of record NC_091092.1, read on the forward strand.
TTATTAATTGGACTTACATCTGTTTTAGTAGATTCTAGAAAATCCCTTTTCTTGCTTGATGAAGGTAAGTGACTTAGTTTTAAGCTACTGATAATAGATCCCTACTCCACCTTTAGGATGATGATGATGACTTAAATCTTTTAGTAAATCATTACAAACTGAAGACTACTAGAAGCTGGAAGCAAAGTAAGGCATACTTCTTAAGTACAAGATAGTATAGCTCTGATTAAGGCAGATATTTATAATATCATGACAAGGATGGAGGAGAAAACACAAAATTGGAGACCAAATAATCTAAGACAACTCAAAAGAAAAGAACAGCTTTATAAACAATTTTTTGGAAAATTAAATAGAACACTTACACTTCCCACAGTGGATAGTAGACACATACAGCTTGTTATACCAAGATATAGGGCTGGCTCAAAATATAATCAGGTTCAAGGAGAATTTAAATTCCTAAATGATAGACTCATTATAATTAAGGACAGATAGAAATATATATGGATGGCTTTAACTTTTTGAGGTTGACAGCATGGATAGCATCATCATATCACAACCACTTGTCTTGATGCTCTTAACAAGAATAGTGTGTGTGCATGTGTGCGTGTGTGTGTGTGTGTGTGTCTGTGTGCAGTAGCAGTAATAGAGGTAACAGCAAATTCTGCAAGGCCTATAAATGAGCAGGAATTTGCAAGTGTTGAAAAATGTAAAATTGTTTTTCACGGTTAAGGATATTAATGGAAAGTCGGTAAGATCCGCTGGAGGAGGAAATGGCAACCTGCTCCAGTATTCTTGCCTGGAGAATCTTATGGACAGAGGAGCCTGGCAGGCTACAGTTCATGGGGTCACAAAGCACAGCTCATGACTCATGGACAGGACAGAGCACACACAGCAGCAGCAGGTATAAGCTTTATGTGATCCATGAGTCTGAGGCAAGTCAGATGTAGAATAAACAACATTTTGAATAGTGATTAGAACAGAGAATGTGCCTCTTGGGAGTTAAATCCAGGATTGCTTGTTTGAGAGACAGAGGAATTGGTGATAGCCTTTGTAAGATCTTTCAAATATGTACCCTGAGAAAGGAGAGGAAAAAACTAAAGACCTCGTGAGAAAAGGTATCGCCACAAAAGCCAATAGAAACCAAGATACCACTTATTGACAGAGACCCTAAAGAGTGATGGTTTAGGTCTTATGGTTTCCACCTTTCAGGGAGACAAAACAAACAAAAAAATGAAATAACCATTGGACACTCTTTGAGGACATATATCCATGTCTTAGTCATTTTGGGTCTCCCAGAGCACTTGATGAAGTGCTTTGTACAAAACAAGTACTTAATATGTTATTTCCTTTTGTCTTTTGTTGAATAATGATAGAAAAATAGACTGACATTTGAAGACTTGCTACTAATGTATGGTGATTCTTTTTCTCCCAGCTGTCTACTCTCCACCCCAAAACAAAGTAACAGATAATGGGCACACGTAAGTGCACAGGTCACTTGCAACTTTCTTCTCTCTTTACCTTCTCCCTTCCACAACAACAAAAAGTGAAAAAAATGAAGACAAAAAAATTAAAGACATAGGTCATTCTCCCAATATTTCAACTCAGACAATAATCTGATAATTACAATGATGAGGAAAAGCTTCTGACATATTTACCATGTTGATACCAATGATCTAATTCCTTAATCAACAAAATATAGTTGTCTGAAGAAATAATGTCAGAAAAGAATGATCTCATTGCTATATATTCTATTGTTTGATTCATGTTTTTTCAAAGACTTAGGTTTATGGCTGGTAAATGGATTATCTCCATCAAATATGTATCCTATTTTGTACCCTGCCATTGAAGTAATACAGATAGTTGGGAAATAGGATCAGTCTATTTACAACATTGTACAGCCAAACATGTCCATTGGAACTTAAAAGCAACATGGCGTGGACAGTATAATGAAGTCCAGCAAGTCAAAAGTCACAAAGTAATAAAGAAGATAATTTTCAAAATTAGAAGAAAAATGCTTATTTTGTAATTAAAGAAATTATATATGTAACCTGAACAGGATAGGTTGGAATGAGATGGGATAGAATATAATATGGCAGGTCAGATGGGATGTCCCACAAGTTTTAACTATGACAGACCAAATATTGGTGCTTGGTGACAGGCTCCTGGCTTAGAGCCCACAATACATGTTTGTCTTCAGTACAGAAAAGTGATACTTGGACACTTCTTAGGAACAGAATCTCTGGCTCAATAGATTAGGGGTATGACATAATGTTACTTTCCTTATGTTGGGCTTGCAGCAGTGGGAAACATGCAAATAAAATTCAAATAAAAGGAAGTCAGGCTCTAACATAAAAATCTTCACTCTCAAAGCAACATAAGAGTTTTCCATCATGTCAGAAATGGCTTTAATCTGCATTTCCTTGGGGCTTCTGTTCACCCTCTACTCCAGTGATTGTCTGTCTAGAGGTTTGGTGGGCAGGATAGGAAGTAGGAATTCAAATAACAAGTGACCTGTACCTAGGTCTCATGGACTGTCCAAATTGGTTTTCTTTCAAATTCTGATGACAGTAAAACAAGTTGGTGTGTTTCTGAGAGCCATAGTAGCACATTCTGAAAAGAAAATAATATTCTAAAATGAGAAGTCAATAAATACCAGAAACATGGCCTTGGGGTTTGGTATTGAAATGAATCTTATTTGCAGAAGAACAAACAAAATAACAAGCCAAAATAAGAAGCCTTTAGTCTGTTTGAGGATAGATATTGGTACACAAGCAATGAAGGAAGATCAGAAAGGAAGGCTGGGGCTTTTCAATTGTTTCGTAAGGAAATATTATTACTCAAAATAGTTGAAAATTACCTTTTAAAATAGTTTCTAAGACAAACCACTTATCAGTTTCTCCTTGAATTAATATAGATGTACTCCATGTTAATACTGGATATTGAATATGCAAATGCACATGCTCAGTTGCTCAGTTGTGTCTGACTCTTTGTGACCCCATGGACTGTAGCCCGCCAGGCTCCTCTGTCCATGGGATTTCCCAGGCAAGAGCACTGGAGTCGGTTGCCATTTCCTCCTCCAGGGGATCTTCCTCACCCAGGAATTGAACCCATGTCTCCTGTGTCTCCTTTACTGCTGAGCCACTGGGGAAGCCCTGTTGAATATAAACTCCATTCAAAATGTCAAAGAAAAAGTCCTCTTCATTACAGGTTTAAATCTTCATGTCTCATAAGCTAAGGGAAGAGATTACAGGAGGTAAAAGAAAAGTGGAATTTGAGCCTGTGAATTGTTGATATAGAGAATTGCTGGCCTGAGAGAATAATTCTTGCTTTCCCATTTGGGTAGGGGAGAGGGAGACCAAGTTTCTGTTTTCCACTGACCTCTAGAGACATAGACAAGAGTTCCCAAAACTCTTTTGGAGTGAAAAGTTCAAAAGATTTAAGCATCCAGCTTCAGCCATCACCTCAAAGGTCAAAGGATGATTAACTCATAGCCAAGGCACTGGAATCTCTAGGACTTGCTTTCCACATTTCTGTGGCTTCTTTTTCATCCCTGGATCTTATTGGGCACATTTGAAGGATATTAATTGTATCCCTCCAATCCTCTCACATAAGGATTGTGTGTCTATGTGTGTGTGTGTACACAGATATTTATACACATATTATGGGAATTAAAAAATAAGGCCCCCAAATTTATCAAGGAGATTGCTATTCAGCCTCCTGACTCATTTCCTGAAATATATGTACATGCAAATACATATATACCTACAATGTGCTGGATGGCCTTATTCTATTCAAATAAAACATTTAATCTCAGAAAAGTCATTATTTACCTTGAAAAATTCTGAAGACATAACCTCAAGATAAATTTTGCATGGATAATACTTATTTGAACGTGAGGAAGGGATAATATTTTTTAAAGTTTTTAAATTGCTCTACTTTTGGGGGGCAGATAATAGAATGCCTACCTCATTAAAAGATAGCCAACAGGAATTTGCTGTATGGCTCAGGAAACTCAAACAGGGGCTCTGTATCAACCTAGAGGGGTGGGATGGGGAGGGAGATGGGAGGGAGTTTCAAAAGGGATGGGGATATATGTATACCTATGGCTGATTCATGTTATGGTTTGACAAAAAACAGCAAAATTTTGTGAAGCAATTATCCTTTAATAAAAAATTAAAAAAAAATCTTAGTGAAAAGGAAGGAAGGAAGGAAGGAAAGGAGAGAGGAAAAAAAATGACCCATACATAGCTGGAGATGCATAATATATCATTTTTATATAAGATATGGAGTGAATCTCTGCCTAGATTCAAAAACTCATTGAGTTTAAAAAATGTTCTGCTTTATACTACATCTGCGATATGCCATTACTTTGCCAAACAGTGGGTAGAGGCTCTGCTTTTGAGTATGACAAATTATTTCTATTATTCTATTGTTTTCACCTTCTCATGTACTTTGTAAACTCCAGCCATAAGACAAAAAGAGGAAATCCAAATTGTTCAAGAAAACTAAAATCCAAAAGGACGTTTTTTCCTTGGGACCCAAGGGTATTATTTCCCTATTTCAGTACTATACAGTACTGCTCAGTTCAGCACCATGTTGGTATTGAGTCTTTTGGTTGGTTTGGCTCTTATTTTGTTTACTGACCTTTATTATATTGTCCTCCATAACTGTGCATTTATCGTTGTCTTCACATCAAGATTGTCAGTATTGGTAAAATTTCCCCTTCTCTTTTATTCATCATAGATCACAGCATGAAAGTGAAAGTGAAAGTCATTCAGTAGTGTCCGACTCTCTGAGACCCCATGGACTATACAGTCCATGGAATTCTCCAGGCCAGAATACTGGAATGGGTAGCCTTCCCCTTCTCCAGGATATCTTTCCAACCCAGGGATCAAACCTAGGTGTTCTGCATTGCAGGCAGATTCTTTACCAGCTGAGCTACAAGGGAAGCCCAAGAATACTGGAGTGGGTAGCCTATCCTGTCCCCAGTGGATCTTCCTGACCCAGGAATCAAACCAGGGTCTCCTGCATTTCAGGTGGATTCTTTACCAACTGACCTATCAGGGAAGCCAGATCACAGCATAGTATTGGGTATACACTGCATTTCCAATATTTGTTAATGAAGTGATAGTCCACGATTGGTGCCACAGGATACAACTTCACTAAATCTTTACCATCATATCCTTTGCTTCCTTCCTTCCTCCCACCTTTCCTTTCCTTTCCTTTCTTAGAGTACTGTATTTATTGTGGGCCTACCATGTATTTTACACTATAATGGCATAAAATTGTATAAATCACAGTTTTTCCCCTTCAGTGAGCTTACAGTTTTATCAGGAAATAATTTTTTCTAGTAGTCATGTACGGATGTGAGAGTTGGCCCATAAAGAAGGCTGAGTGCTGTAGAATTGATGCTTTTGAGTTGTGGTACTGGAGAAAACTATTGAGAGTCCCTTGGACTGCAAGGAGATCAAATTGGTCGATCCTAAAGTAGTTCAACCCTGAATATTCATTGGAAGGACTGATGCTGGGGCTGAAATTCCAATACTTTGACCACCTGATGCGAAGAGCTGACTTACTGGAAAAGACCCTGATGCTGGGAAAGATTGAAAATGGGAGGAGAAGAGGGTGGCAAAGAATGAGATGGTTGAAGAGCATCACTGACTCAGTGATCATGGATTTGAGCAAATTCCGTGAGATATTGAAGGTGGGGAAGACTGGTGTGCTGCAGTTCATGGGGTTGGAAAAAGACACGACTTAGCAACTGAACAACAACAATATTTACATGTGAAACTGTTAAATAAGATTTAGTTCCTTAATAAATGGTAAAAATAGTTGGTATAAATTCAGAGACACGGGCATTACTATGGTTCAATTCATTAAAGGAGGTCTCCTGCTGCTGCTGCTGCTGCTGCTAAGTCGCTTCAGTCGTATCTGACTCTGTGTGACCCCATAGACGGCCTCCTACCAGGCTCCTCTGTCCCTTGGATTCTCCCCAGGTGAGAACACTGGAGTGGGTTGCCATTTCCTTCTCCAATGCATGAAAGTGAATAGTGAAAGTGAAGTCGCTCAGTAGTGTCTGACTCTTAGCGACCTCATGGACTGCGGCCTACCAGGCTCCTCCGTCCATGAAATTTTCCAGGCAAGAGTACTGGAGTGGGGTGCCATTGCCTTCTCCTAGAAGAGGCACTTTTAGAGATGAGCTCTAAACAATAGTATCTACCTTGTAGTGTTTTTGTAAATACTAAGTAGGATGATAAATTTGAAGGTTTAACACAGTGTCTTAAACATGATTAACAATCAACAAATAGTACCGATGATAAGGGGAGAAACATGAGGAAAAGGAGAACTATTAATATATAGATGGAGAGGCTGGTAGTTTTTACGTGGTAGAAAGCATCTAAGAAAATAGTAGACTTTAGGATAAGCATGCTGCTACTGCTAAGTCGCTTCAGTCGTGTTCGACTCTGTGCGACCCCATAGACGGCAGCCCGCCAGGCTCCCCTGTCCCTGGGATTCTCCAGGCAAGAATACTGGAGTGGGTTGCCATTTCCTTCTTCAATGCATGAAAGTGAAAAATGAAAGTGAAGTCGCTCAGTTGTGTCTGACTCTTACCGACCCCATGGACTGTAGCCTACAGGCTCCTCCATCCATGGGATTTTCCAGGCAAGAGTACTGGAGTGGGGTGCCATTGCCTTCTCCGATTGCCTTCTAGGATAAGCATGGTAAGATGTAAATAGGTAAAAGAGAGGACCCATGTCAAGACTGAGGAGGACTTTGAGTATCAAGTTGATGCATTAAGACATATATTATGATGGGCAGTGAGGAAGCATTGATATTTGAAAGATTCTCATTGCAATCCATTGGATTTTGAGATCTTTTCACTAAGATTGCAAAACCATGTACCTACCTTTCCCCAACACAACCTAGTATAAAGAAAGACTCAGGCAATCAAATAAAAATTTTTATCTAAAGTTGACTATTAAGTGGATTGACAGTTTCTCTAACTCTAGCCTCTTATCCCATCTTATAATGATTGACCTAAATGATTTTTTTTTTGAAGTGGAAACAGCAAACATGGCTCCAAAGACATATACCCATTGAAGGCCAAGTGAAAAGATAGTGTATTACCCTGATTATTATGGTATGAGATTACATTCTTTCATATTGCATCATATACTGAAATTATACAAACAATAATTAGCTATTAATTTGACCTCAAACACTCAATGTGTTAAATGATATGCAAAGCCAGCACATGCTTTCCAGAGCTCTTCTCAAGAGAGTGAACACACAAGTCTGATCTCTATGTCTGCATTTCTGTTGCTGCCCTACAGATAGGTTCATCAGTACCATCTTTCTAGAGTCCATACATATGCAATAATATACGATATTCCTTTTTCTCTTTCTGACTTAATTCAGTCTGTATAGTAGGCTCTAGTTCATCTACTTCATTAGAACCAACTCAAATGTGTTCTTTTTGATGGCTGAGTAATATTCCATTATATATGTACCACAACTTTATCCTTTCATCTGTCGATGGACATCTAGGTTACTGCCATGTCCTAGCTATTGTAAATAGTGCTGTGAGGGGGTGGGATGGGGTGGGAGATGAGAGGGAGGTTTAAGAGGGAGGGGGCATATGTATACCTATGGCTGATTCATGTTGATGTATGGCAGAAACCAACACTATATTGTAAAGCAATTATCCTCCGCTTAAAAATAAATGTTAAAGTAGCACAAGAGAAAAAAAAAGACAGTGAACACACACCTAACAAGTAGGAGAATTAGCAAAACTATAAAAGAAATTTTAAAAAGAGAGGAAGAGCAGTGAGGCAAAATCATACTTTTCAAAAATCCAAAAGAGTATAAAAGTTTCATAATAAATTATTTAACTGGGACTAACTGAGAAATTGTAACTTCATAAAGAGAAAATATTATGCAAAAGCACATTGTAAAACCAGCATCTTAGGGGACATGGTGCAAAAAAAAAAAGATACAGACTTCATAGGATCCTAGAACTTAAGAAAAATCTTGAAATATCATTTTGTCCATCCCCCTGATCTTCAAGTAAAACCTTACCTCAATCATCTCAGACAAGGGAGAACTATGCTGCTTGAAACCAAAATGTGCAAGAGCCCAGAGGTAATTTCATGACCTCCACAGTAATGTATTCTGTTTGACAGCCTTCACTGCCAGTAAATTCTTTCTCATGCTATAGTGTCATTTCCTTTGGCTCCACCCTCACTGCAGATGGAAAGCATCTGGTCCTAATGACTGCCCTTCAGATCCTAGAAGATAATTACTAAATCACCTCTTAGCCAGCTTTTCTATGAGCTGAACAATCTCAATTCCCCTTGGTTTTCTCTTCTTCAGTTTATTTTCCTGCTGTTTATCATCTATGCTCTGGGATGGCTTTATAATAAGAAAAACAATCTTGCTGTCTTTCATGCCAAATAATCATACAATTAAAGCTCTAACTTTAAAAAATAAAAAAAAAGAGCATATATCCGCCTCTGCTCCTAAGGCCAAGAATATTTTAAAAATTAGCCTCTTTTCCTTTTCTCGATGACAAATGCCAGTGGAAAATCTTACTTAATCTAAAAAACAGTATTTCTCTAAGGCATTGAACTGTGCAGAAAAATTATTTCTGCTGTGGACAGATATCAACCTTTCCTCCCCACCCACACTGTCTTCATGGGTAAATTGTGTAGTTACATAAAAGGAAAAATGACTCAAAGTGCCACAGACATAAGGAGTTTTACTAACTCACATAGCCTCAGGCAAGGGTTATGCTCCTGAACTCTGAACCCACCTTTCCTAGTTTTCCTCAGCAACCCAGTAGAGCTAAAGACAGAGGAAAAATTATTCAGACCTTCAAATGATAAAATAATACTTTCCCAAAACCTAAGGGAAAAGTACTGTCAGAGGGTTGATAAAGTCATAACCAATTTTAGAAGCATTTGACCCATAAAATATAGTAATACAACTATGAACTGCTACCTTATGCCTGCAATTCACATGGAGTTTTAGAAATTGTTTCTAAGGCAATATAATTTACCAACCTAATCATATATTATACCATTTGAAAAATCTTGGTGATCTGTCTCTTTACTTGGAAGCTGGGCCCCTGAGCCCCTGCTAGAATTTAGGGATGTTACATACTAAAAAGGTTAAGATGGTAACCTGATTTCAGGTGAGCTTTTTGCTTTATTCTGTTATGTGGGCACAGGCAACCTTGGAGATTCATAATCTGTACCAAGTGAAAGTAGAAATGTGCTGCCGTTTAGAGAAGAGGTTGGCAAGGTTGGCAAAGGTTACCCTGAATTCAGGGTAAAATGTTATCTTTCTGTAAAGGCAGTACAGTATTTTTATTTTTATAAAGAGAAGATTTGGAGGAAATGTCATACTTTTCAACAAATAGGAGGCATTTTCTCCATGCCCCATCAGTTTGACTTAGTAAAAATTGAATTTGAGTCCCAATAACACTGGTCACAAACTAACTAACGAAAATATATAAGGAACTCTGGCCTTATCCTCTAATAGAGTAATAGCTGAAACTCAGCCACCCTGTGAGACTGACAATGCCCTCCAGCACAGTGAGGTAACCCTCAAAATGATACTATAAACCAGTGACTCTCAACTTGGGGTGGGGGGGCGTTGCCTCTCAGGGGATATTTGGCAGTCTGGAGTTGTTTATGATTGTCACTGGAATCCAGGAGATCGAGCTTGAAGATGCTGCTCAACATCCTCCAGTGTACAATATGGCCCCCCACAGCAAAGAAATACTGGGCCCAATATGTCAAGAGTGTGTGAAGTTAATAAATCCTGGCTTAGGGTGTCCCTGGGGCTCAGTAGTAAAGAATTTGCCTGCAAATGCAGGAGACATGGGTTCTATCCCTGGTCCTGAAAGATCCCACATGCCGCGGAGCAGCTAACCCCGTGCACCACAGCTACTGAGACTTGTGCCCCTAGAGCCCATGCTCCTCAACAAGACAAAAGCCTGCACGGCAATGAAGACTCAGCACAGCCAACAATAAATAATTAATTTAAAAAATCATTACAATTTAAAAAAAACCCAGAAATCCTGGCTTAGTCTCCTGACTTATACCACTAAGGGAGGATAGCTCTTGTTGCAGTCAGGACCCTGTGTTACGGTCTGCCTTACCCAGGATGTTGCTTCTCTACCAAGGTTCTGCATGCTTGTCCCTGCTCTCCCTCTCCTCCGCCTTCGTATTTGAAGGATAGGAAGACCTGAGAAGGCTCAAGATATCTTTCCTTATCTCCATGGGACGACAGTGCCAAGTTCTACCCCTAAAGGCCGTGTGCGTTCTGCTGCCTGTTCTCTGATCTCTGGTCTTGGGGAAAATTACAGAAGGAGCATACGCCCTTTCCCCTATGAGATGAGAGAAATGCTCCTCTAGAGTTCACAAAGGGCCACGTTTTACTGCCCAGTTCCTGCAATACTTCCATTTCCACCCTCAGGCAGGTTTCCTATATCCCCCAAGTTTGGCCACTACCTCTCTGTTTAGTTTCTGGCTACAATTGTCCACACACTGTATGCACTCAGCTCAAGTATTTGTTGGTAAGTTACCTATGTAGTGATTTAAGCCTGGCTAATATGTTTTCAAGTTCCTAATGACTGTAATTTAGTACTGGAAGCAACATGAGTCACTCTGGTTAATCAAAGACTCTGGTTAACTGAGAGTCATTCAGAGCCACTGATTGTTTTATCAAGGAATTGGAAAGGGACCAAATAGACTAACTCTGAAAACCATAGCAAACATCATTTAATTTAATCTTTACTTGACAATTTAAATGGCTCATTAGGATCCTTTATTGCCTTATGGTCATTATTAGAATCCTCTCTCTTTGTCTTATCACTTGACTGATGCTTGGTAGAGGAATTGGTTCAATTAAGGAATTCTGGGAAACAGAATTGGGCCCTCAGTCAATATTACTGGCAGACTAATGCAAGTGGATAGAGGCCACCCCATTTTGGAAATCTATTGCCTAAATCTTGACAATTTAAAAAAAAAATCTGGAAACAAAAATGGGTGGAAAGCAGAGAGCTAAAAATGAATGCTACCCCCAGTTGTGTATTGGGTCTGTCCTTTGTAACTATCATCTACCAGTAACTCAGAAAAATGATACTTTTGACATTTGAAGGCTTTAATCCTCGCTTTATTTAAATAACCTACTGACTTTTCTCACCCACCACTGCTACTAGGTGTACTGTATTCTGTTTTGCCTTCAGCCTAGGGTTTCCCTGGTGGCTCAGACAATAAAGAATACATTTGCAATGCAGGAGACCTGGGAGATGCAGGTGCAATCCCTGGGTCAGGAAAATCCCCTGGAGTAGAGCATGGCAACCCACTCGTGCTTTACTTGGAGAATATTCTGGACAGAGAAGCCTGGCAGGCTGCAGTCCACAGGGTCACAAAGAGTCGGACACCACTGAGCAACTAACACTTTGGGCTTTCCAGGTAGTAAAGAGCTTGCCTGCCAATGCAGGAGTCATGAGACGTGGGTTTGATCCCTGGGTGGGGAAGATCCCCTGGAGAAGGGTATGGCAACCCACTCCAATATTCCTGCCTGGAGAATCCCACAGACAGAGGAGCCTGGTGGGCTACAGTCTATGGGGTTGCAAAGAGTCAGACAGGCCTGAGGCAACTGAGCCTGAGCCCCCGCATACTTGACCCTTTCCCTGAATTCACAGGAGTTCCCCACACTTAGGCAAGTACAGGAACTTGGTAACCAGCTTGCCCATGCCTTTTGCCAAAGGAATGATCACAGTTCTACTTTGTTGGCTTGGGAAAGAGAATACACTAATACCAAGGTGCCATATATGTTAAACATCTAACAGCTTTATCCTCAGTCCAGCAAATGCTACAAGGTTGGAGAGATGCAATCCTGAGGGGGTCAGAATTTGCCCTTTCTCCTCCTTTCTTCCTGCAGAGAGCTTTTTACTGCTTTACATATTCCCTGAAGTATCACAGACCTGGTGAAATTGTTGAGGATAGTTAAACATATCCATATCTGTACATCTGATTGTCAATTTACATCTTAGAACCTGAATTCACTTTCTTGCTTTTCATTTATTTTTTTAACTTTTTGTTCTTTTTTGGTTCCTTCCCATCCTGAGGTAACCTCCATGAGGTAATCAGGACAAGTTCCCAGCATTTTAGGTCAATAGATAGTTTCCACAAGCCCAGACCCCCCATACTGGACATTCTCTCTCTCTCCATATCTACTAGAAAAGCCCAAAGAGTACAATCCTGAACACCAGAAAAATTTCAGATTCTCTATTGAAGACTAGTTATTTTTTTCCTAATGAAGAATACTCTTGAGAGTCCCTCAGACTGCAAGGAGATCAAACCAGTCAATCCTAAAGGAAATCAACCCTGAGTATTCATTGGAAGGACTGATGCTGAAGCTGAAGCTCCAATACTTCGGCTACCTGATGTGAAGAGCCGACTCATTGGAAAAGACCCTGATGCTGGAAAAGATTGAAGGTGGGAGGAGAAGGGGGCGGCAGAGGATGAGATGGTTTGATAGCATCACTAAATGAACATGAGTTTGAACAAACTCCAGGAGATAGTGAAAGACAGAGAAGCCTGGCACACTGCAGTCCATGGGGTTGCAAAGAGTTGAACATGACTTAGCAAGTAAACAACAATGAGAAAGGGTTGCCATTCATTTACAAAGCTGCCACATAAGATCTATCATTACTAGGAAAGTTTTCTCATTAATATGAATGAAGGTATTAAGTGTGTACCACATGACAAGGATTCTGTGTTCATGATTCTCCCCAACAACAGTGCAAGGTAGTATTATGAGCCCTATTTCATAGATATGGCAACAGGATCCAATAAATGGAGTGAACAAAAGTTTATGTTCTTTTTCTTTTATGCTATGCAGTCCATTCTGAAGGAGATCAGCCCTGGGATTTCTTTGGAAAGAATGATGCTAAAGCTGAAACTCCAGTACTTTGGCCACCTCTTGTGAAGAGTTGACTCATTGGAAAACTCTCTGATGCTGGGAGGGATTGGGGGCAGGAGGAGAAGGAGACGACAGAGGATGAGATGGCTGGATGGCATCACGGACTCGATGGATGTGGGTCTGAGTGAACTCCGGGAGATGGTGATGGACAGGGAGGCCTGGCGTGCTGCGATTCATGGGGTCGCAGAGTCAGACACGGCTAAGTGACTGAACTGAACTGAACTGATGCTGCTGAAGCACGAGAATGTTCATTCGGTCTAGCTTGTGACCTAGCCACTTATAAAGTCAGCTGATGGAGCTGTGGGATAGGTTGGTTCAGAGCCTCTGAGAAGTAGATGCCATGGCAGGATGAGACATGCCAGAGCTTCAGTGGGGGAGGGAGTGACCTGAGAGGAAAAGTAGCAGATAAAGAAGGCTGGGAGAGCCAATAGACTGGGATCTAGTTCTGACCCCTGTGGAGGAGGGAGGGGAGGAAGGAGGGTTAGTTAATACGAATTTAAAATTACAGAGTGACTCTAAAAATGTTTCAGCAAAGCCAATGGGGAATCTTTAAGCTGAAGTCATCCATCTGAGGAATTCTGCATCTCTTAGAATAGGTCTGCCATGCTCAGTCACTGCCTGGGGCAGCCTGAGGGAGGTGTGGTTCCTAACACTGGTAGATTCCGAGCACAGGCAACTGAGGCTATCTGTCAATTACATTCCCTGAGAGGCACATTTTCACGGTTGTAATGGGAAGGTAGAGTGGGATAAATTCAGGAGTCTGTTAGAGGCCTTTGACCTAACTATGAAAGTACATTTTTACTAACTATAAAGTCCATTTTTATCCATATTTTACTAACCAAGATCTTTTGAGGATACGGGTTTTGTCTCACTCATTTCGGTGTCTGTCACAGGACCTGGTTAGGTGCAAATTAGGTGCTTGGTAATTGATAAGAAGTGAACATGACTTGGCCAGTAGCAGTCTGCCCTCTTGCAAAAGAATAAAAATGATTTGATGACCCTTTGCAAAAATGAGATGATAATATCCTTAAATGGATCTTAAAATGAATAGCCATGAAAAGGAAAGCTGACAAATACTGCTAATTATGATTACAATCATTAAGAATGAGAGCATAATTATAATTCTTTGCCTTTCCTAATCTAGCCCCTCTTCACAGGATGCAAAGCCTCAAGATTTGAAGGGTTGGACAAAGCCTCACAAAATCACTGATAAAACCAATGCACACAAACCTGGACAGACAACTGCATATGCACACACACCCTTCCAGACATAGCTGTGGTCTAATTTCAACTTCATATAATATGGTCACGCTTTCACTCTGGAGTGCTAAGCAGCTCTGAATTCATAGAAGAGCTTCCCTCACCCCAGGGTCACCATTAAAGCAAGAGAGAGAGTATAGGAAAGCTCTTGGATACCCAGGGTGAAATCAAGTCTCTGTCATGGACAGGCTGGGAAGAAAAAGTGGGAGTGAGAAAGAAGTAAGATGTCTTGGAGTGCTGAATTAAAGAAGGGCAAGAGAGAGAACTGGATAGGAGAGGGAAAGGAAAAAAAAAAAGATGAACTTATGCTAGAGAGTGTGACGCATCTGTGATAATGACCCTGGGGTTGATGGAGTAGGCCTAGGCTGCAGATTACCTGTGCCACTGACTGCAGACACAGGAATTCAGTTGTTCAGACAATTAGCCTGAATAAACACCAAGTGCAGTATCAGTGGCCATGTGTTGAACACTCATGGGCCAGGGTCTGTGCCAAGCACTTTATTTGAGTTATCTCAATAATTATTTTAATACAACCCTGTGAAGTAGACACTAATATATTCCCATTTTCTGATGGAGAAGACTAAGCCTGCAAAGATATTAATTACCTTGTGGAACATCAGACAGCCAATAAATGGCAGAGCTCAAATGGGAACCCAGTTCTGTCAGATGTATTTACCCTCTATACTGGACTACTTCCTCACCTATCAAGACTATTAAGACAATCAAGACTATTTATATTAAGTTGTATTTGAGACTTTGGGTCCTTAGCTAAGCTTAGACATGTTCCCTCCTGTCAAAGACCACAAATTTTGTCATCCAATTAGAGAAAGTACACTCAAACTCTCAAAATAAACACACAAAAGCAATCCAGGATTCCAAAAACTGACAGAAGTGTATTGAGAGAAGGGAATCATTATGGGAGGTTGGAGACTAAGCTGGGTCTTTCGGGCAAAGCTTCCTGAGGATGTGGCAAACTTCAATCACACAGTCAAAGAAAGAAGAAAATCACAGTTTGATGTCTGGGACAGAAATCTGCCATTGCTTTATGAGAATAAACGATGTGGGACTTGCTGCAGGGCTGCCTGGAAAAGAAGTGCTAAAAACTCAGGCATTAAGCTAAGAACTTGTTTCTGAACAAGAAGGATGGTGGAAAAGCTTGCTTGAATCTATTACTGTACCATAGGAGAACACTGTCAATATGTGCCAGATAGGTCATCATCAGAAAGTGTTACCGCTGGGTGGGATCAAATCACCAGCACAAATGGCACCCTGTTGAGCAGTTTCAGCCAAGATGCCAAAGGCTGACTGGACATGAAAGGTGGCAGATGGACATTGCTGAAAAGGAGCTTGCCTTGGTGCTGACACTGTGTAAATCTTTGTCCACCTGAGAAACTTTTCTGGCCTGGAGTAGGTAGAATTCTGGGACCATGCACTTGAATCCACTTTTCTTGCAAAGAAACAAAAGCCTGACCCAGGGAGAGCACATATTCGAACCCTTTCTGATCAGTCTGTGGTGTCGCTTCTGTCTTTACATAGATTGGGCCCGTTTCTGTACTAGACTAAAGGGACAGTGCAGAAGCCTAGGTGTAGGCATCAGCCCTCTACCTCAGGTCTTTATCCTCTCACTTTTCTGCTTGCCCATTTCAATCAGATCTCCGATTTCCTGACTCTTAGACTTGAATGGCCCTATTCTCTGGCTACTAATGAGTGAGGTAGGTCTTCCTTGCTCTGCTAATCTACTTATACTTATTTCCCTGGTTTATTTACATCAGCTCTCTATACATTTTCAACTTTCAACTTTGCACACACCATGAACATCACAAGCACTTGCAGGTGTGGGCAAGACAGTCTTGCCACCTACCCAGCCCTATAGGGCCCATTCTAGTCACGCCTGCTTGCTTGGAATTCTTGCCAAGATAGGAGATGGGACCTGGCATGGAGGAATATTTCTCCATTGAAAAGGCAGTTAAAAAAATCCAAAAGTTTTATTTGGTGGCATGCTCAGGCGTTTAAAGGCCCAGAGGGGAATTAGAGGGGACAGAGCCTTGTCAGTCAAGATGATTAATTCTAAGGTGTAAAAGGGGATTGTGTTTCAAGCAGAGCGGGTGATGGCAGCATGCCCGCAGAGGCGGTTGTGATACAGTGGAAAGAAAACTAGCCTAGGTGTCAGAAGACCTGGGTTCTCGCCAAAATCAACTATGAATAGTTGTGTGAACTTGGGTCAGTCCTGTCCGTACTCTGAGCTTTGGTTTTCTTATCTAATAAAGAAAGTACCCAAGTAGATGTCCTTCTGGGGTCAATTCCACATCTCATCATCTAGGACTAGTTGGTTGCTTAATAGGCAAGTGAAGAGGGCAGACATCCTTTGTGGATGCCCTGAAGGTGGACTGCCAATGAAGCAACTTTATTGCTGGAAAATAAAAAGCAATACATTGAAAAACTGAATAATGGAGATCAGGAATCAGACATTGGTTGGGTGTTGTGGGTCTGGGGCAGGGGAGTACAGTTAGTGAGGACTAAAATTTCAAAAACGGGGATTTAAATGAAACTGGAATATATGTGAGTAATGGTGTGTAAGTGATGGTTTTTAAGGAACTGAAGGGGCTAAGCTGATGCTTAATGCCTTTTCTGCTATTCCACCATTGCACTGTAATTCTCTTTTGTTGGGGGTGTGTGTTGAAAAGCAAATACATTACTAGGGGAGTATGGCACATAAATCTAGAACTGATCATTTACATCTAAAAGTGAAAGTTGCTCAGTTGTGTCCAACTCTTTGCAACCCCATGGGGTATACAGTCCATGGAATTCTCCAGGCCAGAATACTGGAATGGGTAACTTTTCCCTTCCCCAGAGGATCTTTCTATCCCAGGGATGAAACCCAGGTCCCCCATATTCCAGGCAGATTCTTTACCAGCTGAGCCACAAGGGAAGCCCATTTACACCTGAGCGCAATCTAATTTCTTTAGATTAGTCAACCACCTAGCAGCATTCTGACGGCATGGAATGCAAGATTGGTAGATATGGCTGGGCTGGTAGGAAGTGAAGGCAAGAATCCGAATTTGAAGAAGACAGTGATCCAGAATGTGGGGAACTAGGTAGGATAGAAACATGGTAATGAATCCTGCATCCTGCCTTTATTCCCTGTAGGGATCCCTAGGCACTCAGGGAATACTATGAGGATATAAGGAGCTTGAAGAAACTTTGTTGCATTAAAGAGGGAAGAATACACAGAATCAGAAAGTGAAAGCAGAGGCATACGCTTTGTCAATACAAATTATAGGCACAGAAACAAACATAATGCAGTGGGAAATGGCAACCCACCCCAATAATCTTGCCTAGAAAGTTACATGGACAGAGGAGCCTGGGGCTACAGCCCATGGGTCTCAAAGAGGTGGACGTGACTGAGCATGGATGTGCACGTGCGTGCACACACACACACACGCACACATAAAGTAGCTTGTGGGCTCCTCAGTAAAAGGCTACATCTTATTCATCTCTATATCCCTAGTAGACTACCTGGCATAGAGCAGGTGTTCAGTAAATGCTTGCTGAAAGTATGAGTGAACAAAGGAACTTAAGGAATTTATTTTCAAATAAATTGTTGGATCTCACCATCTTACTAGCAAAACAAGTTTAAAAGTGCAAATTAAAGATTCATTAATTCAAGAAACTCTTTCCCAAAGGCCTCAAATCTTAAAAGTAGGATAATTTGCAGTTGATAACTTGAGTGCTAGCCTAGAGTTCTCCCATCTGAAGTATTTAGAGCTTAAGTCTAGTTACTTTGTGTTGAATTTTCATGAGTTTACCATCTATTTTCAATATTGTATTTACTCAGCCATCAATTCTATTTGTAAAGAACAGGGCATGGTTGCACCTGTCAATCAGTTGCAGCCATTAACAGATTCGTTAAGACCTAGGTTTTAAGGGAGGGGAAGAAACACAAATGGTCTTGTTATTTTATTTATTTATTTATTTACTGAAAAAGCTTTGTGTACCTTCATGACCAATCCTTACATTACTTTTTAGAACTTAGGAAATGGTTTGGGGCTTTTAGGCAGTTTGTTAGTCCATCCTAGTCTTTTTGGTCACATCTGTGCATAATGAAAGCAAACACTCTTAGCAGTTTAATCTCCTAAGACAAAAATCTGGTGATATGGTCCTCTTGGATCCTCAGTTGATGTGGGTATTCAGAGCCTGTTGCAACATTATTTGTCGTTACTGCAAAAGATAAAACAGATTAAAATAGCAAGAGGGTTCCTTTTGTGGCTGATACAGAGAGGTGGGGGCACCTGGGGAGGTGTCTTGCAAGTAGGTCTGCGACTGCTCCATGTTGGTACGAGGCATTCCTGAGCAGCTAGGCCACTAAAAGCTTTCTGCAAATTCATGTTTTCAAGTTAGTTCTTGGCCCTAATTAAAATCCCTAACATAACTCTGAATGAATTTAGACATTAGTTATATCAACAGTAACAAGTCCTATAAGATCCTCCCACTTATTTCACAAAATGTAAGTAATTCCTATAGTCTTCAGGCAAATGTAAAAAACATAATAGATACAGATAGATAGAGATGGTTGTGGCTTTTCACAGAGTCTCTTTGGAGCTTTAACAGATATAAATGATGGTAAAGGGCAGACTCCGAGTTTGACATGACTTGACTGGCTGTAATGAGAAACCAATGACTCCACAGAAGACCATGAAAAACAGAATGCCATACGGTAGCTGTCACTTTTGCCACTGGGCTTCATATCATGGGTACTTTAAGCTCATGGCTTTTTTTGTGTGTTAGTCTGCGGGTTTTTTCTCTTTTTCTCTTTCTCTTTTTTTGGTGTGTATTTAGGAGAGAAAACCCAAGGGAGCGATGGGAATAAAGGACTAGGAGATTTTAGCAGGAAAAATGGAGCTTGGACTGGATATTCTATGATAAAGATGAGCAGTGATGATTATTGGTATGAAGATAAAATGTAAAATTGAAAACCTTGTATAGGAAGAAAAAGTAATTCTAGTTTTCTATGAGGGTTCACCCTTTTTAAAGACTCTCTAGCTCTATTAGATATTGTCTTTAATTCCAAGAACAGAGCTCCTCTGCTTTCAGATGTATTTAGATCTTCTGTCGCCCTTTTAGAATGTCTATTTTCAGTATCTTAATGGTGACATTCTGAGTGCTACACAAATGTTCATATCTTCCCTGTGCGGGATTTCACAAGAGCAAGGATTTAACTTGGCTATGTATGGAAAATGCCTAATGGAGAGTTATGGTAGGCTGTGTCCCATGCAATGCAGTAAGTTCCTGATGGTCCTTATGGGAGATTAATAAGATTATAATCATGATATCAGATCTATTTAAAAAAGAAGTATTTTGGAATTATAAACTGATATAGCATGGAGATATCCGATGTGATTTTACATTTGAAATAATTACTAACTTTTCTCCTAAGCACAAATCTGACAAAATTCATACTAAATTGAATACAATACTAACTGGGAAAACATATAAGAGAAAGAAAAATAAACCTCCCCAAACAGAACTTGTGTTTCTACTTAGATTTCCTCGAAGGCTAAATTATTAAGCATTCTATGCACTAATTCAGGTTTAGAAATGAAATAGTGATTTGGTCATTAATGTAATTTTCTTTTTTATCACTTTTCCGTGAGGCATTGCTTCTGAATCTTTCTGGACAAAGAATAAAGTAAGAATATAAACCAGGTCAGCATAAAAGCCTGAGCCAGATCAGGGGGATCCCAGGATATGAATTAAAAAGCTGCGTACCTCCTTGGCTGACTCATATCAATGTATGGCAAAAACCACCACAATGTTGTAACATAATCAGCATCCAATTAAATAAATTAATTTTAAAAATAGTGTTTTCACACACACACACAAAATCTGTTCAAAAGAATTTCTACCCAGCACCATAGACAGTGCCCACTATGCACAAAATACCTGCTACCAAAACTGAAATATTTTATTTTTAGTAAGATTTAACTCAATTGCATTCAATTTTTTCCAACAGTTTTAATTATTTAGAATTACATTGCTTTCTTCCTTTTCCCTTGAAGAGACCATATTTGAAGCCATGGTTCATTTCAAATGCTTTTGTATTGATTAAAATTATGCTTCTTCCGTACCATGAAAGGGGCTTTTAAAGCAGGAAACTTTCCCAGGTATAAGATAATATTGTCAGTGTTGCAGGGCTAATGAATCTGTAGGTTACCTGAGGATGATACCGCAGAATCTTATAATTTTCAGGAGGAAAGATCTCCTTCTTACCCCTTCAGACTGGCAAACCACTCAGGATATATGGCTGTCTCCCTACCACTTCAAATTGTCTTTGAATACATTTTCTTGTATTAAAAATTCCTTTACCAGACTTCTCTGGTGGCTCAGTGGTAAAGAATTTTCCTGCCAGTGTGGGAGACGTGGATTCTATCCCTGGTCTGGAAAGATTCCATATGCTGCCAGGCAACTAGGCCCCATGCACCACAACAAGGTAAGCCCACAAGCCTAGAACCTGAGCTCCGCAATAAGAGAAGCCACTGCAATGAAAAATTCATGCACCACAACTAAAGAATAGCCCCAGTCTCTGCAACTAGAGAAAGCGTGTGCAGCAACAAAGACCCAGCACAGCCAAAATATTAAAAAAAAAAAAAACAACCTCCTTCACCAAAAGAGCAAGAATAGCAAAATCACATTAACAATTAAAACAAAATAAAACAAAACCTTCCAAGAATGCTCAGGAGTACAGAATCCATAATGCCTTCCAGTACTGTCAAACCCATTATTTCATTTACCTGATAGTCTTCCTTATGTCTAACTATAGTCTTTCCTGCTTCAATTTATGGATATTACCTTTTGTCAAGAGAAGGAAAATGAGAGGCAAGTTTAAAAGAAAACTATTCCAGCTGAGTTTTCTCTATAGTCTATCCGAGTCTACAGATGAATGGATATAGGGGGCAGTGTCAAATAATTTAATACTAAAACCAAACAGTTGTTATTCCAAGTTTCTTCAGAGGCTCAGCATCATGCCAGGATAGAAGGATACAATGGAATGTGCCTGATCAGATTGAGGGAGTCATTTCAGAATTTCCTCTTTATAAAATAAATTTAGTTTTCAGTTTCTGAGAGTGACTATTCCAGATGGTCCAAGTAGTTCAGATAAAATAGAAACTGACCTACAATCACTCTCTAGTTTTGAGGTAAGGGGAAATAGAGGTAGTTTTTCATTTCTAAATGTCTCTGCACTGATGTGAAATAAGTGTACTCCCTTTTATCATTTTTAAAAATAATTGTTTATTTATTTTTAATTGAAAGATAATTGTTCTACAAGATTGTGTTGGTTTCTGCCAAACATCAATATGAATCAGCCATAGGTATACCTATGTCCCCTCTCTCTTCAGCCTCTCTCCCACTCCTCTAGGTTGTAATAGAGCATTGTTTTTTTTTCAATTTTTTTAAAAAATATAAATTTATTTATTTTAACTGGAGGTTAATTACTTTACAATATTGTATTGGTTTTGCCATACATCAACATGAATCTGCCACGGGTGTACACGTGTTCCCCATCCTGAACCCCCCTCCCTCCTCCCTCCCCGTACCATCCCTCTGGGTCGTCCCAGTGCACCAGCCCCAAGCATCCAGTATCATGCATCGAACCTGGACTGGAGATTTGTTTCTTAGATGATATTATACATGTTTCAATGCCATTCTCCCAAATCATCCCACCCTCGCCCTCTCCCTCGCCCTCTCCCACAGAGTCCAAAAGACTGTTCTATACATCTGTGTCTTTTAGAGCACTGGTTTGAGTTCCCTCAGTCACACAGCAAATTCGCATTGGCTATCTATGTTACATATGGTAATGTATTCCCTTTTCATGTGGACAAATGTGCAAGAAGAAAGCCTGAAACAAGACAAGTAGCATATATGCAGAGAGGATGCTTTCTTCTAAAGCAGGCAGAACGATCTAACAGTGAGGTTGTGGTTACTGCCTTCCTTCTTCTAGCCCCTCTCCACTTTCTCTTTCTGTTTTCTTACTATTGCAACCCTGGAAAAGGGAACACTACCCACATAGATGGTAATTTGGAATTAATGGCCCTCATCTTCTCCTACTATCCAATAGCTGGAGGAGGTTAGATTTAGAGCCATTTTATATACCATCACCCTTAAACTTTCTCTCAGTGACCTTGATGTCAGACATTGAGGATGAAGCCTGGGTGGTGAGTTGCAGCTGTTGCCTGTAATTTGATCCCTTCGGGGAATGCCTGGCCCCTCCTGTAGGTCCCTATAAAAGCAACAGTACAAGGTCAAAACTCCTCTCAAATATCACCTCCTTTGGGGAGTCTTCCTGGCACCCCGCCCCCTTTTTCTTCACCCAGTGCTCAAAGGGTTCATGGTTTTTACCTCTACGCAGCATTCATCACGCTACACTATCCTGTGTTGATTTCTGTGCCTCCTCCACTGGGCTGAGATCTTTAGGGTTTGAAACTCTTGTCTTTTATCTCTGTACCTTCAATGCCTAACATCGTGTGAGGCACAAAGCAAACTTTCAATAAACGTTTGCTGAATGAATGCCAGATTCACTCTAACATGGTCTTTATCTGAGCATCACAGGCATATGTGGGTGTGTGAATTTCTTCACTATTTCCAATGTTTCTACAAAAATTCAACTATCATATATTCAACATGTTATTATCTAACACCTTGGAACCTCTCATTTATTCATTTCTTGTAATTTCTAATTAATGGTATTTAGTATTTCATATTAATTTCACATTTAATTATGAGAGAGTCAATTCCTAGGTAGGATGATAAGAACTCTGGGGCTCTGAAGGAGGAGATAGGGGTCTAGAGTTCTCAAGGAGGAGAAAAGGAAAAATGTTTTTTTCTTTAAGCCCAGAGCTGATGATTACACAACAAAACAACTCATTTTGCTCAAGGATATATTTTCCCTTAAACTCTGTTCAGTTCAGTTCAGTTCAGTCTCTCAGTCATGTCCAACTCTTTGCGACCCCATGAATCGCAGCACGTCAGGCCTCCCTGTCCATCACCAACTCCCGGAGTTCAATCAGACTCAAGTCCATCGAGTCGGTGATGCCACTCAGCCATCTCATCCTCTGTTGTCCCCTTTTCCTCTTGCCCCCAATCCCTCTCAGCATCAGAGTCTTTTCCAATGAGTCAGCTCTTCGCATGAGGTGGCCAAAGTACTGGACTTACAGCTTCAGCATCATTCCCTCCAAAGAAATTCCAGGGCTGATCTCCTTCAGAATGGACTGATTGGATCTCCTTGCAGTCCAAGGGACTCTCAAGAGTCTTCTCCAACACCACAGTTCAAAAGCATCAATTCTTCAGTGCTCAGCCTTCTTCACAGTCCAACTCTCACATCCATACATGACCACTGGAAAAACCATAGCCTAGACTAGAGGGACCTTTGTTGGCAAAGTAATGTCTCTGCTTTTCAATATGCTGTCTAGCTGGGTCATAACTTTTCTTCCAAGGAGTAAGCGTCTTTTAATTTCATGGCTGCAGTCACCATCTGCAGTGATTTTGGAGCCCAGAAAAATAAAGTCTGACACTGTTTCCACTGTTTCCCCATCTATTTCCCATGAAGTGATGGGACCAGATGCCATGATCTTCGTTTTCTGAATGTTGAGCTTTAAGCCAACTTTTTCACTCTCCTCTTTCACTTTGATCAAGAGGCTTTTTAGTTCCTCTTCACTTTCTGCCATAAGGGTGGTGTCATCTGCATATCTGAGGTTATTGATATGTCTCCCAGCAATCTTAATTCCAGCTTGTGTTTCTTCCAGTCCCCCGTTTCTTATGATGTACTCTGCATAGAAGTTAAATAAGCAGGGTGACAGTATACAGCCTTGACGTACTCCTTTTCCTATTTGGAATCAGTCTGTTGTTCCATGTCCAGTTCTGACTATTGCTTCCTGACCTGCATATAGGTTTCTCAAAAGGCAGGTCAGGTGGTCTGGTATTCCCATCTCTTTCAGAATTTTCCACAGTTTATTGTGATCCACACAGTCAAAGGCTTTGGCTAGTCAATAAAGCAGAAATAGATGTTTTTCTGGAACTCTCTTGCTTTTTCCATGATCCAGAGGATGTTGGCAATTTGATCTCTGGTTTCTCTGCCTTTTCTAAAACCAGCTTGAACATCTGGAATTTCATGGTTCATATATTGCTGAAGCCTGGCTTGAAGAATTTTGAACTCTGTTCCAATGATTATATGACAACAATGTATGCTGCTTGAGGACATATTTCTCCTTCTTGAGAGCCTTTTGACTAATCCTGTCACCTTAAAAATCTATATTATGGGAGTGGGTCTGATTCAGTTCAGTTCAGTTCAGTTCAGTCACTCAGTCCTGTCCCACTCTTTGTGACCCCGTGGACTGCAGCACGCCAGGCCTCCCTGTCCATCACCAACTCCCAGAGTTTACTCAAACTCATGTCTGTCGAGTTGGTGATGCCATCCAACCATCTCATCCTCTGTCATCCCCTTTGTCTCCTGCCTTCAATCTTTCCCAGCATCAGGGTCTTTTCAAATGAGTCAGCTCTTAGCATCAGGTGGCCAAAATATTGGAGTTTCAGCTTCAACATCAGTCCTTTCAATGAACATTCAGGACTGATTTCCTTTAGGATGGACTGGTTGGATCTCCTTGGAGTCCAAGGGACTCTCAAGAGTCTTCTCCAACACCACAGTTCAAAAGCATCAATTCTTCAGTGCTCAGCTTCCTTTATAGTCCAACTCTCACATCCATACATGACTGGGGTCTGGTAAGATCTTTCTATTGTTAGTTCTAATCCTGTTATCTTAAAATGTATATTGTGGGAGTGGGTCTATGACCTTGGGACATTCTTTTGGTTTACTGTAATAACCAACTGAAAAAGTATATAACTCCCTTTCTAAGACTAGCCAGGGGGGCACTCTCCATCCCCCTTCCTATGTCTATGTCAGAAGCTTTCTCTGTCCCTTTTTATACTTTAATAACACTCTGCTATATAAAAGCTCTTGGATGATCATGCCTGGTCCCTGGTCCCAAAGTTAAATCTTCTTCGGAGATCATGAATCCAACATTGTTCACCATAAGCTATCAATTATACTTATATAAAGGTTCATATGTAGCAGTTATAATTTATAAGTTATTATACTTAACCAAGTAAGGTGTTAACTAAATCAGATATAGGGAAGTCACATTTTGATTGGATAAAAGAGAGAAGAGAAAAAAAGAAAAAGTTAAGAAAATTGGTTATGTAATGCATTTCATTCTTCTTTCTAAACTGAACCTTTCCCTGTATCCTCCTCCTTACCCCTCCTTTCTCTGCCACATTCCTGTTCCGTAAATCACGCCCTCTCTCCTCCTCTCTACTGACTACTCTTCAACCAAAATCTATTCAGTCCTCCCTTATCTGAAAGTAAACTTCCTTGACTCTTATGTTCCCTTAAGCTACACTCTACCTTCCTTTGTGAACACTTCTAAATTGTAGACAGAATAAGTGGATACCTATAACCTCCACTGCCCTACCACCCACTCTTTCCACATTCTCGCATTCTTCTTTCTATCAATCTTTGCTATTTTACTCCTATCCTTATTATTCTACTGAAACCTCTCTCTGAAAGGTGACCATAAATTCAATGGCACTAGATCTTAGAGATTAAGCACATGGGCTTCAAAGGTAAACAAATCTGTGCTTATGTCCAGGATGTACCGCTTAATGAGCTATGAGGCCCTGATCAAGTTTCTTGTCCTCTCTAAAATTCAGCATCCTCATCTTTAAAATGGGGGTAAATGACAGGTCTTAACTCACAAGTTAAGTGAGTTAGAGCTTCCATAGAGCTGCCAGAACTTACTTACACAGGACTTGGAAATAGAATCCTGGAGGGCACAACAGAACCTTGTGCACCAGGACCTAGGAGAAAGGAACAGTGACCCCACAGGAGACAATTCCAGACTTGCCTATGGGTGTCCAGGAGTCTCTGGTGAAGGTGTGAGTTGGTGGTGGCCTTCTGCAGGATTGGGGGCATGGACTGTAGCTGTACATGCATGGGATGTTTTGAGGGAGGTCACCATTATCTTCATTACCTTCACCATAGTTTGGCCCCAGGTAAATAGCAGGGAGGCAACACAGCTCCATCAATCAACAGAAAACTGGATTAAAGATTTACTGAGCATGGCCCTGACCATCAGAATAAGAACCAGTATCCCCCTCAGTCAGTCTATCCCATCAGGAAGCTTCCATAAGCCTCTTATCCTTCTCCATCAGAGGGCAGACAGACTGAAAAACACAATCACAGAAAACAAACCAATCTAATCACATGGACCACAGCCTTTTCTAACTCAGTGAAACTACGAGTCATGCCATGTAGGGCCACTCAAGATGGACAGGTCATGGTGGAGAGTTCTGACAAAATGTGGTCCACTGGAGAAGGGAATGGCAAACCACTTCAGTATTCCTGCCTAGAGAAATCGATGAACAGTATGAAAAGGAAAAAAGATAGGACACTGAAAGATGAACTCCCCAGGTCAGTAGGTGCCCAAAATGCTACTGGAGATCAGTGGACAAATAACTCCAGAAAGAATGAAGAGACAGAGCCAAAGCAAAAACAACACCCAGTTGTGGATGTGACTGGTGATGGAAGCAAAGTCTGATGCTGTAAAGAGCAATATTGATTAGGAACCTGGAATGTTAGGTCCATGAATCAAGGCAAATTGGAAGTGATCAGACAGGATATGGCAAGAGTGAACATCACTCCAGTACTCTTGCCTGGAAAATTCCATGGACACAGGAGCCTGGTAGGCTGCAGTCCATGGGGTCACTAGGAGTGGGACATGACTGAGCGACTTCACTTTCACTTTTCACTTTTCACTTTCATGCATTGGAGAAGGAAATGGCAACCCACTCCAGTGTTCTTGCCTGGAGAATCCCAGGGACGGGGGAGCCTGGTGGGCTGCCGTCTATGGGGTCGCACAGAGTCGGACACGACTGAAGCGACTTAGCAGCAAGAGTGAACGTCAACTTTTAGAAATCAGCAAACTAAAATGGACTGGAATAGGTGAATGTAACTCAGATGACCATTATATCTACTACTTTGGGAAAGAATCCCTTAAAAGAAATGGAGTAGCCCTCATAATCAACAAAAGAGTCTGAAATGCAGTACTTGGATGCAATCTCAAAAATGACAGAATGATCTCTGTTCATTTCCAAAGCAAACCATTCAATATCATGGTAATCCAAGTCTATGACCCGACCAGTAACGCTGAAGAAGCTGAAGTTGAACGGTTCTATGAAGACTATAAGACATAGAACTAAAACCCAAAACAGATATCCTTTTCATTATAGGGGACTGGAATGCAAAAGTAGGAAATCAAGAAACACCTGGAGTAACAGGTGAATTTGGCCTTGGAGTATAGAATGAACCAGGGCAAAGGCTAATAGAGTTTGCCAAGAGAGCACACTGGTCATAGCAAACACCCTCTTCCAACAACACAAGAGAAGACTCTACACATGGACATCACCAGATGGTCAACACTGAAATCAGATTGATTATACACTTTGCAGCCAAAGATGGAGAAGCTCTATACAGTCAGCAAGAACAAGACCAGGAGCTGACTGTGGCTCAAATCATAAACTCCTTATTGCCAAATTCAGACTTAAATTGAAGAAAGTGGAGGAAACCACTACACCTTTCAGGTATGACCTAAATCAAATCCCTAACGATTATACAGTCGAAGTGAGAAATAGATTAAAGGGACTAGATCTGAGAGACAGAGTGCCTAATGAACTATGGATGGAGGCTTGTGACATTGTACAGGAGACAGGGAGCAAGACCATCCCCAAGAAAAAGAAATGCAAAAAAGGAAAATGGCTGTCAGAGGAGGCATTACAAATAGCTGTGAAAAGAAGAGAAGTGAAAAACAAAGGAGAAAAGGAAAGATATACCCATTCAAATGCAGAGTTCCAAAGAATAGCAAGGAGAGATAAGAAAGCCTTCCTCAGTGATCAATGCAAAGAAATAGAGGAAAACAATAGAATGGGAAAGAATAGAGATCTCTTCAAGAAAATTAGGGATACCAAGGGAACATTTCATGCAAAGATGGGCTCGTTAAAGGACAGAAATGGTATGGACCTAACAGAAGCAGAAGATAATAGGAAGAGATGGCAAGAATACACAGAACTGTACAAAAAAGATCTTCATGACTCAGATAATCACAATGGTGTGATCACTCACCTAGAGCCAGACATTCTGGAATGTGAAGTCAAGTGGGCCTTAGGAAGCATCACTCTGAACAAAGCTAGTGGAGGTGATGGTATTCCAGTTGAGCTCTTTCAAATCCTAAAAGATGATGCTGTGAAAGTGCTGCACTCTGTATGCCAGCAAATTTGCAAAACTCAGCAGTGGTCACAGGACTGGAAAAGGTCAGGTTTCCTTCTAATCCCAAAGAAAGGCAATGCCAAAGGATGCTCAAATTACTGCACAATTGCACTCATCTCACACGCTAATAAAGTAATGCTCAAAATTCTCCAAGCCAGGCTTCAATAATATGTGTACCGTGAACTTCCAGATGTTCAACCTCGATTTAGAAAAGGCAGAAGAACCAGAGATCAAATTGCCAACATCCACTGGATCATTGAAAGAACAAGAGAATTTCAGAAAAGCAAATACTTCTGTTTTATTGACTACACCAAAACCTTTCACTGTGTGGATCACAACAAACCGTGGAACAATACCAGACCACCTGACCTGCCTCTTGAGAAATCTGTATGCAGGTCAGGAAGCAACAGTTAGAACAGGACATGGAACAACAGACTGGTTCCAAATAGGAAAAGGAGTACATCAAGGCTGTATATTGTTACCATGGTTATTTAGCTTCTATGCAGCGTACATCCTGAGAAATGCTGGGCTGGATGAAGCACAAGCTGGAATCAAGATTGCCAAGAGAAATATCAATAACCTCAGATACGCAGATGACACCACCCTTATGGCAGAAAGTGAAGAACTAAAGAGCCTCTTGATGAAAGTGAAAGAGGAGAGTGAAACAGTTGGCTTAAAGCTCAACATTCAGAAAATAAAGATGATGGCATCTGGTCCCATCACTTCATGGCAAATAGATGGAGAAACAGTGGAAACAGTGACAGACTTTTTTTTTTGGGGGGGGGCTCCAAAATCACTGCAGATGGTGACTGCAGCCATGAAATAAAAAGACACTTACTCCTTGGAAGAAAAGTTAAGACCAACCTAGACAGCATATTAAAAGGAAGAGACATTACTTTGCCAACAAAGGTCCATCTAGTCAAGGCTATGGTTTTTCCAGTGGTCATGTATGGATGTGAGACTTGGACTATAAAGAAAGCTGAGTGCTGAAGAATTGATGCTTTTGATCTGTGGTGTTGGAGAAGACTCTTGAGAGTCTCTTGGACTGCAAGGAGATCCAACCAATCCATCCTAAAGGAAATCAGTCCTGAATGTTCATTTAAAGGGCTGATGTTGAAGCTGAAACTCCAATACTTTGGCCATCTGATGTGAAAACCTGACTCATTTGAGAAGACCCTGATGTTGGCAAGGATTGAAGGTGAGAGGAAAAGGGGACGACAGAGGATGAGATGGTTGGATGTCGTCACCGATTCAATGGGCATGAGTTTGAGTAAACTCTGGGAGTTGGTGATTGACAAGGAGGCCTGGTGTTCTGCAGTCCATGGGGTAACATATAGTCTGACAAGACTGAGCGACTGATCTGAAATGACTTGGACTCACAAGTGGTTCTGAGCATTCAATGGGACAATTACTGTAAAGTGCTTACTTAGCACAATTGTTGTTGTTCAGTTGCTCAGTCATGTCTGACTCTTTGTGACCCCCATGGACTTCAGCGTGCCAGGCTTCCCTGTCCTTCACTATCTCCCCCAGTTTGCTCAAGCCCATGTTCATTGAGTTGATGATGTCATCCAAGCATCTCATCATCTGTCACTCTTGTGTCCTCCTGCCTTCAATCTTTCCCAGGATCACAGTCTTTTCCAATTAGTTGGCTCTTAGCTTCAAGTGCGGAGAAGGCAATGGCATGCCAATCCAGTACTCTTGCCTGGAACATCCCATGGATGGAGGAGCCTGGTGGGCTGCAGTCCATAGGGTTGCGAAGAGTCGGACACGACTGAGAAACTTCACTTTCAATTTTCACTTTCCACTTTCATGCATTGGAGAAGGAAATGGCAACCCACTCCAGTGTTCTTGCCTGGGGAATCCCAGGGATGGGGGAGCCTGGTGGGCTGCCGTCTATGGGTTGCACAGAACTGGACACGACTGAAGCGACTTAGCAGCAGCAGCAGCAGCTTCAAGTGGCCAGAGTATTGGAGCTCCAGCCTCAGCACAGTAACTGGAACATGAGAAGTGATCAAAAGTGGTAGCAATTTAGCTCCCTATAAGTTTTGTTTCTCTTCAGTTTTTCATGGTATTTGACAATAGGATCTAAGCACCTTTTTCTGGAACCCTGACCTTCCGTGGCATCTACCATAGTTTAAACCTCTGGATTTCCTCTTACCAGTCTAACTGCTTTGTTTCCATCCATGTTGCTCATGTCTCTTCCTCTTCCTACTCCATCAGTGTGATTGTGTCCTAAGGTTCTGCTCTTAATTTACTCTTTTTTTCTTTCTCAGTTTCTCCGTAAACTAAGTTGGAAATATGGGTCTTGGATTCAGGAGTGAAGTTATTACAAGTCCACAGCCACACTTATCATCATCTTTCCTTCTAAACTGGCTTACTCCTAACTTGCCTGTTTTGTCACTAGCATCACAGATTTGGCTTTGCTGCAGCTAAAGAGTACCATTACAACCTAAATATGTCAGCCTCTGAAATTTTTCTTGTATTGACTTGTTTCTAAAGTCCAACCCATTCCTCAAAGACTATCTTAAATATTGTCTCTGTGAAATGCTTCCTATCAAGATGAGTTCTGAAATAATTATTGTTCTACTACACTCTAGTTGTGTGACAGTGGGAAAGTTCTAAATCACCCACTTTCAGTTTGTTCACTTAGAATATGAGGATAATCATGATCCCTAATTGATCAAGTTGACATGAGGATTAAAGTAAATGAGAAAAATTACATAAAAGTGCTCTGTATTTCATCTCACATATAATAACCTCAATAGATGCTAGTAGTTACTGTTGTTTCTTCTTCTACTACTACTATTGATATTACCATAAATTCCCTGGAAACTCCAGAGCAATTGAATTCTGTCTCTTCTATTGAAATTTTCTAGTTCTTTTATTAGGGCTATTTATCTATATCATTGACACCTGTCATTAACCCCCTCCAGCTATTATATTCTAAGGACAAGAACAATGTCTTCCTTATCTGAGTGTGTAGGGGGTCAGTATTTTTTGTTGAATTTAATTGAATTCTATTTCCTACTGGCCCCATTTGGCATTTTTCTTTGTTCCCTCCTCTTTTGTTCAGTTCCAAAGGAAGCAATAGTGATTAGAGTAAGAATGTAAGACATTTCATTGTGATATTTTTCTTGTACCTTTGAATAGAGTCTTACTTTCCTTTGTTTGGTCTCTCAGGCAAATTGTTTACTTAGGGATTATGGTGACTGGGGGTAAGTGGTCAGGGGACTTAGCTGCAGAGGTAATGGGGAAAACTATAGCCTCTGATTATAAGGAGGGGAAAGATTATTTTTCTTTTTTATATATCTTTCAGACACTATCAGTTATGTTTTCTTTTTGAACTAGGAAAGCCAGCCAATATTATTCATTGATTTATTTTGGTATATATACCCTTAGGCACCAAAAAGCATGTAAGAAAGGCAGAAAATACTCTTAATTCTAACAAGAGCTTAGTTTTGCTCTGTAGTTTCTTCTCTGAGCTGTCACACAAACCCTAAAAGATGAGGAAAAGGAAAGAACAAAAACTACCCTAATTGGGAACATTATTAGAGTCATATATAGGCAAAATCATGAAACAAAGTCATTTTTGTTCTTGTACTACCCTGGTTCCTATATTTAACCCTTTCTGTGGCCTTGTTCATGTGCCAGACACCAAGTGTTTTCTCCCCAAACTCAAATTCAAAATCAAGTTTCCATCTGTCATTTGCACTCAAGAATAAACTTCTGACGTGACTTGCAGCAGCAGTAACATAAACTTCTGAGAACAGCTTAGGGAGTCTCATTGCATGTGTATATGTATGAACACATCACATTTTAAACAGAAATAAAAACTTTAAGTCTAAAAGATGTTACTTTAATACAGAATGAAGTAAGTCACAAAGAGAAAAATACTAACACATATATATGGAATCTAGAAAAATGGTACTGAAGAACCTACTTGCAGGGAAAGAATGGAGATGGATATAGAGAATGGACTTGTAGACACAGCAGGGGAAGAAGAGGGTAGGAAGAACTGAGAGAGTAGCACTGAAACATATACACTGCCATATGTAAATAGATAGCCAGTGGGAAGTTGCTGTATAACGGGGAGCTCAACTCCATGCTCTGTGATGACCTAGATGGGTAGGATGGGAGCAGGAAGGGAGGCTCAAGAGGGAGGGGATATATGTATATACTATGGCTGATTCGCTTTGTAAAGCAGAAACCAACACAACATTGTAAAGCAATTATCCTCTAATTAAAAAAAAAATCAGTAAATAAAAATAAATAAAACGCCTGCCATCAAAGTTTTAGAAAAGGGAAAAACAATGAAAGGTGTCACTTTGATTTTATACATTAGTCAACAGGTAGAGGTGGTGGTAGAAACTCTGAAGGTACAGAAAAGCTTTCCTAGGGCTTTTGAGTCCACGTTACATAGGTCATCTACTCTGACTACTTAGAAGCTCCCTACAAACTATCTGTCACAGTGTTACTGGCTCAATAACAAAATTATTAGTTTTTCCCTTTCATGTGAAAATTTCAAGACTCAAGGTAAGCAGTTGCTCCTGTGTTCATATTCTCTGAAGATCAATAAACAAAGAAGAAATTAGTATGGAATCAGATAAATCCAACGAAGATAATAACTGTGTGTGTTAGTCACTCAGTCGTGTCCAACTCTTTGCAACCCCATGGACTGTAGCCCACCAGGCTCCTCTGTCCATGGGATTCTCTGGGCAAGACTACTGGAGTGGGTTGCCATGCCCTTCTCCACAGGATTTTCCTGACCCAGGGATTGAACCTGGGTCTGCTGCATTACAGGCAGATTCTTTACCATCTGAGCCACCAGGGAAGCCCCTGTAAGATAATAACTAGGGGTCACTTTGTGTTTATCATATATCTCTGGGAAAAAAAAAATAAAGCAAAGAATGATTATTGAAAAACATCATAAGTGAGGACTTATGAATGCGTAAATATGTTAGTTCTCTCTTAGGTCCGTAACATGCTATATGAAATCTAGCTGATTTAGTTTTTGGTTGTCCCCTTTATCTACAAAGTCTCTTGGTCTAAATGACTACATGACAATGAAGAAAAAAATCTTTAGCAAGGAATGAAATATTTTAAAAAAATGGTAGTAGAAAAATAGCATTGTAAGCTGCAGTCCACTTCATCTATTTTCATGCTTGGCCTGTAGCCCATATTTCTTTTTTCTCTCTGAGAGGTGAGAGAAATTTTTTTGGGAAGAGAATGAAATGAATCAGTGTGTTGATGATGCACCTTCACACTTGAACACTAAGAGAAAGCCCTGTGCCAAATTCCTTTCCTCAAAGCAGCAAGGAAGAGAAACTTAGTTTTGTATAAAACTTGCACAACTGGGTGTGGCTGAAACTCCTCTCAGGGCGAGCTAGCATGTGTGAGTATATCTGCCCGGGACTGTGGCTTTCCTAACTGAGAATGTTAACCATTTTGATTTGTTGTATTTTGGAAGTATTTCCTCAATAATGACAAGTTTTCACACAAGTTATATGGCCTCAGTGAAGGCATATTATAAATGGAAGGGTGGAAGAGCCCACAGACTATTAGAACTCAAGTATTAAAATTTCTATTTCAACAGAAATAAAACTGAGCTAACATCTTGCATGATTTGGAATCATTTCCTAAAAAGTGAGATGTCTGTTCAGGGGCAAAACTGAAGCATGACTGTTGCCAAGAAGTGATATAAAGAAGTTCCTCCAACTGCTTCCTCCACTACTTTCAATAAAAAACAACCACTTTGATGTTCCTCTTGGGGCTGTTAACAAATCTTATTCAATATTGATGGAATAGGAATATTAAAAATCTATGGTTTCTACAGCAGGCCAAATTCCAAGTCTTCACGTCAATGTCAAATTCTGTCAGCTGTCAAAAGCCAAAATATCTTATTACCAGAAATATATGGAACCCTAGAGGGATGATTCACCCATTACATTTATAACTAAAAAGGATTTATTGACCATTTCTTCAGCATCCAGCCCTAGATGTGTTAGGGAACGAAAAAGTATATGGCAGGGCATTTAGCCGGTAAAGAATCTGCCTGCAATGCAGGAGACCTGGGTTTGATCCCTGGGTTGGGAAGATCCCCTGGAGAAGGGAAAGGCCATCCACTCCAGGATTCTGGCCTGGAGAATTCCATGGACTGTATAGTCCATGGGGTCACAAAGAGTTGGACATGACTGAGTGACTTTCACTTTAATCTCAGGAAGTTTATGAAGACCACACCTGAAAATCCTGAAGGTCAAGGGCCAGTGACTTCTTTAGTTCCATGTGGCTGTCAGCAGAGTTAAGGCACTGAGTTCAGACAGGCTTTAGGCAGGGGGCAGAAAAGAAAAAGAAAGGGAGAGGAATAAAAGAGGACCTGTGAGAGTATAAGACACAGGAAAGATTTGGGAGACTGGAGAAGAAAAGGATATAAAAGATAGGGGGTGAAGAGAGAGCAATAGTTAGGAAGAGGGAAGACAACCTGGGGAACCTGAAGTCTAGGCTGCCTTCCCTCTTCAGTTAATATCCACACCAGTTTTAAAAGCGCTGGATTCCTTAAGTCAAAGTCCAGATCCACCGTTGGGTTAGCTGTGGTTTGGTACTGAAGGAGGTTGAAGGAAGGAAAAAGGACAGGGGCCTTTGACATGCTTGAATTCCCTTCAGCTGCCTATCACAATATCAACGTGTCGAAAGTTTCTAATCCTGCACTGAGAATGAATCTGGCCTTCTTATTGCATAAGACACTGAGGCTTGACAAGATGCCAGACCATCTTGTCTCTTTTAGGGAGGCTAAGTTTCCAGTCAATAAATGACTGGGCTATTGTATTGCCCCCTGGAGAAGCAGGCCTGAGTTTGTTTGTTTATTCATTCCTGAAATTGGATTCTGGATGCTGGAGAAAGGAGGGCTGTTTTCTGAGGAAAGGAGAGACTGTGTTAGGGCAGTGTGCCCTCACCATCCCTCTCCATTTGCTGTGAAGGACCAGACGGGGTGATGGATAGTTGGGGAGTTTATGGCTGTTGAATATGCCTAATCTGAATTCTCAGCAATTAGGGCTATTCAGCATTAACCTTTTGGCTGGACTATACATTTCACCAGGTGCAGCAGAAGCCCTGACTAAATCTGTCTTTACCTCTCTGGGACCTCTTTTCTGCCTGAACATTTTCCCTCAGACACAAATGTGTTCTATTTTAAAAGATGCTACAGACACATTCAAAGCATAGTTATGGACCATACCACTTTCCCCCTCCTTAGGGGGGAAAATTTTCGCTTTTGTACAAAAAGGCTATAGAAGTTCTCTGGGCTGCTTTTCTGGAGATACACATTTCCTTTCAAGAATTCTCACCCCATAACTGGATCAGGTCCCCATGTGAAATCCTCTTCAGACTCCATTCTTCAATCCAGGGGATACAGGCAAAAGAGTTCCATGTTATCATATAATCATGGAATCTCAGCCAGAGGGAACTAGAGATCACTTAGGTATCCTCATGACTTGAGAAGTGAAGAAATTAAGTTCCAGAGAGGAAATGGGATCTGCCCATATTCACATAGCAATTTATAGTAGAGCTGGGGCTTTTGACTTGGACAGGGATAAATAATGGGGTCATAAGGAATTTCATATTTAATACCTCTGTTTTCCATTTTAGATATTTACTTTTCTAATATTTCATTTTTCTAAATTTATTGACATTTAATTCACTTAATCCTTTCTAGATAGTTTTCTTTCTTTTCCCTGAAATCCAAGTGAATAAACAATTTTCCACTTTCATTAAAACTGTTAAGGGCATTGTTGAATTTTGTACAATGTTTGTTCTCCATAGTGCCTTTCACAGTTTTGACACATAACTCATTTGATAAATATATGGGGAAGCAGTACAGTTTAGTAAAAAAGACCCCTGAATTTGAAGCTAGACAATTCTAATTTTTATCTCAGCACTGATATTTACCAGCTATGAGGCTTAAATAAGTTATGTTCTTTATCAGAGCCTCATTTCTGCATCTATAAAATGGAACAATGGTACCTATGTCATGGGATTGTTGTGACAATTGAAGTAATTTATGAAGAGTGTCTGCACTAAGTACGCAAGAAATGGTGGCCATTCATAATACTTAATGAAGGGGTGAGTGAATACTTGAAAATGACAGAGATCTACAATCGCAGGATAGTCACAGGGGAGAGCTAAACCGAGGGTGCTGCTACTGCTGCTGCTAAGTCGCTTCAGTCGTGTCCGACTCTGTGCGACCCCATAGACGGCAGCCCACCAGGCTCCCCCGTCCCTGGGATTCTCAAGGCAAGAACACGGGAGTGGGTTGCCATTTCCTTCTCCAAACAGGAGAAATTGAATAGCTTTCTAGCGCCCCCTTGAGTTAGAGTTTGGATTGCTTTTTTGCTTTCAGTTCAGTGCAGTTCAGTTCAGTCACTCAGTTGTGTCTGCCTCTTTGCCAACCCATTGACTGCAGCACGCCAAGCCTCCCTGTCCATCGCCAACTCCCGGAGTTCACTCACACTCCTGTCCACTGAGTCGGTGATGCCATCCAACCATCCCATCCTCTGTCGTCCCCTTCTCCTCCCGTCTTCAATCTTTTCCAGCATCAGGGTCTTTTCAAATGAGTCAGCCCTTCACATCAGGTGGCCAAAGTATTGGGAGTTTCAGCTTCAACATCAGTCCTTTCAATGAACACCCAGGGCTGATCTCCTTTAGAATGGACTGGTTGGATCTCCTTGCTGTCCGAGGGACTCTCAAGAGTCTTCTCCAGCACCATAGTTCAAAAGCATCAATTCTTCAGTGCTCAGGTTTCTTTATAGTCCAACTCTCACATCCACACATGACTACTGGAAAAACCATAGCTTTGATTAGACGGACCTTTGTTGGCAAAGTAATATCTCTGCTTTTTAATATGCTGTCTAGGTTGGTCATAACTTTCCTTCCAAAGAGCAAGCGTCTTTTAATTTTGTGGCTGCAGTCACCATCTGCAGTGATTTTGGAGCCCCCCAAAATAAAGTCTGCTACTATTTCCACTGTTTTTCCATCTATTTGCCATGAAGTGATGGGACCAGATGCCATGATCTTAGTTTTCTGAACGTTGAGCTTTAAGCCAACTTTTTCACTGTCCTCTTTCACGTTCATTAAGAGGCTTTTAAGTTCTTCTTTACTTTCTGCCATAAGGATGGTGTCATCTGCATATCTGAGGTTCCTGATATTTCTCCTGGCTATCTTGATTCCAGCTTGTGCTTCATCAAGCCCAGCATTTCTCAGGATGTACTCTTCATAGAAGTTAAATAAGCAGGGTGACAATATACAGCCTTGACGTATTCCTTTTCCTATTAGGAACCAGTCTTTTGTTCCATGTCCAGTTCTAACTGTTGCTTCCTGACCTGCATACAGATTTCTCAAGAGGCAGGTCAGGTGGTCTGGTATTCCCATCTCTTTCAGGATTTTCCACAGTTTGTTGTGATCCACACAGTCAAAGGCTTTGGCAGAAATAGATGTTTTTCTACTTGCTTTCTCAATGATCCAATGGATGTTGGCAATTTGATCTCTGGTTCCTCTGCCTTTTCTAAATCCAGGTTGAACATCTGGAAGTTCACGGTTCCCGTATTATTGAAGCCTGGCTTGGAAAATTTTGAGGCATTACTTTACTAGCATGTGAGATGAGTGCAATTGTGCAGTAATTTGAGCATTCTTTGGCATTGCCTTTCTTAGGGATTGTAATGAAACCTGACCTTTTCCAGGTTTCTTAGGGATTGTAATGAAACCTGACCTTTTCCAGTCCTGAGGTCACTGCTGAGTTTTCCAAATTTGCTGGCATACAGAGTGCAGCACTTTCACAGCATCATCTTTTAGAATTTGAAATAGTTCAACTGGAATTCCTCACCTCCACTCACTTTGTTTGTAGTGATGCTTCCTAAGGCCCACTTGACTTTACATTCCAGAATGTCTGGTTCTATGTTGGTGATCAAACCATCATGATTATCTGGGTCGTGAAGATCTTTTTTTGTATAGTTCTTCTGTGGATTTTTGCCACCTCTTCTTAATAACTTCTGCTTCTGTCAGGGCCATACCTCTTTTTTTCTTCTTCTTCTTTTTTTTTTTTTTTTTTGGTTTCTGTTGATTTAAAACCAATCCCTAGAATATCTTGAAATTGTCAGAGTTAAAGGGGCTTTAGAAATCACTTTGTTCAAACCTTTAATTTTGTAGAGTTGGAAAGTCAGGCTGAAAGATAAACTGAATTCACTTGGTCACAAACTTAGTTGAGATATGAGCATACTTTGAGTTTTTAGGCATTTCTTTCCAGTACATTTTCTCTATAATGCCTACATCCATAAGTCATATCTGATTTCAGACATTAGAACAAAAATATACTTCAAAGCTTCCCTTGTGGCTCAGACGGTAAAGCATCTGCCTACAATGTGGGAGACATGGGTTCAATCCCTGGGTTGGAAAGTTCCCCTGGAGAAGGAATTACAACCCACTCCAGTATTCTTGCCTGGAAAATCCCATGGACGGAGGGGCCCAGTAGGCTACAGTCCATGGGGTCGCAAAGAGTTGGACATGACTGAGCGACTTCACTTCACTTCATACTTCAAAGCAACATCATGATTTGGGTCTTACCTAGCATTTTGAATTAGCCATGCCTCTGCTCCTCTTCTTTAACATGAATAATCAAATAGATGATAATATAATCTGGGGGTAAACTTGAAGATTTAATTCTTAAAGAGTGTGCATATAATGTGTGTACGTATCAAGCCTGCCTGCATATAATCTAAGTGAATGAAATATACAGAAAAGAAAAAAAGAATCTGTCAAATGGAAGACAAAGCAAGTTACCAATTCAAAAAAGCAAACTGCTGTGACAAACTGGGCTTTATGATGCAGAACAGAGTAGCACCTTGGAGTATTCTTTTTCTTTGGGGAAAGGGTATCTGGAGTGGAAATTGAATGAGAAAGTGTGACTTTTTAGCCCATGACTTTTTCTGTAAAGAGGCTAATCAGGTCTTTTGCTTCCTTGCCCTGACACTGCAATTGTCCTGTGAACAAATTGCCCCACTTTAAAGGAACAGAGGGGGTAAAAAAGAACTCAGTGACAGGCAGAAGACATCCTAAAACAAGCTTCAAAAAATGTTTTTATAAATTGGCCAGTTCAGGATCAAGACCTGGCAGCTGGGAGCCTATGGCTTTTAGCTCACTGGTTAGTCTTTACCAAAGTCTGGGCCATTTCCCCCAACACAGTGCAGGAAAAAAAAAAAACAAAAAACCTTTGAATGGAAAACTATGCATTGTTTAGATCACACCCTTCCAGTATATCTGATTATAATTTTTCACTTTGTCTGAGCAATTTTACAACTCTGTAAACTGTAGAAAACTGATAGCAGTGCAAAATAATTGTCCATAGACATAAATTCTATCCACTGGATGCCTAATGCCCCCCTTCCCCACCAAACACTTTGAAAGAGGCCAGTTAGCCTGCATTTACACATCTATTTCAATATTTCTGAACTACAGTGTCCTTTTTTTTTTTTTTTTTCTTGAATTCCCCCTGAAACTGGTTGTATAACACCTCAATGGTTTCCTCAGTAATGAGTTAGGGAAAACCTTTAACATTTGCCATTTTTACAACTGTATAGGTGTCATGATTTTATATTTCTTAATAAAATTATCTTTTAACAACAGTCATGCCAAAGGTAAGACTCCTCTATTCCTTGGGTATCTAGACCACGTATACAGCAGATAGCAAATTTTTACAAAGGAAAAGACAGTAGAAAGTGAAGTTGCTCAGTCGTGTCCAACTCTTTGCAACCCCATGGACTGCAGCCTAGCAGGCTCCTCCATCCATGGAATTTTCCAGGCAAGAGTACTGGAGTGGGTTGCCATTTCCTTCTCCAGGGGTCTTCCCAACCCAGGGACTAAACCCAGGTCTCCCGCATTGTAGGCAGACGCTTTACCGTCTGAGCCACCAGGTTTTGGCTAATAACACAGACCCTTCAGATATAATTATTGGCAAGTCCTGATTTCCTTGTGTTTGGTAGACTAATCTTTGTTGAGCTAGAGTAAGCAAGCGGAGTCTTTTCACTTTTGAAACGGGCAGCAAGACCAATGCACCATGGCATCAAAGCAGCTCCCTCAGGAAGGCCTGCAAGCCTATTTGCAGAAGAAGCAAAAAGCACAGTTGGCACCAGGAAATGTTCCTGTAAACCCCGCTGTACCACTTCCACCCTCAGACGGACAAGCTCCTGCAAAATAGAGAGATTCTGCCAGTACACTCTTGCCTGAACAGAGAAAGTAAACTTTCACAGAGATTCGGAATTCAACGATTTCAGCAACTGAGGTGCCATTCCTGAACCTGCCATATGTTAGCTGGCTGACTCTGTGAAACCAACTAACTTCCTTAATTATGGAATGGGATTCTGGGATGTGTGCTCAGCATATACCTATGGGTCTATTCACACCCTAGCCACAAAATGATGTGATAAAACTGTTTTCATCAGTGTTCAGGGATAGATCTGGTTTCAACTGGTGAGCAGCACAACTTTACGTCATCAAGAGAACTTTCTGACTTTCCAAGGGTTTCAAATAACAGAATTAATTGTCAAAAAATGAAAAAAGAACTTCACGTTGAAGGTAGATGAGATGTGGTAGGGGAAATGGGATATGGGCTGACCAGGTGGGGCAGAGAAACATTTTATTAATAGTATCTGTGGCTCTAATGTCAATTCCTGGACTTCTATCCATATTTTCTAGCTTATAGAAGTACTACCTGACTGACTATTGCCTTGGGATTCAGAAAATACAGAGTCTCTCCTTTTCTGATTGTGATTACTGTGTGATTTCAGGCTAGGTTTCTCTACAGTTTTTTTTTTTTTTACTTTTAAACTAGAGTTGTAAGTGTAAAACAGATAATGTTTGCTCTGAATTGGAATAAAAATCATAATCTTAAAGAGAGGATGTTCATTAGAAGGTAATGTTTAAATATATCATCATGCATGACAGGACAATAAGCTGTTTCTTTTTTTTGTTTGTTTTTTAGATAAAGCAGTAAGTGTCCGTCTGCCACAAAGTCCAGTCTTAACTTAGAAAATTAAAATATTTTGGAAAAGGCCATGTTAACACTTACTAAAGAAAGAAAGCCTTTTAAAGTACAAGACAGTCCTGCTCTTCAACTCAATTCCATTAAAAACAATTAAAGATAAATATAAAGACAGTTTCTAAGATGAACTGAAAAGCTGTTTCCTTCTTATTATTACTTTATGTTTTCTTGTCAGTAGTCCTGCAGATGCCCAGGCCAAACCTCAGACTTAACAAATGAGGATCTTTGGTGAGAGGTGGGGCAAGAGATTGAATTCTATACAATTTCTCAAAGTGTTTCCAATGTATACCGAACTTTAAGAAATGTGTGGCTTAGAAGATAGGAGTAGTTTTAAGGACAGGTAGAAAATGAATATTTCAATGGATTTTAAATGAATAGCGTGGAGAACTTGTCGATTTTTGTATGTTTTCACTTCAATTCTAATAAAAATTCTCACCTCTTAAGCATAGCTGCCATTGACCATTTTAAAATCTTCCCCTCAAACCGAGGAGTCAGAAATTCCCATTCATCATACTTACAAATAAAGGGTAGCCTGGAAACCACCATCATATTTAAATACTTTCCTCTTTTTACATTGCTCTGAGATAGAGAGGAAGTCTTGGGTACGTCAGCACAAGTTCCACCTGGGACCACTCTGAATTCAGATAATAGATTTAATGAGCTTGAAATGG
Organism: Capricornis sumatraensis; assembly: GCF_032405125.1. Classification (NCBI taxonomy): domain Eukaryota; kingdom Metazoa; phylum Chordata; class Mammalia; order Artiodactyla; family Bovidae; genus Capricornis; species Capricornis sumatraensis. The sequence goes on from NC_091092.1 coordinate 11,043,410, forward strand.
GTTGTTGACCTTCTTCCAACACATTAATGCCTTTCGGCAGCTCTCATCATTTCTCACTCCCCGTCAGCTTCTTTCCAAACACATCTTCTTATGGCATTTCACTGACAAAAGGATGCATGTGTACCTCAAAAATTCAAAACACCCTTTTCAAAGGCTCATCTGACAAAAAGCAGGGTTTGAAAGCATTTCATTGCATCCCTGCTTTTTTCTTATGTCAGGTTGCCCTTATTCTGAAATGTATACAGCTCTGAGAGCCTGTAAGTCTGTCTCTTATTTTTGCTAATATATGCTTAACCTACCTGTCTTTTGACCAGCTAAGAATATTCCAGCTAAAGTTTTTAACCGAATTTAAACAAAGTACTCCTAAAGCAATGAGCTATACATTCAAATTAACAAGCATTGAGAGAGATTCTGATATACAAAACTTATTTTTCTCTTTTGAATTATTAGGCAGTAGAGAATATTCGAATGGCTCTCTAAACATCTGTAGGTAGTTTCTAGAAGCCTGAACTGATGTTTGAATCTGCAAGGACAATGATTTCTGCTTTTATCTAAGTATTCCAACTCACCCTGAACTCTATTCTCTGTACACACTCTGAGGTATCTTCACAGTGAATAGTAGCTTATGGTGCCCTAATTGCCATCTTGGGGTTCTTTTTACTTCTAATTTTCTGGCCTGTAGGCACTTGAGGGCAAGGATCAAATAATCTGTTTCTCTTTCCTCCAAGCCCTCTAGCACAGCCTGAACAGTCAGGAAAGACTTGTCAACTTATCCAAGGAAAATGCACTCCAGATCATAATGTGTTCAGCAGTTACAAAACACAGTATTTAAGATGCTATGAAGCAAGTGAGTCTAGAGATGTAAGCATGGAACTTGACTCGGATACACATAACAAGAGGCCGAATCATTGAGGCCAGTCCACAAGCAGAATTTACTGCCCTTTCCTCTGTTCCCACAGAATGTATTTAAGTAACACTTGTTTGTTACTGTGTAATACAGTTACTTCCACACAGACCTGTCATACCCATTTGATTATGAACCTCTTGAAGGTATGCTGCTGCTGCTGCTGCTGCTAAGTCACGTCAGTCGTGTCTGACTCTGTGCGACTCCATAGACAGCAGCCCACCAGACTCTGCCATCCCTGGTGGATTATGCTTAATCTTTAATACCTAGTGCAAAGCCTGGCAAAAAGAAAACAGTCAAGGAGTGTTCTTTAATATGTATGTATGCATATGTTGTGCATTATTCAGGATTAGGACTTCATTACTATTTTCACTAAAAGATGAGGATACCAATGGTTTCCTAAGGCTCCTTTCAGATGCTAGTACCATAGTTCCATAATAAACAATGTAGGAACTGTTGGAGGGAAGGTAAATTGATGCAGTCACTATGGAAAACAGTATGGAGCTTCCTTTAAAAACTAAAAATAGAGTTACTATGTGACCCATCAATCTCACTTGTGGGCATATATTCAGAGAAAACTCTAATTTGAAAAGATATATGAACTCCAATGTTTAAAGCAGGACTGTTTACAATAACCAATGCATGGAAGCAACTTAAATGTCCATTGATAGAAGAATGGATAAAAAAATATGTGGTATGTTTGTATGTATATATATACATATATACACAGCATATCATATATACACATACATGTATATATGTATATATACACATACATACACATATATATATAATGGAATATTACTCAGCCATAAAAAGAACCAAATAATGCCATTTGCAGCAACATGGATGGAAATTATCTTACTAAATGATGTTGTCAAAGACAAAATATGATATTATTTATATGTGGAATCTTAAAAAATGATACAAATGAACATATCTACAAAGAAGAAACAGACTCATGGACATAGAAAACAAACTTATGATTACCAAAGTGGAGAAGTGGAAATGAAGTGAAGTGAAGTTGCTCAGATGTGTCGGACTCTTTGCAACCCCATGGACTGTAGCCTACCAGGCTCCTCTGTCCATGGGATTTTCCAGGCAATAGTCCTGGAGTGGATTGCCATTCCCTTCTCCAGGGGATCTTCCCAACCCAGGGGTCGAACCCAAGGGATAAATAGGAGCTTGTGATTAGCAAATACAAGCTACTATATGTAAAACAGATAAACAATAAAGTCCTACTGCATAGCATAGGGAACTACATTCAATACTTGTAATAAATTATAGTGGAAAAGAATCTGAAAAAGAATATACATATATGTATATATTTGTATATGTGTGTGTATATTGAATCACTTTGCAATATACCAGAAACTAATATAACACTCTAAATCATCTGTACTTCCGTTTAAAAAAAAGTACTGTATAAATTGAAATTAGAAAAACCCAAATAAGACCTCTATGTCCAAATAAAGTAAGACATGAATACAGTTTTATGATTTGGATGTGAATGATCACCCTATGGTGACTTTGTAGAAGAAACTTATTCTCTTTCATATCATAAATAAATTAAGTTACCATTTACCAAGTATCTACTGTATGACAGGCACTGGCAGCAGGTGCTTTCACATACATTAAGTATATTATTTCCCACAGCCACACTCCTAAATAAGTATCATTAGTCCCATGTTTCAAATGAAGAAACTGAAGTTCAGAGAGATTCACATATCTGTTCAAGGTCACATGGATAATCACTGGCAGAGCTAATTCATGGTTATGATTTCACACAATGTCAGTGTGACCCCAGAGCCTAACTTTGGGACTTGATATTATTGCTGTTAGCAAGATGAGTTGCCTAGCCTCAACCCTTTCAGTATATAGGTTCCAGCCTCATATCTAGGGCTGAATGATACTTATGTAAGTCACCTTCAATAACATTTCCTTCAACACTTATATATAGGTGATCTCTGATTAGAAAGAAGATCTTGGGAAAGAAAATGAAAATTTATCAACCTACTACTATGCTAGACACTACATTAGGTTCTGTCTATCTATCTATCTATCTACCTATCTATCCATACTCATTCAGTAAAGACAATAAATCATGATGGTTAAAGGTGAAGGCTCTAGAACCAGACTGCCTGGGTTCAAATCCTCACATTGCCAAAATTAATTATGTGACCTTGGACAAGGGTTTGTTGTTGTACCATTCTTCTGTGTAAAATAGGGAAATAATAATAGTAACTCTGTCACAGATTTGTTATTACAATTAAATGAGTTAACATGTAACACAGGTAAAATATTACTTTTCAAATAATATTCAATAAATATTTCCTGTCAGTTTAATTCTCACAAAATATCTTGTGGTAGCAACCATTTTCCCCATTTTATAATTTGCGTAGCAGGCCAGTACTTGAACCAAGGTCATATACTTCCAAAGGAAAGGGGGCAGATTTCAAGATGAACTCAGATGAAGAACAAAGTGATGTGGAAAATATGGGTTTTCAAACTCGAGAAGAATTTGCTGGGAGTGGGATTTGTCATAGGTAGTTGGGCAATGGTATCTGCATTAAAAACATAAACAACTGTCCTGTAGAAAAGGAATAGGCTTGTTAAATATTATTCAAGGGAGTAAAAGTTGCTGTGATGGTTAAGGTTATAATCAACACAGAAAGGGACTTTTCTAAAAGTCAGAGTTCTTCAGCAATGAAAAAGACTGTTTTTTGGTGGGGGGAAGATAAGTTAAATTCCATGTCATTAGATACATTCAGAGAAAGTCAAAATGGCCATCTGTCATAAGTGTTAGAGAAAGGATAATCTCATTGAAAAAGAAGTGGGAAAAGATTACCTCAAAGAATCCTATGTACTCCCTTATTCTATAATTGAAAGATAATAGAAATAGAAACACACATCCCATTTACAATACCAAGAACCATAATATTGGAACATAGAAACATTCCTACTGAGAAACACACTGCTGCTGTTTTAGCTGGTGTCTGACAGCTGCTATGTACTTAGCTGTGCATTTGTCCACAGGATATGGTGCTTGGAGGAACTGGTATTTTGAAAATCCTAAGCAGTCTCTGTGCTATTACTGTTAGCTATTCTTGTTATTATTAGTAGTAATTCAGTTCATGAAAATAAAGATAATTTACTGTGCTTCTGCTGAGCATACATATTAAGTGTATAAAGTGTGAAAGTGTTAGTTGCTCAGTTGTGTCCAATTCTTTGTGACCCCATGGACAGAAGCCTGCAAGGCTTCTCCAGGGGATCTTCCCGACCCAGGGATCTAATCTGTGTCTCGTACTTGGCAGGTGGATTCTTCACAGTCTGATCCACCAGGGCATGTGAGCTCCTACATGAATATTTTAAAACATTTGGTTGTCAGGCCATTATCAAATTTAGTATAATTGCAATATTATTAAAAAGGCAGAGCATTTGAAATTAAGTGGAATTTTCCAATCTGGAGCACCCTCAAAGAATACTTACTAGGAGCACTTAAACTTGCTTTGTAGTGATGACAGAGGAGTGAGAGTCACTGAACTGAGCCATCAGTACTGCCCCCTCTCCTCACATACACACACACATAGTTAGGCCAGAGGGAATGCTGGCCTGAGTGAATGTGGTAAGCTACATAGATGAGTCAGCTTAAGACTTCCATCATAGTGCCAGTGGGTGTGTGTGTGTGTGTATGTGTGTGTGTGTGTGTGTGTGTGTGTTAGTAGCTTCAGAGAACCAGAGACTAAAGACTTTCTCTTCCTTGGCAACATAACTGTGGACCAATATTCACACTTCACTTATAATTATTTTAAGCCAAACACCTGCAATCAGTGATTGTCATAGAAGATTAACAAGAGCTTTAACACAAACACACAATATAGCGAACTGATTCTACACATGGTCCTTCCCTGCAGACAAGCAGGTCTCTGTGGAAAGCTTTACACTTTAGTGTCATCCATTCAATATTCACCACATCCTTTACTGAGCCCTTCCAGAGGAAAGCCTCATCACTTAGAGGAGACATACTTAGTTAAAAAATAATAGCAAATGAAACAAGTGACAAAGGATTAATATCCAAAATATACAATCAGTTCATACAAATCAATGCTAGAAAAACAAACAACCCAATCAAAAACTGGGCAGAAGAACTAAACAGACATTTCTCCAAAGAGATACAGATGGCAAATAACCACAGGAAAAAGATGCTCAACATCACTCATTATTAGAGAACTGCAGATCAAAAGTAAGGGCTGGTGCACTGGGACGACCCAGAGGGATGGGATGGGGAGGGAGGTGGGAGTGGGGTTCAGGATTGGAACACGTGTACACCCATGGCGGATTCATGTTGATGTATGGCAAAACCAATACAGTATTGTAATGTAATTAGCCTCTAATTAAAATAAATATATTTAAAAAAATTAAAAAATTAAATAAAAACGTACAATGAGATATCATCTCACACAAATCAGAATGAGTGAGTGAGTGAGTGAAAGTCTCTCAGTCATGTCCGACTCTTTGTGACCCCATGGACTATAGAGCCCAAGAAATTCTCCAGGCCAGAATACTGGAGTGGGTAGCCTTTCCCTTCTCCAGGGGATCTTCCCAACCCAGAGATCAAACCCAGGTCTCCTGCATTACAGGCGAATTCTTTACCAGCTGAGCCACAAGGGAAGCCCACAAATCAGAATGGCCATCATCAAAAAATCTACAAACAATGAATGCTGGAGAGGGTGTAGAGAAAAGGGAACCCTCTTGCACTGCTGGTGGGAATGCAAATTGATACAGCCACTATGGAGAACGGTATGGAGATTCCTTAAAAACCTAGGAATAAAACTATCGTATGACCCAGCAATTCCACTACTGCATGTCAACTACAAATTGGCACTTGCCAAGAAAATTGCCAACGACTGAACAAAAAGGGCATTTGTGACCTGCCTCTGCAGAGACTGAGCCCTGTGCTGCTGCAGCTATTGACCTTCAATACCCACTGAAGGAGTGCAGGGTGGAGTGAGGCACTCTGTGCTCCAGGGAATCTGGTGGGACAGGTCTTTAGATAGTCGAATATTTTCAGGAACAGATTTTATGATCCCAAGCCTTGCATCTCCTCATATCTAGAAAAGTACTAAATTCCTTCATGATGATATCAGATCCTCATGGCTAGCCGAAAACCTCTTGCAAAGCAAGCACTTGATTGCACTGAACTCCCCCTTCACCAAAATCTTATATATTGACTGTTCCCTACTACCTCTTTGGAGCAGTCTCTCAGAGCTATCTGAGGTGCTGCCTCCCAGGCTGCAGTCCTCATTTTGCCCCAAAGAAAACTCAGCTTACAACTCTCAAGTTGTGCATCCTTTTAGTTGACATGGGCATATATACCCTGAGGAAACCGTAACTGCAAAAGACACATGCACCCCAATGTTCACTGCAGGACTGTTTACCATAGCTTGGACACGGAAGCAACCTAGATGCCCATCGACAAATGAATGGAGAATGAGATTGTGGTACATATACACAATGGAATACTACTCAGCTATAAATGAAGTGGATGAACATTTGAATCCATTTTAATGAGATGGATGAACCTAGAGCCTATTATACAGAGTGAAGTAAGTCACAAAGAGAAAGACAAATATATATTAATGCAAATATATGGAGTCTAGAAAGACGGTGCTGATGAACCTATTTGTAGGGCAGCAAAGGAGACAGAGACGTAAAGAACAGACTTACAGTCCCAATGGGGAAGGAAGAGGGTGGGATGACTTGAGAGAGTAGTGCTGAAGTGTATACATTGCCATAGGTAAAATAGATAGCTAGTGGCAATTTGCTGTATGACACAGGGAATCCAAAGCAGGTGCTCTGTTCTGTGACAGCCTAGAGGAGTGGGATGGGGAGGGAGGTGGGAGGGATATTTAAGAGAGAGGGGACATATGTATACCTGTGGCTGATTCATGTTGATGTATGGCAGAAATCATCACAATATTGTAAAGTAATCATTTGCAAATTAAAAATGAAGTAAAATTTTAAAAAATGGAAGGCAAATGGGAAAAAATAATCATGGGCTTACCATCATGCTTTACATTCACACTCCTGAACAGTACTTTGGCTTGAGGTTTAGAAGGTTTATTTACTAATTTGACAAATATTTGTGTCTGCTAAGGAATCTCCAGAGACAAATTTTCCATCACTAGGTCTTCAGACAAGGCTCATCCAAAACATTCAAAAAATTTTGGCATTCCCAGAGCAACTATGGCTACCCTGGTGGCTCAGTGGTAAATAACTTGCCTGCCATGCAGGCAACTCAGGTTTGATCCCTGGGTTGGGAAGATCCCCTGGAGAAGGGAATGGCAACCAAATCCAGTATTCTTGCCTGGGAAATCCCATGGACAGAGGAGCCTCGTGGGCTATAGAGTCCATGGGGTTGCAAAGAGTCAGACACGACTGAGTGACTCAACAGTAATGACAAGAACAGTTATATATGTGCTATGGATACTGCTTCCCCGGTGGCTCAGAGGTTTAAGTGTCCACCTGGAACCCGGGAGACCCGGCTTTGATCCCTGGGTCAGGAAGATCCCCGGGAGAAGGAAATGGCAACCCACTCCAGTACTCTTGCCTGGAGAATCTCATGGAGGGAGGAGCCTGGTAGGCTACTAGTCCATGGGGTCACAAAGAGTGGGACACGACTTCACTTTCACTTTCATGGATACTGCATGTTCTCACTAAATACCTGTTAAGATTATATATTTTATAACTCATGTAGAAATCCTTTCCCTGGGAGCTAAAAAATAATGATAGGAGAAGAAAACTGCAGTTACACCTTTATGTTGATGCCACATCAAGGGATTTTTGGACCCAGTGAAATAATTCTTGCCTTTAGGACATCACCCAGTCTTTCCAAGATGGTTAATAGAAGAACGAGTCCTCTAAGTGTTTGAGAACAGTGTCCTCACCTCAAGCCAAGGCCGTCAGTTCAATTACATGTCAGTTAGTGTTACTCACTCTGTTTCATGGCCACAAACACTTTAGATTCAGAAGCAGAGTCAGATTCACATTTTCACCATTGCATATTTAAAGATGATAGCTGAAGAAAAGCCTTAAAGAGATGTTTTGCAAATATCTTGCTGATTTTTAATAGCTACCTTCAGGTTTTTTCTATTAAAATCTATTTTTTGAATTTCCCATAATTTATACTGTTATACTTTCAATTTGCTTGACACTTGTGGATAGCTATGTTGGAGAAGACTCTTGAGAGTCCCTTGGACTGCAAGGAGATCCAACTAGTCCATTCTGAAGGAGATCAGCCCTGGGATTTCTTTGGAAAGAATGATGCTAAAGCTGAAACTCCAGTACTTTGGCCACCTCATGCAAAGAGTTGACTCATTGGAGAAGACTCTGATGCTGGGAGGGATTGGGGGCAGGAGGAGAAGGGGATGAGCGAGGATGAGATGGCTGGATGGCATCACAGACTCGATGGACGTGAGTCTGAGTGAACTCCGGGAGATGGTGATGGACAGGGAGGCCTGGTGTGCTGTGATTCATGGGGTCGCAAAGAGTCGGAAACGACTGAGCGACTGAACTGAACTGAACTGAACTGATGCTGCCTTATGCAGGAAACAAAATTCTCTATTTACCTACGGCCATGGGAGATGAAAGGCAGTGTGATATAGTGGTTAAGAGTATAAGTTATGGAATCATACAAAAATATTTTTGAAGCGCCATTCACTGACTGTAAGATTTTGGTAGAGTTACTTAGCATCTCTAAACCTAAGTTTCATCATCTGTAAAATGAGGATAGTAAGTAGGTTTTTTTCTGAGAATGAGATAATCCATGCAAAGCACTATAGCATTGAACATGAACACACTAGGTACTGCATTAATGGCTATTACTGTTGTTAGTATATTATACTCCATGTGGAGGCTAAAGAGCCATTAGACCTCCTCCATCATCTACTGAACAGTGTGATCTGGTCCAAATTGTTTTGTTTCTCTGAAACTTGGCTTCTTTAACATCAGGATGATAGAAGCATTCACCTAGATTTGTTGTGAGGATTAAATGAGATGATGAATACAAACCACTATGCACCCCTGGTGGCTCAGAGGTTAAAGTGTCTGCCTGCAATGCAGGAGACCTGGGTTCGATCCCTGGGTCGGGAAGATCCCCTGGAGAAGGAAATTGCAACCCACTCCAGTACTCTTGCCTGGAGAATCCCATGGACAGAGGAGCCTGGTGGGCTACACAGTTCACGGGGTCACAAAGAGTTGGATACGACTGAGCGACTTCACTATGCACATAGTAGGATCTGTGTAATTATGAGCATAAAGAAAACAACAGCAAACCCACAAAGCTATTCATTTAAATGAATAATCTTTCTAAATCATCTGGTTATTGAATTTAAGTCATATAGTTGATTGCTGTATTTCTAAAACAATATATTAGATTGACAAACATTTTTCTCCACAACTAAGTGATACAGCGACCTAGGTTTCGATATACTAGGGATACAATCTTATTTAGTCTCATGCCATTATGGTGATCAAAATCATCTCCAAGAAAAGAAATGCAAAAAGGCAAAATGGTTGTCTGAGGCAGCTTTACAAATATCTGAGAAAAGAAGAGAAGCAAAAGGCAAAGGAGAAAAGGAAAGATATACTCATCTGAATGCAGAGTTCCAAAGAATAGCAAGGATAGATAAGAAAGCCTTCCTAAGTGAACAATGCAAAGAAATAGAGGAAAACAATAGAATGGGAAAGACTAGAGATCTCTTCAAGAAATTAGAGATACCAAGGGAACATTTCATGCAAAGATGGGCACAATAAAGGACAGAAGCGGTATGGACCTAACAGAAGCAGATGATATTAAGAAGACGTGGCAAGAATACACAGAAGAACTATACAAAAAAGATCTTGACAACCCAGATAACAATGATGGAGTGATCACTCACCTAGAGCCAGACATCTTGGAGTGCAAAGTCAAGTGGGCCTTAGGAAGCATCATTATGAAGAAAGCTAGTGAAGATGATGGAATTCCAGCTGAGCTATTTCAAATCCTAAAAGATGATGCTGTGAAAGTGCTACATTCTATCTGCCAGAAAATTTGGAAAACTCAGCAGTGGCTGAGACTGGAAAAGGTCAGTTTTCACTCCAATCCCAAAGAAAGGCAATGCCAAAGAATGCTCAAACTACCACACAATTGCACTCATTTCACATGCTAGCAAGATAATGCTCAAAATTCTCCAAGCTATGCTTTAGCAGTATGTGAACTGAGAACTTCCAGATGTTCAAGCTAGATTTAGAAAAGGCAGAGGAACAAGAGATCAAATTGCCAACATCTGTAGGATCATAGAAAAAGCAAGAGAATTCCAGAAAAACATCTACTTCTGCTTCATTGACTATACTAAAACCTTTGACTGCCTGGCTCACAACAAACTGTGGAAAATTCTGAAAGAGATGGGAATACCAGACCACCTGACCTGACTCCTAAGAAACCTGTATGCAGGTCAAGAAACAACAGTTAAAACTGGACATGGAACAATGAATTGGTTCCAAATTGGGAAAGGAATACATCAAGGCTGTATATTGTCACCATGTTTATTTAACTTCTATGCAGAATACATTATGCGAAATGCCAGGCTGAATGAAGCACAAGCTGGAATCAAGATTGCCGGGAGAAATATCAATAACTTCAGATATGCAGATGACATCACCCTTATGGCAAAAAGCAAAGAGTGACTAAAGAGCCTCCTGATGAAGGCAAAAGAAGAAAGAGAAAAAGTTGGCTTAAGCTGGTGCACTGAGACAACCCAGAGGGATGGTACGGGGAGGGAGGAGGGAGGGGGGTTCAGGACGGGGAACACGTGTATACCTGTGGCAGATACATGTTGATGTATGGCAAAACCAATACAATATTGTAAAGTAATTAACCTCCAATTAAAATAAATAAATTTATATTAAAAAAAATAAAAATAAAGTGATTTTTCTACCAAAAAAAAAAAACAACTAAGATTATGGCATCTGGTTGTATCACTTCATGGCAAATAAATGGGGAAACATTGGAAACAGTGAAAGACTTTATTTTTTGGGCTCTAAAATCACTGTGCTTGGTGACTGCAGCCATGAAATTAAAAGATACTTGCTCCTTGGAAGAAACTCTATGACAAATCTGGATAGCATATTAAAAAGCAGAGACATTACTTTGCCAACAAAGGTCTGCCTAGTCAAACCTATGGTTTTTCTAATAGTCATGTATGGATGTGAGAGTTGAACCATAAAGAAGGCTGAGTGTCAAAGAATTGATGCTTTTGAACTGTGGTGTTGGAGAAGACTCTTGAGAGTCGCTTGTAATACAAGGAGATCAAACCAGTCAGTCTTAAGGGAAATCAGTCCTGAATATTCATTGGAAGGACTGATGTTGAAGCTGAAATTCCAATACTTTGGCCACCTGATGCGAATAGCTGACTCATTAGAAAAGACTCTGATGCTGGGAAAGATTGAAGGCATGAGGAGAAGGGGATGACAGAGGATAAGATGGTTGGATGGCATCACAGACTTTGTGGACATGAGTTTGAGCAAGCTCTGGGAGATGGTGAAGAACAGGGAAGCCTGGTGTGCTGCAGTCCATGGGTCACAAAGAGTCAGACAAAACTGAGTGAGTGAACACAATCTTATGCAGAACACTCTGACATCTGTATTTCCTACCCTGATTTCTCCCCTGAGTTACAAAATCATGTATATACTATATCCTTTAAATCTTCACCTGGTTGTCTACTAAGAATCTCAGAATTAAGATGGTTTTAAAAATAAAACTTCATACCTAGCCAAAAATCTACAGTGTACCTTTTTCTTCATTCTTCTTCTCATTTTGAGTCTTTTAAAATCTATATCTAAAGCATATCTTCAATATATCTGTGCTCAGTTGCTAAATCATATCTGACTCTTTGCAACCCCATGGACTGTAGCCTGCCCTCTGTCCATGAGGTTTTCCAGGCAAAAATTTTGGAGTGGGTTGCCATTTCCTCCTTCAGGGGATCTTCCTGACCCAAGGATTGAACTCATGTCTCTTACGTCTCCTGCACTGGAAGTTGGATTTTTTTTTTTTTTTTTTTTTCCCACTGAGCCACCTGGGAAGCCTCAGTGTATCTATTGCTCTCTATCTCAACTGCCACAGATCTTAGCCAAGCTGCCATTATCTCTCACCTGGAAAACTATGAAAGTGTCCTAATTGGTTTTTCTGTTTCTATAGTCAGAGAAGGCAATGGCACTCCACTCCAGCACTCTTGCCTGGAAAATCCCATGGATGGAAGAGCCTGGTGGGCCACAGTCCATGGGGTCGCTAAGAGTCGGACATGACTGAGCGACTTCACTTTCCCTTTTCACTTTCATGCATTGGAGAAGAAAATGGCAACCCGCTCCAGTGTTCTTGCCTGGAGAATCCCAGGGACGGGGGGCCTCATGGGCTGCCGTCTATGGGGTTGCACAGAGTCGGACACGACTGAAGCGACCTAGCAGCAGCAGCAGCAGCATCTTCTATAGTGATCCTTCATATCTTGGCCTTAATCATTTATTAAATGAGGCAGCTCTGCGCAGGTGAATTAATTCATGAATGGGTTAAAAGCTGAAGTGTGTGTGTCCCGACACACATCCAGCAGTTGGGGCAACAAGCCTCTTATTGAAGGGAAATCGGGACAGTCCAATTCCATCTTCACTACAAGGGATATCTAATTGAAAGCCCTTACCTGGATGGTTTCAGGATATAAGTGGGCAACTCATTACTCTTCCCTTCCCTTATCTTACTTTTAGATTTTACAAATTTTTAATACCTAAATTTGAATTTTATCAATGGCTCTGTAACATAAGCAATTCTATCCCAAATTTTCCACATGATCAGAGAGGTTGTGACTCAAAGCCACACAGGTAATAATTAGTGAAAAGGGGACTTAACTCCTGACTTTGATCCTAAACTCCATCATTCTTTCTACTATGCTTCACTACCTCCCTAAGCAGAGAGTTTAGTTGAGCAGAAAACTCCATTTTCTACTATGCTTCTTAGCTAAGGCCTCTTGTTCTGTTTCTCTATTTGTTCTTTATGCATAGGGGTGTGTGTGGTTATTTTTTTTCCACTAGAAGTATTGGTAAAGCTGACACATATATTAAGAAAAGGCAATCTCCAAAGCAATCAGATTAAGGATTTCTTAGAAAGGCTTGTCTGATTAATAGTATTTTTGGATGGTATCTTTTTTAAAAAGTCAGTTGTTCTTTATGAAAATTATTGAATAATAATGTTCTAAGTAGGTGTTTATCCATGGGGAAGTAGTAGAGACTGCATCTAATCCCTATCGGATAATCCATTAAAGAGAGCTTTAAAATGGTTTTATATGCTAGGCACATGCTAAAGCCAAACTTCCGTATTCAGCAACCCTGTACTTGTCATTCACATATAGTGGGTATGGTTGGTAAGTAAGCGTCAAAGAACTTTTTCAGTGTCATTTTCCAAAGACTTGCCAGCTGATTTGAGAATGTTCAAATCTTGTTAGTCAGCCTGTGCACCTGTCAGAAGAATTATGTGGAGCTTCAGGTAATAGCTCATTAGCAAGAAATAGCTATTATTAATTATGACAAGGTCAGGATAGTACTATCTTTCTGAATTTGAGAGGATATTTTTTAAAAAGGAAAATGTCTTAGACTAGAATGGGACCCAGAATCAAACATAGGAAACCCTGTCTGAAGAAGGGAGTTTGATGATCCACGAGCTATGTGATGCTCTGGGCTCAAAGAAGCAAGTCTTCAGAACTGGGTGGCTATTGCTTAAGGTGGTCAATGGCCATTCTGGACCCAACTCATTGGCCTCTGTGACCCTCTTGTTTCAGGGCTTCCCAGGTGGCGCCAGTGGTAAAGGACACACCTGCCAGTTTAGGAGATGTAAGATATGCGGGTTTGATCCCTGGGTCAGGAAGATCCCCCTGGAGAAGGGCATGGCAATCCACTCCAGTACTTTTTCCTGGAGAATCCCATATACAGAGCAGCCTGGGGGGCTATGGTCCATAGGGTTGCACAGAGTCAGTCATGACTGAAGCAACTTAGCATACACACATATTCTTTATACCTTCATTAAGAGCCAAAGTGTCCTTAGAGCAACGTTTAGCTACAATACTCTTACAGAGTTGGCCATTCAACACATGTAGAGAAATTTTCTTGTCTCCTGCCTCAGATGAAGAAGGAGAAGAGGAGTGTTAAAAAGATGATAACAAAGTCCCAAAGATACACATTGCAAACATAACTGCTACCCTTTAACAAGTGCTTGCTATTCCAGGAACTCCATCAAATTTTTCACATATGCTTTCTTTATTAACCCTCAACTCTTTGTCACCCCGTGGACTGTAGCCCACCAGGCTCCTCCGTCCATGGGATTCTCCAGGCAAGAATACTGGAGTGGATTGCCATTTCCTTCTCCAGGGATCTTTATTAACCCTCACAACAGTTTTGGAAGGTAAATAATAGAATTATCCCCATTTTGCAAATCAGAAAAATGAGAAATGGAGAGGTTAGGTTGCTTGTCCAGGGCTGCAGGGTAAGTGGCAGTGCCACTGGAACCCAGGTCTATGTAACCCCCAAGTCCATGCTCTTAATAATTCTTAAGATAATAATAACAATAGTAATTATTATTATTAATACTTGTTTTAATAATTTATTTCACAAGACCAAAATATATGAATTATAAAAAGCAAATTTATGAATTGGACTTCATAAAAAGGAAAAATGCCTACTCTTAAAATGCACTATTAAGAAAATGAAAAAGAAAGCCATAGGCCAGGTTAAAATACTTACAACAGCTATATGTGACAAAGGATGGTTATTCAGTTTATATAAATAATTCTAACTCAGTAATAAACAGATAAACCACCCAATAAAAATGTGCAGAAGACTGGTACTGGTCTTTCACAAAAGAGAATATAGCAATTATTAATAAGTATATACAAAGAAGCTCATAAGTAATCATAAATTCATAAAATCAAGTATAAAATAAATAAATATAAAATAAAATCATCAAATCAAATCAAATCATAAAATCATAAGTAATCATGAAATGCAAATTGAAACCACAATGAGATACCACCTCACACATATTATAATAGCTATAATGTAAGAGCCTGATAATGTCAAGTGTTGGTAGGAAAGTGGAGCAATTACAAATCTCATCTACTGCTGGTGGAATTGTAAAACGGCACAACTATTTTTGAAAACAATTTTATTGTTTCTTATAAAGGTAGATATATATTTACCACATGATCTAGAAATTCCACTCATATATTTACCTAAGAGAAATAAAAATGCATGTTCACAGAAAGACTTGTATGTAGAGGTCCATAGTAGCATAATTCATATACCAGAAAGAATTTAAATGCCCATAAGCTATTGAACTTAGAAGATGTACATTATGTTCACATAAAATAATACTAATAATAAAGAAAAGCTGCTGATACACACAAAAACATAGAGTTCAGAGACCCTGTGCTAAGCAGAAGAAGATAAACACCAAGGAATATATTCTACATGGTTTAATTTACAGGAAGTTCTAGAACATATGAAATGAACCTACAGTTTACAAAGAAAAAAGGCCAGTTGTTACATGGGGAAAGGTGTGGGAGGTGTTGGAGATTTACTATAAAGGAGCACAAAGGAAATTTTTGAGCTAGATAGAAATGTTTTCCACCTTAACTGAAATCCTTAACTGAAATGGTAGATACATTATCAATCTGTACATTTCAGACATGTAAATTTTCTTACACATAAATTTGATAAAGATTTAAGAATTATTTTAAAGGAAAAATGCCTTTAAAAGTTACCTGATTAAAAGAAAATTTGACTTAATAAGTTAACAAGATAAGTCTCTGTTTTTAAGATGGTGTCTGAGAATCAGTCTGCTATTCTAATAACCAAATCCAACCCAGCAGCCTGGGAAACGTACTTGTTAAATAAAGATATTATGCAATGGATCCATCTCATCTGTACTCCCATGGATGGTAGCATTACTTTTCCTACCAGGAGCTGTTACCAAAAGTAGCCACAGATAGGCAGAGAGCCCATAGAATATACAATGTCTCCCCTATTGTCCATCTTATTTCTTGAAGAGATCATAGGTACTCCAGAAGTTGGAAAGACCAGTGTCTTTCTAAGCACAGATCTCAAGACAGTCCATAATCAAGTCCCTTCTGGCTCTCTGAAAGCACTAGTCTTGTAGAAATCAAAGAACACATGGAAAGTACCCTTGATCTTGCATTAGACCAACAAACCTGATTATCTACACAGTGTTATTGATCTTATTCTGTACCCAGAGGCTGGGCACTGGGCTTCTCACTCTCTTGGTTTGGGATGATCCCACAATCTCTCTGAGAGGATGTTCTTAGGAATTTAATTGGGGAATCCATTAATCTTTACCAGCAATATCTGAACTAGGCCTCCAAATCCTTCCAGTTTTTTTCCATTAAGCATTGAGGCACAGTTACAGATATCTTACCATTTTCAAAATTTGACATACAAATTGAACTTCAATTATGGCCATAATTTCAAGTTCACAGTCATTAAAGAATAAAAAAAAATCCTGGGCAAAAAGGCATAATCAAATATCATCTTTTTTATAGCTGAATAGTATTCTACTGTATATAAATATATGTATATAATACATATGTGTGTGTGTATGTTGTTGTTCAGTCACTCAGTCATGTCTGACTCTTTGTGACACCATGGACTGCAGCACACCAAGACTCCCTGTCCCTCACCATCTCCTGAAGTTTGCCCAAGTTCATGTCAATTGCATCAGTGCCTGTCACCTAGCCATCTCATCCTCTGATGCCCTCTTTTCCTTCTGTCCTCATCTTTCCCGGCATCAGGGACATTGTATAAAAGGACAAAAAGATGTGTGTATGTGTATGAGTATGCATCGGGGTACATTTAACTTTTCAAATTAGTGTTTTGGTAGTCAGAACTTGAGGGTACTATACTAAGTGAAATAAGTCAGATGGAGAAAAGCAAATACCAAAATACAACATGACTTCATTCAAATGTAGAATATAAAAAATAGTGAAAAACCAAACCAAACCAAAGCAAACATATAGATAAACAGAACAGAGTAGGGATTACCGGAGGGTAAGGGTGGTTGGGAGAGGGTGAAATGGGTAAAGGTGATCAACTAAATGCTGACGTATGGAAACAAAACTTTTGCGGTTAGTGTATGCAGAAGTTAAAATATAGCATTTTACACATGAAACTTACATAATGTTATAAACCAAATTTTACCAAAATTTAAATAGAAAGGCATAACCAGAATTCAGTGGGCCTGATCAATAGAAGGGCATTACTCTTTCTCCTCATTACCCATAAAAGGCAACTAGACTAGAATGTCCACTGCATGGAGTATGACATGTAAGATCTGGGCATATACAAGGTATCTGAAAAACAAGGAAACATATTAAAAGTGTTTTCATTTCTGTACTGTACTTTTTCACATTAGTGGTTGTTCCCATGACTTACATTTAGTGGCATTTTGCCAGCAAAACATTCGGAGGTTGAAGGAAAACTAACATATTGTTTAATAATAAAGATCTCTAATGTTTCCAGAATTTTCAAACATTCTATGTATTAGTCATGTCCTTGAAAGTTGGGTTGTTTTACTTTCAGTTCAGTTCAATTCAGTCGCTCAGTCATGTCCGATTCTTTGTGACCTCATGAACCACAGCATGCCAGGCCTCCATGTCCATCACCACTCCTGGAGTCCACCCAAACCCATGTCCATTGAGTCAGTGATGCCATCCAACCATCTTATCCTCTGTCGTCCCCTTCTCCTCCTGCCCTCAATCTTTCCCAGCATCAGGGTCTTTTCAAATCAGTCAGATCTTGTACCAGGTGGCCCAAGTATTGGAGTTTCAGCTTCAACATCAGTCCTTCCAATGAACATCCAGGACTGACCTCCTCTAGGCTGGACTGGTTGGATCACCTTGCAGTCCAAGGGACTCTCAAGAGTCTTCTCCAACACCACAGTTCAAAAGCATCAATTCTTCGGTGCTCAGCTTTCTTTATGGTTCAACTCTCTCTTCCATACATGACCACTGGAAAAACCATAGCCTTGACTAGATGGACCTTTGTTGGCAAAGTAATGTCTCTGCCTTTTAATATGTTGTCTAGGTTGGTCATAACTTTCCTTCCAAGCAGTAAGCATCTTTTAATTTCATGGCTGCAATCACCATCTGCAGTGATTATGGAGACCAGAAAAATAAAATCAGCCACTGTTTCCACTATTTCCCCATATATTTGCCATGAAGTGATGGGACCAGATGCCACGATCTTCGTTTTCTGAATGTTGAGCTTTAAGCCAACTTTTTCACTCTCCTCTTTCACTTTCATCAAGAGGCTCCTTAGTTCCTCTCCAGTTTCTGCCATAAGGGTGGTGTCATCTGCATATTTGAGGTTATTGATATTTCTCCAGGCAATCTTGATTCCAGCTTGTGCTTCCTCCAGCCCAGCGTTTCTCATGATGTACTCTGCATAGAAGTTAAATAAGCAGGGTGACGATATACAGCCTTGACATACTCCTTTTTGTATTTGGAAACAATCTGTTGTTCCATGTCCAGTTCTAACTGTTGCTTCCTGACCTGAATACAGGTTTCTCAAGAGGCAGGCCAGGTGGTCTGGTATTCCCATCTCTTTTAGAATTTTCCACAGTTTATTGTGATCCACATAGCCAAAGGCTTTGGCATAGTCAATAAACCAGAAATAGATGTTTTTCTGGAACTTTCTTGCTTTTTCGATAATGCAGTGGATGTTGGCAATTTGATCTCTGGTTCCTCTGCCTTTTCTAAAACCAGCTTGAACATCTGGAAGTTCAAGGTTCATGTATTGCTGAAGCCTTGCTTGGAGAATTTTGAGCATCACTTTACTAGCGTGTGAGATGAGTGCAATTGTGCGGTAGTTTGAGCATTCTTTGGCATTGCCTTTCTTTGGGATTGAAATGAATACTGACGTTTTCCAGTCCTGTGGCCACTGCTGACTTTTCCAAATTTGCTGGCATATTAAGTGCAGAAGTTTCACAGCATCATTTTTTAGGATTTGAAATAGTTCAACTGGAATTCCATCACCTGCACTAGCTTTGTTTGGAGTGATGCTTCCTAAGGC
The DNA here is from genome assembly GCF_032405125.1 of Capricornis sumatraensis. Classification (NCBI taxonomy): domain Eukaryota; kingdom Metazoa; phylum Chordata; class Mammalia; order Artiodactyla; family Bovidae; genus Capricornis; species Capricornis sumatraensis. Next base: position 11,062,473 of record NC_091092.1, read on the forward strand.
CCACTTGACTTCACATTCCAGGATGTCTCACTCTAGGTGATTGATCACACCATTGTCATTATCTGTTTTAGTTTAGTTGAATTAAGCTTGCAACTCAGGTAGCTGCTGTCATTTGGTGGTACAGACTGGTTATCCAGCTAATTCTTGCTCTTCACTTCTTTGTAAACATAGATCTCTAGGATAAGCTATTCAGTTCAGTTCAGTTCAGTCACTCAGTCTTGTCCGACTCTTTGCGACCCCATGAATCGCAGCATGCCAGGCCTCCCTGTTCATCACCATCTCCCGGAGTTCACTCAGACTCATGTCCATCGAGTCCGTGATGCCATCCAGCCATCTCATCCTCGGTCGTCCCTTTCTCCTACTGTCCCCAATCCCTCCCAGAATCAGACTCTTTTCCAATGAGTCAACTCTTCACGTGAGGTGGCCAAAGTACTGGAGTTTCAGCTTCAGCATCATCAAGATAAGCTATAGATAACTATATCTCATTCTTCTTTTCTGATATATATATATATATATATATATATATATATATATTCTCTATTAAAAATAATTCCATGAGCCTGATGGTTTGATTGCAGAAATCAATCAAAAGAAAAATCACAGGGAAAATACCTGAAGTAAAAAGAACACCTAGCACAATAACATAGATTGTTATAAATCCTAATTAGCTTGTTGTTGTTCAGTTGCTAAGTCATGTCCAACTCCTTGCAACTCCATGGACTACGGCATGCCAGGCCTCCCTGTCCCTCTCTATCTCCCAGAGATTGCCCTAGTTAGCTTAATCAAATCCTACTAACCCCCCAATCTAATTAGAACTCACTTCAAATCAGTTCAGCTTTGAAATCTTGTGCCAGGTCTTGGCATGGGCATAAGTCCTGTTTGCCACCTGCCTGAACTGTTGGGGCTGTGGGGCATCAAGGCTTGGCATGAGGCTGGTCACTTTGGGCACTGAAACCTCTTAATCACTCACTAACTATAGTTACTCTCTGCTAAGACCTATGTATTCCTGACTCACAGGCTGTTCTCTGTGCAGTTTAAACTTCTGGTATTCTTCCTGGACAGAGGCAAGGGAAGAATACCTTCACTGTTCTCAAGTTCCATGGCCTTAAAAAGAAAAACTTAAAACTTTCAAAAGGCAGTAATATATAGAATGAGTTCCTCTACCAGAACAAAAAGCTCCTTTTAGAGCACTCTTTATGGTCATCCTTCATTCATTCATCCATTCTCTCTCTTTCTCTCTAGCATGTAAAAATTGTGGTAAAATATACATGACATATTTACTATTTTAGTCATTTTCAGTGTGCAATTCAGTGGTATTAAGTGCATTCACAATGTGGTGCAGTTATTGCCACTGCCCATTTCAAAAACTTTTTTTTATATCCCAAACTATCTCTTTTAATAATTGATGTATTAATATTGATCCCCTTGCTTGGAAACCTCCAGTTTCTTCCCAATTAATTTTTTGTCTATCAATCAGGCCTTCCTTCCCCCTCTTTTTTTCTTTCTAGAACTTTTAAAATATTTTGAACATACCAAATCAAACCATTTTTAAGCATTTGCTCAGAATAGGAGTTTCAGTTCAGTTCAGTTCAGTCGCTCAGTTGTGTCCGACTCTGCGACCCCATGAATCGCAGCACACCAGGCCTCCCTGTCCATCACCAACTCCTGGAGTTCACCCAGACTCATGTCCATCAAGTCAGTGATGCCATCCAGCCATCTCATCCTCGGTCATCCCCTTCTCCTCCTGCCCCCAATCCCTCCCAGAATCAGAGTCTTTTCCAATGAGTCAACTCTTCGCATGAAGTGGCCAAAGTACTGGAGTTTCAGCTTTAGCATCAATCCTTCCAAAGAACACCCAGGTCCGATCTCCTTCAGAATGGATTGGTTGGATCTCCTTGCAGTCCAAGGGACTCTCAAGAGTCCTCTCCAACACCACAGTTCAAAAGCATCAATTCTTCGGCACTCATCTTTCTTCACAGTCCAACTCTCACATCCATACATGACCACAGGGAAAACCATAGCCTTGACTAGATGGACCTTAGTCGGCAAAGTAATGTCTGCTTTTGAATATGCTGTCTAGGTTGGTCATACCTTTTCTTCCAAGGAGTAAGCGTCTTTTTATTTCATGGCTGCAGTCACCATCTGCAGTGATTTTGGAGCCCAGAAAAATAAAGTCTGACACTGTTTCCACTGTTTCCCCATCTATTTCCCATGAAGTGATGGGACTGGATGCTATGATCTTCGTTTTCTGAATGTTGAGCTTTAAGCCAACTTTTTCACGCTCCTCTTTCACTTTCATCAAGAGGCTTTTGAATTCCTCTTCACTTTCTGCCATAAGGGTGGCGTCATCTGCATATTTGAGGTTATTGATATTTCTCCTGGCAATCTTGATTCCAGCTTGTGTTTCTTCCAGTCCAGCATTTCTCATGATGTACTCTGCATAGAAGTTAAATAAGCAGGGTGACAATATACAGCCACTGACATACTCCTTTTCCTATTTGGAACCAGTTTGTTGTTCCTTGTCCAGTTCTAACTGTTGCTTCTTGACCTGCATACAGATTTCTCAAGAGGCAGGTTACTCACAGATAAATTATGGCATTCTCCCATGATACAGAAGATGAGGTTTCAGACCAAATCTTAGACAGGAGTTGAGTTTATCCCTATTGAACTCTGCCTTTATTTCAGGAAGTTGTTACTGTACAATTTGTGGTGAATCACTAGGCTAGCATGCTGCAGTCCATTGGTTTGCAAAGAGTCAGACATGACTGAGTGACTGAACAGAACTGAACTAAGGCATACAATATGAAGGTTCCTCAAAAACCTTAAAATAGAACTATCGTATGATTCAGTAATTTCATTCTTGAGTACCCCCCAAATGCATATATCACGATGTTCATAAAAGCATTATTTATAATAGCCAAGATATGAAAGCAACACAAGTGACCATGAACAGATGAATTGATAAAAAAGACACACACACACGGTGGAATATCACTCAGCCATAAAAAGAATGAAATTTTGTCATTTGCAGCAACATGGATGGACTTGGAGAGCGTTATGCTTAGTAAAATAAGTCAGAGAAGGATAAACATTGTAATCATCATTGATATGTGCAATCTAAAAAATTAAACCAACTAGTGACTATAACAAGAAAGAAACCCACTCACAGATGTAGAATACAAACTATTGGTTACCAGTGGGAAAAGGGATTGGGGTAAGGGCAAGATGGGGGTAGGGGATGGGGGTAGGGCACAAACCACTATGCATATAATAAGTTACAAGGATATATTGTACAGCACAAGGAATATAGCCAATATTTTATAATAACTTTAATAGAGTATAATCTATAAAAATCTTAAATCACTATGGTGTACACCTAAAACTAATATAATGTTGTAAATCAACTATACTTCAATTAAAACAAAGATGATATATGAATGGCAAATAAGCATATAAAATAGCATCATAAGTCATTAAGAAAATGCAAATTAATGCTACACTGAGATGTTACTTCACATGCAGTTCAGTTCAGTTCAGTCGCTCAGTTGTGTCTGACTCTTTGCGACCCCATGGACTGCAGCACACCAGGCCTCCCTGTCCATCACCAACTCCCGGAGTCCACCCAAACCCATGTCCATTGTGTCAGTGATGCCATCCAACCATCTCATCCTCTGCTGTTTCCTTCTCCTCCTGCCCTCAATCTTTCCCAGCATCAGGGTCTTTTCAAATGAGTCAGCTCTTCACATCAGGTGGCCAAAGTACTGCAGTTTCAGCTTCAACATCAGTCCTTCCAATGAACATCCAGGACTGACCTCCTTTAGGATGGATTGGTTGGATCTCCTTGTAGTCCAAGGGACTCTCAAGACTCTTTTCCAACACCACAGTTCAAAAGCATCAATTCTGCAGCACTCAGCTTTCTTTATAGTCCAACACTCACATCCATACATGACTACTGGAAAAACCATAGCCTTGACTAGACGGACCTTTGTGGACAAAGTAATGTCTCTGCTTTTTAATATGCTGTCTAGGTTGTTCATAACTTTCCTTCCAAGGAGTAAGCATATTTTAATTTCATGGCTGCAATCGCCATCTGCAGTGATTTTGGAGCCCAGAAAAATAAAGTCAGCCACTGTTTCCACTGTTTCCCCATCTATTTGCCATGAAGTGATGGGACTGGACACCATGAAGTAGAATGACTAAATATATTGACAATACCATTTGTTGACAAGGATGTGTGACAACTGAAATGCTGGAGAGAATACAAATTAGTACAGCACTATAGAAAATTGTTTGGTTGTTTCTTTCAAACTTGCACTTACTGTATGGACAAGCAATTATATCCAAGGGCAATAAAAACATATGCGATCACAAGGAAGGGTCATAGCAGCTCTTTTTCACAATAGCCCCAAACTAGGAAAAATTCAGATGTTCAGGAATAGGGAATACATAAACAATTTGTGGTATACCAATGCAATAAAAACAAAATGATTGGAACTAAAGTGAAAGTGAAGTCACTCAGTTGTGTCTGACTCTTTGGACTGTAACTTACCAGGCTCCTCTATCCAGGGATTCTCCAGGAAAGAGTACTGGAGTCGGTTGCCATTTCCTTCTCCTACCAATACATATAAAGGCATGGATAATCTCAAAAGAATTCTGTTAAGTGAATCACATGTACAAATTATTGTATACTATAATCTCATTTCTACAAAATTCTAAAAAAAGGCAAAACTATAATGTTATAAAGCAGGTCATTGTTTGCCTAGGACTAGTTAGGGAAGGGGGTGCTGATTGTAAATTAGAACAAGGAAATTTTGGGGGGTAATGAAAATATCCTATGTATCAACTGTTGTGATGCCTACACAATTGACCACTACCAAAACTCATTAAATTGTACACTTAAAATTTGTTAATTTTATGTAAATTTTTCTCAAAGGAGCTGGGATAAAATTTGCAGCAAATATGGAAGATGAAGGGTTGTACAGATAGACTTATAGGTAAAAAAATTAACATCCAAGTAAAATAAATTTTAAAAAATTACCAAAGTACATGAATAGATAACTCAAGAAAAATTAACAATAGTCTATAAACAGAAACCCTAACTCAAAAGTAATACAAATAGTAGTAACTTAAATACTATTTTCCAAAATAGAATATGCACATATATGTATATTCTAGATCTTGGAGGATAATGCAAGATAGACACTTACATATACTGCTAGCATGGTTGTAAATATATAGAATATTTCTGGAAAGCAGTTTAAAAGTGTTATCAAGAGCCTCAAAAATATGTATTGTCTTTGATATAATAATCTATGCATCTAGGATCTTATTTCAAGGAAATAATCATAGATAATAACTTTTTAATTATTAATAATAATATTGATTATGCTGGTGAAAAATTAGACATGGCCTAAATGTTCAAGAAGAGTAGTATAATTAAATACATTATGGTATATCTAAGTGGCAAAAAAAAAAGTCATAACACAATTCAATTTGCTTGAAAAGAATAACTATGTGGGGACACTTCATAATAAAATATTAAATAAAATAGGGATAAAACAAACATCCAGTTAGATCTGAAGTTCATAATCTCTCTGAAAGTGAAAGAAAAATGCAAGTGCTATTTGCTCAGTCCTATCTGTCTCTTTGTGACCCCATGGCCTTGGTGGCTTCTTCAGAACCTTTTCCCAAGATGGATCACAAGTAAGGTGACAAACTCTTCTGTTTGCTGAGTTGGGATGAGTTGACCACCATATTATGAGAGACTGAAGCTAGGAAGAATGTAGAATCACCATGAATTCCCTCATAGTTCAGTTGGGCCACACCACCACAACCATGTTTTTCTCTTAGCCTTTCCTCCTTCTTCTCTGTGCCCTTGAAAGTATTCGTTGCTCAGTCGGGTCTGATTCTTTGTGATCCTATGGACTATAGCCCACCAGGCTCCTCTGGCCATGGAACTCTCCAGCAAGGATATTGGAGTGGATAGCCATTTCTTTCTCCAGGGGATCTTCCTGACCCAGGGATTAAACTCAGGTCTCCTGCATTGCAGGCAGATTCTTTACCATGTAGGCATTGGCTATCAAAAGAGAAACTGCATGGTCATAGCAGTAGAGTTAGCCCAGATTAACTTTGTGCAGTTAATCCTTTTTGTAATTCATCTATAGCAGATGGTACATCCCAAATTCTATGTTAAGCTTTTGCTTCTAGGTTCTCTCAGTGTGTATCCAGGCACTTTCAACTACTTTAGATATTAGTCTGAACGAACCTAAGGTGAGACCACAGAAGAAAAAGTGTCCCAGAATGTATGTCAAAATCAAATGTTAGTGATTTAGGAGTCTCTCTCTTTTCTCCCCACCCCTTTTAATTATATTATCCTTCTCCCTCTTACCTTGCAGCATGAAAATCTAAGATAATTTCTAAATTTATTTTTTTGAATTTCCATAAAATGCTTTAAGTTGTACAAATGGGTCTCATGAGGATTAGCAGAATTTATTCTAAAGCAATTAAAAGGACTGTCAAACCCTCTCCATTTAAGGGTTATTCTAGGGATATTTCTCTGTTTTACTCTCTGAGTAGGCTTTTGTGTTAGAGCCTCAAAGTTTTGGCTCCATAATGTTTTGCTCTGCCCTGTCCTGCTCCCTTTAGGTATCTATGTGGTGAAATCTATCTGGCTGCTGGCTCTTCTCTCTCAGTATTGTCAAAAGCCCCCCGAGTCTCCAGCTGTCCTTAGGGTAAGTGAGTCAAGGTGATTGCTCTGGGCCTCTGGTTAGGGGAAATGGGAGACACATCACTACTGGCAGCTGTACATTTATTCAGCTGGTGGATGCAAGGGAGGTGGCCTTTGACAGAGTATGCCAAAAAACACATGAGATTCGCTTAACATTACTTCTTAGCCATCCTCCTCCTGCCAGCACCACACATAAACATAGCTTAGAAATATCCTTCTCCAGTTCTATTTCTCTATATATAACTGAGGCTACCCAGAGATTATCATACTGGGTGAAATAAGTGAGATGGAGAAAGTAAAATATCATATTGCTCATTTGAGGAATCTTAAAAAATGATACAAATGAACTTATTTATAAAACAGAAAGACTCACAGATTTAGAGAACCAATTTATCATTATGGGGGGAAGGGGAGAGGAATAGGTGGGAGTTTGGGATTGACATGTACACATTACTATATTTAAAATGGATAATCAAAAAGACCTACTGTATGAACAGAAAACTCTGCTCATTATTATGTAAAAACCTAAATGGAAAAGAATTTGAAAAAGGATAGCTATGTATATATGTCTAAGTGAATCACTTTGCTGTACACCTGACACTGTCAAAACATCATTAATCAATCATACTCCGACATAAAATAAAAAGTTAAAAAAGAAAGAATGAAAGCAAATGTGTTATCTTTTTTAAAAGTCTTTTTTTATAACTGTAAGATACTTTTAAAAGTTTTTGCCATGATTATATTTAAACTTTTATCTTCCTCGTGTGAATTTATTTTAGGGGTTGAAAAATCACCATAGGGCTCGCTTTTTTTTTTTTTTTTTTTTTAATGAAAATGAAACTAAAGTCATTAGTATTACAAGACAGAGGCTTCCCAGGTGACTCAGTGATTTAAAATCCACCTTCCAATGCAGGAGATGTGGGTTTGATCCCTGGGTTGGGGAGATCCCCTGGAGAAGAGAAAGGCTACCCACTCCAGTATTCTGGCCTAGAGAATTCCATGGATTCTATAGTCCATGGGGTCACAAAGAGTTGGACACAACTGAGCGACTTTCACTTTCACTATAAAACAGATCTCAATTACGAGGCAGCCCTGCAACCTGGACCTCAAGAGCGACTCATTACTTTGTTCATTTCCTCAACAAACATTTACTGATAACATAGCTCTAGAAAGTGGTTAAAGAAAGGGTCCATTATGCAAACTATAGAAATCACTGATAGATTTTCAGTGTCTCTTAGTAATAGAAACAGGATAAATTTGTCTGATAAGTGTTGGGACTAGAGTTTGACTTAGTTTCCCTTTGCAATTATTAATGGTATATTTTCGAGTGGCCAATAGCTTTGAAAGGATCTCACCCCACACTGTGCTCCAATAACACTTGCATCAGGGTTTTCTTGAATTCTCTGTCTTCTCACCTTTGGTATTTGGAATTCTAGAAGGATAAACTACAAAAGAAATATTCCCAATCCTAGTGAGGCACAGTGTATTACATCAGAAAAGGTATTAGTCACTGTGATCTAAAGTGATTTAAAGCATAATTAAAGGTACTTGTAGGAAAAATGTCAAATGTAAATAATAAAATATCAAACAAACTCAGCAGACATGGTCTATGTCTCATACAACCCCTATGTTTGACATACCACTTAACCTTGAACACAGTAGGTGACTCCTACTTTGAAAAATAATTTGTTTCAAGACATACCCACAGTGTGAGACAATGATATATATTTACTAATCTATAAGCATGTTCACAGAAGCTGGTCAAAAGCACTTACAACTTTTCTGCTGTTATGAATGATTATAAAGAACATCTTCTACAAAAAAAAAAAAAAAGTGAAAAAATTTCCTACAACTGGAAACATCTTGAACTCTTCAAGGCTGACATAACTTCAGAGCAATAGAAACCACATTTTTGACTGCATCTTAGGTCCTACCACAGAATGGAAAAAGATGGGGTTTTGTGGGGGGAGTGAAGGAGTGTGGTCAGCAGAGGGGAAACTATTATAGTCTGGCACTTTAAACTTCTTCAGTATAGATTATGGGTGGGATGAGGGGGTGGGTACATGCTTTCTCATGGATAAGTGTAGCCTGGAAAATGTGCCCTCAATTTTGTCTGAGGAGTGAGATACTTAATATTTTAAAAAATCAACCACAATAGTATGTACCTAGTGCCTACTATATGGGAGAAAAAAGGGAAGCAGAAGAAATATACTATCTTTGATATGTATACAACCTAGTTGAGGTGACAAAATATACACAGATTGTGCTAAACCATGTTTCACTGTATTAATACCATTAGTATTTAGCATAAGGGCAAAGATGTGGCTTCAGAGTAATTGGGAAGACATTCTCTGGCTCAGCCTTACATAGACTGCTTCAAGCAACATTCAATAAAAATATCAAAGTAAGTTTTAAGTATCCTTTGTTTTGCAATTTTTCTAGAAGTAACTTTCCACTAATGTTAACTAATGTTACATAGGCCCATCAAAAAAGATGGTGGGATTTTCAGTCTTCAGCTCTATTATCAAAGAAATCCTTTGCCCAGAGTAGGTACTTAATGGAATTTTGTTCAATAAATGCATTTGTGAAAAAAAAAATGCATTTGTGGTAATTGTCTTGTCTAAAGTAATCAGTCATACAGCTGGTTTAATCACTCACTGTAATGACATCTGCTACTTCTAGGGTATTTTGCAGTTTTCCCCTATTGAGTCTGCATAACACTAACAAGGTAGTAAGGTTATGGAGGTGTTGCACATATGTATTCTATCACATAACTATGTCTCAGTGCCCGAGAACATGAGTTCCTCAAAGGATGAGACTGGGCTAAGCTTTCTGAGCACCTGCAATGGGGCTTCTGGAATCTGCATCTAGAACATGAACACACTATCCTGCTGACCTACTGGAACTTGGCATATATATTCAGAGGCTTAATTAATAATGCTAAACTGATTCCTCATCAACTTTTGTATCTTCAATTCTAATTTTGCACCAATGGGTGATCTGGGGATGTTTTAATGAATTGTACCTATTAGCAGGTTATATTGAACTCCTCTTTTCCCCACCACACATTCAGCAATGTACACTTCTGTGGTCTCACAAAAGTGTACCATTTACCACTGAGAAGAGCAAGCTCAGGTCTCTCCCAAGTATACTTAACACTAGTATTTTACTTCTCTAAATGCAGTGTTAACATAGAGCTGATTGCATATTCAAGTACCATGACAGACAGCAAAGGGGCCAGTCAACAATTCACACACCCACTTACTCTCTAGCCTCCCTCTAGACTTTCAGCGATTCCTGCCTGATTGGAAAAAGAAATTTAAATGTTCCTATTAGTTGATCCTATTAAAGACAGACAGATCTCAGAAAGCAAGTGTCATTGAGCTATTGTATGGGAGGAATCATGTTCTCAGACTCATGATTATTATCCCAAGTTGAAATGTCTGAATCATGTTCTCAGACACTTGATTATCATCCAAAGTTTAAATGTTGCTCTCTCTCTCTCTCTTTTTGATTAGCCTGGATGACAGTGAGCTGAGTAAATAGAATATGGGGCTCATGTACAGCCTTTGCTTGGCAAGGTAACCTGCAGATCCAGTGGACCTTTCTTGCATCTTCTCCTTCCTCTCTAGAGACTCCAGCCCTCCAGCATAATAAATACACTCAAGTCTTTCCCATCCTCAAGAGACACTTCCTTGATTTGAGAATCCTTCTAGTATTCTACAGAAAAATTACTTGAAAGATTAGCTTATATTCACTGTTTCTTTTCCCTTCCTTACCAGTCACTGCTTTCACTAAGGTCACCAATGATCTCCATATTTACAAACCCAGTGAATAATTTTCTGCCACAGTATTACTTGATTACTTGATATCTCTTAGGTAATTGACATTTTCTCTTAAAATTGAATTTGCTCTTGGCTTTCATTATATTCCCTTTCCCCTTGCCAGTTGGAAGCTCCTTTTCAATGTTCTTCATGGTATTCCCATTTTTCTTTGTGGGCTTCTTCCACAATCATTTAGATACTGGTATTATCCCTGATGCTGTTTTTACTGTATAAAGTTCTTCTGAATGATTTATTCCAAATTATTGCCTATATTTCCAGTTAATTCTGATGACTTCAAGTCTGTATCTCAGAACTCTTGTGTTCCAAACTTATGTTGCAACTTGCTGAAGAACTATTCCCACCTGAATGTCTCACATGCATATAATATTCAGCATGTACAAAACCAAACACATTTTATTTCCCTGAAAATTTCCTCCTTGTCATATGGTGCTAACATGTGTGTATTTTCCTAAGTCAGAAATCTAAGTCAACCCACGTTTCTCCCTTTTCCTTGCTGCTAACATTCATTCACTAATTCACAAAATCATGCTGTTTCTGTCTTGTTAATAACATTAGCAACTGTTTCCTTCAACTTCATTTGGGCTTTACCACATAAACTCAGGTATTCATCATTTCTTGACTGGTTAACAATACTTTCCTAATTGATTTCTTTCCAAATCACACCAGTCCACTGGAATAATGCCATTCACAGTTTCCCACTATTTTCAGGATCAAGTTTAAACTCTTTAACTAAATACACGAAGTTCTTTATGACTTCTTTCCACCCCACTAGCTTTATCACTTTTGTATATGTGCACTATTCTCCAGCCATATCAAAATATGTTTAATTTCTCCAAATAAATCACATTTGTGCAATATGAATAACACCAGAGTAATTTGAATGCACTAGAGTAGGACTTATCAAACTTTTTCTGTAAAGGGCCAAATAGCAAATAATTCATGTTTTGCTAGTCAGAGAGTTACTGTTGCAACAACTTTGCCAATGTAGTGTATAAAAACAGCCATAAATAATCTCTAAACTTAATGAATGGGCATGACTGTGTGCTAATAAAAGTTTGTTTACAAAAATAAGGGCTTGTCAGGTTTGGTTCTTCTTGGGTCATAGTTTGCTGACTCTTGAACCAGAGTACCATGGTATATAAAGAAATCCTGTCTTCAATCCTTTTATAGAGCCAAAAACTAATTTTGATTTTTGTGCCAATTGCGATTTTAAAATGTTAGGTTTACTTTAAACAAGGTACACCTGTACTTAAGACACATTAACCTCAGAGAGATCTAGGACAAAAAAGTAATTAATTTCCATCCACAAACTATATTCCTGGCCATAAAACAAACTTAAGCTTTCCGAAGTATTCTATAAGTCTATGCTTTCACTTGGAAAATAAACCATCTTCTAAGAATTATTTGCTTCATTGGATTTGACATAGTAACTTATCCTTGTGGTTCATTTTACTTTTTCCTGACGTTAAAGTTTCTTGTAAATCACTTCTTTTTTCTAGATGTTTGTGTCTCCAGAGTGGCAGGAAATTCAGAATCTGATAAATATTGGGCATGGCAGGGAGAGAGTGATATCACCAAATGCTTCTACGATCAATTATGTCATTGGAGAAGCAGACTAAGTGTCCTTACTCTGAAGGAAAAAGTGAAGTTAGAAATACTTGGAATATCTTCATTTCCAGGTAAAGTTTTAAAAATCTGATTTTGAAGTTTAATCTAGGGACTGATTAAGGAAGGCTATGATAATTTCCTCCTTAGTAAAAGAGAGGAAACAAGAGGCAAAGCAAGGGTTTAACCCAATATATAAGCAGAGTGGGTAGCTATCTTCTGTGGTCTAGTGTTTGTGAGCCTCCCCACATCTCCATTATCACACTCTCAAGTTATCAAGCCTTAGTAGACATGAATTTTCTTCTTTAAGTGTTCTCCTTTCCAGAGAAATAGTTGTTAAGTTTTAGTATGGTAATTATGCTAGGCAACATTCCATTTGAATTAAGATAATGCTCTTTAAGAATAAATCAAGTTGGAATAAATTGCTATCAATAAGAGTAACACATCATGAGGGAATTATTACCCACTATGAGCATAGTGTTGAGATTATCATCTTTGGCCCTGTGGATTAGGGCAAGAGAGGATAATGCAGTCACAAAGGGAAGGAGCCTGGAGCCTTGACAACAAAGATCTACTACAGCAACCGTGGATTACCTACATGTAGATGAACATGCAAGGGGGAAAATAAACAAGCCACTTCAATCTTCGTTAAGACAATGAGTATTCACTTGTTTTATTGTTGTGTTATAGCAGCCCAATTTCCTATATCACAACTAATTTTAATTATCATCATTATCACACCATTAATATTGTCATTTACCAACACACAGAAGATCCAGCTTATGTTTCAGTCTACCAAAATTGCCTACAGAAAAGTTAGGAACTTGGTTATTAGATACTTTTAAGACTTTATTAAATAGATAGAAGTCCTGGCAATCACATGTATATATCCAGGAAATGTAGAGAGTTGTGTATGAAATGAGCCAAGACTCTTCTTTCTGAGTCTCAGTTTCCTCATGTATAAGAGACAGAGTTGAAACACATAATTTCTAAGGCTTCTTCCATTTATAAAGGTTATGATTCTAACAGTCTATAGACTGTACTTCATTTTTCCTTATTAGTGATTTGGTAACTTCAGTCAAGGAAAGAAAGTGAGCTCTTGAACATGATGAGGGGAAAGCTACATTTAACCCTGAATTATGGCTTCAAGAAGTTGACTGTTAATTTTTTTTAATGCTGTGGTAGCAATATCTAACATGTGCACCCTCAAAAATGATCCATTATATTCAGAGAAATCTATTTCTATTTTAACATAAGGGAATGTTGATTCAAAGTCACAAAGATGCTAAAGATGACTATCCTCTCTCTCCAATTCCTATACATTCTTCTCCTTTTTCCTCTTATATAGGTAATATCTGAAGCGCACTTAGGCTCAATAGTTCCCAAATTCATGCCTTGTCTTCTTCTTCTTCTCTGCTATTCATAGTTTTTCCCTTTCATGTCAACTATCTTTCTTGCCAATGCAAAGTATGTACAATGGAAGAAGAGAAAATGCTCTCTGCCTTTAACAGTGGGAGGCAGAATTGCTAGACTCATGAAATTCCTTTAAGTTCTTAATCTGTGATTAATCTATCATCACTACTCTTAAAAAGAATAGAGCATTGACTCTCATTCCAACATGTCTATCAAATCTAAAATTCTTTAAACAGAGAGTGGTTATAAAATGTTGCTAATGTAGCTGTGCAAAAATATTGCTAGCCCCAAAAGAGTAAGTTTCAACAGATATGAAGCCATTAGGAAGACATACTTAAATGAGAATACACTTGTGATTCCCACTGAAAGAATATATTTGTAAGTCAGGATAAAATAGATTATGTCTCAAAAGGAAACAATAATCCAAATATCATTTACTTAAAAAAGTAAAACTTTATTTTTATTTAGGTTTCACATACAATATAAGTTGATGGGGTGGAGGCTCTGTCCAAGGTAATCATTAAAAACCCAGGCCGAAAGAGGATCTATCTTGAAAAGGTGCTTCAACAATCACCAGAGAAAGATAGTTGAGAGGCTGAAGCTAAGCACAGTCAATTAAATGCTTCCACCAAGAAATGTCATGTGTCACTTCTGCTCACATTTCAATGACCAAAGTAAGTCATGTTGGCCACACCTAATTTCAGCTGGGCAGGAAAGTGCATTCCTACCATATGGCTAGAAGGACTGAAATATTTCTGACAGTCTTACTGCCTGCCACAGAGTGTAAGACTGTATATCATGTGACCAAAATTTCAGATTTAGTTAACTGCTAGATATGTGAGCTTTTAACTCAATGGACTTCATAATCTTCCATACTGGTTTGTTGTCAGGATCAAAGAAGTAATGGAAAATGAAAAGTATAAACCATTAATCAAATGCAGTTTTTTAAAATGAAGTCTTTGAAATAAATGCAGGAGTACGAGGCTAAGATTTGACCATTTTCATGAGTTCCATTCTAGATGTTTAGTTTTCTTCACTTTATTTCCTAAGCACTTTCAAATTCTTAAAAGCCTATTAGGCCAGAGGAATTCAGAACATAAACTTAGAAATAAGGGAACAAATGAGTCTCTCACTTGCCCTTTAGTTTGACTTGAGGCAAATGTTTTTTAGTTTAACAACTTGTTAAGTTGTAAGTTCAGGGTGACCTTCAGTTTTTCAAAAATTCTGTTTGGAGAAATGCTGAAAACTGGAATATAAATTGCTAAGATTGATTTTTCAACTCTTGGATCTTACCTTGGATGGACTTGAGCTTGAAAAATAGAGACAATATAGTTAAGACCTTGAAGGAGGTTTAGTTTAGTTCCAAAGTAAACAATGCATGGAGAGTTAATGATTTCTACCAGAACACTGTACCTTTTCAATATGCCTCATCTTGAGATGGATGAAGTGAGATCCAAGAAGCCTCTCTGGGCTTGATAGAAAGAGCACTGGTGGGAAAAGTGACAAGTTGTTCCCGGTTCCCTCTGTGTGCACACAGAATGGATCAGGGACATACTGGCCCTTGCTAGGATGGAGGCTAAACAACTTATCTCCCAGGGTATGTTTCTAATGACCATCTTCTAGGACAAACTTCCCAGGACCATCTCTGTTTCAAACCCCTGAGATTGTTCTGGGAACTTCTGAAACTTCTCTGGGGCCCCCTTTGCTTGGGAGAAAACACAGGCAAGAGAGTTGAGTAAGTTGAGTAAGCAAAAATGGACACAAACTTGAGCAAACTCTGGGAGATAGAGGAGGACAGGGAAGCCTGGCGTACTGCAGTTCATGGGGTCACAAAGAGCTGGACATGACAGACACTGAACAACAGCAACAAAGCAAACTGTCACAGTGGTTTCAGCAAGGATAAGTCAAAGGATAAAGATGGTAATTTCTTGCACATGAGAATCTGATTTCTGTATCAATGAATGGTTTTAATTCCAATAAAAATAGCATATTTCTAGATTGTTGGGGGGTTAAGGAAAGGAAGAGCTCAGATTAAGGGAAGTGGCACATTCATCAGGAGGGAGGTCTCCACAGTCTCCTGGCCCTCCTGGTCTGGCCTTTGCTTGTGGTCTCCCGCCTCTGAGAAGAACTAAGGATATTACTTCCACTCAGGTTGTCACTAGGTGACCAGGTAAGGGACAGAGGAGCATCAAGTGACCCCCAACACTCTTCTTCCCTTCAACCTGTGAAAAAAGTGAAGATGACTGGGTATATACTACAGTGTTGCCCAATACAGCTCCATGTCACTCATCAGTCAGAAGATGTGTGACAGAGACCTGGCTAGAGACATGAACAGCTTTCTTTTTGTCCCCTGGTCTCAGTGATGCTGGCATTTGGGTCCGTGGCCTGGAAGGAGCTCAGACCAGTTCAGTTCAGTTCAGTCACTCAGTCGTGTCTGACTCTTTGCGACCCCATGAATTGCAGCACGCCAGGCCTCCCTGTCCATCACCAACTCCTGGAGATCACTCAGACTCATGTCCATCAAGTCGGTGATGCCATCCAACCATCTCATCCTCTGTCGTCCCCTTTTCCTCTTGCCCCCAATCCCTCCCAGCGTCAGGGTCTTTTCCAATGAGTCAACTCTTCGCATGAGGTGGCCAAAATATTGGAGTTTCAGCTTCAGCATCAGTCCCTCCAATGAACACCCAGGACTGATCTCCTTTAGGATGGATTGGTTGGATCTCCTTGGAGTCCAAGGGACTCTCAAGAGTCTTCTCCAACACCACAGTTCAAAAGCATCAATTCTTCAGTGCTCAGCTTTCTTCACAGTCCAACTCTCACATCCATACATGACCACTGGAAAAACCATAGCCTTGACTAGATGGACCTTTGTTGGCAAAGTAATATCTCTGCTTTTCAATATGCTATCTAGATTGGTCATAACTTTCCTTTCAAGGAGTAAGCATCTTTTAATTTCATGGCTGAAATCACCATCTGCAGTGATTTTGGAGCTCAAAAAAATAAAATCTGACACTGTTTCCACTGTTTCCCCATCTATTTGCCATGAAATGATGGGACCAGATGCCATGATCTCAGTTTTCTGAATGGTGAGCTTTAAGCCAACTTTTTCATTCTCCTCTTTCACTTTCATCAAGAAGCTTTTAGTTCCTCTTCACTTTCTGCCATAAGGGTGGTGTCATCTGCATATCTGAGGTTATTGATATTTCTCCCGGCAATCTTGATTCCAGCATGTGCTTCTTCCAGCCCAGAGTTTCTCATGACGTGCTCTGCATATGAAGGAGCTCAGATCTACCCGTATCAGTGGATGCTTCTCACGGGTTTCAGGTAAAGCTTTCACCTAATAAATAGTGTGTTAGCACTGGAGCCTGGCTAAGCTCCTTGGGGACTAGGAACCATTAGGTGAAATATCCTTCCTTCTCCCTGCCCTTGGCTGAGTCACTCTCCATTAGGACAATGGCGCTGGGCTTGTCATCTGCAGGTTTGTAGGTGATGTAGCTGCCTTTGTTTTTCTACAGGTAAAAGAAGATCAAAATCACAACTGAGAGCAGAGTGAGGAAGACCACCGTGATAACAACTGCAATGAGGGGTGTGCTGGCTTCAGTTACCAGGGACAGGTCCTCAATGGCCTTTAGAATTGTGTTAGCCAACAGTTCTTGTGCTGGAGGAGGCATGGTTGGGAGACTAGTCATTGCAGCAGCAGGACGGGCACCAGTAGGGAGGTGCAAATCTTTATTTTTAAAATTTTAATTGGAGGCTAATTACTTTACAATATTGTGGTGGTTTTTGCCATACATTCACATGAATCAGCCATGGGTGTACATGTGTTCCCCATCCTGAACCCCCCTCTCACTTCCCTCCCCATCCCATCTCTCAGGGTCATCCCAGGGCACCAGCCTTGAACACCCTGCCTCTGCATTGAACCTGGACTGGCGATCTATTTCACAAATGATAATATACAGGTTTCAATGCTATTCTCTCAAATCATCCCATCCTCACCTTCTCCCACAGATCTGAAAGTCTGTTCTTTACATCTGTGTCTCTTTTGCTGTCTTGTATATAGGGTCATCATTACCATCTTTCTAAATTCCATATATATGCATTAATATACTCTGTTGGTGTTTTTCTTTCTGACTTACTTTGCTCCGTATAATAGGCTCCAGTTTAATCCACCTCATTAGAACTGATCCAAATGCATTCTCTTTAATAGCTGAGGAATATTCAATTGTGTATATGTACCACAGCTTTCTTATCCATTCATTTGCCGATGGACATCTAGGTTGCTTCCATGTCCTAGCTATTGTAAACGGTGCTGTGATGAACATTGGGGTACATGTGTCTTTTTCAATTCTGGTTTTCTCAGTGTGTATGCCCAGCAGTGGGACTGCTGGGTTGTATGGCAGTTCCATTTCCAGTTTTGTAAGGACTCTCCATGCTGTTCTCCATACTGGTTGTACTAGTTTGCATTCCCACCAATAGTGTAAGAGAGTTCCATTTTCTCCGCACCCTCTCCACCATTTATTGTTTGTAGACTTTTGGATAGCAGACATTCTGACCAGTGTGAGATGGTACTCATTGTGGCTTGATTTGCATTTCTGTGATAATGAGTGATGTTGAGCATCTTTTCATATTTCTGTTAGCCATCTGTATGTCTTTGGATAAATGTCTGTTCAGTTCTTTGGCCCATTTTTTGATTGGGTTTTTTATTTTTCTGGAAGTGAGCTGCAGGAGCTGCTTGTATATTTTTGAGATTAATTCTTTGTCAGTTGCTTCATTTGCTATTATTTTCTCCCATTCTGAAGGCTGCCTTTTTACCTTGCTTATAGTTTCCTTCATTGTGCAAGAGCTTTTAAGTTTAATTAGGTACCATTTGTTTATTTTTGCTTTTATTTCCATTACTCTGGGAGGTGGGTCATAGAGGATCCTGCTATGATTTTTGTCAGAGAGTGTTTTGCCTAAGTTTTCCTCTAGGAGTTTTATAGTTTCTGGTCTTACATTTATATCTTTAATCCATTTTGAGTTTATTTTTGTGTATGGTGCTAGAAAGTGTTCTAGTTTTATTCTTTTACAGGTGGTTGACCAGTTTTCCCGGCACCACTTTTTAAAGAGATTGTCTTTTCTCCATTGTATATTCTTGCCTCCTTTGTCAAAGATAAGGTGTTCATAGGTGTGTGGGTTTATCTCTGGGCTTTCTATTTTGTTCCATTGATCTATATTTCTGTCTTTGTGCCAGTATCATAGTGTCTTGATGACTGTAGCTTTGTAGTATAGTCTGAAGTCAGGCAGATTGATTCCTCCAGTTTCATTCTTCTTTCTCAAGATTGCACTGACTATTTGAGGTTTTTTGTATATCCATACAAATTGTGTAATTATTTGTTCTCATTCTCTGAAAAATGCCATTGGTAGCTTGATATGGATTGCATTGAATCTATAGATTGCTTTGGGTAGTATACTCATTTTCACTATGTTGATTTTTCTGACCCCAAAACATGGTATATTTCTCTATCAAAGAAATCTTTGATTTCTTTCATCAGTGTTTTATAGTTTTTTGTTACTTTAGGTAGCTTTATTCCTAAGTATTTTATTCTTTTTGCTACAATGGTGAATGGAATTGTTTCCTTAATTTCTTTCTGTTTTCTCATTATTAGTGTATAGGAATGCAAGGGATTTCTGTGTGTTAATTTTATATTCTGTGACTTTACTCTATTCATTGATTAGCTATAGTGATTTTCTGGTGGAGTCTTTAGGGTTTTCTATGTAGAGGATCATGTCATGTGCAAACAGTGAGAGTTTTACTTCTTTTCCAATCTGGATTACTTTTATTTCTTTTTCTTCTCTGATTGCTGTGGCTAAAACTTCCAAAACTACGTCGAATATTAGTAGTGAGACTGGGCATCCTTGTCTTGTTTCTGACTTTAGGGGAAATGCTTTCAATTTTTCACAATTGAGGATAATGTTTGCTGTGGGTTTATCATATATGGCTTTTATTATGTTGAGATATTCTATTCCTGCTTTCTGAGGTTTTTTTTTTTTTTAATCATAAATGGATGTTGAATTTTGTCAAAGGCTTTCTCTGCATCTATTGAGATAATCATATGGTTTTTATCTTGCAATTTGTTAATGTAGTGTATCATATTGATTGATTTGCAAATATTGAAGAATCCTTGTGTCCCTGGGATAAAGCCCACTTGGTCATGATGTATGATCTTTTTAATATGTTGTTGGATTCTGTTTGCTAGAGTTTTGTTAAGGATTTGTGTATCTATGTTCATCAGTGATATTGGCCTGTAGTTTTCTTTTTTTGTGGCATCTTTGTCTGGTTTTGGTATTAGGGTGATGGTGGCCTCATAGAATGAGTTTGGCAGTTTACCTTCCTCTGCAATTTCTGGAAGAGTTTGAGTAGGATAGGTGTTAGCACTTCTCTAAAATTTTGGTAGAAATCAGCTGTGAAGCCATCTGGTCCTGGGCTTTTGTTTGTTGGAAGACTTCTGATTACAGTTTTGATTTCTGTGCTTGTGATGCGTCTGTTAAGATTTTCTATTTCTTTCTGGTTCAGTTTTGGAAAGTTGTACTCTTCTAAGAATTCATCCATTTCTTCCAAGTTGTCCAGTTTATAATCATATAGTTGCTGATAGTAGTCTCTTATGATCCTTTGTATTTCTGTGTTGTCTGTTGTGATTTCTCCATTTTCATTTCTAATTTTGTTGATTTCATTTTTCTCCCTTTGTTTCTTGATGAGTCTGGCTAATGGTTTGTCTATTTATTTATCTTCTCAAAGAACCAGCTTTTAGCTTTGTTGATTTTTGCTATGGTCTCCTTTCTTTTTTTGCATTTATTTCTGCCCTAATTTTTATGATTTCTTTCATTCTACTAACCCTGGGGTTCTGCATTTCTTCTTTTTTCTAGTTGCTTTAGGTGTAGAGTTTGGTTATTTATTTGATTTTTCTCCTGTTTCTTGAGGTAAGCTTGTATTGCTTATGAACCTTCCCCTTAGCACTGATTTTACTGAATCCCATAGGTTTCGAGTTTTATTTTCATTTTCATTTGTTTCTATGCATATTTTGATTTCTTCTGTGATTTGTTGCTTATTCAGAAGTGTGTTGTTTAGCCTCCATATGGTTGTATTTTTAATATTTTTTTTCCTGTAGTTGACATCTAATCTTACCACATCGTGATCAGAAAAGATGCTTGAGATGATTTCAATTTTTTTGAATTTACTGAGGCTAGATTTATGGCCCAGGATGTGAGCTATCCTGGAGAAGTTTCCGTGTGCACTTGAGAAAAAGGTTAAATTCATTGGTTTGGGGTGTAATGTCCTATAGATATCAATTAGGTCTAACTAGTCCATGGTATCATTTAAAGTTTGTGTTTCCTTGCTAATTTTCTGTTTAGTTGATCTATCCATAGGTGTGAGTGGGGTTATTAAAGTCACCCACTATTATTGTGTTACTGTTAATTTCTTCTTTCATACTTGATAGCATTTGACTTACGTATTGAAATGCTCCTATGTTGGGTGCATATATATTTATAATTGTTAAATCTTCTTATTGGATTGATCCTTTGATCATTAGGTAGTGTCCTTCTTGTCTCTTTTCACGGCCTTTATTTCAAAGTCTATTTTATCTGATATGAGTATTGCTACTCCTGCTTTCTTTTGGTCTCCATTTGCGTGAAATATCTTTTTCCAGCCCTTCATTTTCACTCTGTATGTGTCCCTAGGTTTGAGGTGGGTCTCTTGTAGACAACATATATGGGGGTCTTGTTTTTGTATCCATTCAGCCAGTCTTTGTCTTTTGGTTGGGCCATTCAATCCATTTACATTTAAGGTAATTATTGATAAATATGATCCCATTGCCATTTACTTTGTTGTTTTAGGTTCTGGTTTATACACCCTTTCTGTGTTTCCTGTCTAGAGAAGATCCTTTAGCATTTGTTGAAGAGCTGGTTTGGTGGTGCTGAATTCTCTCAGCTTTTGCTTGTCTGTAAAGCTTTTGATTTCTCTTTCATATTTGAATGAGATCCTTACTGGGTACAGCAATCTGGGTTGTAGGTTTTCCTCTTTCATCACTTTAAGTATGTCCTGCCATTCTCTTCTGGCCTGAAGAGTTTCTATTGAGAGATCAGCTGTTATCCTTATGGGAATCCCCTTGCGTGTTATTTATTGTTTTTCCCTTGCTGCTTTTAATATTTGTTCTTTGTGTTTGGTCTTTGTTAATTTGATTAATATGTGTCTTGGGGTGTTTTGCCATGGGTTTATCCTGTTTGGGACTCTCTGGGTTTCTTGGACTTGGGTGGCTATTTCCTTCCCCATTTTATGGAAGTTTCCAATAATTATCTCCTCAAGTATTTTGTCATGGCCTTTCTTTTTGTCTTCTTGGACTCCTATTATTAGAATCTTGGGGCATTTAACATTATCCCAGAGGTTTCTGAGGTTGTCTTCATTTAATTCTTTTTTTTTTTTTCCTCTCTGATTCATTTATTTCCACCATTCTATCTTCCACCTCACTTATGTTATCCGCTGCCTCAGTTATTCTACTGTTGGTTCCCTCCAGAGTGCTTTTCATCTCAGTTATTGCATTATTCATTATTGATTGATTCTTTTTTTATTTCTTCTAGGTTCTTGTTAAACTTTTCTTACATCTTCTCAATCCTTGTCTCCAGACTATTTATCTGTATCTCCATTTTGTTTTCAAGATTTTGTATTATTTTTACTATTCTGAATTCTTTTTCAGGTACACTCGCTATCTTCTCCTCTTTTGTTTGGTTTGGTGGGCTGTTATCATGTTCCTTTACCTGCTGAATATTTCTCTGCCTTTTCATCTTGTTTAGATTGCTGTGTTTGGGGTGGCCTTGCTCTATGCTGGATGTTTGTGGTTCCTCTTTATTGTGGAGGTCCCCCCATGTGGGTGGGGTTGGATGAGTAGCTTGTCAAGGTTTCCTTGTTAGGGAAGCTTGCATCAGTGTTCTGGTGGGTGGAGCTGGATCTATTATCTCTGGAGTGCAATGAAGTGTCCAGTAGTGAATTTTGAGGTGTCTATGGGTTTGGTGTGACTTTTGGCTGCCTGTATTTTAATGCTCAGGGTTATGTTCCTGCACTGTTGGAGTATTAGCTTGGTATGTCTTGCTCTGAAACTTGTTGGCTCTTGGGGGAGCTTGGTTTCAGTGTAGGTATGGAGGGTTTTGGATGAGCTCTTATCGATTAAAGTTCCCTGGAGTCAGGAGTTTTCTGGTGTTCTCAAGTTTTAGATTTTAGCCTCCTGCCTCTAGCTTTCAGTCTTATTCTTACAGTAGCCTCAAGACTTCTACATCTATACAGCACCAATGATAAAACATCTAGGTTAATAGTGAAAAGATTCTCCACAGTGAGGGACACCCAGAGAGGTTCACAGAGTTACATGGAGAAGAGAATAGGAGGAGGGAGATAGAGGTGACCAGGAGGAGAATAGGGGGAATCAAAAGGGGCATGAGCAATCTAGCCAGTAATCAGTTCCCTATTTGCTCTCCACAGCCTGGAACACCCAGAGAGGTTCATAGAGTTAAATAGAGAAGAGAAGGGGGAGGGAGGAGATAGAGGTGACCTGGGGGAGAAAAAGGAGAGTCAAAAGGGGAGAGAGCAATCATGACAGTAATCACACTCCAAAGTAAAAATGGGTACTGAAGATTGGATTCTTAAAGGTACAAAATTGATAACAAATACCAAAAAGCAAAGATTAAAAATCTAGAGTAGAGGTTAAACTCTCAAAAATACAATATAAAAAACAAAACAAAGGCACAAATATTATAAAAATATATATATATATATATATATATGAAATTTGCTTAAAAGTAGGTCTTTTTTTGCAAGGTAATAGGACGTTTTAAAAATGAAAATTAAAGGAGTAATAAAGAACATAGAAATAAAAGAAACTTAAGTTAAAAAATGATAATAGTAAAGTATATCTAGGAATTTCTCTGGAGCTGTTGAGGGCAGTGTGGGGTCAGTTCAGTTTCAGATAGTTCATTGTTCCAGCTTATACTTCTTCTCAGGGTGTATAAGGCCCCTTCCAATGTAGTCACTGCTAACTACAGGGTTTTAATCTGTTGCACCTGTCTCTTTCAAATCATTTCCCTCTTCTTTATTTTGGTTTCCTCTGTTTGCAAGTCTCTTCAGGGTCTAATTTCCACCCTGACACAAGGGGGTGTAGGAGGTCATTTATTTAGGTTCAGTTGTGCTGTGCGGAGGGAGGTACACTGCAAACAAATATCACTGGCATGTGTGGGGCATGCTCGCATTGTCGGGCCACACTGGGCTTGCCCCCACTCACGGCGTGTGTGCTTTCCCTGTCTACACTGCTCAGGCTCCAAGCTGTTCTGCAGGAGAACTGCCTAAAGCAGGCCCTGGGTTGCATGCACGTCCCAGATCTACGCTGCACAGGTTCAGGTTCTCACATACTCCACAAAAGCACAGACTCGGTTGGGCCTGCATTTTGTGCCTTTCGGAGGTCCTAGCAGCTCCAGTGACCAGCTTGGTGAGTGCACTCTCCCCAGGTGGGTGGTGTGTCTTATCACCTCCTGGTCCCAGCCCCTCGGTTTCCTGGGTGCTCTGCGAGAGTGCCATCTCAGGTGTGCCGTGTGTCTCCTCTGGGGAGCTGATCTCTGACTGTGACCCTCCTGGTGGATGTCAACCATCCAGGATCCCAGGAAGACTTTGTTAACAACTGGGAGCCTGCTCACAGTTTGGTAGAGGGTGCCGTTTCAGGAGCTGAGATTTCCCCTCGCCTTTCAGCTCTGGCTGTCTAGACTGCCTCTCTGCCTCAGGCATGGGGAGGGGCCAGTGCACAGCAGGTTAGCTCCCTCAGAGTGTCCTCAGGGTATTCAGGCCCTGTCCTTACCCTAAGCATGTAGCCTGCACCTCCCTGTTTAGCCCCCACTTGCTGCTGGTGGACCTGAGCATCTGAGCTTCTTCTCCACTGGGAGTTGCAATTAGGCGCATAATCTGTGGGTTCGCCCCTCCTTATGTTGCCCTCTGAGATTCCAAAACTCCCCACAGGCCCACTGGTGAGAGGGTTTCCTGGTGTTTGGAAACTTCTCCTCCTTCACGACTCCCTCCCCAGGATGGGTCTCTGTCCCTAACTCGTTTGCCTCTGTTTTTATCTTTTATATTTTGTCCTACCTCCTTTTGAAGAGAATTGGCTGCTTTTCTGGGTGCCTGGTGTCCTCTGCCAGCGTTCAGAAGTTGTTTTGTGGAATTTGTTCAGAGTTCAAATGATCTTTCAGTGCATTTTGTGGCGGAGAAATTGGTCTCCCCATCCTATTCCTTTGCCATCTTAGGACTGCCCCCAGGAGGTGTGAATCTTACCAGCAGATGGGTGGTGGCAGCGGGGTTGGGCTGGCACCACCGCATCCCTCTCAATTAGATGAGGGTGGCAATGCAGGCACTTCGGGGACCCGCAGGGGACTCGGAACTGAGAAAGCACCCAGGGACGTGCAGTTAGCTGCTGAGGCCCCAAATGTAATTTTTAATTATCCATTATTTACTGATGAGTTATTGTATCTAAAAATAGGGGCATGAATGTTCCTTCTGTAGACAGAGTGTAAAATCTCAATTTGTGGGAATTTGGAATGGCAATCAAATAACAGCAACCATTCAGCAATAAATTACTATTTATAAAATGTATATATACAATTACTTACTTGAAATGGTTTGGGATTGAACTCAAATGTTTTTACAAATACATATCAGTCACATACTATTCCAGGACAGCTTTGCCTGAGTTTAATGATACCCCTCCCTTTTTCTGTCACCTGAACCCAGTGGTATTTTGAGCTACCTAAAAAGGTGTCATAAGATTCTAATAAGAATGCTCAAAGGGATTTTAACTATATTCAGATTTTCCTTTTATAAAGCAACGACTTTAGTGAGATGCAACTCATAAATGTGTTTCTCTTTTTAATAACTCTATGCTATGTGGCCCATTGAGGAGAGGCAGAGAATGCCACAAAATCAAAATTAGAGGCATAAGGGATACTGCTTAAAAAAAGAAGGCAAAAACAATGTTGTGACTGCTTTGTTTATGGTTGTTATTTTAATTTTTGTCTTTCTCTCTTCCTCTGTGTCTCTGTCTCTCTTACACACACACACACACACACACACACACAGAGTTTTGACAGTTTTATTATCTTCCCTTATTTTCCCATTCAAATTATGTTGATATACCCTGGGGCCTGGTATCAGAGGGTACCCTTTGTAAAATCTAACAAATGAGTGAAAGTACTAAAGAGAAGTGACTCCATGAGGGCGACTTTCTGATTTTTTTTTCTTTTTTAGGATTTTATATTCCTTTTAAGAAAACTCCCCACAGATCCCTGGATAAATGCCATAGACTATAGATATTTAGCAAAAGTTCCCTGGGGAAAATGTATGAAATTTCTAATGCATCAATAATGTTACATTTTGCAAAGTCTGTAAAACTTTCCAGGCTGTGAAAATCCAAGACAAATTGACAAATGAGATTTTATATATCGGTCTTCCAGATTCACCCACAAATAATGGTATGGTAGAAGATACCAAATAATTCATAATGACATAATCCTTTGCAATCAAATTAATGATTCAAATGTAAATGAACTCCTAAGAAGAAGGTGAAAAATATAACCCATTACTCAAGAGATCTATAGCTTTGCTAAAATTCTACTTTATTTAGCTGGAAGTCCTCTGGTCCTTTTGTATTCTTGGCACAATTCTCCATTGGGTGTCTGACTCATCTCTAATCCTTAACATAAATTATTCTGATTTTCAGCTAGAACTGTGGTTTACATATGTGCACTGTTTGTGTATGAATGGTCCCTGCATATGTGTCAGAGTGGGGAGAGTGCTCATGCCTTTCATAGATCTAAGCTACTTTCCCCATAAATCTACAGCTTTAGCCTTAAGGGAGTGTTCTGCTCTGGTTTCACGCTTAGTGAAGTGTTTGATTCATCACTTTGCGTCTCTCTGTCTGTACCACTCTCCTCCATCCCCTCCTTTGTCTTGGATAGCTCGTTTTATGTTTTAAGTTCTGGGTCATGGGTACATTTTCTCCCCCTAACAGGAGCTGGCCTTAAAGATTCCATTTTAAAAATACTTTCAAAATTGAAGTAAGCCATTTTCTCCCTCTCTCATCTCTATCTTCATTTCTAGAGTTATCAAATTAGACAATATCAAATATTTGCTGCAACCTTTCCCTCAATGCATATATACAGCTAGATCAGTGGGAAGATAGTTCCTCTAGAAATGCCTGGGGCAAAACAGAAGGGCATTTGCAGAAGGGAGGCTCAGAGAGATCATTTAATCCAGGCCCCTGCCTTCAGGCTGCTGCCAAATTATTTAGGTTTCAGGATTATTGCAGCTCCCCTTGAAGATCTACATAGTTTCCATCCAGGTATTTCATTCTAGTCTGTTTCACTAGAATACCCAAAAACCATCTTCCTTATATCCCACTGAACCACTTTTTTAAACTATAATTTTATCCCATTTCCTTGTTTATTCTTCTATATAGGTAGAAATCAAAGGTTTAAAAATCCCCTCTAAAAAATATTTCTTATACACACAGACACTATTTTGGTCACCCTTCAAGGCACTACCTCTTAGGCTACGTGGGTTTTCAGATGTCCTTAATGTGTTGTGTTCTAGGGTTCTCAAACCTCTTTGAAAAATTATCAAGAGAGTCTCTGATGTAAGAAGAGAAAGGCAGTCAATACTCAAAAAAAAGGAAAAGTTAATAAAGAAGGAGAGCAGAGAGCTTAGGAAGGCATATACTTTTCCAGCACTACCATTCCATAGTTCATCAGAATTGAAAACCTAGAAATCAACCCCTTCTCCTTCTTCTCCTTCATGCCACATATACAGTTACGAAGTCTCGCCATTTCTATGCCTATCTCCAAAACCAAGCCCTTGATCCCTCTTTCACTATCCCTTGCTAACTTACCCCCACCCTACCCCCCAACACATAAACAAGCCCTGTGTACTACTCAAGGTCTATCCTTCAACAGTTTGAATGAGCATCATTGTAACAGTTCTTAACCAGTCTATTTTCAGTTTGCCACCTAATTCATCTTCTAGCCAATACCACAAAATTATATTTCTAAAATGTCAATTTGAACATTATTTCTTCTGCTCTAAATCATTGGATGGTCACTATTACCTAAGAATGAAGTCTATTTTTAAATCTAATCATAGGAGGCTTTATATGAGTTTAGTCTAGCTTACCTGTTTGGCTTCAATAAACTAACATTTCCCATTCATACCATATACCCCTCCATTGTACTGGGTAATTATTTTTCCTTAAATAGGCTACATACTTTTATGCCTTTGTGCCTTTTTACTTGTTGTTCTTTTCTGTCTAGAATATTATTTTTGTCATGCCCCTGATTTAACGTGCTTAAACATTATCTGTGTGGAACAGTCTCCAATCTCCCAGACATAGTTTTTCACATGTCTCTTTTTAACTCTTAACTCATAATTTTTCAACAATTTCTTTATATCTGCAAGTCTGTTACTATATTGAGAGGGACTCTATCTTATTCACTTTGTATTTTCTTTTTTTTTTTTCAATGCCTAGTACAGTGTCTACTGTAGATGTAGTTCTCTGAAGACTTTTTAGGATTGGTGAATGGATGAAAATATTTGAAGATGAAGAGAGGGAGCTGTGATAGACAGGTGGTCAAACTGGAGGACATCCCATAGTGGTTATCTATACCTTTGTTTGGAAGGCTGACTTATGTCAGTTTGAGAAATAGGGAACTTGAGTTTTTGAAGTTGGGTCCCCTGGATGAGTAGCTAGGTAGCCAAAGGCAGAAACTCAAACGTATTTAAAAGCTGTGGCTAAGAATCACAATAAGCGAGATGGCTGTACGCAGGCACCCATTTCTGGGGCCCTTCTTCCTGTCCCACTACTTCCAAGCGACCTGCCCTCTGGAGCTTCATAACTAGACTTAGATGCCAGACTTTTCCTAGGTTGCTGACATTAAGAACGTACATGTTCCAGTTGTGGAGTTGGCAGTGCTTTTATTTCTCTGAGGAAACTTCTGTAAACAAAGTACTTTGTTTTGTTTTCCTCGCATCTAGCTTCCATCCATACCAGATTCCTCCCATCCCCCACCATTCCCACATAATGCCCTACAAGCCAAATTAGGATGGCAGCTCTCATTCTGAAGCTGACATGACACTCTGAAGAGCTTCAGCAGCCAAATTACTCTCCATAGATTGCTTAATTTCTGGAACATGTTCCATAATCACACTTTTCTCCTGACTACACTTCATCGTCTCCTCTTCCTTATCTCTCTGCTCCATTTCCTTTCCTTTGCTGACAGCAGGTAGCCAGTGGTGTCTTGGAAGGAGAACCTGGCAGCAATTCAACCCAAAGCAACAGAAACTGTGATTCAGTTAACTATTATTTGCCAAGTATAGACTTTGATGGGAGATCAAGATTTTTCTTACAGACTGCATAGGTGGCCAGGACTGAGGGTAGAGGTGTAATGTGGGAAAGTGGTACAGAGAAAAGCAATATCCAGATTTGCAACTATTGTCAGTCCATCAAAAGCCAACTTGATTCTTCCATACTGTTTATAAAATGAGATTTAAATTCATGGAAAATATTGCCTCAGAATATTCATGGTTAAACTGGCAATGCACCCATTTTACAGATGGTCACTGGTGAGAGGAGATGTCACCAAAGTCCCTCATAGTAAAATTGAAAAATACACACCAGAATAGAATTCCTTGGTGTCTTCACCCTCAGGTCCTATGTACTTGCTGAAATCTCCTTGAAATCAACTTCATTCAAAATTTATTTATATTAAATTTTCAATTCTAGTTCCATCTTCAACAAAAATTGTTATAAGCCCATTCTCTGGCTCTGTAGAGGCAGAAGTGAATTTCAATGGATTCTCAGTTCCCTGGGTATATTCTCAAATGAACTACATTTTCATTGTAAAATACCAATTTTCTCAACACCTAATGAATTCACAAACATCTAGTTCTCAAGGATGTGTAATGAACCCTAGAAAGTTTTTAGGAAGCAATAGCCACTGGCATAGCATTTTACAGCTGAAAAAAATGAAGGCTTAAAGGAGTTACTTGAAGGTTACAAATGATAGAACCTAGTTTCCCACCCTGGGCCTCCTTCAGCTTCCCTTTTTGGGGAGCCACCTAAGTCTCCATTAAAGATAGAACAGGTAAGTCTCTTTGCTGTTTTATTTGTCTAATATTCAGCAAAAATCAAAGCTTTTGACTGTGTGGGCAAAGAAAGGGAGGGAAAAGAAAGGCAAGGTGAGACAGAGCAGGCATGGGGTCAGAAGTAGTCTTGCTGCTTGTCCAGAATAATGAATGGGTGAGTCGGCCCCATGCCACAAGTGATCTGACCACATCCTGGCTTCTCCACAGCACACAAAGACTATGACACAAGACAGGCAGTGCTCCACTTGGCTTTCTTCGCTAACACTTCACATCAGCCTATTATTCTGACATTCCCACAGTGTTACTACTCTACTATTAGAAAGGGAAAATTGGCAGGCAACGCATATCTAAAGTTATTTCATTAAAGCTGACAGCTTTAAAATGTGCTTCTGAAGGGGACAAGGGTAGATTTCAAACAACTATGTGCTAGTCCTCAAATAAGCAACGGGTCTTAGATTTTTCTTCACGGCTTTACCAAGTTTACACACCACGTTTTTCTGGAGCATCTGATTCAAAGACAGTAACAGTTATAGAAAATGACGCACTGCCCAAGGGTTATTTGACATCTAAACACCAGGTCTAGGTGAGAAACTAGACATGTCAATTTTTTAAATCCCCAAATCATAGAAACTCTCAAGAATCCACCTAACTCGGTATGAGAGAAGAGGTTGAAGATGAAGATGTCATTAAAAGTTCCTTAAGCCACTGTCAACTCTGGCCTTCCAAACCTATTAAGTCACTATTTTGCTGTCTCTTTTTCACTTTGTCATTCATTATGTATTTCACTCTATTTCTTTGACTATTTTCTCTCAGGAGACAGCATGGTATATGAGAAACAGCATGGACTTTGGTAACAGACTAACCCAAATTTATAATCTTGTTCCTTTGTGGCTATGAGACCTTGGGCAATTTGCTTACCCACTCTGTACTGCTATTTTGTCATCTGAAAAAACAGGTATGCTTATAACTACCTCATGGGTTTGTTGAAATGATTAAATAATAGTGAGTGAAATAGAAAGCTCTTGAGTATTAGTAACTTCATTTCCCCTTTTCTTTCCCTGCTTTCTCTGTCAGGTATCACGCTGACTATGCTTCTTTTTGCATACTCTTGTTACTACCTCACAGGATTAACGGGCCAGTGTGCACATTGCTCAGCCTTTACACAGAATCCAAAATGCCAACTATGACAGTGATTCCAAGCATGGGATTTGGTGTCAGATTGCTTTAGCTCAAACCCTAGCTCTGTTACTAGCTGTGTTTCCTTGGGCAAATTATTTAACTTCTTCCAGGCTCAATTTCTCTATTTGTAAAACAAGAATAATACTCCTACCCCATAGGATTGCAATGAATATGTAATAGGTTACCTCATATCTCAGGCCATAATAGATGTTCAATAAATGTGCATTGTTGAAAATCCATTGTTAAAAAATGATCAACTGCTATCTTCTCAGAGAGGCTTTCCTTGACAATATATTAAAAATTGTAGCCATTACACTTATTCCCTTTTATCTCACCCTGTTTCATTTTTATTCTCAACAATTATAAACCTCTGACTAGACATATATTTATCTGTATATTTGCTTCTGTTTATCTTGTTCCCTATCTACCATTAGAACATTACATCCATGAAACCAATCTCTTTCTTTTCTTTAATCCCCAACACCTAGAAGAGTACTTGGAACTTGTGTGTGTGTTAGTCGCTCAGTCATGCCCGACTCTTTGCGACCGCATGGACTGCAGTCCACCAGGTTCCTCTGTCCATGAGATTTTCCAGGCAAGGATACTGGAGTGGGTTGCCATTTCCTTCTCCAGGGGATCTTCCCAACCCAGGGATCGAACCCAAGTCTCCTGCACTGCAGGCAAATTCTTTACTGACTGAGCTACATTGGAACTTAGTTGGTACTAAATAAACATCCACTCACTGGGTGAATGTATTCTACTTAAGGCATTCCAATTAGAGGAGAAGCTCAGCTCTTTCAGGATAAGGAGGTCATAACCTGAGTGTAGGAGCCTTGCTATTGTCTATTGATCTTTCTCCTAGGAAGACCATCCTGAAAGCTGAGCTAAATCCTCTGGGTGACTGGAACACTTGATTACTTAAGTGAAGACA
Source organism: Capricornis sumatraensis (assembly GCF_032405125.1). Taxonomy (NCBI): domain Eukaryota; kingdom Metazoa; phylum Chordata; class Mammalia; order Artiodactyla; family Bovidae; genus Capricornis; species Capricornis sumatraensis. The sequence goes on from NC_091092.1 coordinate 11,094,365, forward strand.
TAAACTCCTGCTTACATGGCAGCCTGGCTATGAGGCCTGTAATTAAGTTCACTAAGACATCTTGTATTTTATATGGCTTTTCAAAAAATATTCTGCTTCCTTTAAATTTTCTTCCCAGGTCATAAAAGATTTGGCGGGGGACAGGGGGTGGTTTTTATCTTAATAGAGTAATCCTGGATCTCAAACCCTGCCTTTTCCTTTCTAGTAGTATAGTACCAAACCATATACGACAGGTCAATGAGAGTCAGAGCAAGTCTCTACACAGTGGGAGTGAGTAGCTAGGGAGGTTCAAGCCAAGTGTTTCCAGCCAAATGCCTCCAGCCACCTGCATTGCCCATGTCTACTTGTAAATCACAGGAACATTGAAATGCTAATCTTCACTGTCAGCTTGGTTTCAACTTTAACCCTGAGATCTTCTGTCGATGTTATACCTGGCTAAGTGTTGTCTATTTGGTATTCATGACTCTTTTCCCTCTTCTGATGTGAATTTCTGCATTGTCCCCAAAGCTTGCCTTCTGCTTATTTCCACATAACACTATTATTTTTAAGAAATAGATTGTAGCAAATGTCAGGAGAGAAAAGGGGATTAGGCATTAGCTCAGGGAGATGCCTAAGCCATTGTGTAGTGGCAAAGTGAAGCAGAGACACTCTACCAAATTGTGAGAGGAAACAGCTTTGAGCCTTAGCATTACTCACATATGCGTTAGATGCATGACCTTCAAGTGGCAGTAATGAATATCACTTTTCCTGTTGATAAATATTGATTACTCTGTGCTAGTGGGAATCTGAAGTCCATTTGGATTTGATAACTACCAGCTGTGACTTATTAAGGGGCTACATGCCCCTCAGCATGTTTGGCTGCTTGGGTAACTGCTGTTGTTACCCACCTACAAATTTTAGATTAGGGCTTTCAAAGCAAATATGGATCAAAGAAGATTTCTGCCAGCACTTCTTCACTTTAGACCTGACTCCAAAGGTAGAGCTGAATTTTAATGGTTTGTGAAGGTGAGCCGTGTACACTGCTCTTTACTTGTCCACAGCTTTATTAACTGTCTGCAACTACATCTCAGGGAGCATATGGTATAAGGGGGTCACATCTGAGTACTGTAATACCCCATTCTAAGGGTCCATGCTGTGGGTCATTTTTGAGGTAAAACATTCTTCTGCTGACATTCTTCTGGAGAATAATATCTCTTTGTAGGTTTAAGACACCTGGTTTGGGGTTGATGGCTTCTTGGGCTCAAGTAAATTATGATGAACTAAATTCCATAATGTCAGATATCAGCTGTGAAAATAAAAAGCACCCTACTTAGCATAAGCCTGAAAATAAATAAAACTTTTGGGCCCCAAGATGTGCACACTAATGAAAACTGGGCCGTTTGCCTCTGGACTCTATTTTTCATTTCTGTTTCTACCTCTCGTTTGATTTCATGGAGGATAAGTTTATTGTAGCATCTTTGCTCTATTTTCTTTTGCTGGTGGTGGTTGTTTTATGATCACAACAGAATATGATAAGAGAAGGCAAAAGAAAGAATGGTAAAATGCCCATAAACAAGAGAGAGGGACAAAATAGCATTTTTTTTAACAGGGCATCAAAAAAAAATTTGGAAAAGTGAAGGTGTTTCTCTTTATAGAGTAGGATGGAGAATACAATGTCAGAGATTTGATTTTCAGGCAATGTTCCTCATCAAATGTGTGATCCTCATAAAGTACTATGAACCCAGGAAGGTTTATCTTCATACTGACAGTGTGATTGTCTTTCACCTTTTTTCTGCCCTCTGGAATTCATACTCCATCTTCCCTCTCTGAGCTTGACTTGGTCCTGATCTTTTCCTGTCAAAACCTGCTCATCTCCTTCATTTTCACTCAGCTGTAGATGACCGATATGTGATATGTTCCCTCTTCTAGGAAGATCACTGTGTAAAGATTAAAGAACTAAAGTGAAAAGAGACTTCTCTAGGATAAAGTCCAGGTATCCTTCCAAAAGTTGAGGAAAGTCTGAGATGCATGTGTGGACCACTTGTGGATATCAGTATCCTCCTTATTACTTTGAAATCCTACCAAGGAGTATACTTTAAATTGCCCTTGCTCAGAAAAAGTCTTCATTCAGACTCCTGAGGAGATTTCTTTCTTTAAACATGTGGTAGAGATTGAAATTTATGTCCACTGCTGGAGTTCAGGCAAGTTAAAGGCTAAAGGAAGACAGAAGGTTTTGTACATTTTTTTTGCACAGGTTACTGAGGAAATAAAGGGAAATGGAGAGGCCATATGCTGTCTGGTGTCCCACTTGGTCTGAAGGATTGCTACCTGAGACCCATGGAAAACAAGAGTGAAGACTGAATCCAAATGAATTATTTTTACAATAGTAACAGGGAAAGATAATGTAATAAGCAATATTGCTTCAGTGCCCAAGTGAAAAAATGCTATAGATTGGGGGCAGAGTAGCACTTTCCCCCTCTTATCCAGAGTGGCATTAACACCGCGAGATCTGAAAAGACTGTAAGTGATATCTTGGTTCTTTACAAGATTTGCTACTTTGAAGAACACAAGAAGAGATCATCCTTAGCAAGAAATCATTGTCCCACAAGTTGGCATGGCAGCAGTGACAGCAGTAAAGTGACATTTTCGGTGTCCTCTTGGGGAACAGATATTGACAAAGACCTGAAATGGATGAATATGAAAATATTGCTTCTCAGCACAGGTGAGAAACTGTATAACTGTATACATAGATTCTCCTGTATAACTTGGTGACACTTTGGGGGAGAGACTCAAGGGGCCCTGAAATATGCAAGTGGAAACACTAAGACAGCGATATTCGTACTGATATTACAGTTTGTTTGACCTCATTTGTAACCATTGGTTGGAGATGTCTGAGGTATTCACACTGTATAAACAAGGATGGCTCTACTAAATCAGAACTTACCAGGTATGCATCTGAGTTTTCTTTCTTTTCTTTTAAGCAATGACTATGGCTTTCTGATTAAGAATCTACAACCTTTAAACAAAGCTCCTTTTTGGTTAAAAGCACACATCTATGTCAGAGCTATCCTGGTGGAAAGTTGTAAAGCTGACTTGCCCTCATAAGAATCAAATTCCCAGCCTTGACCTCATTAGTATGTTCTAACCATCTGCATTAACTGGCTGTGATCCTGGGAAACATTTTCCTTCTGAATTCTCAAAACTCAATAGTCTCAGTAACATGATAAAGATAAGTTTAGTTATGAGTAAAAATTAGAAGACTCTCTGAGTCAATGGCCTTAGGCTTAGAAGAGGCAATGTAAAATAAAGATAAACGTCTGCTTTGGGCAGGGTTTAAAAACTGCGCCAAGAGAGAGTGGAACCTATATCCAGGGAATGGAAAAAATGTAACGAAACTTGAGGTAAACAGATTTAATTAAAACAGAGACTTCCTAAATCCATTTTCTGTGATTATTTGTTATTATTCTTAGGAGCTGATTAAGCAGTAGCAGATGTCACGAATACGCAAATCTTATTACACATATAAAATGTGTCTAGTACATGGAAGACCATGATTAGACCATTTCTGCAAGATACTGCTAACTACTTCCTATTTAATTTAAAAGGAAAATTTGACTTTAGATTTCTGAAAGTACATAAAATTTGAGTTAAACCTCGAATCACTTTCTGGGAAATTATTAAATCCAATTGAAGTTGTCCTTTTTATTCAGATAGATGACTATTCATTGAATATAAATATGTGTATAGCATTTAGGATAGGAAAACAATTATTTAACAAAGTTGATCTTTGCCCAAAAGAATAAAGAGGGCTAAAAAGTGAGAGTGGAGTAGAGGCCATTATTCTGTTCTAGCCAGCCAAGATGTTGCTTTACTTAGACAACATTCTGAAATGAAGGTATTATGGAAAGAAAATTGTGAGATATGTCTTTGCTATGAGGTACTTTCGTTTATGGCTAATACTTGAGTCCCTGAGTAGTGTTCACCATGGGCCAGGCATAGTAACTACCTTGCATGTGTTTCGGTCACTACCACAACTCTATGAGACAGGTATTACCATATTCCCATTTTATAGTAAAAGAAATGGAGATTAAAAAAAAATGTGACAAAACTTGCCCAAGGTCAGGACCATCAAGGTGCTGGAAGTATTTGGACTGTGAATCCTTAAATATTCATAATGATTTTACCACCTTGAATAAGCATATACCCTTAATGGGCTTCCCAGGTGGCTCAATGGTAAAGAATCCCCCTGCCAATGCAGGAGCCACAAGAGATGCAGGTTCGATCCCTGGGTCGGGAAGATCCCCTGGAGGAAGAAATGGCAACTCACTCCAGTATTCTTGCCTGGAGAATCCCATGGACAGAGGAGCCTGGTGGGCTACAGTCTACAGGGCTGCCAAGAATCGGACACGACTGAGTAACTGAGTACGCATCCCTTTAATAAGAAAACATATTAAGCAAAAGAGAAAACATTCCAGAGTCATAGTATGCATGCTTCCCTAACTTCTGAAATAAGTAAATAAATATATGATGCAGATTATTAGCAAGACAACAGTTTCATAGAGTGTATAGCAATTTCCTATGGAAGAATAACACATACTTTTCCAGGGTTGTGAGCTGTTGAAACCTATGTTAATTTCCAACTAGAATTGTTGTTGTTGTTGTTGCAGAGTTGGTGGGAGGGCTACTGTTCATAATACAGCATTTAAATACTCCTTCTATAAGCTTCAATGACAGGAAATGGGAAATTGTGTCAATGTTTGGACTTGTGCTTGAGGATGGAATTAGGAAGGGAAAGAGGGTAGCCTGAAAACTGAAAAAGAACAGTATAATTTGTTGACCAAATTAAATGGTATTCACAAGACATATTTTTGAATTAATGAAGACATAAGCATCAAGAACTTCTCTGTTCCTTGTAAAGCTGCTAACATTTGTATTTACTAAAAATATGTAGACTTCTGGTATTTCTTTCAGGATCTGGCAGAATATAATATGTGTCAGAAAATATTATTTCTTTTAGGATCTCCAAAAAGAAAGGAAAGAGTTGCTGGCTAGGATTACATTGTATTATTCCACTGTCTCTCTTTATTTCATTTAATAGGCTTTGGGGCAATGGTCTCTCAGCTCTTTGTAAATACGGCAGCTCAACACTAACAGCAATGATAGGGAAGAGGAGGAGTTAGAACATCTGCAGGACTGCTTTCTAAATCTTTTCTAAGCCACAGCACCCAGCGTGATATAATTCCTTTTTCTAAACTGCTACAAAAAGGCTTTCAACTTCAAACAACCAGATAATAAACAAGCAGGTCCCTATGTGAGAGATCAAAAGGAAATTTTATATAACCCTATGTTTTGTAGCAATTTGGCAGAAAGGCTGTATGAGGCAGTCCACTATCTTATGTATTTCCCTGATTCTCAAAAGAGTGACTTAGTAGTAAAGAGAGATTTTTGCTGTCTCATATTTCCTAATTACCTAATTTATTTTCCATATTCATTTCCATAATATTTTCTTAGCAAATTAATTATTTCAGATTTTATTTTGATGGTTAAAAAGGACTGAGCAAATCTTCCATTAAACATTAATAAAATGTGGTAAGCAAAGTAAAGACTATTACTTGATACAGCATGCTTGGGGCTGGTGCATGGGGATGACCCACAGAGATGTTATGGGGAGGGAGGTGGGAGGGGGGTTCATGTTTGGGAACACATGTAAGAATTAAAGATTTTAAAATTAAAAAAAAATTAATTAAAAAAAATAAAATGCGGTAAGCAAAGTAAAAACTATTACTAAAATGTGGTAAGCAAAGTAAAAACTAATAACTGAACCTTTTCTAGGAAATGCTAATTTCAAGGCCAATCACATATATGTCCTCAAATTTAAACAACATTAGAGATTATTAATGAAAATTATAGTAATTCATATGCAGTTTGGATGGAATGATGATACTAGGAGTGGGGTGATGGTGTTGGGGATGCTGTGATGGAGCTGAAGACAAGTTGCATTATTTTCATCAAAAATCTCAGGAGAAAAAAAGCAGTTTGGTATAAGACTCAGGAAGAGATGGAGTTTTGTATTCTAATTCCATTTCTTGATTCCTGGATGATCTTGAATAAATGTCTCATCTCTCGGCTCTACTTCCCTGCTGGGGGTGGGGGATCAAGTGCTGGTACTATCCAGTAGTTGTGCCTAAGTCATTATTTAAAATATTAAAAAAAAAAAAAAAACCTTCACAAACGTGCAGCAAATTCTAACAAATAATTTCAGGTAGCCCAATGGAAAAGGTGCATGTACAAAGCTTCTAGTAATGTCTCCCTATGACATGTCAAATTTGACAATGTAAACACATCAGTCATTAATTTCATTTGCTTTTTTCTGTAAAGCACAATACTAGATCGTGGTGGGTGAATGGTGGATAATGTCTCTGGTTTAAAGAAGAACAAACTAAATGACGAATATAATCTTGACCTGTTTGCTCACTTCTTAGCAAAGGCCTCTGAAGTCCAAATTATTTTACTGATCACTGACTATTACAATACACACTGGAAATGAGAGATGAATAAATAATACCTGCATTTTAAGTTCACAAAGGTCTAAGTCTTGCTCTTTAAAATAGGATTAAAGGTTTTATTTTCTCCATCTGTAACTCTCAAAAGAACAACTCTCAAATGTTTCAGACAAAAGAACAACTCTCAAATGTTTAGGTACTGAATGAGGACAACTGACTGTATCTCTAATTTGAAGCTCTACTCTCAAAAGCTTTTCTCCAAAGCCAAAGCTTCAATATAACCTCATAATGTGGTGTGGGTATGTTTGGACAGGGCAAGAAGTATGTAAAAACAAGATACTATAAGACACTAAAAGCTCATTGATATTTCAGCTAATAAGAAACTATTACTGTCTGAAATGGGCTTCCTGGGTAGCTCAAGTTGTAAATAATCTGCCTGCAATGCGAGAGACCTGAATTCGATCCCTGTGTTGGGAAGGAAGATCCCCTGGAGAAGGGCATGGCAACCCACTCCAGTATTCTTTCCTGGAGAATCCAATGGACAGAGGAGCCTGGCAGGCTACAGTCCATGGGAGTGCCAAGAGTCAGACAGGACTGAGTGATTAACACTTTCAATTCACTTCGTTGTCTGAAATAACCTTCAATCAAACTGTGACTATCAAGAGACCAGGTATTATGCTAAACCTGGAGGGAAGGCATCTCTGAAGTCTGACTGAGAGTCTTTAAAAGGACTCTTTGGGATTTATGATTTTGGCCCTGAAGGAATAACTGGTACTAGACTTACTCTCTCATCATACAAAGCTAGGGAAGTGCACAAAAGACATAGAATAACTGTTTTCAAATATTGGATGATGGGCAACACAGGTCTCTGATACCCTGGCTTTCTGCCTAGGGGAATATTTTGAACAGCAGAGTAGGGCAAGTTAACTCAAGTAGAAGATGGTAGTCTTGCTAAGTTGAGGAAATAGAAATTGAAGTTTGGGGAGACTGCAGTGACTAGAATTTGCAAGGCAGAGTATTGAAGAGGATGGGGTTACTTAGAAAAACAGCTCCACCAATCGCATGTAGTCCTCCTTCATCTTTGTCATAATATTAAGCTGCACATGCATAGAGTAAAACTCTGTAAGACTAGTCAAAGAACAACTACCAGAGAGCTGTAAGTTGAACAATTCCCAAAAGTCACACAGGGCTATGAAATATGTGTGTCCTCATCTTACAGAGTAGAGAAATCTCACTGAAAGCCTAGGCTTTCAGTAGAGAATGTAAAAGGGGCTGGACTTAGTAAAATTTATACTTAACTAGGAAATATTAGTGACTAGAAACAGACTCCGAAATGATACAGTGATGGAATTATTATATAAGGATTTTCAAACTTCATACAAATATAATTAAGAATTTAAAGAAAAATATAAACATAATGAAAACAGAAATAAAAATATTTCACAAAGAACTAAATACAAATAGCTGTCAAAAGATTGAAAATTTAATAGCATTAATTTTTACAGTTTAAATAGAATTTAAAATAAATTTTTATATTAAATTTTTACATAGAAAATTTAATAGGTGCACTTAATAGAAAAGTAAACACCACAGAAGCAAAGAGAAATGAACTTTCAGATTAAGTAACATAAACTATCATAACTAAAGGATATTGAAGAAAAAAACTGAAAAAAAAAACCCAGATAATCAGTGACCTGTGAAACACTATCAAAATCTAATGTATGTGTAAATGTTTAGAAAGGAGATGGGCAGAAAAAAAATGTGGAGCAACACTGCCAGAAAGTTCTCAAAATTAGATTAAAAATAGCAACCATGAATTTGATGTCAGTGAATTGTATGTAGAATAAACACAAGGAATATTACATCAAGACATATTATCAAATTACTGAAAACCAGCATTAATAAGAAAAACAATTAAGCAGCCAAAGGGATAAAAATGTTCCTTAACTTCAAAAGGTACCATCTTTATATAACCTTTGGTTAAAATGTCTTCCTTTCTTTCCTCAGCTTTACTTGAGATACAACTGACACAGAAAATTGTGTAAGTTTAAGATGTACAACATATAGATTGAATACACATATGTACTGCAAATTGATTATAATCAAAGCATAAGCTAACACCTCAATCAGGTCACAGAACTATCATTTCTTTCTTTTCTTTTTGGTGAGAACATTTAATATCTACTCTCTAAACAACTTTCAAGTATGTAATACAGTATTATTAAATATAAATTCTCTTTAGGAGAGAAAACATTATACAATTCAAACTACCCTGTGGAGTAGGATTATTTTGGAATAGGGCATCTCTTGAAGGTTGGGGCCTTTAGGCAGTGGGGAATAGGTAAGATAAATGTGAATAAGCCCTGATGTGTGGAGCAACCCCAGATAATATGTTACTTCAAGCAGAAGTGAAAAAAGATTCAGCAGACAAATTTTATCAACTTTGAAATTTGAATTCAGGATGATTGTGGCCTCAGACTAAGGATCCAGATTGATGAACTCAGTGTTGAAGATGCAAGTTTTTCAAAATTATGAAAAGACTTGTAGCCACATAGAGTTAGGTTTCTACAATCAGTCCCGATTGAGTTAGCCTATTTTTTCCAGGTGCTAAGCCTGAGATTTCTAAGTCTTGCCCCCAAGTGATCAGTGGCATCTTGGGTTGTTGTTCTTTGCTAAGTCACATCTGACTCTCTTGCGACCCCATGGACTGTAGCCCACCAGGCTCCTCTGTCCATGGGATTTTCCAGGCAAGAATAATGGAGTGGGTTACTATTTCCTTCTCCAGGAACCGTGGGTAATAGAATATAAAACATGTATTTGGGGTTGTTTCAATAGTGGAAGATTGAGAGAACAATAAAGTGTATATCTTTTTATACTTGACATGTTTTGTTTTAAAAACAAATTATTAAAATAATAGCACAACTGTTGGTTAACTAAACTCCTCATTTAAGTTATTATACAGAATAAGTTAAAAAACTTAAGAGATAGTTGTTACCTAGGTTTATTATTTAAACACACAGTGATTATTAATTACCTTGACTGAATTGGGCCTTTATTATATACGCTATTAGGAAAACATGTAAGTTTAAAAAATTCCTAGGTATTGGCTCAATGCACTAAGTCATCTGTAGTTGTAGAGTTAAAATTCCTTTTAGCAACGTCTGTTTTCCTTTTGCTAGTCTAGATGTCCCAGTGAGAGTTCCCTCTTGGATTGCTTGCTGCATATTTCAATGTGCCCCCCTTAAGGTAGTCTATGTGGCCTGATACAGATGGTTCTCTGCTTTAAGGTCCCTGCCAACTGATAAGAAAAACTCCTTAAACACAAGTCACTCATAATTTTCAAAGCCATGTTGTCCTATGATTATCTCTTCCCCCTGACCCAACCATTCCACTATGATTTATTTCTTCTCTAGGGAAGCTCAGATTGACATAATCTTTTCCACACAACAGCTATAGGTCACCTATTCACTAAGCTCTGTCATAGACATCTAGGAATATATTCTAGGAAATTCTGGTTAAAACTTCTTTATAAAGAGTGAAGGCTATTTTTATTCCTGTGAATTTTTCAGAAAACAATATACCAGATATCAAAGCACTGTGATACATATTTGCATTTGATACATATGAAAATAAAACCAATTTGAGTACAAAGAATCCTTCATCCAATTTAAACTCTAACAGAACAAAGTCTAAATTCAACAGTACTCCAAAAAATGGTATGAACCCTAATTGAAAATTTCACAGACATTGAACAATTACAATAACATACTGAAATTAAATATTATACACATGTATTAGTTAAAGTAACATTAGTTGCAGCAGCTATTAAACCAAGAAATTGCAATTGCTCAGCATGATAAAAATTTCTAACTTATTCAGAGACCCAGTCTCTGCCACCTTCAACACATGGGTTCCAAAGTTACTTTGGGATCCAACATCAAGCCAGCAGATGGGGGAACTGAGGAAGACAGAATTGCCTGGGAAGCAACGTGCCAGGCCTGGATGTAACTTGCGTCATTCCTGTTCACATGCCACTGGCCAAAAACCCAGTCCAATGGCCACATATAAGTTAAGGAAGGCTGTGAGTATATTTTAACTCTGCTCCAAGGAAGAAAGAGAAACAAATCCAATGAGTAATTACATTATCTTTGCCACAAAGCACAATCTTTGAGGAAAAATGGAAGTGGTGTTAGTAACCAAGAAATCCTTATCACAGGTTTAAGAATAGCACTTAATAAAATTTGTTGAGTACATCTTATGAGCTAGGAACTATGTTAAGCATCAGATTTAAAGAAAAACTAGAATTTATCTATTATCATTCATTTATTCATGGTAGAGCAAGAGAAAATACATGTAAACTGATTTTTTTTTTTTTTGCCATTCAGAGTGATAAATGTTATGGGAGAGGTAAATATAGAGAATCAAAAACCTTGTTTCTAAAGTGAATTATCATTTACCATTTACCACCCTTTAGCTCAGAGAAATGACATTTTCACTGCATATTAAGGGAGTATGAGCTGGGTAATTAGGAAGAAGAGAAGTCATAACTTTTATCACTTCCTTGCTGCATTGTGGACATTTTTATTTGCAGTCTAGAAGTTACATACACTTTATGGAGCTAAATTCTTGCTTATTTAACATTCACTAAACATTCTGCCTTATATGCCTTAGCAACATCTTTTAAGTGAATATAAGGATAATTTTTTAAAGCTGTTGAGGCCTGCTTTTCTGCAGATTTGCTGTTTTGAGGGACATGAAGGCAGTTGGAGGTAGGGAGGTGTTTCACAGAAATGTCCACAGATGAAAGAGAAAGAACTTCATGAATATAATAAAATTACTCTTATCAAGAATGGGATGTATGAGGTTCTTAAGTCAAAGGCCTCTTTCACTTTCATCATAAAGTAAAAAGGCATCTGTGAAGACTGGGTACCAATGTTTTTTTCCTTGGAAAATGCCTTGGTTCTGAGTGATTTTTTTTGTGAGGTGGGCAAGTGCTTTGATTCCCTTTCACTCCATTTGCATAAGTGATGCTGTTAGAATACTGCTAATGATAAGCATGTTCAGAGACATAATGGGATTCTGAGATTTTGAGAAAAATGCTCTTTAAGGTAACTTCTCCACTTCTCTTTAAAACTAGAGTGGGTCTGTGGAAAGAAAATTAGGTTAGGTGTCAGAAGAAGAATAATTGTATTCCCATTCTACCACTACTCACTACAAGAACCTGGATAAGCCTGCCATTTCATTTCACCTTGCTTCGCCTCACATTCTGTAAGTATAAAGGATGATGAATAATGCTAGTTGTGTGTGTGTGTGTGTGTGTGTGTGTGTGTGTGTGTGTATGAAGGTATAGCATGAGGGTTTTCTAAAATATAAAAGCTACTTTGCTCTTCTGCATAAAATGCATTACAAAGGTAATATAATTTTAATATATAGAATACAGCTAAGCCAAATAAAAATTAACTGTAATCCCACTATGCAGAGATAACCATTTTTTATGTAATAAAGTCCCAAACTTTTCGTCCATTGGTAAACAATACTCCTCAACATCTTTGACAGTCTTAGTATGTCCTGAGAGCACATCCTGCATTAAAAAATTCTTTTATTTGTATATCTGAAGCACATCTCAGTTTTGGAAATAGTGTACAAGCAACCAGGGGAATATTTTTTCCATTATCAGTTTAAGAGGCATCATTATTATCATTATTTTCTATTTGAAAGACTCTGTGAGCTTGCAACAAAAAGAAAGGGAACACACTGATGACTTTACGGTAAGGAACAGGGATTTTATAGATAAGTCTGTAAATAATACTAAAGCTAGTGAAATGGCCTGGAGGGGGCAGAAAGATTTATTTCATAGTTCATCTGAACGCTCTTGGGAGACAGACAATAGAATATAGCCTTTGTGTTCAATTCCATCCCTTTTTATTGAGTCAGGAGATGTATAAAGAAATTTATAGAGCTCTTTGAAAGTCAGCATTTTTAATAAGTAGCACTGAGAAAAGAGTATACTGAGGGAGATCCAAGTGACAATACAGAACATGAGACATGAGGGAATTTATAATGGCTGAGCTAACTGAGGTGGAGGACACACTGGGAGGTGGCCTCCGTTGAATAATCTGCTCATCTTTCTGTCTATTGCCTATTCCCCTGCTTCTCTCTCTTTATCAATGACAATTTCAAACTTCTGAGATCCTATCTTCTGGAACTGAGCTGCTATGTAAAAGCTGTTGGTTTGTATATCAGTGCCATTCTGAGACCCAGAAATCATCCCTGATACAGTATCAGTTCAGTTCAGTTCATTTCAGTCGCTCAGTCGTGTCTGACTCTTTGCAACCCCATGAATTGCAGTACCTCCCTCTCAGGCCTCCCTGTCCATCACCAACTCCCGGAGTTCACTCAAGCTCACGTCCATCGAGTCGGTGATGCCATCCAGCCATCTCATCCTCTGCTGTCCCCTTCTCCTCCTGCCCCAAATCCCTCCCAGATCAGAGTCTTTTCCAAAGAGTCAACTCTTCGCATGAGGTGGCCAGAGTACTGGAGTTTCAGCTTTAGCATCATTCCTTCCAAAGAACATCCAGGTCCGATCTCCTTTAGAATGGACCAGTTGGATCATCTTGCGGTCCGAGGGACTCTCAAGAGTCTTCTCCAACACCACAGTTCAAAAGCATCAATTCTTTGGTGCTCAGCTTTCTTCACAGTCCAACTCTCACATCCATACATGACCACCGGAAAAACCATAGCCTTGACTAGATGGACCTTCGTTGGCAAAGTAATGTCTCTGCTTTTTAATATGCTATCTAGGTTGGTCATAACTTCCTTCTAAGGAGTAAGCGTCTTTTAATTTCATAGCTGCAATCACCATCTGCAGTGATTTTGGAGCTCAAAAAACTAAAGTCTGACACTGTTTCCACTGTTTCCCCATCTATTTCCCATGAAGTGATGGGACCAGATGCCATGATCTTCGTTTTCTGAATGTTGAGCTTTAAGCCAACTGTTTCACTCTCCTCTTTCACTTTCATCAAGAGGCTCTTTAGTTCTTCAGTTTCTGCCAGAAGGGTGGTGTCATCTGCATATCTGAGGTTATTGATATTTCTCCCGGCAATCTTGATTCCAGCTTGTGCTTCTTCCAGCCCAGCATTTCTCATGATGTACTCTCCATACAAGTTAAATAAGCAGGATGACAATATACAGCCTTGATGTACTCCTTTTCCTATTTGGAACCAGTCTGTTGTTCCATGTTCAGTTTAGTATATATCTGGATAAATCCAATCAAATCTCATCGACTTTGGAACCTAGGAGCAGACCTCATTTTTTCTGAGCATACAGAAAAGCAACAAAAAAACAAAGAAATGAAAAATGGAGACTATGAAGAAAGATTTAATAAAGAAGGTGGCCACAATACCTAGACAATTACCTGGATTTAAGAGACTGGATTCTAAATCCAGATTCACAAGTAGGCATGAGCTACAGAAGTTAAAAGATGTTACAAGTTGGGTTCTCTGGAAAGTGATACTGAGATGGAATTTACTAGGGCATGCTAGGTATTTATTAGGGTTCAACACCTAATGAAGAGATGGGAGAGGGAGCAGGATCATACTGATCAAGAAAAACTGCCATGCTGACCAACCACAGGGAACTCTGGAGGATATGGCTCCCTCGATATCTCACATTGGTCTTGGAGGCTGGGCCTCCAAGCTGTAATTCCCACTATATTCCCACTGTAATGTACCATTGGCTAAAAAGAGTATGCCTATAGGGAAATCTGCTCTTTGTTGCCGAGACAAACCCTAAAGCATGTGGCAGGATAAGACTGTTCGCTTACAGGTCTCCCATAGATGGACCAACAAGTCCTTCCTTTAAGGGAAGTCTGGGAAGCACATATCTGTGTCCACCACAAAAGGAGTGAGATGAAGAAGAGTTAGATGAGATGAAGCTTAAGGTTTCTTGTAGCCCTTACGATTGATTATTTTAAGAATAATAACATATATAACAATAGACTTGGGTCATTTAAAAATTAATTCCTGCTGTCAAGAGAAAAGTATAACCACTATATTACAGAGAAAGAGTTTTCAATCATTGCTATTAACTTGATGACTATGACTAATTAGACACACACGCACGCACACACATATAAACACACATCTATACATGTCAGGAAATAAATAAGAAGATAATTTTTACCAAGGTTTGTAAGATAGTGTACCCTCAGCATGTGTTTCATACCCAGAAAGGACTAAATCCAAGGCACTGAGTTTATTTCATATCATAAATGAAAGACTCAGATTTTTGGATGATCTTCCTATCCAAAACTCCTTGTGGACAGTTAAAACAGGAAGCCCAGTTAAAACTCACATGCTAAGAATATACTTGGAGGATCATAGCCCAATATGGTGAAGGGACCAAAGAAGGAGTAATACTAATAACTATCGTTTATCTGGGCTTCCCAGATGGCACAGAGGTAATGAATCTGCCTGTCAATCCAGGAGACACAAGAGATGCGGGTTTAGTCCCTGGGTTGGAAAGATCCCCTGGAGAAGGAAATTACAGCCCACTCCAACATTCTTGTACTCAGTACTTGTATTCCAGTATTCAGTGTCATTTATTTTCCATTTACTTTGTGTTAAGGATTGTGTTAAGCACATGTAAAAAGTTACTCTTAATTCACATAACAACTCATGAGGTAGCTCTTGTAATCTCCATTTTATAAGGTCACACAGTAAATGACAAAGAGTGGGTTCTTATCTAGAAAATCTGATTCCAGAGTAGACTCTTAACTAGTGTCCTAAATTTCTATCATATAGAAGATTTAATTGCTCTCTATCACTCCAAGAAATAAAATGACACAACTCTTCATGTCTCTACGCAACCTGTCTGCTGTCTGCTTCTCCAAGAGTGCCTTCCATTTTCAGTGCACTTTCCATTTTGCTCCAACTATACAGGTTTGGAAAAATAAAGTTCTTTCCGCCTCACAACCTTTGTATTTGCATATACGCTGCCTGAAACATTCTTCCCTTGCTCTTCACCTGCCTAATCTTTATGTCACTCCTTCAGTAAACTTTTCCTGACCCCTTCACCCTCAAACTAGTTTAGATACTGCTGTTACATGCTTTCATGGTTGCCTTGACTACTTCAAGGCATATGTTCTTCTTTTCAGAGTACTACTGTCTGTTTACCTGTTTATTGTTTTTCTTCTCACAGTAAATTTAACTTTCAGGACAGAAAGGATCACATCTGATCTATTCACTATATTTTCATATGCTATTTCGTGCTTAGCATATTAGATGCTTGCTTGCTGAGTGGCTGGATAGTTGTGTGCCTGGATAAAAACTCAATGAATGGAAGCTACAGGGAGTCAGAACTGAACTCTAATGAAAGAAGCTATTTTGGAAGGTACTAACTTCTTTCCTTTGGAGATGATGAAGCAAAAGATGTGTGGATGTGTGCTCAGCCATGTCCAACTCTTAGTGACCAGAGCCCATCAGGCTGCTGTGTCCATGGGATTTTCCAGGCAGGAATACTGGAGTGGCTTGCCATTTCCTTCTCCAGGGGATCTTTCTGACCCAAGGATCAAACCCACATCTCCTGCATTGCAGGTGGATTCTTTACCACTGAGCCACTGGGGAAGCCCCTATCAAAAGATATATAGCCAGAATAACAGAATTCATAGACTACTTACTAGCTACAAATTGTCACATCTTGAGTACAAGCACAATGATTTTCCTCCTCCTTGTAAGAAGGATAGTCTATTTCTCCACACCCTGAAGCTAGGCTTAGTCATGTGATTTGCTTTTGCAATGGGACATTAACAAAAGTGACAAAAGTAGAGGCTTGGAAAGTGTGTGCACACTGAAACACATCCTCTCTGGAAACATGGTTCCCACCATTTGAATTTGAACTAACCTTGAGAATGAGAGAACATTTGGAGAGCAATGCAATTGACAGCCAGTAGTAACCACTGGACATATGAGCGAGGCCATATTAGACCACTGATAGATGATAAAGTCACCATACGACTATAGTCATATAAATGAACCCAGATAAACTGGAAAAGAATTTTACAGCTAAGCTTGGTGCAGATTGGTGACCTACAGAATGATGAGCAAAACAAACAACAACAGAAAAAAAAAATGCTGGTCACTAGATTTTGGAAAGCTTGGTTGGACAGTAATAGGTAACTGAATCAGAGGATGATGTAGAAGAGTTTCCAGTATCAGGTGGAGGTGTTTACTGGAGGGCCTTATGGTCCTTTCCATCTTAAGAATCTATAATGGTACTGAATGCTTTTTTTTAAACACTTGAATGTCACTCAAAACAACAAAAAGCCACTTTGTGATAAAAATACACCATAGCGGCTAGTCATCCATTTGTTTGGATTTACTGTACATGCCATAATTAAAGAAGCATTTCAGCATTTGATTTGTATTTAAAGCTCACATAATTTTAAATACATTCTCTAAATCCTTCCTAGCAAGCAAACTAACATTTATGCTGTAATCTGTCTCATGGCCTATTCTATATCTCCATGTACAGACTGCAGGAGGTATAATTCATCCATAAAAGACAGCTGAAATATGCACTGCTCTGAATTGTTTTAATATTGTGCACAAGAGACTGGAGGAGAAAATTAACTGCCATATGCTGCCTCATTTGAAGTATCAGATGGATAATAATAAAACAGAAAAAAATATAAAATCATTTAGAGCCATTTTAGGACCATATGCTCAACTTCACTGACAATAATCAACTATAATATAGTTCAGAAAATAGAAGTGGAGAGAATATAACTCTACTCATTATATTGGGTGTTAGACTCCAAATCATTTGAAAATACCATGGATCTATAGAAATATAATTTTTATCCAGAGATAACTAGGTCTCTGATAAAGATGAATTCAATTACTCATGGGGAATATTTTTCTTCTTTTTTGCTACAACTCAAGTTTCTCTTCCTTCAAAGGTCAGGATCTATGCTCACAATTTTTAGGACATTGTGCTACAAGCAACACAATTCATGCTGATTCCTCCTTCCCATTGCACCCTCCCAGTACTCTACTTATCTGTGCATAGATTAATAGATAGTGAATATTATTACTCACCATACGGTTCCTTTAAGCAGCTGGAACTCTTACGGCTCCTTTCTTATTTTCCCTTGTCCCTCTGTCAATTTATCTTACTGTATGGTTTTTCTTTATTTGCAAGCCTGTTTTCCTAACTAAATATTAAGTTATCAATAGATGGGTAAAGCATGTGGCTTGAGATACTTGAGATACTGGATTAGAATATGGCACATATTAGTTTCTTAAGAAATTAATTGTTGAATGAACAATTAAGTGAATTTAAAATACTATGCTAATTAGAACAAATTACAGTAAACAAATATTCTGTGTAAAGCAAGGTACTATACATCTATTCACTTGCTGGAATTCATGGGATGCTTTGTTTCTTTACTTTATTCCTTGTTTACATTATCCAATGTTCCATGTATTAATTTAGTCACCTAAACAATAAAGAGGCAATGCTGGAGATGCAAGTTTTGGCTGCTTCTGAGTAAAGTGATAGTTAAGTGCTCTCCCCTAAAAGGAATGATATTGATGGGCAAATTGACAAAAAAATAACTTTTCAAGCAATCTGAAAATTGACTAAAGGCATACAGCATTTATTAATGAAAAAATGATGAACTTTGGGTTTAAAAAGTGGGGATCTAAAATATTATGTGGCAGCCCAGATGGGAGAGGAGTTGGGGAGACAATAGATATATGCATATGTATGGCTTGTCCCTTCACGGCTGACCTGAAACTATCACAGCATTGTCTGCTAATTGGCTATACCCTAGTACAAAAGAAAAAAGGAAACAACAAAAAAGTGGGGATCCCCACCACGTCTTCTCACTTTTACCCTCCATAGCAAAGCAGAGATTCTGTCATGTGGGGTGGTAGGCCATGAGAATTGGCAATTTCTCTGCCAGTATCAATGGTGGCTCATTTGATCTGGAAAAGTTAGCCCTGGCATAATTCATGTAGAACAGTGTTGCCAGTGGAAGTGATAATCTTGGAGGCAGGTGAGTAAGAAGGAACAACAGCTCTATTAAATCAAGGCTGAAATCCTGGCTGGGACAAATCTATCCCTGAATGAGGGCCCAAGCTAGTTAAACACTTCTGGCCAGCCCTGCGGCTGCACACTTGTATATACTTATCAGAAGTAGATTCTACAGAGAAAGACAAATATCATATGGTATTGCTTATATGTGGACTCTAAAAACAAATGGTACAAATGAACCTATATCCAAGACAGAAATTGAGTCACATATGTAGAAAACAAACATATGTTTACCAAGGAGAAAATGGTGGAATAAACTGGGGGATTAGGATTGACATAGACACACTACTATATATAAAATAGTAAGTAATAAGGACCTACTATACAGCACAGGAACTCTATTTGGTGTTATGTAATGACCTATATGGGAATGGAGTCTGGAATAGAGTGGAGAGAGAGATATATTTATTTATTTATACACACACACACACACACACACACACACACATATATATATATATATATATATATATATATATATATATATAAAACTGCTTCACTTTGCTATACAGCAGAAACCAGCACAACATAAGGGACCAGAAGAAAGTAAAATCTACAAAGCCTAAATGTTGAATGTGCTTCACTACACACACATAGATATATCAGCAAAGGCTTAAGGGTTTGAGGTACTAAGTAAAACCTATGATAAATCATTGGCTACCAACTAAGTTTTCTGTGTATTGTTGCCAGAATACACAGAAGAATTATACAAAAAATATCTTAATTACTTGGGTAACCATGATGGTCTGGTCACTCACCTAGAGCCAGATATACTGGAGTTCGAAGTCAACAGGGCCTTAGGAAACATTACTACAAACAAAGCTAGTGGAGGTGATGTAATTCTAGCTGAGCTACTTCAAATCCTAAAAGATGGTGCTATTAAAGTGCTGCAGTCAATATGCCAGCAAATTTGGAAAACTCAGCAGCGGCCACATGACTAGAAAAGGTCAGTTGTCATTAAATTGCAAAGAAAGGGAATGCCAAGGAATGTTCAAACTACCACAAAATTGCACTCATTTCACATGCTAGCAAGATTATGCTAAAAATCCTTCAAGCTAGGCTTCAGCAGTATGTGAACAAAGAACTCCCAGATGTACAAGCTGGATTTACAAAAGGCAGAGGAACCAGAAATGAAATTGCCAGCATCCATTGGATCATAGAAAAAGCAAGGGAATTAGAAAAAATCTACTTCTCCTTTATTGACTTTGCTAAAGCTTTGACTGTGTAGATCACAACAAATTTTGGAAAATTAAGAGTTGGGAATACCAGACCAGCTTATCTGTCTACTGAGAAACCTGTATGCAGGACAAGAAGCAACAGTTAGAATTGGACATAGAAAAATGGACAGGTTCAAAATTGGGAAAGGAGTACATCAGTGTTGTATATTGTTACCCCGCTTATTTAAATTATATGCAGAGTACATCATGCGAAATACCGGGCTGGATGACTCACAAGCTGGAATCAAGATTGTCAGAAGAAATATCAAAAACTTCAGACATACAGGTGATATCACTTTAATGGCAGAAAGTAAAGAGGAACTAAAGGGCCTCTTTATGAAGGTGAAAGAGGAGAGGGAAAAAGCTGGATTAAAACTCAACATTCAAAAAGCTAAGATCATGGTACCCAGTCCCATAACTGCTTGGCAAATAGATGGGGAAACAATGGAAACAGTGAGAGATTTTATTTTTCTTGGGCTCCTGTGGGCATTACTGTGGATCATGACTGCAGCCATGAAATTAAAAGACGCTTGCTCCTTGGAAGAAAAGGTGTGACAAACCTAGACAGCATATTAAAAGCAGACATCACTTTGCTGACAAAGGTCCGTATTGTCAAAGCTATGGTTTTTCCAGTAGTCATGTACATATATGAGAGTTGGACCATAAATAATGCTGAGTGCCGAAGAATTGATGCTTTCGAACTGTGGCGCTAGGGAAGACTCTTGAGAGTCTCTTGGATAGGAAGGAGATCAAACGAGTTTCAATTCTAAAGGAAATCAACCCTGAATATTCATTGGAAGAAGTGATGCTGAAGCTAAAACTCTAACTTTGGCTACCTGATGTGAAGAGCTGACTCACTGGAAAAGATTCCAATGCTGGGAAAGATTTCGGGCAAGAGGAGGAGGGGAGAACGGAGGATGAGATAGTTTGATGGTATCATCAACTCAATGGATATGAGTTTGAGCAGGCTCCAGGGGATAGTGAAGGACAGGGAAGCCTGGCATGTTGCAGTTCACGGGGTTGCCAAGAATTGGACATGATTTAGCAAATGAACAATAGCAACAAGGTATTCTGACCCAGGAGCAATGTCTATGAAACCAGGCTTAAAAACATGAACAAGAATTAAAAACTTAGCAGTGATTTCATAGACAAAAAAGTGTGACAAGACAGACTTTATGGACTTAGATCAGTCAAGTAACAAAACTAAGGAAAAAAACACAAAATAGCAACTAAAATAAGTCATGGTGATGGAGGAGAAATCAAAACCTAGAGTTGCTACAATATATTATCTAGAATGCTCAGTTTTCAACAACAACAAAAATAAAACATGCAAAGAAAAATGGAAGTATGGCCTAAACACAGGATAAAAATCAGTCAGAAAAACTGATAAAACCACCCCCTATAGGAAAAGTTGTTCAATGTTACTAATCATCAGAGGAATCTCAATCACAACAGCAGTGAGACATTACCTCACACCTGTTAGAATGACTATCATCAAAAAGATAAGAAATGACAAGTATCAGCAAGGATGTGGAGATAAGAGACCCCTTGTGCACAGTTGGTGGGAATGTAAATTGGTGTAGCCTATACGAAAATTATATGGGTGAATTTAACTCAAATGACCATTATATCTACTACTGCGGGCAATAATCCCTCAGAAGAAATGAAGTAGCCATCATGGTCAACAAAAGAGTCTGAAATGCAGTACTTGGATGCAATCTCAGAAACAACAGAATGATCTCTGTTCGTTTCCAAGGCAAACCATTCAATATCACAGTAATCCAAGTCTATGCCCCAACCAGTAATGCTGAAGAAGCTGACGTTGAACGGTTCCATGAAGACCTACAAGACCTTTTAGAGCTAACACCCAAAAAAGATGTCCTTTTCATTATAGGGGACTGGAATGCAAAAGTAGGAAGGCAAGAAACACCTGGAGTAACAGGTAAATTTGGCCTTGGAATGCTGAATGAAGCAGGGCAAAGACTAATAGAGTTTTGTCAAGAAAATGCACTGGTCATAGCAAACACCCTCTTCCAACAACACAAGAGAAAACTCTACAAATGGACATCACCAGATGGTCAACACCAAAATCAGATTGATTATATTCTCTGCAGCAAAAGATGGAGAAGCTCTAGACAGTCAACAAAAACAACACCAGGAGCTGACTGTGGCTCAGATCATGAACTCCTTATTACCAAATTCAGACTTAAATTGAAGAAAGCAGGGAAAACCGCTAGACCATTCAGGTATGACCTAAATTAAATCCCTTATTATTATACAGTGGAAGGGAGAAATAGATTTAATGGACTAGATCTGATAGATAGAGTGCCTGATGAACTATGGAATGAGGTTCATGACATTGTACAGGAGACAGGAATCAAGACCATCCCCAAGGAAAAGAAATGCAAAAAAGCAAAATGGCTGTCTGTGGAAGCCTTACATATAGCTGTGAAAAGAAGAGAAGCGAAAAGCCAAGGAGAAAAGGAAAGATATAAGCATCTGAATGCAGAGTTCCAAAGAATAGCAAAAAGAGATAAGAAAGCCTTCTTCAGTGATCAATGAAAAGAAATAGAGGAAAACAACAGAATGGGAAAGACTAGAGATCTTTTCAAGAAAATTAGAGATACCAAGGGAACATTTCATGCAAAGATAGGCTCGATAAAGGACAGAAATGGTCTGGACCTAACAGCAGCAGAAGATATTAAGAAGAGATGGCAAGAATACACAGAAGAACTGTACAAAAAAGATCTTCACAACCCAGATAATCATGATGGTGTGATCACTCACCTAGAGCCAGACATCCTGGAATGTGAAGTCAAGTGGGCCTTAGAAAGCATCACTATGAACAAAGCTAGTGGAGGTGATGGAATTCCAGTTGAGCTGTTTCAAATCCTGGAAGATGATGCTGTGAAAGTACTTCACTCAATATGCCAGCAAATTTGGAAAACTCAGTAGTGGCCACAGGACTGGAAAAGGTCAGTTTTCATTCCAATCCCAAAGAAAGGCAATGCCAAAGAATGCTCAAACTACCGCACAATTGCACTCATCTCACACTCTAGCAAAGTAATGCTCAAAATTCTCCAAGCCAGGCTTTAGCAACACGTGAACCGTGAACTTCCAGATGTTCAAGCTGGTTTTAGAAGAGGCAGAGGAACCAGAGATCAAATTGCCAAGATCCGCTGGATCATGGAAAAAGCAAGAGAGTTCTCGAAAAACATCTATTTCTGTTTTGTTGACTATGCCAAAGCCTTTGATTGTGTGGATCACAATAAACTGTGGAAAATTCTGAAAGAGATGGGAATACCAGAACACCTGACCTGCCTCTTGAGAAATCTGCATGCAGGCCAGGAAGAAACAGTTAGAACTGGACATGGAACAACAGACTGGTTCCAAATAGGAAAAGGAGTACGTCAAGGCTGTATATTGTCACCCTGCTTATTTAACTTCTATGCAGAGTACATCATGAGAAACGCTGGACTGGAAGAAGCACAAGCTGGCCACGAGAAATATCAATAACCTCAGATATGCAGATGACACCACCCTTATGGCAGAAAGTGAAGAGGAAATAAAAAGCCTCTTGATGAAAGTGAAAGTGGAGAGTGAAAGAGTTGGCTTAAAGCTCAACATTCAGAAAACAAAGATCATAGCATCCGGTCCCATCACTTCATGGGAAATAGATGGGAAACAGTGGAAACAGTGTCAGACTTTATTTTTGGGGGCTCCAGAATCACTGCAGATGGTGACTGCAGCCATGAAATTAAAAGACGCTTACTCCTTGGAAGAAAAGTTAGGACCAACCTAGATAGCATATTCAAAAGCAGAGACGTTACTTTGCCAACTAAGGTCCGTCTAGTCAAGGCTATGGTTTTTCCAGTAGTCATGTATGGATGTGAGAGTTGGACTGTGAAGAAGGCTGAGCACTGAAGAACTAATGCTTTTGAACTGTGGTGTTGGAGAAGACTCTTGAGAGTTCCTTGGACTGCAAGGAGATCCAACCAGTCCATGCTGAAGGAGATCAGCCCTGGGATTTCTTTGGAAGGAATGATGCTAAAGCTGAAACTCCAGTACTTTGGCCACCTCATGCGAAGAGTTGACTCATTGGAAAAGACTCTGATGTTGGGAGGGACTGGGGGCAGGAGAAGAAGCGGATGACAGAGGATGAGATGGCTGGATGGCATCACTGACTGGATGGATGCAAGTCGAGTGAACTCCGGGAGTTGGTGATGGACAGGGAGGCTTGGCGTGCTGCGATTCATGGGGTCGCAAAGAGTCGGACACGACTGAGTGACTGAACTGAACTGATACAGGAAATAGAGACTTCCTTGGTGACTCAGACTGTAAAGCGTCTTCCTACAATGCGAGAAACTCAGATTGGATCCCTAGATTGGGAAGATCCCCTGGAGAAGGAAATGGCAACCCACTCCAGGACTCTTGCTTGGAAAATCCCATGGACAGAGGATCCTGGTAGGATACAGTTCATGAGGTCACAAAGAGTTGGACACGACTGAATAACTTCACTTCATTACAGAAAACAGCATGAGTCTCTTCAAAAAATTAAAAACAGAAACTCCAACTAATAATCTTAATTTATCCACTTAAACAATTGTAATACATAGTAGAAATATATGTAAATTTGTTCTGTATTTTCCAAGTCTCCAGCAAATATGTTATCATATTTTCATAATTTTAAAATAAAGGAAGATAAAAAGCAAAAATCAAAAATAAAAACAAATATCATATGTTCCAAAATTTCACTTTCATGTATTTATCTAAAGGAAACTAAAATACTATAGCAAAAAGCAAAAATATATCTGTAAACCCATGTTCAATGGAACATAATTTACAATAGCCAAGACATGGAAGCAACCTGTTTCCATTGATAGATAAATGGTATAAAGTATACAATGAAATATTAATCAGTCAGTCATAAAAAAGAAGGATATCTTGTCATTTGTAACAATAAAAATAGACCTTAAGGCTATTAAGTGAAAAGTGATATAAGTCAGATAGGATAAAGACAGAAACTATATTATCTTACTTAGATGTGCGATCTAGAAAGCAAAACAAGAAATATGAACTCATAGATAAAGAGGGCAGATTAGTGGTTGTCAAATGTGGTGGTGGGTGGAAAAATGGATGAAGGTGATCGAAAGGTATAACTTTCACTTATAAAATAAGTCCTGGAGCCTGTCATACTAAGTGAAGTAAGTCAGAGAAAGACAAATATCATATGATATCACTTATTTGTGGAATCTAAAAAAAAAATGATACAAATGAACATATTTACAAAACAGAAACAGACTCTCAGACTTATAGAATGAATTTGTGATTACCAGGAAGGAAGGTTGAGGGGGAGTTATAGATTGGAAATTTGGTACAGACACATATATACTGCTACATTTAAAATAAAAGCCTTTCCATGAAAAAAAAAAGTCCCAGAGGCGCAATGTGCGGCACAGTGACTATAGTGAATATATATAATCTATATATCTGATATGTTTCACAAGCACTACTTAGGAAAAACACAAAGCAATCTATATCCAGGTAAATTATAAGCAAACCATTAAAAGTCAATAAGAAAGACAAAATCTTGAGAGCAGCAAGGAAAAATAACTCATTCATTACATAGAGGAAAGCATTAATATGATAAATGCTGACCTCATAAAAATGAGGACTAGAAGAAGAATGTCATTCTTTCAAGACTTGAAAAATGAAGACATATTAAAAGTGCTAGAATTAAATATATGTCTGTATCTATACCTATAGACCAACAGATAATTCTACATCCAGTGAAACAATCCTTTAAAAATGAAAGTTAAATAAGGATGTTCCTCTCTGCTCAACGTTATGTGGCAGTCTGGATGAGAGGGGGGTTTGGGGAGAATGGCTACATATATATGTATGGCTGAGTCCCTTTGCTGTCCACTTAAAACTATCACAACATTATTATTTGGCTATGCTTTAATATGAAATGAAAGGTTTAAAAAAAAGGATGTCCCTAAATTAACAAAGACTGAGAGAACATTTGCTAGCCAGCCTATCATATAAGAAATAATTAAGGAAGACCTTCAAAGCTTACAAGAAATGACACTAGACCCAGGGCCAGAAGAGGCAATACCCGTAAAAGTTCTTGGTAGGTTAATATAAAACACTCTATAATTCTTTAAAAGAAAAAATTACATGAAGCAATAATCATATAGCATTATTATTTTGATCACAAACATATAATACATATGAAAGTAATGGAAGGAAGGAAATGGAACTTTATTGTTACTAAGTTTCTATATTTTTCTAGAATCATACTAGTATTAACCTAAAGAAGATTTTTTTAAGTTAAGATACATATTGTAACCCCTACAGGACCCATTAAGAAAATATTTAAAATTAGATAAAAATATACAGAGAAATTAAGATATAGTAATATGAAAATTATTTAATCCCCCCCCATAAAACAGTCAAGGGAAACTAAAGAATAAAAGGTACGACCTATAGAAAATAAAGAGATGAATTATAAATGTTAATACAACCAAATGGATAATTATCTTAAATGTGAATTATCTAAATATCTAAAATGAAAGACAGAGATTTTCAGAGTGGATTAAATATGAGATAGAATCATCTGCTCTTTACAAGGAACACAGCTAAGTAAATTGAATGTAGAATGATGCGAAAAGATTTATCATGAAAACAGTGGCCATAAAGGAATTTCAGAGATTACATTAATGCCACAAAAAGAGAGAGGGAGAGAGACAAAGATGAACATTTTATGATAAAATAGATCAGGGTGATAAAACAACAAGCTTATATGCACTTAATAATAGAGCACCTAAAACAGCACCAGAAAAAATGAAAACAAAAATCACAATTCAATAACACTTGAAGAGTTTTCAGTATCTTGCTCTCAATAATAGATAAAAACATCAGAAGAAAACAGAAGATATAAATAACATGATTTAATTACAGAGCTGTACACTCAATGACTATAAAATACATAATGTTTTTAAGCATACATGACATATTCTCCAGGCTAAATTATATGTGAGGTCATAAATCAATAAGCTTAAAAAGATAGAAATCATACAACATACAATATATATTCCTGAGTCTAATTGAATTAAAGAAAAGCAGAGACACAGGTGGCTTCCTTGGTGAATTCTATTAAATATTTAAGAAATTGCTATCAACCTTTCAAAGAAAATAGAAGAGAAGGAAAATTCCAAGCTCATCTTCTGAAGCCCATACTAGCCTGATACCAAAAGCAAACACATAAAACTAAATATTTTATATATAGTAGTATATATATTGGAGAAGGCAATGGCACCCCACTCCAGGACTCTTGCCTGGAAAATCCCATGGACAGAGGAGCCTGGTAGGCTGCAGTCCATGGGGTCGCTAAGAGTCAGGCACGACTGAGCGACTTCACTTTCGCTTTTCACTTTCATGCATTGGAGAAGGAAATGGCAACCCACTCCAGTGTTCTTGCCTGGAGAATTCCAGGGACGGGGGAGCCTGGTGGGCTGCTGTCCATGGGGTCGCACAGAGTCAGACATGACTGAAGTGACTTAGCAGCATACTATATATATATATATATATATATATATATATATATATATATATATATATATGATTTATAAAAAGTAAACTCAATTTATTTCTCTGATCCCACCCTCACTATCCACTATCCCCTTAGATAAGCATAAATTTATTTTCTCTGTGTATGAGTCTATTTCTGTTTTGTAAATAAGTTAACTTGCATTACTTTTTAAATATTTTATATGTAAGTGAACCCACGTAACATCTTTCTCTGTCTGATTTACTTCACCTAATATGATAATATTTAGATCAAATGGTAACTCTATTTTTAGTTTTTTAAGGAACCCTCATACTGTTCTCCACAGTGGGTTCACCAATTTATATTCCCATCAACAGTGTAGGAGGGTTCTTTTTTCTCCCCACCCACTCCAGCATTTGTTATTTGTAGACCTTTTAATGATGGTCAGTGTGACTGGTGTAAGGTGATACCTCACTGTAGATTTGATTTGTGTTTCTAATAATCGAAGAAAGTAGGGAAAACCATTAGACCATTCAGCTATGACCTAAATAAAATCCCTTATGATTATACAGTGGAAGTGAGAAATAGATTTAAGGGACTAGATCTGTTAGAGTGCCTGATGAACTATGGACGGAGGTTTGTGACATTGTACATGAGACAGGGATCAAGACCATCCCCATGGAAAAGAAATGCAGCAAAATGGCTGTCTGGGGAGGCCTTACAAATAGCTGTGAGAAGAAGAGAAGTGAAAAACAAAGGAGAAAAGGAAAGATATAAGCATCTGAATGCAGAGTTCCAAAGAATAGCAAGAAGAGATAAGAAAGCCTTCTTCAGTGATCAATGAAAAGAAATAGAGGAAAACAACAGGATGGGAAAGACTAGAGATCTTTTCAAGAAAATTAGAGATACCAAGGGAACATTTCATGCAAAGATGGGCTCAATAAAAGACAGAAATGGTATGGACCTAACAGAAGCAGAAGATATTAAGAAGTGGCAAGAATACACAGAAAAACTGTACAAAAAAGATCTTCACGACCCGGATAATCACGATGGTGTGATCACTCACCTAGAGCCAGACATCCTGGAATGTGAAGTCAAGTGGGCCTTAGAAAGCATCACTATGAACAAAGCTAGTGGAGGTGATGGAATTCCAGTTGAGCTATTTCAAATCCTGAAAGATGATGCTGTGAAAGTGCTGCACTCAATATGCCAGCAAAATTAGAAAACTCAGCAGGACTGGAAAAGGTCAGTTTTCACTCCAATCCCAAAGAAAGGCAATGCCAAAGAATGCTCAAATTACCGCACAATTGCACTCATCTCACACGCTAGTAAAGTAATGCTCAAAATTCTCCAAGCCAGGCTTCAGTAATACGTGAACCGTGAACTAGCAGATGTTCAAGTTGGTCTTAGGAAAGGCAGAGGAACCAGAGATCAAATTGCCAACATCTGCTGGATCATCAAAAAAGCAAGAGAGTTCCAGAAAAACATCTTTCTGCTTTATTGACTATGCCAAAGCCTTTGACTGTGTGGATCACAATAAACTGTGGAAAATTCTGAAAGAGATGGGAGGGCCAGATCACCAGACCTGCCTCTTGAGAAACCTATATGCAGGTCAGGAAGAAACAGTTAGAACTGGACATGGAACAACAGACTGGTTCCAAATATGAAAAGGAGTATGTCAAGGCTGTATATTGTCACCCTGCTCGTTTAACTTATACGCAGAGTACATCACGAGAAATGTTGGGCTGGAGGAAGCACAAGCTGGAATCAAGATTACCAGGAGAAATATCAATAACCTCAGATATACAGATGACACCACCCTAATGGCAGAAAGTGAAGAGGAACTGAAGAGCTTCTTGATGAAAGTGAAAGAGGAGAGTGAAAAAGTTGGCTTAAAGCTCAACATTCAGAAAACAAAGATCATGGCATCTGGTCCCATCACTTCATGGGAAATAGATGGGGAAACAGTGAAAACAGTGTCAGACTTTATTTTGGGGGCTCCAAAATCACTGCAGATGGTGACTGCAGCCATGGAATTAAAAGACGCTTGCTCCTTGGAGGAAAGTTATAACCAACCTAGATAGCATATTCAAAAGCAGAGACATTACTTTGTCAACAAAGGTCCATCTAGTCAAGGCTATGGTTTTTCCTGTGGTCATGTATGGATGTGAGAGTTGGACTGTGATGAAAGCTGAGTGCCAAAGAATTGATGCTTTTGAACTGTGGTGTTGGAGAAGACTTGAGAGTCCCTTGGACTGCAAGGAGATCCAACCAGTCCATCCTAAAGGAGATCAGTCCTATGTGTTCTTTGGAATGACTGATGTTGAAACTGAAACTCCAATACTTTGGCCACCTGATGCAAAGAACTGACCCACTGGAAAAGACCCTGAAGCTGGGAGGGATTGGGGGCAGGAGGAGAACGGGATGACAGAGGATGAGATGGCTGGATGGCATCACTGACTCGATGGACATGAGTTTAGGTACACTCCGGGAGTTGGTGATGGATAGATAGGGAAGCCTGGCGTGCTGCGATTCATGGGGTCACAAAGAGTTGGACACGACTGAGCGACTGAACTGAACTGAATAATTAGTGTTGTTGAGCATCTTCTCAAATGTCTCTTGGCTATCTATATGTCTTTGGAGAAATGTCTATTTGGGTCTTCTGCTCATTTTTTGAATGAGTTGCTTTTTTTTTGGTATTAAGATGTATGAGCTATTTTGGAATTTAATCCCTTTTTGGTAGCATCATTTGCAAACATTTTCTCCCAGTCTATAGGCTGTCTCTTCATTTTGTTTACAGTTGCTTTTGCTGTACAAAAGCTTTTGGGTTTACTTAGGTTCCAATTGTTCATTTTTGTTTTTATTTGTATTACTCTAGGAGATGGATCCAAAAAATTATTGCTGCAAGTTATATCAAAGAGTGTTCTGGGCCTATGTTTTCTTCTAAGAGTTTTAGGGTATCCAGTCTTATATTTATATTTTTAATCCATTTTTAGTTTATTTTTGTATATAGTGTTAGAAAATGTTCTAATTTAATTTTTTTTACATGTGACTACCCAGTTTTCACAGTACAACTTATTGAAGAGACCCTCTTCTCCATTGTATCATCTTGCCTCCTTTGCTGTAGATTAATTGACCATAGGTATGTTGGTATATTCCTGAGCTTTCTATACTGTTCCATTGAGCTTTTTGGCTATTTTTGTTCCAACACTATACTGCTTTGATTACTGTAACATTGTAGTGTAGTCTGAAGTCATGGTGCATGATTCCTCCAGTTCTGCTTTTATTCCTCAGGAATGCTTTGGCTATTTAGGGTCTCTTGTGTCATCAAAGAATTGTAAAATTTTTGTTCTAGTTCAGTAAAAAATGCCATTGGTAATTTGATAGGGATTGCACTGAATCTGTAGAATGCCTTGGATAGTATGTTCATTTTAACAATATTGATTCTTCCAATCCAAGAACATGGTATATCTTTCCATCTGTTGTGTTGTCTTCAATTTATTTCATCAGCATCTTAATAGTTTTCTGAAACAGGTCCTTTGCTTCCTTAAGTAGGTTTATTCCTAGGTATTTTATTCTTTTTGATATGATGGTAAATTGGATTGTTTCCTTAATTTCCTTTTCTGGTATTTAATTCTTAACGTATAGGAATGCAACAGATTCCTGTAAATAATTTTGTATCCAGCAACTTTACTGAATTCACTGATGAGACTTCATAGTTTTTTGGTAGCATCTTTAGGGTTATCTATGTATAGCACCATGCCATCTGCAAACAGTGACAGTTTTACTTTATCTTTTCCAGTTTGGATTATTTTTATTTTTCTTCTTTGATTGATCTGGCTAGAATTTCCAAAACTATGTTGATTAAAAATAGTGAGGGCGGACATCCTTGTCTCATGCCTGACCTTACAGGAAATGTTTTCAGCTTTTCACTGTTGAGTATAATTTTAGTTGTGGATTTGTTATATATGGTCTTTATTATGTTGAGGTATATTCCTTCTATGCCAATTTTCTGAAGAGTTTATCATAAATGGATGTTGAACTTTATCAAAAGCTTTTTATGCATGTATTGAGATGATTATATGGCTTTGTTCTCCAATTTGTTAATGTGTTATATCACAGTGATTGATTTGTAGATATTGAAAAATCTTTGCATCTCTGGGATAAATCCCACTTGATCATGGTGTGTGATCCTTTAAATGCATTGTTGGAGTCAGTTTACTAGTATTTTGTTGACAACTTTTGGTAAGACACAAGAAATGGAAGAACATACAGCTCTTAAAATAACTTAGTAAAACAATTTGGAAAATGAAATGGTGTAAAATGCTGTTGTTGTTCACTTGCTCAGTCATGTCCGACTCTTTGCGACCCTATGGACTGTAACATGCCAGGCTTCCCTATCCCTCACTATCTCCCAGAGTTTTCTCAAACTCATGTCCATTGAGTCAATGATGCCATCCAACCATCTCATCCTCTGTCAACCCCTTCTCCTCCTGCCATCAATCTTTTCCAGCATCAGGGTCTTTTTCAATGAGTTGGATCTTTGCATCAGGTGGTGAAACTATTGGAGCTTCAGCTTCAGCATCAGTCCTTGCACTGAATATTCAGGGTTGATTTCCTTTAGGATTGACTGGTTTGATATCCTTGCTGTCCAAGGGACTCGTGAGGGTCTTCTTTCAATACTCTCTATTATCTGTTCCAACTACTTGCTTCAGATTTATCTTTCACTAGGCAAGCCATGCTTCCCAGGTGGTGTCAGTTGTAAAGAGTCTGCCTGCCAATGGTGGAGACACAAGAGACTCAGGTTTGATCCCTGGGTTGGGAAGATCCCCTGGAGAAGGAAATGGCACCCACTCCAGTATTGCCTGGAAAATTCCATGGCCAGAGGAGCCTGGTGGGTTACAGTGCATGGGGTTGCAAAGGGTTGGACACGACCGAGCACATGCACAGAATGCAGTATAAGCACAGCACATGCCTCATTGTCCAAGCTGTAGTGGGTGCATTCCTTTATTAAAACATACCCTTCACTTATCCAATTATTCTCCCTCTTTCCACATGTATAAATGCTAATCATTCTTAAAAGTTCAGTTCAAATGTCACCTCTTTCATCAACCTTTCCTGATTCTCCTTCAACCATAGTTAACTCCCTCTTCTATTCTCTCCTAGCAATGTATTTTTACCTCTGGTTTAGCATTCACCCCACTTTGTACATACAGTCCACGCTATTTTATCACAAAGACAATAAAGTTCAAAAGCCTTAACATGGCACTCAAGGTCTCTAACACAAAGAAGCATTTAGTTGGTCATTGATTAATTCATTAATTATCTTATTAAAGTATTTGCATACCTAATTATGCCAGGCAATTTGCTAAGCCCTGTAGATACAATAGGGATGAAGACTGAGTGTATAAGCTTATGGAGTGCACATTCTACTGGAAGAAACAGGTAAAAACAGACAAATAAATTGATTGAGAGTGGTAGTCAGTGACATAAAGGACATGCTCAAGGGGCTGATATTGAGAACCATGATGATCAAGAGAAAATCCTACTTCAACAAAGAACTGACAGAAGATAAGATATTTAAGTTAAGACCTAAAATTTCAGAAGGAGGCAGCTTTGTGGCTGGTATAGAGAAGGGCATTCTAGGCAAAAGTAATGGAATGTGAAAAGGCACTGAGATAAGAAAGACCACGACACATTCAAAGAACTGAAAGAAAACTGATGTGGTGTTGATCACAGAAGAAAACTGATGTGGTATTGATCACAGTGAATGGTTTGGGGTGAGGCTGAAAATATAGACTTAGGTTTTGTGAGAAATGATAAGGACTACAGCTTTTTCTTCGAGTTCAGTGAGAATTCACTTAATTTAAACTGAAAAACAATCACCTTTACTGACCATTGGATAATGTAGGGATAAAAACGACAGAACGGAGACCAGGTTGGAAGCTACTGTACTGTTGTTCAGTTGCTCAGTCGTATCTGATTCTTTGAGACCCCATGGGCTGCAGCACACCAAGCTGCCCTGTCCTTCACCATCTCCCAAAGCTTGCTCAAATGCATGTCCAAAGAGTTGGTGATACCATCCAACCATCTTGTCCTCTGTCATACCCTTCTCCTGGCCTCAATCTTTCCCAGCATCAGGGTCTTTTCCAATGAGTCAGCTCTTTGCATCAGGTGGCCAAAGGATTGGAGTTTCGGTATCAGTCCTTCCAATGAATATTCAGGGTTGATTTCCTTTAGGATTGACTCATTTGAACTCCTTGCAATCCAAGGGACTCTCAAGAGTCTTCTCCAGCACCACAGTTCATAAGCATCAATTCTTCAGCGCTCAGACTTCTTTATGGTACATCTCTTATATCTATACATGTATCTATCTTTATATCTATACAGGAAAACCTGCACACCTTTGACTAGACAGACCTTTGTCGGCAAAGTAATGTCTCTTGATTTTTAATAAACACCCTAGGTTTGTCATAGCTTTTCTTCCAAGGAACAAGCATCTTTTAATCTCATGGCTACAGTTACCATCTTCAGTGATTCTGGAGCCTAAGAAAATAAAGTCTGTCACTGTTTCCACTGTTTCCCCATCTATTTGCCATGAAGTGATGGGACCAGATGCCATGATCTTAGTTTTTTGAATGTTGAGTTTTAACCCAACTTTTTCACTCTCCTCTTTCTCCCTCATAAAGAGGCTCTTTAGTTCCTCTTCACTTTCTGCCATTAGGGTGGTGCCATCTGCATATCTGAGGTTACTGATATTTCTCCCAGCAATCTTGAGTCCAGCTTGTGCTTCATCCTGCCTGGCATTTTGCATGATGTACTCTGCATATAAGTTAAATAAGCAGGGTGACAATATACAGCCTTTATAAGTTAAATAAGCAGGGTGACAATATACAGCCTTGTTGTACTCCTTTCCCAGTTTTGAAATTACTCCTTTCCCAGTCCATTGTTCCATATGCAGTTCTAACTATTGCTTCTTGACCTGCATACAGGTTTCTCAGGAGGCAGGTAAGGTGGTATGGTCTTCCCATCTCTTTAAGAATTTTCCACTGCTTGTTGTGATCCACACATTCAAAGGCTTTAGCATAGTCAATGAAGCAGAAGTCGATTTTTTTTTTTCTGGAATTCTCTATTGTACTAATCCAAAGAAAACATGTTAGTGACCTGATCTAAGGAAATTCAAATGTATGTGAAGAAAAGAAGGCAGATTCAGTATATATTTTGGAGATAAAATTGTAAAGAGGTACTGAGAAATGTGTGGGAGAAAATAACCAAAGATGACAAGTTTCTGATATGAGTAACTAAGTTTCTGATAAGAAGTAACTAAGATCTGCATAGGAGGTAAGTTTTGGAGAGGACAGATGAAGATTTCAAAATGGGACATTTTTATTTTGAGATACCATTAGGGAACAAATGAAAATACTAGTTGGATAATTGGATATCAGGCAGGAACTCAATAGAGTAGAATAAACCGGAGAAAATTATTTCAGAATTGAATGAGTTTATTTAGAGAGATGCAGAGAGAAGAAGTCCAAACACTCAGTCTTGAAGTATTCTACCACTTAGAAAGTAGAGAAGGAGAAGCCTACACATAAGCTTTATTTAAAACAGCTATTGAGGTAGGAAACAAACATGACAGCATGATGCTGATGAAAGCAAAGAATATTTCAAGACAAATAGTTTGGTAAATTGTGCTACTCAAGCCAGGTAAGATGATGACAGAGAAAGGTCCATTGAATTTTGCATCATGGAAATTGTTAGTGACTGCTTCAAGAGTATTTTCTGTATTTTTTTTTCCACTGTCATTTTTTAAAATATAAATTTATTTATTTTAAGAGTATTTTCATTTGAACTGTAGAGAAAGAATCAAGAATGGTGTGGGTTGAAGGGTAAATGGAAGCTCATAAATTAAAGAAAGTAAGTGTGGATAAATCTTTCAATGAGTTTGACTAGGATGAATAGCAGTGAAATAGAGAGATAGTTGGAGTAGAGGTGAGGTCAAGAAAGGTTGTTTATTTTTGTAAAATCAGAGACTTGGAAGGAGGAAGGCATGTTAATGTTGTTGGGACTGATCCAGTAAAAAAGGTAAAATTAATGATGTAGAAAAGGGAGAAGATAGCTGAAGTAGCAAAAATTTTGAAGAGGAGAAAAAGGATGGGAACTACAGAGCAGATGAAAGAATTTGTGACAAAAAGAGGGCTATATCCTTATTTGGAAACAGTGGGAAAAGGGAGGAATATGAATGCACACAAAAGTAGCAGTGTAGATTTGGGCATGAGATGAAGAGGATGTTTCTAGGAGATGATGATGATAGCAGATACTTATATACACCTATTATTTTCTAAGCATTATAAACGCACATCCACACCCACCCACAGACACTTAATCAAAACTATCAGGCAAGTAGTATTATTATCCTCATTTTATAGATGAAGAAACTGAAACACAGAAAGGTAAATAAACTTGCTCAATGTTATGCAGCTAGTATTCACATACAACTGCAATTCATATATAGTCAGTATAGATTTGAAGTTTATAGTTTTAACCATATGTCACTTTTTCAGTGAGGTAAGATATAAAGCAATCAGATATAAGCAAAGGTTGAAAAGCATGGATGAAAGAGGAAAATATATGAAACAGTCATTTTGCCAAGTGGGAAGGTGAGCAGAAAGAGGAATATAGTAGAATTACTGTATAGTATCACATGCCTATTTTAGGTTTGAGATTTAATTTAATCAATTTAGTCAGCTACAGCTAACAGCAGGTTCAGGAAAGTGATATATAGGTCCATATTTCCCAAGAAATTATGGATTCGTTGAGATAAAGAATGTGCTTTTTTGTCTTCACCACAGCATCATGAAAATAATCAGTACCTAATGTCTATTTAATTGAGGTTGATCTGTTGCTCCCAATTAAATATTTTGAGAGGATCATTAAACAATCACTCCATGATTTAAAGTCCAGATGCAATAAAATATTGAAAATTTTGTTTACATAAATTTTTCTGCAGAGCAAAAATAATGATAAGCAAGCAAAATTCAAATTGCAAACTAATTCCAAATGTTACTTGCAATATTTATCACAAAACGGCTAATATCTCTAATAGAGCGATATGTATATTTCAAAATCAAGATTGCCCAGAGAAATATCAATAACCTCAGGTACGCTGAAGATATCAACTTTATGGCAGAAAGCGAAGAAGAACTGAAGAGCCTCTTGATGAAAGTGAAAGAGGAGAGTGAAAAAGTTGGCTTAAAACTCAAAATTCAGCTAAGATCATGGCATCTGTTCCCATCACTTTACGGCAAATAGATGGGGAAACAGTGGAAACAGTGACAGACTTTATTTTCTTGGGCTCCAAAATCACTGCAGCCATGAAATTAAAAGATACTTGCTCCTTGGAAGAAAAGCTATGACCAATCTAGATAACATACTAAAAAGTAGAGACATTACTTTCCTAACAAAGGTCTGTTTAGTCAAAGCTATGGTTTTTCCAGTAGTCATTTATGTATGTGAGAGTTGGAATATAAAGAAAGCTGAATTGATGCTTTAGAACTGTGGTGTTGTCTCGCATATAGGGTTATCATTACCATCTTTCTAAATTCCATATATATGTGTTAGTATACTGTATCAGTGTTTTTATTTCTGGCTTGCTTGGGAGAGGGTGGGATGATTTGGGAGAATAGCATTGAAACATGTATACTATCATGTAAGAAACGAATTGCTAGTCTAGGTTTGATATAGGATACAGGATGCTTGGGGCTGGTGCACTGGGATGACCCAGAGACATGATATGGGGAGGATGGTGGGAGGGGGGTTCAGGGTTGGGAACTCATGTACACCTGTGGTGGATTAATGTCAATGTATGGCAAAACCAATACAGTATTGTAAAGTAAAAAAATAAAATTTAAATTAAAAAAAAAAGAACTGTGGTGTTGGAGAAGACATTTCAGAGTCCCTTGGACTGCAAGGAGATCCAGCAAGTCCATCCTAAAGGAGATCAGTCCTGAATATTCATTGGAAGGACTGATACTGAAGCTGAAACTCCAATACTTTGGCCACCTGATGCAAAGAACTGACCCACTGGAAAAGACCCTGATGCTGGGAAAGATTGCAGGCAGGAGAGAAGGGGATGAGGTGGTTGGATGGCATCATCAACTTGATGGACGTGCATTTGAGTAAGCTCCGGAAGTTGATGATGGACAGGAAAGCCTGGCGTGCTGCAGTCCATGGTATTGCAAAGAGTGGAACATGACTGAGCAACTGAACTGACTGATTCTTCAAAATAGTTGAAAACAAAAGATCAAAATTAAGTGAGAAATATGAGCAAAACCATGGACAAACAGCTCATGAAAAAAATATATATCTACTGTTATCCTTAAATATATTAAAAAACAAAGCTCAAATTTACTTGTAAAAAGGGAAATGCAAATTCAAAATTATAATGAGAAAAATTTTCTAGTCTATCAGTTTGAAAACCTTTAAAAGTTCAACAATACACTGTTTATTGGTGAGGCTATGGGGAAAACAAGAACTCTCATATGGATGCTTCGCCGGGTGTAGAGATTCCAAAACTGCTTTGATTGTACAATGTGTGCATGCTCAGTTGTGTCCAACTCTGTGATCCCATGGACTGTAGCTCTCAGGCTCCTCTGTTCATGGAATTTACCAGGCAAGAATACTGGAGTGGGTTGCCATTTTCTACTGCATAATTTTACTGTAGGATTGAACAAATATATATGTAGGGTTGGCCAAAAAGTTTGTTTGGATTTGTCCCTTTTATCTTATGAAAAACCCAAGTGAAACAATGAAATTTCAGCGAATCCAATATAAATGCCTTAGGGAATCAGGACTCACACTTTGGATGGAGGGTAGAAATGTGAAATGAAAGAAAGAATGAAGCTTGTGGCTTTGAATGGAATTAGAGGTCAATTCATTCACCCAATGAAAATGTCTCAGATCAATGACACCCCAATAACAATGGCACACCTTATGCCTAAACATCTTGGTTTCAAAATGCCATCCATCGCTAAACTGAACCAGTGCTTCTTCCAGGGCTGCTAAAGGGAAAGTACACCGTGAGCCTGGGACGCTGTGTGCCCGAACACAAGGAAACATTTAAAAACTGATGAAGACATTTCAAAAGAACACAGAAGCCAGCTTGAAGAGGCTCCCAATGGCCTAATTTAGGGAAATGGTGAGTAAAAAAAGAATAAAAACAGACTTTATCAAATTTCAAAACTTCTATTCATCAAAAAAACATAAGTATGTGAAAAGGAAAGCCACAAACTGGGTGGAAATATCCAGTGTCAGTTTTTCTTTATATTTTCTCTCTCTCATCCAGAAAATATAAAGAACTCCTAAAACTCAATGAGGAAAACAAATAATTTAGAAAAATTGATCAGAAGTCCTGAAAAGGCAGACTCCATGGAAGATATCTGAATGGCCAATAAACATAAAAAAAAGTGCTC
This sequence comes from Capricornis sumatraensis, assembly GCF_032405125.1. Lineage (NCBI taxonomy): Eukaryota > Metazoa > Chordata > Mammalia > Artiodactyla > Bovidae > Capricornis > Capricornis sumatraensis. Next base: position 11,133,183 of record NC_091092.1, read on the forward strand.
AATATCATTTACAATCAAGGAAATGCAAGTTAAAATTACCAAGAGATACCACCACCACATACCAGAAAGGACAAAATGACAAACAATTATAATACCAAGATATTACCCTTGTGGCTCAGCTGGTAAAGAATCCTCCTGCAATGCAAGAGACCTGAGTTTGATCCCTGGATTGGGAAGATACTCCAGTATTCTGGCCTGGAGAATTTCATGGACTCTATAGTCCATGGGGTTGCAAAGAGTCAGACATGACTGAGCAACTTTCACTTTTCATTTTACCTTGAAAAATAATTTGGCAATTCCTTTTAAAGTTGAACACGTATAATCTAGTTACTCCACACCTACTTATTTATCCAAGGAAAATGATTCCATATGTTTACTAAAGACCTTAACAAGAATGATGATATTAGCTTTATCTACATAACCCAAATGCCTATTAACAAGAGAATGGATAAATAAAATTTGGCATATCCATGCAACAGATTCTCTTTAGCAATAAAATAATGAATTCCTGACTCATAGATAATATTAATACATCTCAAAGCATATTGAGTACAACATTCCCTTGCCTGTACCTCTGGACTGAAAGACATCCAGCTACACTCTAGTAAAATTAACATCCTACAGTTCTCCAAACAAGCCCAGTATGTATATGTGCTTGCACACTTTCTTCCCTTTACCTGATAAGTCCTCCCATCCTTCTCATTTCACCTCTTGAAGGAAACTTTCCAGGACTACAAGAGCCATATGATTGATCCAAGGGTATCTATCTAGTTTAGTTTGCATCTGCCCTATACCACAATTCAAGTGGGGGTAAGTTCTTTCTCTTATTAAACCTTAAGTTCCTTGAGGGTGGGAACTCCATGTTATATTTCAGTGTATTCTTGGCATGTTGGCTTAACAAAATGTAGGCACCAAGTAAACTTCTGTTCATAAAACATGAACAATAGGGTGTACACTGGTTGTATCTGTTATACAAAGTACAAAAACTTGCCAATTAAATGTGTGGTAACAGATATCACAATAGTGCTTAGGGAGTTTTAACTAGAAAGAGGCAAGAAGAATTTTCTGGAATGAGTGAAAAGTTCTAATTTTGATGTCTATGCGTTCATTGTAATAGTAATAAAAGAGGGAAGAACTTTTTATGTAAGAATACCAACTAATACATGCAGAAGCACTCAGACTCTAGTCAGCCACTACCACTGTCATAGCTGATTCAGGAAAGAATCATCCATGAAAGGTTTTGTGTAACATGGTATTTAAATTATCTCAAGTTATCACCCAACAGATTATTAATTAATTATAAGGGATTAAAGTGGCATTTGCCATCCCCTTCTCCAGTGAATCATGTTTTATCAGAACTTTCCACCATGACCCGTCCATCTTAGGTAGCCCTACACAGCATGGCTCATAGTTTCATTGAGTTACACAAAGGTGTAATCCATGTGATCATTTTGGTTAGCTTTCTGTGACTGTTCTTTTCATTCTATCTGCCCACTGATGGATGAGGATAAGAGGCTTGTGCAAACTTCCTTATGGGAGGGACTGGCTGTGGGGAAAACTGGGTCTTGCTCTGGCAGAAGGGCCATGTTCAGTAAATCTTTAACCCAATTTTCTACTGACGGCTGGGGCTGTGCTCCCTCCCATAGTTTACTATGGTGCCAGCACACTGTGTCTCCCAGGACTGCTGCTGCCAGAGTCCCTGACTACAGAAGGCCACTGTTGACCCACTCCTCCACTGGAGACTCAAACACACACAGGAAAATCTGCCTCAGTCTCTTGTGGGGTCACTAAAACAGGTCAGTTTTCACTCCAGTCCCAAAGAAGGGCAATGATGCCAAAGAATGTTCAAACGACTGTAGGACTGCACTCATTTCACATGCTAGCAGGGCTTCTCAGGTGGTGCTACTGGTAAAGAATCCACCTGCCAATTAATGAAACTCAAGAGATGGGAATACCAGACCAACTTACCTGCCTCCTGAGAAACCTGTATGCAGGTCAAGAAGCAACAGGTAGAACTGGACATGGAACAACAGACTGGTTCCAGATTGGGAAAGCAGTACATCAACTATGTATGTTGATATGTGTTACCCTGCTTATTTAACTTACATGGAGAGTACATCATGCGAAACGCTGGGCTGGATGAAGCTCAAGCTCGAATCAAGATTGCTGGGAGAAATATCAATAAACTCAGATATACAGATGACTCTACTCTAATGGCAGAAAGCAAAAAGGAACTAAAGAACCTCTTGGTGAAGATTAAAAAGGAGAGTGAAAAAGCTGACTTAAATCTTAACATTCAAAAACTAAGATAATGGCATTGGGACCCAACACTCCATGGCAAATAGAAGGGGAAAAGTTGGAAGCAGTGACAGATTTCCTCTTCTTGGGCTTTAAAATCAATGCAGATGGTGACTGCAGCCATGAAATTAGAAGAAAACTGCTTCTTGGCAGGAAAGCTATGACAAAACTAGACACTGTCTAAAAAAGCAAATATATCACTTTGCCAAGAAAGATCTGTCTAGTCAAAGCTATGGTCTTTTCAGTAGTCATGTACGGATATGAGAGCTGGACAATAAACAGGCACCAAAGAACTGATACTTCCGAACTGTGGTGTTAGAGAAGACTCTTGAGAGTGCCTTGGACAGCAAAGAGATCAAACCAATCCATCCTAAAGGAAATAAACCCTGAATTTTCATTGGAAGAACTGATGCTGAGGCTGAATCTCCAGTACTTTGGCCACCTGATGTGAAGAGCTGACTCACTAGAAAAGACCCAGATGCTAGGAAAGACTGAAGGTAGAAGGAGAAAAGGGCAACAGAGGAAGAAATGGCTGGATGGCATCATCAGCTCAATGGATGTGAACTTGGGCAAATTCTGGGAGATGGTGAGGGACAGGAAAGCCTGGCAAGCTGCAGTCCATGGGGTTGGAAAGAGTCGGCCTTGACTTGGTGACTGAACAACCATTCATCAGATAGTTTCTCAAACAAATGATCAAACTCGGAATGATAAATGATGAGACAAAGTTAAATCACATACCTAACTCTTGAATTCAGACACCGAAGGACACAAAAATCATGGAAGTCATAATTTAGTAAAAAATATATATAAACTCAATCTAATCATGAGGAAATAATCAAATGAATTCAAATTGAAGATAATTCCACAAACAATTGGCCTAGTGGCTTCAAGGACAACAATGTTACTAAATCAGTTTTAAATAAATTTCAATTAAAAAATCTAGGGACTGAAATGCAAAAGTAGGAAGTCAAGACACATCTGGATTAACAGGCAAGTTTGGCCTTGGAGTACAAAATGAAGCAGGGCATAGACTAACAGAGTTTTCCCAAGAGAATGCACTGGTCAGGGCAAACACCCTCTTTACAACAACAGAAGAGACAACTCTATACTTGGACAACACCAGATGATTAATACCAAAATCAGATTGATTATATGCTTTGCAGCCAAAGATGGTGAAGCTCTACACAGTCAGCAAAACTAAGACTGGGAGCTGACTGTGGCTCAAATCATGAATTCCTTATTGTCAAATTCAGACTTAAATTGAAAAAAGTAGGGGAAGCCACTAGGCCACTCAGTTATGACCTAAATCAAAGCCCTTACAATTATACAGTGGAAGTGACAAATAGATTCAAGGGGTTAGATCTAATAGACAGTGTGCCTGAAGAACTATGGACAGAGGTTCATAACACTGTACAGGATATGGTGATCAAAACCATCCCCCAGAAAAACAAATGCAAAAAGGCAAAACAGTTGTCTAGGGAGTTCTTACAAATAGTTGAGAAAAGAGAAGTAAAAGGCAAAGGAGAAAAGGAAAGATGTACCCATCGGAATGAAGAGTTCCAAAGAACACAAGGAGAGATAAGAAAGCCTTCCTAAGTGAACAAAAATGCAAAGAAATAGAGGAAAACAAAAGAATGGAAAAGACTAGAGATCTCTTCAAGGAAATTAGAGATACCAAAGGAGCATGGTATGGACCTAACAGAAGCAGAAGATCTTCGAGGAGGTGGCAAGACTACACAGAAGGACTATGCAAAAAAAAAATTAATAATAATAATAATGACCTAGATAACCATGATGGTGCAATCACTCATGGAGAGCCAGACATCTTGAAGTGCAAAGTCAAGTGGGCCTTAGGAAGCATCGATACGAACAAAGATAGTGGAGATGATGGAATTTCAGCTGAGCTATTTCAAATCCTAAAAGATGATGCTGTGAAAGTGTTGCACTCAATATGCCAGCAAATTTGGAAAACTCAGCAGTGGCCACAGGATTGGAAAAGGTCAGTTGTCATTGCAATCCCAAACAAAAGCAGTGCCAAAGAATGCTCAAACTACTGCATATTACTCTCATTTCACATGCTAGTGAGGTAATGCTCAAAATTCTCCAGGCTAGGCTTCAACAATATATGAATCGAGAAATTCCAGAAGTTCAAGCAAGATTTAAAAAAGGCAGAGGAACCAGAGATCAAATTGCCAAAATCTGTTGTATCATCAAAAAAGCAAGAGTTCCAGAAAAGCATCTACTTCTGCTTCATTGACTACATTAAAGCCTTTTACTGTGTGGATCACAACAAATTGTGGTAAATTCTGAAAGGGATGGGAAGACCAGACCACATTACCTGCCTCCTGAGAAACCTGTATGCAGGTTAAGAAGCAACAGTTAGAACTGGACATGGAGGAACAGACTGGTTATAAATTGGGAAAGGAGTAAAATAAGGCTGATATTGTCACCCTGCTTATTTAACTTCTATGTGGAAGACATCATGCAAAATGCCAGGCTGAATGAGGCACAAGCTGAAATCAAGATTGCTGAGAGAAATATCAATAGTATCAGATATGCAGATGACACTACCTTAATGGCAGAAAGCAAAGAGGAGCTAAAGGACCTTCTGATGAAGGTGAAAGAGAGTGAAAAAAGTTGGCTTAAAACTCAGCATTCAAAAAACTGGCATCTGGTCCCATCACTTCATGGCAAATAGATGGGGATACTTCATTTTCTTGGGCTCAAAATGACTGCAGATGGTGACTGCAGCCATGAAATTAAGACACTAGCTCCTTGGAAGAAAAGCTATGACCAACATAGACAGCATAATAAAAAGCAGAGACATTACTTTGTCAACAAAGGTCCATCTAGTCAAAGCTATGGTTTTTCCAGTGATCAAGTATGGATGTGAGAGTTGGACCATAAAGAATGCTTAGCACTGAAGAACTGATGCTTTTGAACTGTGGTGTTGGAGAAGACTCTTGAGAGCCCCTTGAACTGAAAGGAGATCAAACGCGTCAATCCTAAAGGAAGTCAACCTTGAGTATTCATTGGAAGAACTGACTCTGAAGCTGAAGCTCCAATACTTTGGCCACCTGATGTGAAGAACTGACTCATTAGTGAAAACACTGATGCTGGGAAAGATTGAAGGCAGGAGGAGAAGGGAACTACAGAGGATGATATGGTTGGATGGCATCACTGACTCAATGGACGTGAGCCTGAGCAAGCTCCAAGAGATGGTAAAGGACAGGGAAGCCTGGCACACTGTAGTTCATGGGGCCACAAAGTGTTGGACATGACTGAGCAATTAAACAACAACAACAACAAGGGACTGTTCTAGATAAAAGGAGAAAGACATGATAAAAAGTTATGCATAAACTTCTATTGGATTCTGGATCTGAAAAATACCCTAAAGGATATTATGGGACAAATGGGGAAATTTGAAGGTAGAATATATAGTAGACATAGTATTATATCAAAGTTAATTTTAATGAATATAATAGTTATATTGCACCTATGTAAGAGAAAGTCCTTATTCTTCTTAGTTCAGTTCAGTCACTCAGTCGTGTCCGACTCTTTGCAACCCCATGAATCGCAGCACGCCAGGCCTCCCTGTCCATCACCCACTCCCAGAGTTCACTCAGCTTCATGTCCATCGAGTCAGTGATGCCATCCAGCCATCTCATCCTCTGTCGTCCCCCTCTCCTCCTGCCCCCAATCCCTCCCAGCATCAGAGTCTTTTCTAATGAGTCAACTCTTCGCATGAGGTGGCCAAAGTACTGGAGTTTCAGCTTTAGCATCAGTCCTACTAAGAAATCCCAGGGCTGATCTCCTTCAGAATGGACTGGTTGGATCTCCTCCCAGTCCAAGGGACTCTCAAGAGTCTTCTCCAACACCACAGTTCAAACGCATCAATTCTCCGGCGCTCAGCCTTCTTCACAGTCCAACTCTCACATCCATACATGACTACCGGAAAAACCATAGCTTTGACTAGACGGACCTTAGTCGTGACACACTAAATTATTTAGGGGTAAAGTGTCATATTTGCAGTGAACTCTCAAACGGAAAAAACATACTTAGGCACATATGTATACACAGAAATAATACGATAATGGCACAATGTTAACAACTGGTGAATCTATATAAAAGGTAAGCTGATGTTCACTGTAATTTTCTCACAATTTTTCCATGGGTCTGAAATATTTCCAAGTAAGTAAAGCTATAAAAAATAATAATCTTTTAAAACAGATATTCACTCTCTCTCTTTGAAGGCATCTAATGTGCTGAGGCTGAAGCTCTTATATTTGAAGGAAGAAAGGAATGGCTGGATGGCTGGATAAATAGTCAGACGCCCTAAATTCTAGTCCAGGTACTGTCATTGGCTCATCATTTTACTTGGGTTTTCTCATGGGTCAAATAGGGGGTGATAATACCTCCTTGCCATGCCTACTTTATAGGACTATTGTGAGGATTAAATGAGATAACAGATGGGAAAGTATACTGACAAAGTGAAAAAGTACTATTCAAATTCAGAATATTCACTGTTAATGTCATCTTAGACAGAATGTTTTTACCTTATCTACTATCAAATTCATTTGTGGTAACTGATAACTACTTATTTGCACTTTTTCAATGTTATGCAGTTACCCCTTTGCTTTTGAAATTCCTGTATCCTATGACATGGGTATTCCCTAAGATGATTGATGGTCCTTGCAGGCTATCATTAGCACTGAGTGACACCACTGGCGTTCAAGAGGATTCTGCCACATGCTTGCTTTCTGGGCAGCAGTTCTGCATATTTTCCATTTGAGTCAGTGGTAGTAGTTCTGGTTAAATCAAGTGTAACCAGAGAAGATGGTGAACAGCAGAGAGATTGGAGGAAGGAAAGAGGAAGAAAAGGTGGCAGTGTCATGAACAGGCTCCTAAGTACATTTTAAGGGAGAGGACCAGAAAGCCTTGACACTGTTATATTCAGGTATCTGGGATGTTCTTTCTTCTCACTAGAACAATCACTTACCACTGGTCACAAATTTGCCATATGGTTACTGGCAGGAAATGTGTCCAAAAGTCAATATCCCATTTACACTGTTTGGAAATACCAAAGTGAATTCTTTTCACTAATCATTACATGAGGCAGGGCTCGTTTTTCACTGAATTAATGATTCAATATTCTTGGCAAACAAAATGCACCATAGAGGTTGATTCATGTTCATGTTTGGCAGAAACCAACACAATTCTGTAAAGCAATTATCCTTCAGTTAAAAAATAAATTTAAAATAAAAAAAATGTGCCATAGATAATCTAATGGTAACTTTTCATAAAAAAAAATATGGAAACTATCTCAGAAAGGAAAACCAGAAATATGCATGCAATCACATTCACTGAATGTCCTCTTTTTCTTGTAGGCTTTGGGAAGATAGCCACATTTATGACTTATGACCCATAATTATCCATTATTTACTTTGTAGAGATCTTGATCAACACGGAGACCTAAACAATAGAGACCTAGAAATATAGGTTCAATTGTACCATCTTAGGAATAAAGGAAACTGATCCATCTTCTCTAAATTATATCTGTTGTCATTTATTCATTCAGTTCTTACAACTGACTAGAACCTAGTTCATAGTTAGGTGTCCTTTGTCAAATTCTCAATAATAGGATAAGCAAGTTAGATTATGAGGCAGCGTACTATACTTGGCCACAGTTCAAGAGAACTGAGCTCTTTTCTTGGCCTTTGTGATCTCAGGAAATTAAAATTAAAAAATGTTCTAACAGGCTCACCTGTAAAATGGATCTGTTAGTTCTTGCTCAACCTTAGAGTTATGATGATGGTCAAATTCAAAAATGCATTTAATTCATACAAGCAAGTGTGAATTATTTTGCATCAAATTTTGACTTATGTAAAATATATATCTCCTGCCCAGAATGCACTAAATGAGAAAAAAAGAACCAGATAACACAAAGATAACTTGTATTTTTCAGTTATGACTATTTCAACAGTCAAGATGTCAAACAGTGCTCCTAAAATCTCTGTGTAGCCAGCTTGTAAGCTTAGAAGAAAGTTTTGAGCCTGGCAAAGAACAACTGCCAGAATGCCAGAGTCCCTTTTTCCTGGCAGCATTAATGGAGCCCATAATAGCAAAGAGTGACAGTGGTCCTGTCAAATAACCACCCGCATGGGAATAAGAGCTGCACAGTGCTTGTCTAGGCATGATGGAACCCATGCTATTTCTAAATGTGATGTTTTGTCCAAGACTAAATATTTGACTCAATATTTAATCTCTAATACATGGGAGAACACAATCAAGGAAGAACGAATTGAGGAAAACACTGATGAAAGATGTTATTAAGTAATCTGGTAAATTTTCCAAGTGGTGAAGAATTTTGAGGGGTCTGAACTTTCCAAAAGCATTATTTTGGCCTGAGTTCCCTCAGAGGAGAATGATGTGATTAAGCCATGTATTTCCTGAAAAAAAAAAAGAAAGAGACAAAGCCTCAAATGGACAATAAACGGATCACATCTGATAAAATTCAAGGTTTCATATCACTAGTTTGCAGATAATTATTCAATGTTGTCTAAAATGATGAAAGAATTTTACAAAGCTACAAAGAAAGGAGATAAAGTTATTCTCTGGGAGAGGTGGGGAGAGACGGGCTAGTGGTTAACATGGATTGTCTTAGTGCTGCTAGAGTTGATACAGTAACTGTTTTAACTGTTACTAACACAATTCACGGAGAAGGCAATTGCACCTCACTCCAGTACTCTTGCCTGGAAAATCCCATGGACGGAGGAGCCTGGTAGGCTGCAGTCCATGGGGTAGCTAAGAGTCTGCACAACTGAGCGACTTCACTTTCGCTTTTCACTTTCATGCACTGGAGAAGGCAATGGCACCCCACTCCAGTATTCTTTCCTGGAGAATCCCAGAGACAGAGGAGCCTAGTGGGCTTCCGTCTATGGGGTTGCACAGAGTCGGACATGACTGAAGCAACTTAGCAGCAGCAGCAGCAACACAATTCATTTCAACTGTGTGATTAAGATAGTTTGGGGTATATACTGCAGCTTCAATCAATGAATTGCAAAGTATCTAACAAACATTCACTACCATAATTTGTGAGAAGACAGTGATTTTTGCCAGTGGGGAAAGAGAGTTATTAACTTGCCTACAGATGCAGGATGCCAGTGGGGAGGGGCAACCTGTATGAACTTACAGAGGGAGATGAATTAAATTTTCCTTCATTCTTTTTTCTCTTGATGTTCCAGAAAGGGTCAAGAATGATGGAACAAGAGCTGTCCATAGTCTTTTAAAATATATTAATTCATAATGTTAATTTTGTCAGTTTTAATAATGCTAGAGTTACAAAAGAAAATGTCCTTATTTTTAGACATGCATGCTGAAGTAATTAGGGGTGAAGCATCATGTATTTTAACTAACATAAAATAAATATGGAAAAAAAAACAAGTAACTGTGGCAAAATAGTAATAATTGTAAAATCTAGGTACTTGATATGTGGGTGTTCATTATTTTCTTTGCTTTTCTACATGTCTTCAAACTTTTATAGTAAGAGGTTAATTTTTCACCAATCAGATTAATGGGGAAAAGCCAATTTAAAACATAAGAAAGTCTGAATGACAACTTTTTAAAGAGACTTTTAACTTTGATTCTTTTCTAGAGTATAAATTTATTTATTTTAATTGGAGGTTAATTACTTTACAATATTGTATTGGTTTTGCCATACATCAACATTATAGTAGCTGAAGTTAAGGTAGTTTTGACTTATGTATTATTGAACCTTTAGCTGATTGATATATGTCTTATTTAAAAAGGAATTACAGAGGTTCAAGCAATTTAACAAAGCCAAGTAAATTTAAAATAATTGTAAAAAAGTAAGAATGAATCTCAAAGTGCAAATTTTTATCCTTGTGTGAGGTGGGTCACAAAGTGAACCTTAAGCTGCCTGGCAGCAACATGAAGAGGAAAATATCCAATAAGTTTATTTGGAAAAAAAAACAAAAACTGGTTACTAAGAAAACATTATGCTAATTTCAGAGTTAACATTTACTGACCATTTACCAAGTATATCAGGTATAGTTCTAAGCACTGTTCATGTACAAATTTATTGAATCCTCTCTGTAGGGGCTATTTTTTTCCCATTTTACAGGTGAGGAAATTGAGGCTCATAGAGATTAAGTAAGTTTCCAAAGTTCACACAGCCAGGAAGTGACAGAGTTAGGATTAATGACAGCTAATCTTGACTAGAAAGCTCACATTTTAATCTATAATTAATACTATCTTTTTCCTGGTAAAAATAACTTTTCCTAATAATAAAACCAGAGAGAAATATGTATTCTGTGAGGTTTTTTTAAGAGCAAATAATGAATAACATCCTCAAGAATCATCTCTACTATAAGCATAGCGACAAGTTTCATCAAGCTTGTCATGATGATTTATAATTATCATATCTAAAATTTGTAGCAAATTACTTCTTAGGTACTTACAAATGATCTGTTTTAAGTAGCTTAAATACACCTCCCTCCATCTGCTAACACTGTTAATCTGCCAAGAATAATTGCACCCCTTTATTCAGAGAAGTCTGATTCATCACAAATTTTAAATCACTAGAGCCTGAACCTTTGAAATGTTAAAAATGGCAAGGCTCATTTAGGCTTAATTTATACTTATTCTAGATAGGATCATGTATGGCAGTCTCTGACTGATGTGAGAGATTAAATAATGAAGTCAAATGGTGGTAAATGATTGCTGAGCAGCCTGACTGAATGTTAACTTCAGTTATGCCAGCATGCTGTGAATTTGGTCTTGAACAAATCAACCAGGTATCCAACCACTTAACCACGTCTATATCCTTTCCTATACTTATTTTGTATTCACCCTCTAAGTGGAGCCTTTAAACCTAGAACTTCTATCTAGAGAATATCTCAATGATGAGTGTGCAATAAAAGTGATAAGGAGGACATGGATTTTTCTTAAAATCTAGAAACAATCTGATTTATGTAAAATGCAAAATTGAGATGAGCTGTCATTGAATTGAAAAGGCAAAAAGATGGGACACTGAAAGATGAACTCCCCACGTTGGTAGGTGCCCATTATGCTACTGGAGATCAGTGGAGAAATAACTCCAGAAAGAATGAAGAGATGGAGCCAAAGCAAAAACAACACAAAGTTGTGGATGTGGCTGGTGATGGAAGTAAAGTCTGATGCTGTAAAGAACAATATTGCATAGGAACTTGGAATGTTAGGTCCATGAATCAAGGTAAATTGGAAATGGTCAAATAGGAGATGGCAAGAGTAAACGTCGACATTTTAGGAATCAGTGAACTAAAATGGACTGGAATGGGTGAATTTAACTCAGATGACCATTATATCTACTACTGTGGGCAAGAATCCCTTAGAAGAAATGGAGTAGCCATCATAGTCAACAAAAGAGTCTGAAATGCAGTACTTGGATGCAATTTCAAAAACAACAGAATGATCTCTGTTTGTTTCCAAAGCAAACCATTCAATATCACAGTAATCCAAGTCCCTGACCAGTAATGCTGAAGAAGCTGAAGTTGAATGGTTCTATGAAGACCTACAAGACCTTCTACAACTAACACCCAACAAAGATGTCATTTTCATTATAGTGGACTGGAATGCAAAAGTAGGAAGAAATACCTGTAGTAACAGGCAAATTTGGCCTTGGAGTACAGAAGAGAGCAGGGCAAAGGCTAATAGCGTTTTGCCAAGAGAACACACTGGTTATAGCAGACACCTTCTTCCAACAACACAAGAGAAGACCCTACATGTGGACATCACCAAATGGTCAATACTGAAATCAGACTGATTACATTCTTTGCAGCCTAAGATGGAGAAGCTCTGTACAGTCAGCAAAAACAAGACCAGGAGCTGATTGTGGCACAGACCATGAACTCCTTATTACCAAATTCAGACTGAAATTGAAGAAAGTAGGGAAAACCGCTAGACCATTCAGGTATGACCTAAATCAAATCCCTTACAATTATACAGTGGAAGTGACAAACAAATTCAAGGGATTAGATCTGATAGACAGAGTGTGTGAAGAACTATGGACAGAGGTTTGTGACACTGTACAGGAGACAAGGATCAAGACCATCCCCAAGAAAAAGAAATGCAAAAAGGCAAAATGGTTCTTTGAGGAGGCCTTATGAATAGCTGTGAAAAGAAGAGAAGTAAAAGGCGAAGGAGAAAAGGAAAGATGTACCCATCTGAATGCAGAGTTTCAAAGAACAGCAAGGAGAGATAAGAAAGCCTTCCTCAGCAATCAATGGAAAGAAAAAGAGGAAAACAACAGAATGGAAAAGACTAGAGATCTCTTCAAGAAAATTAGAGATACCAAGGGAACATTTCATGCAAAGTTGGGCACAGTAAAGGACAGAAATGGTAGCTCAGAGGTTAAAGCATCTGCCTGCAATGTGGGAGACCTGGGTTCGATCTCTGGGTTGGGAAGATTCCCCTGGAGAAGGAAATGGCAATCCACTCCAGTATTCTTGCCTGGAGAATCCCATGGACAGAGGAACCTGGTAGGCTACAGTCCACGGGGTCGCAAAGAGTTGGACACGACTGAGCGACCTCACTCACTTGAACAGAAGGAGAAGATATTAAGAAGAGGTGGCAAGAATACACAGAAGAACTATACATAAAAGATCTTCACGACATAGATAAACATGATGGTGTAATCACCAACCTACAGCCAGACATCCTTGAATCCAAAGTCAAGTGGGCCTTAGAAAGCATCACTATGAACAAAGCTAGTGGAGGTGATGGAATTCCAGTTGAGCTATTTCAAATCCTAAAAGATGATGCTGTGAAAGTGCTGCACTCAATATGCCAGCAAATTTGGAAAACTCAGTAGTGACTACAGGACTGGAAAAGGTCAGTTTTCATTCCAATTCCAAAGAAAGGCAATAGCAAAGATTGGTCAAACTACCACACAATTGCCCTCATCTCAAATGATAGTAAAGTAATGCTCAAAATTCTCCAAGCCAGGGTTCAACAGTCTGGAACCTGTGAACTGCCACATGTTCAAGCTGGATTTAGAAAAGGCAGAGGAACCAGAAATCAAATTGCCAACATCCGCTGGATCATTGAAAAAGCAAGAGAGTTCCAGAAAAGCATCTACTTCTGCTTTATTGACTATGTCAAAGCCTTTGACTGTGTGGACCACAACAAACTGTGGAATAATCTGAAAGAGATGGGAATACCAGAACACCTGACCTGCCTCTTAAGAAATCTTCATGCAGGTCAAGAAGTAACAGTTAGAACTGGACATGGAACAACAGACTGGTTCCAAATAGGAAAAGGAGTATGTCAAGGCTGTATATTGTCACCCTGCCTATTTAACTTTTATGCAGAGTATATCAAGAGAAACGCTGGGCTGGATGAAGCACAAGTTGGAATCAAGGTTGTCAAGAGAAATATCAATAACCCCAGATATGCAGATTATACCACCCTTATGGCAGAAAGTGAAGAAGAGCTAAAGAGCCTCTTGATGACAGTGAAAGAGGAGAGTGAAAAAGTTGGCTTAAAGCTGAACATTCAGAAAACGAAGATCATGGCATCTGGTCCCATCACTTCATGGCAGATAGATGGGGAAACAGTGGAAACATTGTCAGACTTTATATTTTGGGGCTCCAAAATCACTGCAGATAGTAACTGCAGCCATGAAATTAAAAGACACTTGCTCCTTGGAAGAAAAGTTATGAACAAATTAGACAGTATATTAAAAAGCAGAGACATTACTTTTCCAACAAAGTTCCATCTAGTCAAGGCTATGGTTTTTCTAGTAGTCATGTATGGATATGAGAGTTGGACTATAAAGAAAGCTGAGCACTGAAGAATTGATGCTTTTGAATTGTAGTGTTGGAGAAGACTCTTGAGAGTCCCTTGGACTGCAAGGAGACCCATCCAGTCCATCCCAAAGGAAATCAGTCCTGAATATTACTTGGAAGGACTGATGTTGAAGCTGAAACACCAATACTTTGGCCACCTGATATGAAGAGCTGACTCATTTGAAAAGACCCTGATGCTGGGAAAGATTGAATGCAGGAGAAGGGGATGACAGAGGATGAGGTGGTTGGATGGCATCACTGACTCAATGGATATGAGTTTGAGTAAACTCCTGGAGTTGGTGATGGACAGGGAGGCCTGGCGTGCTGCAGTCCATGGGGTCTCAGAAAGTCGGACATGACTGAGTGACTGAACTGAGCTGAACTGTCATGAACTGCAACATTATAGCACTTCAAAGTCTGGATTTGTTCACTTCATGAACACTAGTCATTCATATACTCAACTGGGAAGGAGGCTTGGAAACAGGTGGCCTATTACTAGACCCATTAAACAAGAGATTTATGCATCATATATCCATCTTGAGGCAATTAGGCTGATCATTTTTTTTCTTTTATGGATTAATTGAAAACTCCCAGCAATATAGCAATTATTATGTCATACACTAGCATTTATCTATGATATTAAAGACAATGGTCTTTCCATGCATTAGAGGTAATGTAGAACTCTATACACTTTTCCCCTAAGAAATTCAGTACTTTCAAGACAAAGTCACTCTCTTGAAACATGTGTAAATATGAGCGGTCTAGTGTATGAATGGCAAATAAGATTGATAAGATAATTTGTTTGAACTGCCAAATCACTGTTTGTTAATTTTAAACAAACTCTAATTATTATTTGCCTAATTTTATCATTTAAAAACAGAGTTGCTAACATGGATTTGAACACTTACTATGTACTAGGCTCTGTGTATAATATGTTATGGGTATCATTTCACTTAATGATCACAACCCTAATAACTACGATCATTATCTATATTGTGTAAGTGAAAGTGTTTGTCACTCAGTCACTTCCAACTCTGCAAACCTATGGGCTGTAGCTTGCCAGACTCCACTGTCCATGGAATTCTCCAGGCAAGATACTAGAGTAGGTCGCCATTCCCTTCTCCAGGCGATCTGCCTGACCCAGGGATTGAATCCGGGCCTCCTGCACTGCAGGCAGATTCTTTATAATCTGAGCCATCAGGGAAAGTGATCCAAGGTCATCTAGTTAGAAAACGGTGGAGCCAGCATTTACTTTCAGATGGCCTAACTGCAAATTCACTACCACGCTATACCATTTGTGATGGCCTAGGTGGTATTGGTGGTAAAGAACCTCCCTGCAAATGCAGGAGACGTAATGGACTCAAGAGATGGGAATACCTGAGCACACTACCTGCCTCCTGAGAAGCCACAGTTAGAACTGGACATGGAGCAAAGGACTGGTTCAAAATTGGGAAAGGAGTACGTCAAGGCTGTTTACTGTCACCCTGCTTATTTAACTTATATGCAGAGTACATCAAGCGAAATGTCGGGCTTGATGAAGCACAAGCTGGAATCAACATTTCAGGGAGAAATATCAATAACCACAGATATGCAGATGACACCATCCTAATGGCAGAAAGTGAAGAGGAACTAAAGAGCCTCTTGATGAAGGTTAAAGAGGAGAATGAAAACGTTGGCTTAAAACTCAACATTCAAAAAACAAAGATCATGGCATCTGGTCCCATTACTTCATGGCAAATAGATGGGGAAATAATGGAAACAGTGACAAACTTTATTTTCTTGGGCTCCAAAATTACTGCAGATGGTGACTGCAACCATGAAATTAAAAGATGCTTGTTCCTTTGAAGAAAAGCTATGCAGAACCTAGATGGCAGATTAAAAATCAGAGACATCACTTTGCCGACAAAGGTGCATATAGTTGAAGCTATGGTGTTTCCAGTAGTCATGTATGAATGTGAGATCTGGATCATAAAAAAGGCTGAGTGCTGAAGAATTAATGCTTTTGAACTGTAGTGCTGGAGAAGACTCCTGAGAGTCCCTTGGACTGCAAGGAGATCAAACCAGTCAACCCGAAAGGAAATAAACCCTGAATATTAGAAGGACCGACGCTGAAGCTGAAGCTCCAATACTTTGGCTACTGGATGGAAAGAGGCAACTCACTGGAAATGTCCCTGATGCTGGGAAAGATTGAGGGCAGGAGAGAAGGGTACGACAGAGAATGAGATGGTTGGATGACATTACCAACTTACTGGACCTGAGTTTGAGCAAACTCTGATAGTGAAGGACAGGGAAACAGGTATGCTGAAGTCCATTGGGGTTGCCAAGAGTTGGACACAACTGAGCAACTGAACTGAACTGATTGAAATACCAAGGACAGCGTAGAACTAGTAACTGAATGAATTAAATGAATGGTTTTTAACTTTACCTCTACAGTAGAACTATCTAGCAAACTTCTCAAAAACTCTTGATACCCAGACTATAATCCAGGCCAACTACATCTGAATCTCAGAGAGAGATGCCAGAGATACAATTCTGAACCACTAAACTAGGTACCTAGTCACAGAGTAACTAGAACTCTTTATTTTCCCCTGTGGGGACACATAACGTAGCCCAGAAATTTGGGTGGGATTGAATTTATGGTTATGTAATTACTGGTCTCAGTGCTTAAAGTCAGAGTAATGTACACAGGTAAGCATGTCATGGTACTTCTTTCTAAATAATGCCAAAAGTCCAGATGGTTCTAAATTTGATTGATGCTTGATATCATGCAGAAAAATTGTCTTGATGACTAAATAAAAGTAAATTTTTAACCTAATGTGTTTCTACATGGAAGCATTAACTAACATAGCTATGCATGCATGCTAAATCACTTCAGTCATGTCCAACTCTTTGTAGTCCTATGGACTGTAGCCTGCCAGGTTCCTCTGTCCATGGGATTCTCCAGACAAGAATATGGGAGTGGGTTGCATGCTCTTTTCCAGGGGATCTTCCTGACCCAGGGATCAAACCTGTGTCTCTTACATCTCCTGAATTTGCAAGCAGATTCTTTACCACTAGTGTCACCAATATAGCTATGAGATTTAACCATTAAGACTCAGACATACTTTATGTCAAGTCACCTCTTTCAAACCAAATAATTCCATATAGCAAAGCTTGATAATACTGCCTACAAGCTTGTCATAGTCACAGGATAAAATTCCAACTCTTGAAATCCTAGTTTTGAATTCAATGAAAATTTGATGATGGTACACCATTTAGCAAATACTTGATTTTATATATATATATAATATATATAATTTTTATATTTTATATATATATATATATCTGATCTATGTGATGACACTTGGTGGTGAGGAAGACACATACAGCTTAATGACAAACATCTAACCATCAGATGACTTATTTCTCTCTTTAATCGTGGTGTCTTATGACTGCAGTTAAGTCAAAGAGTAAGTCACTGTCTATTTGCTCTTCCCAGGTCCCAAGTTGCTGTCATTATGTTACCCTCCAAATCTCCATGTGCATTCTTGGCCCATTTAAAGCAGCCAGCCAAACCTAGATTCTCCAAACTTGAATCCTCTTGCTCTGTTAGCAATAGGACTAATAGAGGAACTACTTGGTTAAACATCAAGAGATCAGCTAAATGTAATCTAATGGAGGAGTCTAAGTAGGTACAGTTTTAGGAAGCACAGCATTATAGCCACATTCCTGATTTGTCAGTTTCCCTTCAATTCCTTTGGATTCACAAAATTCCCTTAGGACTCACTGAGCCTTTTCCCACTTATAGTTCTACATGACTTTGTAACTAAATATTTGTATATATTGGATTAATTTAGAGAGATAGGTTGGTCATAAACTGTTGCCTCAAAAAGAAAAAAAAATATGGTACAATTTTAAGTTAAAAAGAGGCAAAATGCATAGTCTTGACAGTGTTGTGGTTTAAAGTTGAATAAAGAAGAATTTAAGGCTTTGGGGGCAGTTTTTTATGCAGTTGACAGAACTCAAAATTGTATCATTTTTAGAAATACAATTTGACAGGTGATTGATCTCTAATAAGTACTAATTAAAAAAAATAAATAAAGCAGCTTGGAAAACAATTTGTAAAACTATATAAAAACACAGCCAGAAAAGCAATATCTGAAAAGCACCTGAGTGTGATAATCTATCTCAAAATGCAAATGATGACACCAACTCATTGACAAATGAGGTGTAAGCTATATGGGTATAAAGAAAGATTATTCTGGTCAGTGTAATGAAACAGTAAATGGTATGATCCATTCCAGATACTTAATTTTTGCACTACTAATGGGTCCTCAATTAAAAGCTTTACAACTGAAAGAGTTCTTTTCAGGGAAAGCAGTCATTACATAGTGTATAATAGAAGGAAACTAGTCAACTAGATCAGCTCTCAAAACCACTGCTAATAACTGAATAAAGATACTTGGTACCTTCCATTTAATATTTTTAGACAATTCATAACTTATCAACTTCTGAATATCTTCCAAAAAGTATGCATTTCAGGAGAACAAAATAGAATTCAGTTTTCTTTATTGTTGTTCAGTTGCTAAGTCATGTCTGACTCTTTGCAACCCAACAGACTATAGCACGCTAGGCTCCTCTGTCCTCCAGTATTTCCCAGAGTTTGCTCAAATTCACGTCCATGGAGTCTGTGATGCTATCTAACCATCTCATCCTCCTCTGCTGCTACTTTCTCCTTTTGCCTTCCATCTTCCTCAGTATCAGTCTTTTCCAATGAGTCATCTATTCACATCAGGTGGCCAAAGTATTGGAACTTCAGCTTCAGCATCAGTCCTTCCATTGAATATTCAGGGTTGATTTCCTTACTGCTTTTATCTCCTTGCTGTCCAAAGGACTCTCAAGAGTCTTCATCAGTACCACAATTCAAAAGCATCAATTCTTTGGCACTCAGCATTCTTTATGGTACTGTGACATACATGAATACTGGAAAAAACTATAGCTTTGACTATATAGACCTTTGTCAGAAAAGTGATGTCTCTGCTTTTTAACCTGCTGTCTAATTTTGTCATAACTTTCCTTCCAAGGAGCGAACTTTTTTTAGTTTCATGACGCAATCACTGTCTGCAGTGATTTTGGAGCCCAAGAAAAGAAAATCTGTCACTGTTTCCACTTTTTCCCCATCTATTTGCCATGAAATGATGGGACTAGATGCTGTGATCTTAGTTTTTTTAATGCTGAGTTTCAAGCCAGTGTTTTTACTCTTGTCTTTCACCCTCATCAAGAGGCTCTTTAGTTAATCTTCACTTTCTGCCATATATGAGGTTTTTGATATTTCTCCCAGAAATCTTGATTCCAGCTTGTGATTCATCCAGCCTAGAATGTGCTAAAGTGAAAAGCAGGATTCTGTAGCTAGACAGATGGTGAAAAAGTCTGAGTTAAACAAAGTAAAACAGTTTTAACTAATGCCAGACTTGTCTGGGGCTTTAACATATAGTGAATTGAAAACCATGCTGTCTACTTTCACACTCAGTCTGAACGCTGAGAATCAAAACCACGCCTTACTGTCTATATTAGCATGACTTTGCTATTTCATTGTCTTTATTATTATTTCTTCACTCTTCTGGGACTAGCCTGTCCATGTGGTTTATTTATTACAGGCAATTCCTGAAAGACTCACTAACTCTTCATTGGAAAGCATCCAACAGTTTGATCCCTAAGATTCTTTGAATCCTACCTTCAAAACCCTTACTCTTTTCACCAGTCCTAGACTGTTGGATCATGCTTCATAAGTCAATCCTAGTCAATCTCCCACATTTAAATACGTACCATAGACCAATTTTCCAGTTCTTAATAAATTATGTCCTTACCTTCCCCACTCTGGAACATAGCCTAAGTTCTGTAAAGGTATTTAAGAAATAAACACAATTTTGTCTTATCCACAAGTGTGTTAGTAATATTCGGGAGACTTCATGACAGAATATTCAAGAGGATATTATTGTACAGACTACTTTCTAAATTTGTTTGACTCTCCGCAACATATTCATACATGTACAAGTATTTGAATGTGTGTGCATGCACACATGTGTCTGTTTATGTATGTAACACTTTGCACATTCATACATTTGAGAAAGGCTGATACAGTGAAAAGGATCTTGGATTAACATCAGGAAATCAGTGTTCCTGCTCCTAACTACTTGTGGTTTGGGAGTAAATCCCCTCCCTTATCTGGGCCTTAACTGTCCTCAGTTGTAAATGACATGATAGGGCTAAATTATCTCTCAAGATGTGGTGGATTATTAATCTTTTTGTTCTACCAGGGCACTCATGGTGAAAGAAATGCAGATGTCTGAGTTGTGGCATAAGGCAGGTTGTGGATTATAAACAATTCCTGTCATAGTAGCCTTTCTTTCTCATTCAATAATTAATATAATATCACTTATATGTGGAATCTAGGAAAAAGATACAGATGAAGCTATTTGCAAAGCAGAAATAGAGACACAGATGGAGAGAACAAACACATGGACACCAAAGGGGGAAGGGAGGTGGGGTGATTTGGGAGATTGGGATTGACATATGTATACTGTTATATATAAAATAGATAACTAGTGAGAATCTACTATATAGCACAGGAAACTCTACCAGTGCTCTGTGGTGACCTAAATGGGAAGGAAATTTATCCTTCCCATTTAGGTATCTATCTATCTATCTATCTATCTATCTATCTATCTATCTATCTATCTATCTATCTCCCTTCTTTCATATATGCATATATATATATAGCTGATCCACTTTGCTGTACAGCAGAAACTAACACAACATTGTAAAGCAACTACACTCTAATAAAAATTAATTTAAAAAAGAATGTATGTAAAGAGTCAAGTACACTAATATTCAATTCATGTTTTGATTAATGTTTCTTTTGTGTATTAAAAAATAATCAAGATGGAAATGTAAACCAGTGAATATTATTATAGGGCTATACTTAGATCTGTTCCCAATTTTTACTACTTAGCAAGTACTTGAAATATGTCACTAGTAAATGGTAACCTGGAGGCTAAAAATAAAATCAAATTCATGCAATACCTGGTGATTGTGAAAGTGTTGGTCGCTCTGTCATGTTCAACTCTTTGCGACCCCATGGACTATAGCCTCTGTCCATGGAATTCTCCAGGCAAGAATACTGGTGTGAGTAGCCATTCCCTTCTCCAGGTGATCTTCGTGATCCAGGGATGGAGCCCAGATTTCCTGCACTGCAAGCAGATTCTTTACCATCTGAGCCACCAGCAAAACCCACAATACCTGGTACTGAGCTCAGTCCCAGCTGATGCAAAGCAAGTCCTGACAACTGTTAACTTGAGGTCTGCATACGCATTGTGCCTAATATTTTTCTGGACTGGCGATGGAAGGCCTCCTCATTTGTAGTGCACTTTAAAATGATGCTAATTATATCACCTTACATTTGTATAGGAATAAATATAAGGTGATATTATTCACATTATCAGGGCTTCCCTGATAGCTCAGTTGGTAAATAATCTGCCTGCAATAGAGGAGACTCCAGTTTGATTCCTGGGTCAGGAAGACCTGCTGGAGATGGGATAGGCTACCCACTCCAGTATTCTTGGGCTTCCTTGGTGGCTCAGCTGGTAAAGAATCCATCTGCAATGCAGGAGACCTGGGTTCGATTCCTGGGTTGAGAAGGGAAAGGCTACCCACTCCAGTATTCTGGCCTGGAGAATTCCATGGACTATATAGTCCATGGGGTGCAGAGTCGGACACAACTGAGTGACTTTCACTTTCACATTTGTATAGAACTTTACATTGTGCTGGTCTCTTTTGCTTACATTCTTTCTGAAAAGTGAAGTGAAGTCGCTCAGTCGTGTCTGACTCTTTGCAAGCCCATGACTATAGCCTACCAGGCTTCTCTATCCATGAGATTTTCCTTACTGAACCCATACAATAAAGCTGAGATGTAGACGAAGAAGTGGTTATTTCTCTCATTTTGGAGATGGGGAAGGAATTTCACAGACATTAACTTGCTTAAGGATACACAGTAGAAGACTCAGTAGTCCAGTACAAATTTGCAGATTCCATTTCTTTCTTTTTTATTAAAATAATTTTTCCTTTTCGTTACTCATATTCATAGCAGAACCTGGCATATGGGAGGCATACATAAATTTTATCATTCCTTTTTTTATTTAGTAAATTTGACATGTTATATTTTATAGATTTAAGGTTCACAGCATAATTAATTTGATACATTTACATATTATAATGTAATTGTCATTGAAGTAATATTTATCACATTGCATTATCTGTGACAATATGGATGGACCTCGAACACATTATGCTAAGCAAGATCAGACAAATTCTAATTCTTTATCTTTCCTCCTTCCCTCAAAATTTCTCCATGTTATCACCCTTTACCTACCAAAATCCTATTAAATTCAATGGTCTATTCATTTGTTCTTTCATCATCCTTCCATTCATTCAACAGATATTCATTGTTCATTCTTTCTTGATTTTTATACCTTATTCAATGCTGTTAAGCATCTCTTTTACCTTTTCTCTCTCACTTCTTTGGTACTTATCTGTCCCCCCCTCTCTTCTGCTCAGGTTCCTAAAATGTAGTTTGCTAAATTCTGACCTTGACATTTTTCTATTATCTGTTTGTACTTTGCACCTTGGCAATTTCATTTTACTTTAAGACATCAATTATATCTGTATGGATGACACACAAATCTCACTTTCAAGTATGAGAGAAGTACAGATAAAATGCTATAAATGCCTGAATAACGAGGAAGTCACTTCCAGATTTTAGTTTGTTTTTTAAGGAATGATAAAGCGGGAATGAGAAATTTCCTGATGGGTAGGTAGGTTTTTCAGTGTGGCCTTAAAGTCTGTAGTAAAGTGTTAATGGGCTTCCTTAGTGGCTCAGATGGTAAAGAATCTGCCTGCAATGTGGGAGACCTGGGTTCAAACCCTGGCTTGGGAAGATCCCCTGGAGAAGAGAATGGCTACCGTATGTGAACTGTGAGCTTCGAGATGTTCAAGCTGGTTTTAGAAAAGGCAGAGGAACGAGAGATCAAATTGCCAACATCCGCTGGATCATCGAAAAATCAAGAGAGCTCCAGGAAAACATCTCTTTCTGCTTTATTGACTATGCCAAAGCCTTTGTCCTTGTGGATCACAATGAACTGTGGAAAATTCTGAAAGAGATGGGCATACCAGATCACCAGACCTGCATCTTGAGAAACCTGTATGCAGGTCAGGAAGCAACAGTTAGAACTGGACATGGAACACACTGGTTCCAAATAGGAAAAGGAGTACGTCAAGGCTGTATATTGTCACCCTGCTTATTTAACTTATATGAAGAGTACATCATGAGAAACGCTGGGCTGGAGGAAGCACAAGCTAGAATCAAGATTTCCGGGAGAAATATCAATAACCTCAGATATGCAAATGACACCACCCTTATGGCAGAAAGTGAAAAAGAACTAAAGAGCCTCTTGATGAAAGTGAAAGAGGAGAGTGAAAAAGTTGGCTTAAAACTCAACATTCAGAAAACTAAGATCATGGCATCCAGTCCCATCATGGCAAGTAGATGGGGAAACAGTGGAAACAGTGTCAGACTTTATTTTTGGGGGCTCCAAAATCACTGTGCATGGTGATTGCAGCCATGAAATTAAAAGACACTTACTCCTTGGAAGGAAAGTTATGACCAACCTAGACAGCATATTCAAAAGCAGAGACATTACTTTGCCAACAAAGTTCCGTCTAGTCAAAGCTATGGTTTTTCCAGTGATCATGTATTGATGTGAGAGTTGGACTATAAAGAAAGCTGAGCACCAGCAAATTGATGCTTTTGAACTGTGGTGTTGGAGAAGACTCTTGAGAGTCCCTTGGACTGCAAGGAGATCCAACCAGTCCATCCTAAAGGAGATCAGTCCTGGGTGTTCATTGGAAGGACTGATGCTGAAGCTGAAACTCCAATACTTTGGTCACCTGATACAAAGAGCTGACTCACTGGAAAAGACCCTGATGCTGGGAAAGATTGAGGGCAGGAGGAGAAGGGGACAACAGAGGATGAGATGGTTGGATGGCATCTCTGACTCGATGGACATGGGTTTGGGTGGACTCCGGGAGTTGGTGATGGACAGGGAGGCCTGGTGTGCTGCAGTTCATGGGGTTGCAAACAGTTGAATATGACTGAGTGACTGAACTGAACTGAACTGAACTGAACCCACTCTTGTATTCTTGCTTATAGAATCCCATGGACAGAGGAGCCTGGCAAGGAGTCGGACACAACTGAGTGACTAACACACACACACACACACACACACAAAGTGTGAATAAGCAGAAGTGGTAGGAAAAGCTTTTCAATAGAGAAAATAGGGAAAGCAAGGTGGACAAAAACAAAACACTGGTGGAAAACGATAGAGCATGTGTGCGGAACAGCAAGCATTTCAGGGTGCAGGATAAAATGATTGAATGCACTAGTGAGAATAATGTTTGCTGAGATGTGGGGCGGGGCATGAGAATTGATAGCTGTGGAATTTTGACTGTACTTGAACTTATATTAGTAGCAGAATCACCAGGTGGAGACATCCAGTAGGGTGCTGCCTAAGTGAAACTGGAATTAGGAAGAACATTCACTATTATGTTTATAGTATTATACCTGGTTGATTTTTATAGTTTCTTGAGAGAATAATCTGTGGACGTTTCATATTGATTACCTACTCCATTATCAGCATGTAGTGTTTGTACTTAGAGCGAACAAGTAAATGATGCCTACTTAATTACTGGCAATACTGCATTTAAAAATACTACTGATCTTTGATTTTATGACCATACACAACATATTTCTTGTGTCTAGTAGAAAGGACTCTAGTCTGGAAATCTGGAACCCAATTTCAACTGTTCTACTAATACCATCCTGACTCGTTTCATTGTACCTCCTCTATGCCTGGAGTTCTGTTCAACCTTCCAGTTGGTTCAGCTGCCCCTCTTCTGAAATATTTTAGGAGTGTGTGCACATCTCTATCACACCACTACTCATTGTGCACTTGGGCTGTGGGATCCTTCTATAAAAGGACAATATATTCTACTTCAGTATCACCAGGCATGTGCCTAGGAGAGAGTAGACACTAAAAATAGCATCCAGTGAATGCAAGACTGATTGTTGTTCCAAAGCCATTTTTAAATATCACTATTCAT
The DNA here is from genome assembly GCF_032405125.1 of Capricornis sumatraensis. Classification (NCBI taxonomy): domain Eukaryota; kingdom Metazoa; phylum Chordata; class Mammalia; order Artiodactyla; family Bovidae; genus Capricornis; species Capricornis sumatraensis. Next base: position 11,158,520 of record NC_091092.1, read on the forward strand.
TCTTGCATTTATTGTTTCCTAAGTGCATGATACTCTAATCAGTATAATGTGGTATCAAATGGATTCTGTCCCAAAATCGGAGAAGGCAATGGCACCCCACTCCAGTACTATTGCCTGGAAAATCCCATGGACGGAGGAGCCTGATAGGCTGCAGTCCATGGGGGTCGCTAAGAGTCGGACATGACTGAGCGACTTCACTTTCACTTTTCACTTTCCTGCATTGGAGAAGGAAATGGCAACCCACTCCAGTATTCTTGCCTGAAGAATCCCAGGGACAGAGGAACTAGTGGGCTGCCGTCTATGGGGTCACACAGAGTTGGACACAACTGAAGCCACTTAGCAGCAGCAGCAGTCCTGAAATAGTTTTTCATCTACTAGGGGAGATGTGACCTGTGTGTGTGTGTACACACTAAAAAGGTCAACCAAACAATTTCCAAACAGGTGTTCTTACTCTCCCATAAAATTCTTTCATTGTAGCCAGGTGTTTGAGACCCTGGATGCCCAACACCTGGATGATCCCTGACCTCCTCCAGATGCCATGCCATCTTGTAATTATAGGCTAAGTCTCTCCTGTGTTCTGGGCTTCCCTGGTGGCTCAGATGGTAAAGCATCTGTCTGCAATGCGGGAGATCTGGGTTCAACCCCTGGGTTGGGAAGATCCCCCGGAGAAGAAAATGGCCGCCCACTCCAGTACTCTTGCTTGGAAAAACCCATGGATGGAGGACCCTAGTAGGCTACAGTCCACGGGGCTACAAAAAGTCGGACTCAACTGAGTTACTTCATTTTCACTTTCCGCTGTGTTCTGGGCCTGCTGTCAAAGTCAACTCTGAGTAACCTGCTGTGACTTTTGAAAACAGTGCAGTAAGTTCAGATTGATGGATTAAATGAAAATTCTCTGCCCAGTGCAAGAGGAATAAAGTTCTGCCCTGCCAAATCACTGCTCTGAGACTTATTTGCTGTCTAAATAAACAATATGCATTTGATGAGAACATGGTCTACCGTGGGAAAACCATCGCAACCAGCTGTCCACAGGCCCTGAATCACATATTCAAAAAATGTTTGAATATGTGATAATATTTATTCATATATATTCCTGACTCCTTCCTCTGACTTGCAGGCTTTAAATTCCTCTCAGAAACACATTCTATACACCTTACAAATTTCTAAATCCTACTGCCAACCCAGAAAATTCTCTAGGAATAGATTCTTTGTGAATCCAAGAAGAGCTCAAAAACTTCTCTTGTCATATATATTAAAACAAGTCACACAGATAAGGGTTCTTATAGGTTTAGATGACATTTCCCCATTTCCTTTTATCAGGTAAGCTAGATCCATTTCCCTGATGCCAAGTCACAAAGCAGATGTCGATTCAGATCCTCGCTGTTCCACCTCCACTCCTGCTCACAAGTTTCTGGTTTTCTCTTCTACCACACCTGTAACAGTAATCTCTGCCCAGTCAACACAGTTTTATGTAGTAACTTGAGCAAGTCTTTTCTTCTCTCTCCCCTGTTTCAAATCCAAGGACAGCTCAGATCATTGTGACTCATTGAAGATTCCCTTGATCTCTCAAGCCTGCAATGAACTCCCCAAACACTTATCAGCTATTGCATTTCAGTCATGCTCCATCCTGCTAATCCCTGACCTGTCAGTTGATTAAAATTTTAAGACCTAAATGTCCAAGTCAGAAAATATTTTAATATCCTCTCTGATCTTCCTTCTCAGTGGTAGAGCAGTCAAATGAGCATACAAGAAGATGCTAGAATAGTCAAATGATAAACAGAGCTCTCTAACCTGGGTTCCAAAACACTATGAACTTCCTGATATTACATGCACAATTTTCAGTTTATGGATTACTTTCTGCAAAGTTTGTACAGCTGTCATTACCTTCTCAAAAAGATCTGTGACGACAAATAGTTAAGAACTATAGGGGGTTTTGTCTTGTGGCCTTATCAGAAAAGTCTTGGTCTGTGGTTCTGTCTTCAGCTGGAAGGATGTTGTGATCAGTAAATATACTTCCTCTCTGATTTCTCAGGGACTGTAAAGGAGGAAATGGCTATAAGTCTATTAATGACCTTAAAGAAAAGAACTCTGTACTCAGAGCCTAGAAGTAGCGCTATTATCATTAGTATTTACTTTTTCCTGGGGTGTTCGTAATGCTGGACAATTTACAAAGTTATTCCTGTGTCCTACCTCCATTCCTATCCTAACTCTATCATTTTTCCCACCTCCCCTTCTCTTCAATCTTGATTTGACTGATTTTCTCTAGCAGGATCTTCCCTGGATGCTGAAAAAAGTTAATGTTTTAAACAAATTAAAGAAAGCAGAAGCTTTGTTTACAGTGGCTTACTGCTTGCTTACTGCTTACTTATTGTGGCTGGTCTTTAAGGAACTTGGTTAGGTAGAACTGTATAGCAAAACTTCTTTCCACTAACTCTTTTTTCCCTCTTGTGGCTACCACCATCCCACTGCACAACAGCAGTCTCTCCTCAAAACAGGTCTTTTCTTGCCCACCTTTGATTCTTGGTATGCTTTTTACATACGTCTGGAGAATTTCTGCCCATGTTTCTTAGTTGCACTTAGTGTTTTGGGTTACAACACAATGTCTTTTTCTAACAACATTCTTTACTTTTGGACTTTTGTCATCCAAAATTTCAATAGACTATTTCAAAGTCTTACTACATTTATAGTTGGTTTTTTTTTTTTTCCCTTTATTGTGCTCTCACAGGCATCTTTCTTTTCACTGGCAAATGACACAGAGAAGGTTCTGAGAAGTTGCTTAAGCAGAGTTGGAAACTATCTCTGGTTGCCCCACCTGCTTCCAGATTACACTGGATCATATTGCTTCCCCTGAATAGGAAATATTAAGCACAGGGGTTCCAATAGTTATTGCTTATAAGTGACAGACTGGGATAGGCAACTTTTTAAGGTGTTGTCTGCTGAGGGAATCTTTGGTTATTTGGTCAAAGCCTGAAAGTTGAAAATTCACCAGACATCAAATTCTTTTTAAGAAATACCCACTGAATGTAGATTGATATTTGTTAAATATCAATTGGTTTTGACTCATTACTTTTCTGACAACCCACAGACTTGCAGTGAGTGAACACTAGCCTTCCCTATTCTATTGTCATTTTATTTTATATGATTTGATAGAGAATCTAAACCAGATTTGATGGACTCAGTTTAAACTTTTAAACATTTCCAGTTTCAATCTAGGGTACAGCTAGATTTTAAAAGTTTATACATTGGAAACTCATGTACACCTGTGGCTGATTCATGTCAATGTATGGCAAAACCAATACAGTATTGTAAAGTAAAATAAAGTAAAAATAAAAATTAAAAATTAAAAAAATAAAAGTTTATACACTGGAAACTCATGTACACCCGTGGCTGATTCATGTCAATGTATGGCAAAACCAATACAGTATTGTAAAGTAAAATAAAGTAAAAATAAAAATTAAAAATTAAAAAAAAATAAAAGTTTATACACATGCCTGCAAGCTGTTCTGTTGCCCCCCACTCACTTAATTCCATTATTATCTGTTACTGTCAACAGGAAAGTCAGATATCTTTCCTTCCTTTCGTCTTAAATTTTCATGAACTTTTGAAAGAATACCCAACACACACCATAAACATAAGCAATGACAGACTTGTTATGAAGCCTAATGCTTCAACAAAATTTTGAGGGAAAAGACTAAAAAAGGGCTAGATTGGTGATTCTGGCAAGAAGTAGACTTACAGGTAATAATCTCACCTTGGATGTCAATTGACCCAAACCTTAAAGGTAAATCATGTCATCCGGTCCTGAACAAATTAGTGGAAGTTTAGGAACTATTCATAGAACAATCTAGGGGAAAAGAGATGCTAGATTCAGAGAAGAACGATTCCCAGTCAAGAATAATACTCAGTTTTGTGTAGGCCTTCCTCTAAGGGTAATTATCCAGGAAAATCCACTTTTCACAATTGATAGAATTTAGTAGATTTTTAAAGAAGTTACAAGATTGATTAATAGCACTCTTGTTTGTTTTTGTTTTTGTGCCCACATGTTTTCAGAAAAGCTCTACAAACCAAATAGGGTTGGCAAAAAAGACTTGTTAAAATTCAGTCATTTGTTTCTTCTGACAATGTGTTAGTATAAAGAGAAAAACCTAACTGCTGAATTTTTTAAAATATGATTTTTTAGTAGATACTATCTGAATCTAGTTTGAAAAAAATACTATTACTTGAATTTTCTGAAACCTGTCATTTCATGGATTTTTTTTTCCAGTAAACTTGGTGTGTTATATATAAAACCACATGCAATTTTATTTTTATACCTTTTAAGACTTTCTACATAAGTAAATTCATAAGTCAGAAAAATAAAAATGTTGTTAGAAAATGCATTCTATTTTTGGTTCAGAAAATACAATTATTAACACTTCTTTGGGCTTGATGAGAAGAAGAAAAGCTATAGATGAAGTACAACTTTGCCCTCCATGTGGCCAAAGCATACAGATAAAGGCATCTTATCTGTAGGAAAACACCAGAAAAGTATTATCTTGTGGACTCAGAGAGGCAGCTCTGTTGTAATGGAAGCTACCACAAAAGTCTAGAGCTACTTCTTACCACTGACCTAAAGTCAATAAGAAACCATGATGAGAGTCAACCAAGAAAGCAAATAAAAACCCAGGACCAGATGTCTCCACTGGTGAAGTCTACAAAGCATTTAAAGAAAATTAATATCAATCCTTCTCAAATTCTTCCAGAAAACAGAAAAGGAGGGAACACTTCAAAACTCATTTTATGAAGCCAGCATTACCCTAATAGAAAAGCCAGTGGAGGACATTATAAGACAATAAAATATGCAGGTCAACATCCCTGATGAATATAAATGCAAACTGAATTCAACAATACATTAAAAGGATCATATATCACAATTAAGTAGAATTTATTCCAGGGGTACAAGGGTGGTTCAACAGCTACAAATCAATAATTGTGATATACCACATTAATAAAATGAAGAGTAAAAATCATATGATTACCTCAATAGATAGAGAAAAAGCATTTGACAAAATGCAAGATCCATTTATGATTTAAAAAATTCTCTAAAAAGTGGGCATAGAGGGAACATACCTCAACATAATTAAGACCATATATGACAAACCCACAGTTAACATCATACTCAATAGTGAAAAATTAAAGCTTTTTCTCTAAGGCCAAGAATAAGACAAGGATGCCTATTCTTACCACTTTTAGTCAACATACATGAGAAGTCCTAACCAGAGAAATTAGGCAAATAATAATAAAAATATTGATAAATAAATGGCATCCAAATCAGAAAGGAGGAACCGAAATTGTCACTATTTGCAAACATGTTATTATACATAGAAGATCCTAAAGATTCCACCAAAAAAACTAACAAACAAATTTAGTAAAGTTGCAGGTTTCAAAATCAACATATAAAAATTAGCTGCCCTTCTATACGCTAACAATTAATGACCAGAAGAAAATAATTCCATTTACAATAGTATAAAAAAAGAAAAGACTACTTAAAATAATATAAACCAAGGAAGTGGGGGATCTATACACTGAAAACTTTGATGAAAAAAATTAAACAAGACATAAATAAGTGAAAAGACATCCTGTTTGTGGACTGAAAGAATTAATATTATTTAAATGCCTATATCACCCAAAATAATTTATAGATTCAATGCAATCCCTATCAAATTTCCTATGGCATTTTAAAAATAGAAATAGGATAAATAATCCTAAAATTTGTATGGAACTAGAAATAGTCAAAACGATTTTGAGAAAGAAGAACAAAGCTAGAGGCATCACAATTCTTTATTTTGCACTACATTACAAAGCTATAGTAATAACAGGATGGTATTAGCATAAAATAGGCAAAGAGATCAATGCAACAATATAGAGAAACCCAGAAATAAATCTATGCTTCAGTTCAGTTCAGTTCAGTCACTCAGTCATGTCCGACTCTGCAACCCCATGAACTGCAGCATGCCAGGCCTCCCTGTCCATTACCAACTCGAGGAGTTTACCCAAACCCATGTCCATTGAGTCGGTGATGCCATCCTACCATTTCATCCTCTGTCATCCCCTTCTCCTCCTGCCCTCAATCTTTCCCAGCATCAGGGTCTTTTCAAAAGAGTCAGCTCTTCGCATCAGGTGGAAAAAGTATTGGCATTTCAGCTTCAACATCAGTCCTTCCAATGAACATCCAGGACTGATCTCCTTTAGGATGGACTGGTTGGATCTCCTTGCAGTCCACGGGACTCTCAAGAGTCTTCTCCAACACCACAGTTCAAAAGCATCAATTCTTCTGCACTCAGCTTTCTTTACAGCCCAACTGGAAAAACCATAGCCTTGACTAGATGGAACTTCGTTGGCAAAGTAATGTCTCTGCTTTTTAATATGCTGTCTAGGTTGGTCATAACTTTCCTTCCAAGGAGTAAGTGTCTTTTAATTTCATGGCTGCAATAACCATCTAAAATGATTTTGGAGCCCCAAAACATAAAGTTAGCCATTGTTTCCCCATCTATTTGCCATGAAGTGATGGGACTGGATGCCATGATCTTGGTTTTCTGAATGTTAAGCTTTAAGCTAACTTTTTCACTTTCTTCTTTCACTTTCATCAAGAGGCTCTTTAGTTCTTCTTCATTTCATGCCATAAGGGTGGTGTCATCTGCATATCTGAGGTTATTAATATTTCTCCCAGCAATCTTGATTCCAGCTTGTGCTTCTTCCAGCCCAGCGTTTCTCATGATGTACTCTGCATATAAGTTAAATAAGCAGGGTGACAATATACAGCCTTGACATACTCCTTTTCCTATTTGGAACCAGTCTGTTGTTCCATCTCCAGTTCTAAATGTTGCTTCCTGACCTGCATACAGGTTTCTCAAGTGGCAGGCCAAGTGGTCTGGTATTGCTATCTCTTTCAGAATTTTCCACAGTTTATTGTGATCCACACAGTCAAAGGCTTTGGCATAGTCAAAAAAGCAGAAAGAGATGATGTTTTTCTGGAACACTCTTGCGTTTTCATCCATGGAATTTTCCAGGCAATAGTACTGGAGTGGGTTACCATTTCCTTCTCCATGGGATCTTCCTGACCCAGGGGTTAAACCAGGATCTCCTGCATTGCTCGCAGACGCTTTACTGTCTGAATCACCAGTGATTAGCAAATCTATGCTTATACGCTCAATTAATTTTCAACAAAGGATCCAAGAATATCCAATGAGGAAAGAATAGTCTCTTCAATAAATGGTGCTGGATAATCTGTAGAGCTCTATGCAAAAGAATGAAACTGGATCCTTATCTTATACCATATACAAAAGTGAAGTCAAAATTGATTAAGGACTTGAATGTTAGGCCTGAAGTCATAAAATTAGAAAAAAAAAACATGTCGTAAGCTCCTTAACTCTGGCCTTCACAAAAGGAAGAGGAACTAAAGCAAAGATAATCATGTAGGACTACATCAAATTAAAAGGCTTCTGCACAGCAAAGGAAACTATCAACAAAATGAAAAGGCAACTTATGAAATAGCAGAAAATACTTGAAAATAATACATCCAATGAGAGGTTAATACCCAAAATATTCAAGAAACAATTCATACAATTCAATACCAGAAATAGCAAATAGCTCAATTAAAAATGGGCAAAGGATCAGAATATACAGTTTTCTAAAGAAAATATACAAATGGCCATAAGGTATATGAAAAAGTGCTCAACAAATGCAAATTCACAAAGAAATACCTCCTCACATCTCTTAGGATTTACATTATCAAAAAGACAAAAGATAATAAATCGTGGTAAAAATATGAAGAAAAACAAACCCTTGTGCACTACTGGCAGGAATGTAAACTGGTACAGCCACTATGAAAAACAGTATGGATGCTCTTTAAGAAATTAAATAGAGAACTACTATAGGATCCAACAGTTCTAATTCTGGGAAATGAGATCATTGTCTTAGACATACTTTCATGTTCATAGCAGCATTACTCACATTAGCCAAGGTATAGAAACAACTGTTAGTAGACAGATGAATGGATAAAGAAAATATAATCAATATAATGTATATACACACATATGAATATTATTCAGCTTTTAAAAAGGATATTCTGGCATTTGTGACTATGTAGTTGAATCTGGAATATATTATGCTAAAGTGAAAATAGCCAAACAGAGAAAGACAAATCCTACATGTTATCACTTAAATGTGGAACCTAAGAAAAGTTGAAGTCACAGAAACAGAGAGGAAAAGTATGGTGGCTGGGGTAGAAGAAATGAGAGTTTGGTGAAAGGGGAAAAACTTTCAGATGTAAGATGTAATATAAAGACTGAGGATATAATGTATAATTAAATTTTGCTAAGAGAGTAGAACTTAAATGTTTTAACACAATAAGGTAAATACGTGAGGTGACAGGTATATTAATTAAATGATGAGGAGAATTCTCTTATAATGTATATGCATATCAAATTATCACATTGTATACTTTAAATATTTTATGATTGCATCTATCAATTATACCTCAAAATTTTTGTTTAATATCACATGCAAAAAAAAAAAAACAGGAAAGAAAAGAAACCACAGAGAAGAGGTGAAACTCCCTTGAACAGCTACAATATCTACCTAGAGAGCTGTTTGATTGGAGTAAACTTAATTATCCATGAAAACAAAAGCTGCTTGTGACAATTTTCCCCTAAGAAATGCTATATGGTTGCACTGAAATTAGGAAGCAAATCTTTAGAAGTAAAACCTTCAAGTATTTGCATTACATATATTATTTTAAACTTGGTTTCAATCAAATTTCCTGTCCCTCTGTTAGCTGTTACTGAAGGAGCCAATCACCTGAAAAAGGACTTGTATACATGTGGTATACAGTATATTATTGTATATAAATATACCAGAATTCAGTTTAAGAAACAAAATCTATTCTTGGTAAAGCATTCCGTATTAACAGTCTCACCCATTTGGATGTTTATTTCGAGATGGTTGATGCAAAGAAGAGATAGCCTTTTGCTAAATGCTGTGCTAAGCAGAAGATGCTAAGATAATTCTCAAAGGTAAAGTTGAAAGATTTTTTTTTCTTGTTAGTTCACCTGGTTACTAATGAGGCAAGTTCATGTATCCAGTTGTTATAAAGGCCAATCAACTTCTCTCTAGTTCATCTCCATAATCATTGTCTCAGTTTGTAATTTTGATTTTGACCAATGAAATACTGGCTATTTATTTTGGAAGGAACGTTTGTGGTTAAGTGGGTAGACGGTTCAAGAAAAATTCTTCCTTGTGGCTAGAAAAACAACTCAAAACATACACCCTAGTGAGGTTAGGTGCATAGAGCTTGTTTTGTGCAAACAGGAGAGCACAAAATAGCCTATTGAGAAGAATTTTTCTAGAAAATTTCTTTCACCTTTTAAGAAGCAGGGCTGAAAAATACTTGCTACAGAAATGAAATGAGTAAAAAGAGACATCATTCATACTCATGATATGATGTCTTTGTCGACCTGGAGCTACAAAGCTAGTGCACTGGAAAACAGTTATCTCAAAATGCCCAAAGATCTTTTCTAAAATCCTTAAGAGCTGGTTAAATAGAACCAGTGAAAAATATGAAAATGCTTATAAGGAATGATCTCTATGATTGGCATGCCTTATAAAGCTCAATCAGATCTGGATTTGCATCTATTCTCTATGTACATGTGAGTGGTCAACTTCAGTACTGTATCTTGCCAGTGTGGTTGAGGGAACAAACAGCATTATTTATTTATTGAAGTATAGTTGATTTACAATATTGTGTTAGCTTCAGGTAGACAGCAAAGTGATTCAGAAACTTCATTCTTTATGTCCTATCAAAGGTAGTCTACAAAGTGTCCACTCTGTATGGTGTTGGTGCCTTCTATATGGTGTTGGTAACACAGTGTAGTCTAAGGTAAGGTGTTTTTGTTATCTACTGTTGCTGTAACAAGTTATCATAAATTTGATGGCATTATATCACAAAAAATTATTACCTTTTTAGCTTCATTGAAGTATGATATACAAAATGCTCATATTTAATGCATATATCCTATTAAGTTTGGACATATGCACACACTCTTGGTACTATCACCATAAAAGATACTAAACGTATCTATCACCTCCAAAAATTTCCTATGCTCTTTTGTATTTTGTTTGTTGTGGCAAGAATAATTAACATAAGACCTCTCCTCTTAATAGATTTTAAAATTAATAATATTGTGTTGTTAACTACCGGCACTTTGTTATATAGTGAGCTCTAGAATTTATTCATGTCACATAACAGAAATTTTATACCCATTGAGCAACAATTCCCTAATTTATCCTTTCCTCATCCCCTGGCAAGCAGCCACCATTTTATTCTCTGCTTCTATGAGTCTGACTGGTTTAGATATCAAACATAAGTAAATCTGTGTACACTATTTTCCATTATATGATTGGCTTACTTTACTTAGCATAGTCTTCTAAGTTCATCCATGTGGTTGCAAATGGCAGGGTTTTCTTCTTTTTAAATAATGAATAATATTCTATGGTATGTATTTCCACATTTTTTAATCTATTCATCTGTCAATGGACATTTGGGTTGTTTACGCATCTTGAGTATCATGCAATGAGCATGGGGGTGTAGCTATCTGAGATCATGATTATAATTATTTTGAATATACACTCAGAAGTAGGGTTACTGGATCATATAGTAGTTCTATTACTTACTTTCTGAGGAACATCCATATTGTTTACCATAGTGGTCATACCAGTCTATATTCCCACTGACAGTGTACAAGAGTCCAAAATTTCCACAGCCTTACCAATACTTGCTGTTATCTTTTGAGTTTTTAAAAATACAATAGCCATTCCAACATGTGTGAGATGATATCTCATTGTCATTTTGATCTGCATTTCCCTAATAAATAGTGAAGTTGAACGTGTTTTCACATACTGGTGGCCATTTGTATGTCTTGCTTAGAGAAATGTCTGCTCCAGTCCTTGAGTGAATTTTAAAATCAGGAGTATTTTTGTGGCTTGTTTTGTTTTTGCTATTTCAGTTCAGTTCAGTCGCTCAGTTGTGTCCGACTCTTTGCAACCCCATGGACTGCCGCATGCCAGGCCTCCCTGTCCATCACCAGCTCCAGGAGTTTACTCAAACTCACGTCCATTGAGTCAGTGATGCCATCCAACCATCTCATCCTCTGTTGTCCCTTTCTCCTCCCACTTTCCATCTTTCCCAGCATCAGGGTCCTTTCCAATGAGTCAGTTCTTTGCATCAGGTGGCCAAAGTATTGGAGTTTCAGCTTCAACATCAGTCCTTCCAATGAATAATCAGGACTGATTTCCTTTAGGATGGATTGGATGGCCCTCTTTGCAGTCCAAGGGACTCTCAAGAGTCTTCTCCAACACCACAGTTCAAAAGCATCAATTCTTCTGTTCTCAGCTTTCTTTGCAGTCCAACTCTCACATTCATACATGACTACTGGAAAAACCATAGCCTTGACTAGATGGACCTTTGTTGGCAAAGTAATGTCTCTGCTTTTTAATATGCTGTCAAGGTTGGTCATAACTTTCCTTCCAAAGAGTAAGCATCTTTTAATTTCATGGCTACAGTCACCATCTGCAGTGATTTTGGAGCCCAAGAAAATAAAGTCTGCCACTGTTTTCACTGTTTTCCCATATTTTTGCCATGAAGTGATAGGACCAGATGCCATAATCTTAGTTTTCTGAATGTTGAGCTTTAAGCCAACTTTTTCACTCTCCTCTTTCACTTTCATTAAGAGGCTCTTTAGTTACTCTTCACTTTCTTCCATAAGGGTGGTGTCATCTGCATATCTAAGGTCAGTTGTAGGCAATTCTTAAATATTTTAGATATTAACTTGTTATCTTTAGATACATGGTTTGCCAAGTCCTACATAGGTCTCATTTGGGCTAAAATCAATGTGTTGGCAGGGCTGCATTCTTTTCTTGATACTATGGGAGACAATCTGTTTCCTTGCCTTTTCTAGCTGTTAGCACCTATCATGTTCCTTGGCTAGTGGCCTCTTTTCTCCATTTTCAAAGCCAACAATAGTGAGTTGAGCCCATCTCACGTTACATCACATCACTCTGACCTATACTGCCTCCTTCCACTTGTTAGAACTGTTATATTAAGTCCATCCAGTTAATATGGGATAATTCTAGCTGCAATATTAATTTTCCTTTGTAATGTAAAATAACAAGCTCAAATGTTTAAGGGATTAGAATTGGATATCTTTTGAGGGAGCATTTTTATTCTATCTACCACATAGATTAAAGTTCAGTGCTATTGAACAGATTCCGTTTGGTTTTCATACAAAACTCTTATCTATTAATAGATTTTGCTAAGGTGTGTTTATTGGGATGTTTGGGGTGCAATGTGCACACATACACCAATGCATGCACCACAGTCACACAAATATACACAAAACATACACATCACACACAAATTATTCCATCATGAAATAGGTTAATGAAATGGTGCATGTATGCTGTCACTTCAGTTGTGTCTGAATCTTTGTGACCCCAAAGGGTAGATTAACCGAAATTCAATATTTATTACATGATATTGCAGTGATTTTGATGGACTAATTAATATTGACTATATAATTCCAATTCCACAATGGGGAGAGGGTATAAGACCTTTCTTAAAATTAAATGATTATAAAACTCTTGTTTGTGAGTATATTATGCTGACACTCCCCAATGATTTTTGACATCTGGTTCCAGTTGCTTATAGAGACTGGAACTAAAATCCCCTGGATAACAGTCCAATTGGTCTATATTGTGGCTATAAACTACACTTACTAATTGATCTACTCTTTGAAATTTTTATTCATTGGTTTTCATTGGTTATTGGCTCCCCGCTCACTGTCAGTAAAATTTGGAGGCATTAACACACACAAATATATATATGCTTATATCTCTTTAGGAGAAGGCAATGGCAACCCACTCCTGTACTCTTGCCTGGAAAATCCCATGGATGGAGGAGCCTGGTGGGCTTCAGTCCATGGGGTCATGAAGAGTCAGACACGACTGAGCAACTTCACTTTTACTTTTCACTTTCATGCATTGGAGAAGAAAATGGCAACCCACTCCAGTGTTCTTGCCTAGAGAATCCCAGGGACAGCAGAGCCTGGTGGGCTGCTGTCTATGGGGTCACACAGAGTCAGACATGACTGACGTGACTTAGCAGCAGCATATCTCTTTATGAAATCAAGCATGATTTATGTATTACTAAACATGTTAGTTCTTGAGAAAATTCTGTTATTTTTGTCAGCTGAAGGCTACAAAAGAGGCCCATATTTTATAAAGGCCAATCATCTTCTCTCCAATTTATGCCAACAGTCATTGTCCTAGTCTATAATCCTCATGTTGACCAATGAAAAGCTGTTTTTTTTGTCATGAGTCCTCCAAACATTTTCCATGGCTGGCTCATTCATTTCCTTCACTTTCAGCCTAAAAGTCACTTTTTCAGTGAGGTCTTTTTTTGATGACTCCATATGAAGCAGCCTCTCCCAGTTGGTTTCTATCATATTATCTTGTTCTTTAACTTCATAGAAACATAAGAATTTGTGTACAACTTTATATACATATATATATATATATATAACTTAATAATTGTCTCTTTCCCTCAATGAAAATATAAGCTCCACTAGGGTAGGAATTTTGTTGGTCTTGGTTACTGCTGCATCTCTAATGCCTAGAATTATGCCTGACACAAGTCAAGTGATCAATAAAAATATGATGATTGAATAACTGAATCCCTATTATATGTATTAGGAAGAAGAAGCTGGTTAATAAGGCAAAATTATTTGCCTAATATCACCAAGCCTCTTTGCGACACAGCTAGGACCATGTCCCATGTCTGCTAATGCTTAGAGAAGTGTTTTTTGCTTTATAGAATATGATTTGCTAATTACTGATTTACTAATTACTGTAGATTCACTATGATTTAGTTGGTAGTTACTAGTCAATATTTTCTCACATTGCTTTGAGAATGATTCTGTAAGCACTGGTTCTTAATTTATGAATAAATCTCCCAGGGTTGGACACAGGTAGAGAGGAATGAGAAAGCTCACATTTCTTCCTTTTTAAAAGTCATCAGTAAAGAAATACCTTCCTTTTTTTTTTCTTTTCTTTTCTGCCAGCTCCTGAGGAAACTCCTGTGAGTGGCTTTACAGCAATTGTTTCTAATTTTTAGAACCTAAGAACAACTACTGAAGATTTTTTTTTTTTCTTTCAGAGCTGGCAAACATTAGCTACTGGAAGTAAACTTTATGATATGCATGTAGTAATGTGAAATACAAACACAGGTTTGCATTAATTTTGATGAAAGAGAAAGGGTTGGATGATTAAAGCAAATTGATGTGAATAATGTAGCCCTATGTCTATGGCTTACAAAAGCCATTAGCTTCGGTTACTGTTGCAGAAATCAGTTCTTATGCTTATCGTGGCAATATGATCTCTGAAAAGTATCCTAATGTTGAAGATAGCCCCAGATATTTAGCAGAATCTAATCATGGCCCTAGTACTGCCAAGGTTACTGTATGGGGTCTTGAAGAAATAAAAACATAATAATCCTCCTTTGTGCATAGTGAGTCTCTGAGTCTCTTCTTTCCTTGGGAAAAAATGATGAAAGTTTGCTTTGTAGAGGGTCAGTGGCTGTGTCAGGCAGTAGCCCATTGCAATAGGACAGAGGTTTTGTTTTTGTTTGTTTGTATGTTTTTTTAGAAAACAAACAAACAAAAAGAAAAACAAACTGCTCTTCAGAGCATAGGGGATCTATGACAGTGGCTGAGCCCCAGTGGGATTTGGACCTCATCAAGAATCTCCTTCATTAAAGCTGCTTCCCCCTAATATGCTTTCATATTGAAATTCAATTTTAACTTGTATTTTCTATAAATGGTCCCACTACTAAAAGGGAAATTCAACTGAAATAGATAATTTTTACCTTTTGGTAAAAATTGGTAAAGTCCAAACATTGCCAATTTGATTTGATACCCCATGCTTCTCTTAAGTACGTGGTAAATGTTCAATATCCACATTAAAGTAAATTAAAATTAAATTTTTAATAAAAACACTAGAAAATTCAGATAATTAGAGATTCCAAGGAAGGTTTGGGCTTAACAGGTGGTGCTAGTGGTAAAGAAACCACCTACCAATGCAGGAGACATAAGAGACATGGGTTTGATCCCTGGATTGAAGAGATCCCTTGGAGGAAGCATGGCAACCCATTCCAGTATTCTTGCCTGGAGAATTCCATGGACAAAGGAGTCTAGCAGGCTACAGTCCATAGGGTCACAAAGAGTCGGACATGACTGAAGTGACTTAGCACATATACAACACACAAGGAAGTTTTAAGACTAGGGTTGATAAGTGTAGCACTATCAAAACCATTTGTGATATGGATTTAAAGACTTTCCATATACAGTAAAATCCTTTTCAAAATGAACTCAAATATTACTAGAACTTTAGTTATTATATTATTCATTTCTATCATCCATGCCATCCATCATCATGTGTAGTCTTTTAAATTATATCTTCCCATTGTATGTGCATGGTGGGGGAGAGAGGGAATGGGGGAGAGTAATAGAACAGATTTATCCCAATTTTAATCCTTGCTGTGAAAAATAGTCTCATGACACATTATTTTGACCTTCTCAGTATTATATATTTTGATTTGATGACCATTTCACCTTTTTCCACAGTTCACTGAGGCTGTAAATAAGAGAAGATGTACAATGCCATACCCTGAAAATTATACATTGTTGAAAAGGTCAAAATATTAGAGGCGAATGTTGCTATTTGTAATTTACAGGATATATGAGGCATTCAAATCAAATAACTCATTCTCTTGACAGACAGAGTAAGAACAACATAAAATGGCACAACGTGAATCCATTTGGAAAACAGGCAAAAGATATAAAACATAGCCAGAGCCCAGTTTCTTTCTTGGTTTCCTAAGATGATATTCCATTTACTTATTCTTCCACAGGCACTTAGAAACCCATGAGGATCTCTGGAAAACAAGTTATATTTCCTTCCAATGTTAGGTTGAAAAATGTTAAATGAAGGAAAATTCCAGAGTAGGTCACATTTTGTTATACAAAGAGATAGCAGGAATATAGTTGAAGCACTTGAGATAGCTGACTTGCGATAACTGTACCTCAGATACAATGTTCTATTTAGCTGTATGGCCTTATAATGTCACTTCTCTCCCTGGGCTTGGGTTTCCTCACATGAAAAACAATGTGATTAGACAAGCAGTTCTCTCAGGATCCCACTAGTGCTAATATTCTGACTTCCCATTTGATCTTGTGATTTATAATCCAAATCTTCTCTCGGACATTTCCATGGCAGTAGATTATTTCCAAAGATTGTCACCAACAATCACGTGCATGTAGCGTCTCTTTTTGAGAGGTGGAATCAATTTCCCTTCCCCTTAAATTTGGGCTTCTGTTGTATCATGCTTTGTCCAATAGAAGTGAAAATGATGCCCATTTCAGGCCTAGTTTTTAAGAGGCCTCGTATCTTCTGCTTGTCTAAGAAGTTTGGATTAACAAAGTGAATGATAAAATATCATATGGAAAGAAAGACACTACATAAGGGAGAAATGAGGTGCTTTTGACAAAAGTCAGTACCAAGTCTCCAAAACTGTGGAACAGGCCATGATGGGTATTTTAGGGTCAGTCAAGGTGTCAGCTGAATGCAACTCCATGAATGACTACAGTAAAAATGTGCAGCAGAAGAACCACCCAGCTGCCTATAACACCATAAAAAGTAATAGTTTTTAAGCCACTAACTTTTGGGGGGTGTTTGTTATAGAGTAATCTGTAACTGAAATGCCCACTTTAGTAAATTACATCTACTCACTCAACTGTTCATAGTCAGAAACTTGGAAGACTTTCATTACATAACCCTCTTTCTCACCACCCCATATCCAATCCACTGTCAAGACCATTAAATTGCAAGCTTCTTGAAGACAGAAACCATGTCTCTCTTGCTCACTACTGCATCTCCAGCAATTAACACAATGTCTGAGACAAAGTAGGTTAATTTAAGGGAAGGGCTATTGATCTTACCTCCATCAATGAATTCACCTTTACCTTTTACCTAAAACACCACTTCATAGTTTTAACTAGGGTTTGTATTAAAAGAAGCTGGATAAATGGTATATAAGGACTCTGCTAATTTTGCAACATTTCTAAAAATAAAACATTAAATATAGATGTACGTATATGAATTGTGTTAAGAGACTATTTTTTATAATATTATATAAGCTTCATATATACAATAGTATGGGCTTCTTCTGTATATATAAGTTTCATATACATAATAGAGGATGAGATGGTTGGATGGCATCACCGACTTGGTGGACATGAGTTTGAGCAAGCTCTGGGAGTTGGTGATGGACAGGGAAGCCTGGTGCGTTCCAGTCCCTGGGGCTGCAGAGTCGGACACAACTGAACGACTGAACTGAACTGAACTGATGGCCTTTTAAGTGGCATAGTGATAAAGAACCCATCTGCCAATGCAGGAGATACTAGAGATCTTGGGGTTTATCCCTGGGTGGGAAAGATCCCCTAGAGTAGGAAATGGTAATCTGCTCCAGTATTCTTACCTGGAAAATTCCATGGACAGAGGAACCTGGCAGGCTACAGTCCATGGGGTCACAGAGTCAGATACGAATGAAGCCACTGAGTACACACACATATACAATATTGTATTTTGACTTCTGTATATAAGACTTCTTTGATTAGAACCCTCCTATGAGGTTCTGCATAATATGACAAATTGTTACTTCTCTGATGTCAATTCACACTATGCCTGCTTCCATTGCCACAGATTACAATGTTCAAGCTACATCAGATTTAAGTCTCTCAAATATTTCCAACTTTTCCCCCTCTGTGGGACCGTCACATATGCAATTCCCCTTGCATGAAGCACATGCCCCTCAATTTTCACATGGTGCTTCCTTTTCACCCAATAAGTCTCAGTTCCTAAACTTTCTGAAACCATGCAGCTCTACACATCCACAATCTCACTCATAGATTCTCTCATAGAACTCTTCTTCCCATTCATAACACTTAATCACAATAAGTAACTTTACATTCACATAAAATAGTAGGTTAACCTCTGTCTCTTCTGTTAGTTAATAATCACCATGAAAAAAAAATAAACCTTATCTGTCTTATACTCACAGTGTTTAAGAATAGTGCATGAACTTCATTAGCATTCAATAGCTCTTCACTGAATGAGTTAAATCTAATGGAGCCTGACTTAAATTACCTATTTGTAAGGAGTACTAATCAAATCTACGCAAATTAGAATTCATTGCAAAGGTCATGTTTTGGGCCATGAAAGAGTACCTTCAGATGAGGAAGGAGGATGGTGAGAGGTTACTTTATGGCTCTAGACAGAACAAAACCCAAACCATCCCACGTGACTAGGGATCACAACAAGAGTGAATGCTGAATCTTTATTCACTCGGTCATAGTAATACTACATCTATTTATTCATCACATTTTTGATCATCTATTGTGTGAATCGCCTATTGTCCACACTGACTACACATGACAATTACGCTGCTTTGTACTAGGTGCTAGGAGGAAGATGCAGGTTGCGTCATGTTTAGACTGAAAGAAATTCCACTGATATACTGTAATACACAAACCCCACTCCTTCACAACAATCGTATAGAAATTCACTTTATAATTATCTGTAAGCTACTTACAGGAAAACAATAGAGGTGTGTCACTTGTTTTGGTCCATTGTTCAAGCTACCATTTTCCTCTGCCATTCTGGGACTAAGATAAGAAAGGAACATAACCCGGAAACTGCACTTGCTTACTCTACCAATTCTGTCATGTACATATACCCTTAGGCTAAATTGGCCAGATTCTGCTCTCCTCAGTGCTATGTTATAATGAGACTTTCATTCATTTTTTTCTGATCTGTAAACTGATATTGCTCCATAAATACAAACTCAATAAACACATCAAGATGTCTGAAATTTCCCAGTGATGAGGAAATATTTCTGCCAAGGGAGACAGTTAAAATGAGTAAGCCCTTATGCCCCTAGACAGGGAGGAAAAAACAATAATTGAAATAAGGCCCAATTTTGAAAGGGGCTTCATATGTATCCAAGTATTTCCTCTCGTGGGCTTGGTAAGCTACACTTGTAGATTCAGCACTGAGGCCACAACCTATTTTTAGATACGACTTCCTTTTTAAGATCTGCACAGACCTGTCAATGTGCTTGTCTAACAGTATATCTTTCCAGAAGTCTCCAATGATATGGAACTGAAATGGCCAGACTTCTAAATGATCAGATTTTTCTTCTCTCATCTAGATGTTCACTGTCATATAAATATCAGTGTAAGCAGCTGTGATGTTATGGATTGAACTGTGTCTCCTCAAAGCTATGTATTTAAACCTTGGTACTTGTGAATGTTACCTTACTGGGAAATAGCGACTTTGCTGAGTTGAGATAAGGTTATACTGGAATTTGGTGAGACCTATAAGCCAATCACCAGTACCCTTATAAAAAGAGGGAAAATTAGACAGAAACAGACACATACAGGGGAAGAACAGCATGTGGTAACAGAGATTGGAATTACACATCCACAATGCAAGGAACACCCAGCCTTACTGGCAGTTGCAGAAGCTAGAGAGAGATGAACCAGGTCTTTCTCACGGCCTCAAAGGGAAGCAATACTGCTGACACCTTGATTTCAGATTTCTAGCCTCCAAAACTCTGAGACAACACATTTCTGCTGTTTTAAGACATGCCATTTGGGGTACTTTGTTACAGCAGACCCAGGAAATTAGTGCATGGCTAAAGGTGGGTATGTAGAGTGAAATGTATAGCTGGCCTACATAGGATCTGCCACTATATTCTTGTGGTAAATAGAGAGATACTGTTAATTTTTTTTTAGGCTCAGTCAAAATCATTAAGTACTTTTCTCTATCCAATACAGAAGATGATTTCCTTCTTTTTTCTCTTATTTACTAAACTGGAAATTCTGATCTACCAAGTCTGAAGAAAGTTAATATACTTCAAACATTACATAACATAGTTGCCTTTAACAGACTGAAGTAGTCCAATTAATTCATTGGGAACTATTTCAAAGGCTCAGTATTTGAAAACACCATAACATTCCCTATGGAGAAGTACAAATAGATGAAGCAATTAAAATGACAGCATTAAAAAAGTTCTGATCCTTTCATTATGGACTGTTAATCTTGGATTTAAGAGATGGCTCTGACTTATAGGCTGGAAAAGTAAATAATCCAGAACGTTCCTAGAGAGGGAGAAGAATATGGTGGAAAAGGTATGTTTTTCCATATTTCTGCTTTAACTATACTAATCATGATATTTCAAGGCTGCTATTATTTGTGATTTCTGTGCTTCTGTATAATTTAAATTGGTCGCACTGTTTGCAAATTCCAAGAAAATGTGCAGTTCTTGACCACAGAAAGCAGTTAATGAAAACAAAACCATTAGCTACTAAAGCAGAAATCAAAAGTTTAAGGCTGTTCTCACACTATAACCACAAATAGATAAAAGGAGCCTTAAATCAGGTATTTGTTGTCATGCAACGAATTTGTACTTTGAAAATAAAGCAACACTGAATTTGGTCAAAGTGGTTTGTGTGGGTTGATAGAACTTAAATCTTATCAAAAAATTTAAATTGGTAGTTACTCCTGGAAATCTAGACACTATTAAGACTATTTTCTCAAAGGCAAAAAATGAATGCTGTATTTATTACTGACCATGGAACAAATGATTATGGGGCTCTTTCATGTAGCAATTCCTGTGAAAAAGCTTTGGTGATTTAACTGACCACAAGTTTAAAATACTGGCCAACAGTGTGATGTGGCTGCTGAATAAGCTAACACAATCTCAAGCTACATTTATAATAATAATGATACCTTCCACAAGCAGGCTGCTTTACATTGTGAAAAGAGCTTTCATACAGATGAGCTCATTTTACATAGTGGCCAGATTATGGAAGTCAGTATCCTGTTCTCTACAACAGCTTGGCCACATTTAGCGTATGGTCTCATATTTTAAGAAGTTCACTGACACCCTTCATTAGAGCATATCCAGAGGAGCGTACCCATAATAGTGGAAAGTTCCTATAAGAAATTATTAAAAACTGGAAATATTTACTTTATAGAAGACACGATCCTGGGTAAATCTGCTACTTTGTTCAAATAATTACAGGGTTTTATGGAAGAAAAATAGTTTTAGCCTATCTTATTACAAGAGGGAGACACAGCTCAGAATAAAGAATTTTCTAGTGACTCGAATTTTATAATAACTGAACAGGCTGCTTTGTGAAGATAGTGGGTATTTCCCTATCATAGAACGCTGTCCTTCCAAAGAATCCTCTTTTAAGGATACTCTCATAGGACAAGATGACTGCCGTGGGGATAGTCAATGCTCACCCATATCATGTATTCCTCTGCATTCTATAACTTCCTTTGAAATTAGGTTGGCCATGTAGCTGAATGCTGGACAACAAAATGTGGTTAGAAGTAAAATATACTACTTTCTGTTCTGGAACCTAAAAATACTCTTGTGATATCTATCAATCAATCTCCCTCCCTCCCTTCCTATCTCCTTCCCTCCTTCCTACCTTCTTCCTTCCCTTCCCCTCCTTAGGTAAACAAAAGGAGATGCAGCAGAAATCTCTGAAAGGTCATTAGGAAATGAAGCCACTATCACAGAATATCATGTGAACAGCCAGCTAAACTTTGTATTAGCAAAAAGGAAACTTTTATTATGCTCAGCCACTGTAATTTTTGTGGTTATTATACTTTCTGGAGTTACTTACCCATACTAAAAAAAAACCACTAAGATTCCTTCTAAGTTTAAGATTTTATGTTTCTCGATAGCATAAAATACAATTACAAGGATGTCTTCTAAAGTAAATTGAGTTTTGGAAAGTATGCAAAAGTTAACGGGAAGGCTACTGTGAGGGATAGTGCCAGTTATCTGGAATTTGGTTTTCTCAAATATTCATTCACTTTCATTCATTCATTCACATATATGTGACATTCACTGACCATCAGGCACTGTGCTTATTTCTGGGGAAAAATGTTGAACAAACATATATAAGTATCATTCACAGTCTAGTAAATAGACATATATACTAGACATATCAACAAATAAAGGTAATTGAGAGCTATATATGCTGGGGCAGAAAATTCATAAGATATAGTAAGGATATTTTTAAAAAGGAGATATACCTTTTTCTTGGAATTATGGATCAGGGATAAGTAAAGGCATCATTAGGAGGTGTTACTGAAATCAATTTTGCTATACAAAAAAACCTGAGAGGTGGCTGGAGGTGGAGAAGGGTATAGGGTGCTTCACAAGTGAGAATAAGGGAAACAGTTTGGTCTACTAAGAATACTACAGCATGCAAAGAGACAGTAGGACTGGAAAAGTAGGTGGCAACAAGTAACCAAGGCAATAAAAAAAGATGTTTTCTTTCCTAGAGAGGTAATAGAGAGTCATTGAAGCTATCTAATCTGAAAATATAACTATAATTTATTTTTACATTTTACTGCTTACAGAAGTGATGAAAATTGACAGGTAAGCAAGACTGGAGGCAGGGACCTGTTTGGAATTGATTATAATCCCTGTCCCAGTGAGACTGATCTGAAGCTGTTTAAGCAATGATACAGAATATTCTAAATAGGGAGAATCCTAAGCACTGTTGGTATGCTATGCAAGATGAGATAAAGGGAAGAGTGCGTAATAAGCCTGAGGTTTCTGGCTTGAAAAATCTCAGTTAGGATACTTCTTACCAACAGTCAGTAGGTTGTTTTTAGTTTTTATTTTTTTTAGCAACAAACATAACACACAACCTACCTTCTTAACAAAGATTTAAGTGATCGGTACAGTATTGTTAAGTACTTGCCTGCTGTTGTATAGCAGTTCTCTGGAAATGTTTTCATTTTGCATGACTGAAACTCTGTACCCATTGAATAGCAAGTGCTCATTTCTTCCCAGCTCCTGGCAAAAACCAACCTAATTTCTGCTTCTAAAAGTTTGACTCTTGGTTATCTCATGTAAGTGCAATCATGCAGTATTTGCCTTTCTGTGAGCAACTTAGCATAACGTCCTCAAGTTTCATCTATGCTGTAGTATATGACAGGATTCATATGCTTTTATTTTTAAGGTTGAATAGCATTCCACTGTATGTATATAACACATTTTTTATCCATTCATCTGTCAACGGGATTTTAGACTGTTTCCATACCTTGGCTATTGTGAATAATGGTGCGATAAACATGGGGATGCAAATATTTCTTCATGATACCGATTTCAATTCTTTTGGGTAAACAGAAGTGAGATCACTGGATCAAATAGTAGTTCTATCCTTAATTTTTTGAGGAATATTCAAAAAGCTGCGGTTTCCCATAGCAGCTGCATCATACTGCATTTCCACCTCCTGTACTTAAGGTTCCAACTTCTCCATGTCTTCAACAGTATTTGCTATTTTCTGGTTTTCTTAATTAGTTATTTGTTTGTTTGCTTATTGATTTTAATGCACATCCTGACAGCTCTGAGGTGATATCCCATTAGGGGTCTGATTTGTATTTTCATGATGATTTCTGTTGAACATGTCTTTATAAACTTGCTGACCATTCATATGTTTTCTTTGGAGAAATGGCTAGTCAATTCTTTTGCCAGTTTTTAGAAACAGGTAGTTTGTTTTCTTGTTATTGAACTGTAGTACTTCCTTACATTTTTGGATATTAACCCCTTACCAGAAATATGTTTTGCAAATTTTCCCTATTCTGTAGACTGCCTCTTTACTGATTGCTTCCTCTGATGTGCAGAAACTTTTTGTCTCCCACTTGTTTATTTTTAGTTTTGTTGCCTGTCCTTTGGTGTCATATCTGAGAAATTATTGCCAAGACCAAAGGTATGAAGTTTTTTCCTGCGTTTTCTTCTAGGAGTTTTATAGTTGTAGGTCTTTGTTTAAGCCTCTAGTACACACTGAGTTGATTTTTGTGTATGGTATTCGGAAAGGAACTATCTGTATTTTTTTCCATGTGGATATCCCTTTTGCTAGAGCTTCCCAGAGGGCTCAATGGTAAAGAATCTGTCTGCCAATGCAGGAGACACAGGTTCCATCCCTGGGTCAGGAAGAATCCCTGGAAGAGGAAATGGCAAACCACTCCAGTATTCTTGCCTGGGAAATCCATGAACAGAGGCTACAGTCCATGGTGACAAAGAGGCAGACACAGCTGAGTGACTGAGTACATACCCATCCCTTTTCCTAAGTACATTTGTTGAAGATATTATCCTTTCCCCATTCAGAGATCTTGATACCTTTTTGTAAGATCATTTGACCACATACGTATGGGTTTACTTCTGGGTTTTCAAGTCTATTCCAGTGGTCTATATGTATAAACTCATGCCAGTAAAATGCTGTTTTGATTGGTTTCTCTGGTTTTTTATATATATATATATATATATATATATATAAACATTATTGTATAATCGTATTAACTAAGCTTTCTTTTTTTTTTTGACTTTACAATATTGTATTGGTTTTGCCATACATCAACATACATATACACAATGGTTTTATATTTTGAAGACAGGAAGTGTGAAGCCCCTAACTTTGCTCTTCTGTTTCAAGAATTTTATGGCTATTTGTGGTCCATTGTAGTTGCATATGAATTTTAGGATTGTATTTTATTATTTATGTGGAAAATGCTATTTAAATTTTTCACACTAAATCTGTAGATTGTTTTGGGTCATAAGGCTATTTTAACAATATTGTCTTCCTATACATGAACATGATGTGCTTTCCCATTTATTTGTGTCTTGAATTTCTTTCAGCAGTATTTTATAGCCTTCAGCGTGTGAGTCTTTCACCTTAGTTAAGTTTATTCCTAAGTATTTTATTCACTTTAATGCTATCATAAATAGGATATTAAAAATTTCCTTTTAGGATTACTCATTAGTAATATAGTTAGTGTACAAAAATGCAACAGAATTTTTAATATTGATTTATATCCTGCAACTTTGTTGAATTAATTTATTAGATAACAAGGATTTTTCTGGAGTTTTTAAGATTTTCTACATATAAGATAATTTTACTTCTTCCTTTCTAATTTGAAATGCCTTTAATTTATTTTTCTTGCCTAATATCTCTGGCTGGGAGTTCTAGTATTCTAATAATATATTAAATAGAAATTGCAATGTGGGCATCCTTGACTTGTTCGTGATCTTAAAGGAAAAGCTTTCAGTTATTTTTACTGCTGAATGTAATGTTAACTGTAGGCTTTTGAAATATGGCCTTTACTATATTCAGGTGATTTGCTTCTCTTCCTAGTTTGCTCAGTGTTTTTATCATAAACGAGTGTTGAATTTTGCCAAATGATTTTTGCATCTATTGAGATAATCATGCGATATTTAACCTTTGTTCTGTTAATATGATGCATCACATTGATTGATTTCATATGTTAAACCATTCTCTCATCCCAGGGATAAATTCCACCTGGTCATGGTGCAGGATACTTTTCAGTTCAGTTCAGTTTCTCAGTCATGTCCTACTCTTTGTGACCCCATGGACCATAGCACTCCAGGCCTCCAACTCCCAGAGTCCATCACCAACTCCCAGAGTTTACTCAAACTCATGTCCATTGAGTCAGTGATGCCATTGAACCATCTCATCCTCTGTCGTCCTCTTCTCCTCTCACCTTCAATCTTTCCCAGCACCAGGGTCTTTTCAAATGAGTCAGCTCTTCACATCAGGTGGCCAAAGTACTGGAGTTTCAGCTTCAACATCAGTTGAACACTCAGGACTGATCTCCATTAGGATGGACTGGGTGGATCTCCTTGCCGTCCAAGAGACTCTGAAAAGTCTTCTCCAGCACCACAGTTCAAAAGCATCAATTCTTTGGTGCTCAGTTTTCTTTATAGTCCAACTCTCACATACATGACTACTGGAAAAACCATAGCCTTGACTAGACAGACTTTGCTGGCAAAGTAATGTCTCTGCTTTTGAATATGCTATCTAGGTTGGTCATAACTTTCCTGCCAAGGAGCAAGCCTCTTTTAATTTCATTGCTGCTGTCACCATCTGCAGTGATTTTGGAGCCCAAAAAAATAAAGTCTGACACTGTTTCCACTGTTTCCCCATCTATTTCCCATGAAGTGAAGGGACTGGATGCCATAATCTTACTTTTCTCAATGTTGAGCTTTAAGCCAACTTTTTCACTTTCATCAAGAGGCTCTTTAGTTCTTCTTCACTTTCTGCCATAACGGTGGTGTCATCTGCATATCTGAGGTTATTGATATTTCTCCCGGAAATCTTGATTCCAGCTTGTGCTTCCTCCAGCCCAGCGTTTCTCATGATGTACTCTGCATATAAGTTAAATAAGCAGGGTGACAATATACAGCCTGATGTACTCCTTTTCCTATTGGGAACCAGTCTGTTGTTCCATGTCCAGTTCTAACTGTTGCTTCCTGATCTGCATACAGGTTTCTCAAGAGGCAGGTTAGGTGGTCTAGTATTCCCATCTCTTTCAGAATTTTCCACAGTTTATTGTGATCCACACAGTCAAAGACTTTGGCATAGTCAATAAAGCAGAACTAGATGTTTTTCTGGAACTCTCTTGCTTTTTCGACGATCCAGCAGATGTTGGCAATTTGATCCCTGGTTCCTTTGCCTTTTCTAAAACCAGCTTGAACATCTGGAAGTTCATGTTTCATGTACTGTTGAAGCCTGGCTTGGAGAATTCTGACCATTACTTGACTAGTGTGTGAAGTGAGTGCAATTGTGCAATAGTTTGAGCATTCTTTGGCATTGCCTTTATTTGGGATTGGAATGAAAACTGACCTTTTCCAGTCCTGTGGCCACTGCTGAGTTTTCCAAATTTGCTGACATACTGAGTGCAACACTTTCACAGCATCATCTTTCAGGATTTGAAATAGCTCAACTGAATTCCATCACCTCCACTCACTTTGTTCATAGTGATGCTTCCTAAGGCCCATTCGACTTCACATTCCAGGATGTCTGGCTCTAGGTGAGTGATCACACCATCATGATTATCTGGGTTATGGAGATCTTTTTTGTACAGTTCTTCTGTGTATTCTTGCCACCTCTTCTTAGTATCTTCTGCTTCTGTTAGGTCCCTACCATTTCTGTCCTTTATTGAGCCCATCATTGTATGAAATGTTCCCTTGTTATCTCTAATTTTCTTGAAAAGATCTCTAGTCTTTTCCATTCTATTGTTTTCCTCTGTTTCTTTTTACTGATCATTGAGGAAGGCTTTCTTATCTCTCCTTGGTGTTCTTTGGAACTCTGCATTCAGATGGGTACATCTTTCCTTTACTCTTTTGTTTTTCACTTCTCTTCTTTTCACAGTTATTTGTAAAGCCTCCTCTGACAGCCATTTTGCTTTTTAGCATTTCTTTTTCTTGGGGATGGTGTTGATCCCTGTCTCCTGTGCAGTGTCACGAACCTCCATCCATAGTTCATCAGGCACTCTGTCTATCAGATCTAGTCCCTTAAATGTATTTCTCACTTCCACTGTATAATCATAAGGGACTTGTTTTAGGTCATACCTCAATGGTCTAGTGGTTTTCCCTACTTTTTTCATTTTCAGTCTGAATTTGACAATAAGGAGTTCATGATCTGAGCCACAGTGAGTTTCTGGTCCTGTTTTTCCTGCCTATATAGAGATTCTCCATCTTTGGCTTCAGAAAATATAATCAGTCTGGTTTTAGTGTTGACCATCTGGTGATGTTCATGCATAGAGTCTTCTCTTGTGTTGTTGGAAGAGGGTGTTTGCTATGATCAGTGCATTCTCTTGGCAAGACTCTATGAGCCTTTGCCCTACTTCATTCTGTATTCCATGGCCAAATTTGTCTGTTACTCCAGCTGTTTCTTGACTTCCTACTTTTTCCCCCCTCTAATCTCTAATCTTATTTTCTTCCTTCTACTAATTTAGGGAGAAATCTGTTATTTTTCTAGTTATCTGAGGTGTAGGTTAGGTGTTTTTTAAAAAACGTTTTCTTTATTATATAGGTGTTTATCACTATAAAATTCCAGTATTGCTTTTGCTACAACTTTAAATTTTGGTATCAGTTCAGTTCAGTTCAGTCGCTCAGTTGTGTCTGACTCTTTGCTACCCCTGGCAGCATGCCAGGCCTCCCTGTCCATCACCAACTCCCAGAGTCCACTTAAACCCATGTCCATTGAGTCGGTGATGCCATCCAACCATCTCATCCTCTGTCATCCCCTTCTCCTCCTGCCCTCATCTTTCCCAGCATCAGGGTCTTTTCCAATGAGTCAGCTCTTTGTATCAGGTGGCCAAAATATTGGTGTTTCAGCTTCAACATCAGTCCTTCCAATGAACACCCAAGACTGATATAGTATCTTTGGTTGACAGTTATGTCTTTCTTTTAGTACTTTGAATATACCATTTCATTTTCTTCTGGCTTCAACAGTTTCTACTGAGAAATTCACTTACAGCTTTATGGGTGACTCTTGTACATAATGAGCCACTTTTCTCTCATAGCTTTAAAAATCCTTTCCTTGTCTTTGATTTTTGACAATTTACTCATAACTTGTCATGGTGTGAACTGCCTGGGTTCACCTTTTTGGAATGTTTTATGGCTTCTTGAATCTGGATATCTACTACCTTTCCCAGATTTGGGGCTTTCTCCCATCATTTCATCAAATAAAATTTCTCCTTTGTCTTTCTTCCCCTTCTGAGACTCACAGTGCACATACTCATCTGCTTGTTGGTATCCCATAAGTCTCAGGCTTTTTTAAAAACTCATTTTCATTCTTTTTTCTTTTGCTCCTTTAACTGGATAATTTCAATAACCTGTTTTGAGGTCACTGATTCTTCTGCTCGATCATGTCTACTGTGGAACTTCAGTTTTTGTGTTTTGCAGCTCCAAAATTTCATTAAAATTTTTTTTTCTAATTCTTTGTAGATATTTTCACTTTGTTCATGCACCATTTTCCTGAGCTTGCTGAACATCTTCATAATGGTTATTTTTAACTCTTTGTCAGATAATCCATATACCTCCATATTCTTTAAGATTGGTTTCTGGAGATTGCTTGTTTGTTTGTTCCTTCAATTAGGACATGTTTTTCTATTTCTTTGTGTGCCCTGAGACTCTATGTTGCTATCCATGCATTTTAAAACATAGCCATCTCTCCATTCTTTTTTATCTAATTAAATTTTTTTATTTTGTATTGGAGTATAGCCAATTAACAATATTGTGATAGTTTCAGGTGGACAGCAAAAGGACTCAGCTATACATAGACATGTATCTATTCTCCCCCAAACTCCCCCTCCATCAAGGCTGCCACATATCTCTCACTCTTCACAGAAAATCTTCATATAGGGAAATGCTTTCACTAATAAACCTGTCTAGAGATTCTGAGAACTAACAATTTTCTGGGAATGCATCTTCTCTAGCTCTGGTCACTAGTCTTTCTGGAGCTTGTAGTATCTTGCTCCCTCTGGTATCTGTCTGAAATACACTATCTTGCACTGCCTCAAGCCACTGGGCTCTCTTTAATTTTCTGTGACCCCTAGGCATCCCAGGCATACTGATTCCTCATCAGTACCCTGTGTCAGTGCTTTGCTAAGTCCCACCAATAGCTGGAACACTGGATATATGTTTTACTCTTCTCTTTATCTCCCAAGGGAGAAGCTGTAAGTTGGGTTCTTCTTCCCAACTGCAAGCTATGCCAACTTGGGGAGGAGGCGACATAGTTGAAGCGTGATTTTTTTATGTTTTCAATGTAATTGTTCCTGGATTTGAGCTTGCCTGGGGTACTGTGACTTCCTATCTAATTTCTAGAGTTTTCATAAAGGCTTTCTGGATCATTTATTGTTAAGTGG
Source organism: Capricornis sumatraensis (assembly GCF_032405125.1). Lineage (NCBI taxonomy): Eukaryota > Metazoa > Chordata > Mammalia > Artiodactyla > Bovidae > Capricornis > Capricornis sumatraensis. The sequence goes on from NC_091092.1 coordinate 11,188,430, forward strand.
GTGTTTCTGAAGAGGGGGAAGGTCTGAAGCTTCCTATTCTATCATCTTACCGATGTTACCTCATGCCTTGTATTTTTTGTTTATCTCAATCACATCAGTTAAATTCTAGTCTCCATAGGGACTATGACTACATTTAGCCATCTGTGTGTCTCCTTACACATAGTAGTTGTTCAATTAATATCTTAATGACTGGAAAAATCTTATCAATAACCCTAGTTCAGAATGAGAGTCCCTTCTTAAAACTTTCATTAATTCAGAATAGGCATTCCTCTTTACCAAATAAACCAAAGCAGGCACTTCTATCTTACTTAATAAAGGCATATATATTACCGAAATCCATATTTCCATAATGTAAATTTATGAATATTTAAAAATTATCCTTATGGTTTAAACTTGTACTGATCCTATTTTCTGCTAACACCAATCAATGAAGTAGTTGTAGGAAGAGACATCAGAAAGAAAAATTGAGAAGAAACAAGATATTTTGGTTAAGAACTAGAATAGTAAACAGGAGATTTAGAAGAAAAAGGAGGTATTCTTCACACACTAAATATCTACTATTTGCCAAGTACGGTACTGGAAAACAACTTGCTCAACAGTGCCAAAAGGTGTAAAATGATTCTGAAATGAAAGAGGCAATAGAGGAGGCCACATAATTAGACAATTATATGAAGATAATTAAATAACTTAGAGATGAGTCTCAGTAGAATTATGGTATTGAAGTAGGTTCAGTAAGGTGGAAAGTAAACGATATATGGTAAAACAGATGATCTATGTATAAAAGCAATTGGGTATGGACAGGAAAAATACAGATGGGACAGTATATCTTGAAGAGGAAGCAGGATACAGACAGTGTTTTTTTTCCAAATATGTATTTTGTTTAGTATGGGAGAAAATTTAGTCACGTATTTTGGGACAGAGTTTAAAAATGCAGTTCAAAGAAAGAATAATTGATAAGTAACAACAGATGTGGGAAGAGGTGGAATCAAGACCAGCGTAGATAATTTAAATTTGGAAAGAATTCATGGCACCTCTTCTTCCTAAAATAGAGAAAAGGGGAAAAGAAAAGATAAAAACTGAGACATTTTGAAATACAGAGGGGGCTTTGGAGGTTTTTATATTGAATGGCCTTGGTCTGTTTGTTCAGTGACTTTGGATATGACACTGGTTTCCAGATCTGTAGAATTAAATAAAAATGCACTGTTTCCTTCTGCTATGAAAAAAGATTACTGGGATGTAGTTAAATGCTGATGAGAGCAGAGTAAATACAATAAAACAACCCATTTGAAGAAGACAACTGGAAGATGATTAGTATAATTATTATTTGGCATATACAGACATGACGGAAGTCTGTTAATAGAAGGTTTAAAAGAAACAATACCCTAGTGAACTAACAGAATCATGGACTCACCTTTGACAAATAAGAAGTTCCACTCTTACTTAGCTATTTCTACACATTGTATGAAGGCAGGGTCTCCCCCTCATCTTTTGCAAAATTTAACATGTACCCTCCACTAGCATCATCTTGTTTTTGCTCGTGTTCTCCTTAAGAATACTTCACATATCAGAAGAATGGAAAAAGTAAAATATCAGACATCAACACATAGAACCAAAGAGCAAACACAGGCTACCAATCTACAAAGTTTAAGACCTAGTCTGATATACTAAGTGCTCACTCATGAGAACAATTGTTGCCAGCTTATAAGTGGCTCTGTGGATAAAGAATCTGCCGGCAATGTGGGACATCTGGGTTATATCCCTGGGTTGGGAAGATCTCCTGGAGGAGGGCATGACAACCCACTCTAGTATTCTTGCCTGGAGAATCTCATGGACAGACAAGCCTGGTGGGTTACAGTCCATGGGGTCACAAAGAGTTGGACACGACTGAAGCAACTGAACATGCACATACGTATGCAAGTTAGTGACTAGACTGAAATTGAAAATAGCAAAACATCCAGAAGTGACTAGTAGATCATCACTGCTAAACATTTGTACATATTTAATAGCAGAGTCAATAGAGTCATCTGATAATTGGTCAGGCATTCATTCAGTACCGATCCAGCTGATTCCTCACTATTATGTTCAGTTAAACTGCCTGTGGGCATCACAAAGAACTTTGATCTCCCCATGTGTCAATGGTTAATAATGACGCACCCTGTTTTCTAAAAATATTAAAGAAATTAAGTAAATAGTACCTGAAAAAAAACTTTGATTTACTAAGAGAAGTATGCTACATAAACACGAGACATGATTATTAAAATTAATCCTTTCCCTTCTATAATTCTTTTATCTAAAATTATCACAATTCTTTCCTCTCCAAAGAACCTAACATTTTTCCATAATTGAGGTAGGGGTTTTTCAGTTTGGCCTTAACCAGAATTCCCTCTCCTTTATGGCAGATTCTCATTACAATTGTTCACATTCCTTTTGTTTCTTTGCTGGCTCATCATCACACCATTGTCGTCATCTCACCAAGTAAAAAATCTCATCAAACCGTTTAGCTATTAAGTGGAAAATCATCATTAGAGCAATGGGAGGACTCTCAACACGTTTGCAACTAAGGAAAGCAAACCGTTATAGGCCCTCCATGGACAAAAGCTGCTATTCATGGAAAACAAATGTTTAAAGCATACACAAAATATTAATATATAGACGCTCCTGGGTTGATACTGCATTTGTAAACAAAACCAATCTGTATTTTTGGACATGATGCATACACTATTAATCTAATTTTAAAAATTCAGATACTGTTTCTGTTAGAACTGGTCTCAAGCTAGGTTTGCCTTTCACTTTTTTGATGGTGCTCCTTTTTCGCCCATGTGTTCTTAAACTGCTCCTAACCTCCAGGTGTGTCCTCCTTTGCATCTCTCTAAGCCCCAGTTCTTTCCAACCTTTTTGAGGGACCATGCCCAGTGGCCTTCCCAGGTGGTGCCGTAGTAAAGAATCCACCTGCTAATGCAGGAAATGCAGGTTCGAGCCCTGAGTCAGAAGAAGATCCCCTGGAGAAAGAAATGGCTACCCACTCCAGTATTCTTGCCTGAAGAATCCCATGGACAGAGGAGCCTGGTGGGCTATAGTCCATGGGGTCACAAAGAGTAGAGAATGACTGAACACAATACATGCCCAGTGGCAATACCTTTCTCTTATGGGAATCCAGTGTCAATTCTTCCAGTTCATATGCCACTGTCTTTAACTTTTCAGTATCCATTTGTTGCTTGATTTTTGGATGGTTTCTTAGTCTCACTTTCTCACCTTGATAAGAACCCAAGATTGGCATGCTCTTTTACCTGACCTATTTTCTCACCACCTTGCTGTAAGCTTCCAGCCTTCAGGTTGTTACCTTGACTCTAGACTATCAGCTATGGCATCAGAAGCCTCTGACATTTTCCTCCAGACCTCTTGCCTGTCCCTTATTTTGTGTTGAGTATGATCTGTGGTTCTCTACTATAACAGTACAGAAGATAATTAGGGAAAGGATGGGGAGGAAAGCAGGGAGGTTTTTTATATTTTCCAGCTAACAGCAACACATGTACCTGTTAACAAAACCAGACATTTTTATACCACTCCTGATAGCTCTATGTGATTTCTGGAAAAAACTATTTCTAAGGGCTTGCCAGGTGGTGCAGTGGTAAAGAATCTGCCTGCCAGTGCAGGAAATGCAACTGATGCAGGTTTGATCCCTGGGTTGGGAAGATCCCCTGGAGTAGGAAATGGCAACCCACTCCAGTATTCTTGCTTTGAAAATTCCATGGACAGAGGAGCCTGGTGGGCTAGAGTCCACAGGGTCTCAAAAAGTTGGACATGACTGAGCACACACACACAAGGGATCAAACGATATTCCAAAGTTTAAGCCACATCTGGACAAATAAAGTGTAGAAAATAATTAAGGGACTTATTTAAATAATGAAAAACCACCCTTCCTCTTCAATTCTGAAGACACTTAAAAGCGTTTACATGTGAATCACCGACATGATATTTCCCTCAATTTTTTACGTTTACCTATAATATGAAATCCACCTTTATTTATATAAAATAAGCTATTTGAGTTGGAAGTGGTGCCTAAATTATTATTTTTCCCCTAGTCCATGTTGGATGTTAAGACATAGTCAAAATATGTAGCTTAATTTTTTCCCTTTTCAGATATTTAAAAAGCATACACTAGCCACTACTCAAAATGCACTAGAAGACAAAATTGCTGAAAAGTATTATAAAGCTGGTGACATTTATGTTAATACAGACAGAACACGTTATTGGAGAATAGTGTCCTTAGTTGATACATATTCCTAATAAGTTCCCAAAGCAGAGAGTTTCCTAATGTATTTTCTAGTCTCTAATCTATCCTTAGTACCACTGAGTGACACAGATGAATTTCTTGGTATTGGTTCAGATGATGGAGCATACATGCAGCTTTCTGGTCATTTAGGTGTAAATGCCTTTGGAAAGTTTTTATATACTGTCTTGTGTTTCACAGCCTGTTTTCAGGTATGCCTGTAGTTTCTGAATTACTTTGCCATTTGAAAATATGCTTTGGCATGTATTACAGTGGTTAAAAATTCAAAATAATGCTTTTTAACTCATTTCTATTTTCCCACTGAATTAATTCACACTTGATACTCTTAACTTGTTCATATAGGATCACTCGCCTTCTATCCAAAATTCTTTTTTTAATAAGGGAACTAAACTAAGTCCCCAGGAGACTGTGTAAACAATGGTACTAACATTAATGGATATTATGGGTAAGTGTTAAGAGTGTCAACTTAGGTCTCACTATTTATAAACTGCTCACTAACATCTCTGAGCCAAATTTTCTTATTTTAAAAATGGGCCATAGACATTTCTCCAAAGACATACAAATGACAAATAAACACATAAAAAGATGCTTAACATAATTAACCATTTTGGAAGTATAAATCAAAACCAAAATGAGATACCACTAAACACCTGCTAGGATAACTATATCAAAGAAATGGAAAATAACAAGCATTGGTGAGGATGTGGATAAACTGGAATGCTTGTGTATTTCCACTGAGAATGTAAAATAGTGTATTTGCTTTGCAAAAAAATCTGGCAATTCCTTAAAAGGTTAAATATAGAGTGACCAATGACCTGACAGCTCTATTCCTAGGTATAAATGACAATTCAAGAGAAATAACATACGTCCACACACACCGAAATTGTACACTACTATTTATAGCAGCATTGTTTATAATAGCCAAATAAAGGAAACAAGAAAAATGTCCTTAAGTTGATGTATGGATAAATAATATTTGTTATATCCATACAATGGAATATTATTTGGCAGTTAAAAAGAGGTGAAGTACTGATATAAACTACAATATGCTTGAATCTTGAGAACAATATGTTAAGAAGCCAATCACAAAAGACCACATGTTGTACAAATTCATTTATATTAAATGTCCAGAATAAGCAAATTTATAGACAAGGAAAAATTATTAGCGGATTGCCTAGAGATGGTGGTGGGAGTGAAGGTAGGGGACTGAGAAGTGACTGCTAATGGGTTTGGAGTTTCAGGGGGCATATTAAAATGTTCTCAAATTGATTGCAGTGAAGGTTGCACAACTCTGAATGTATTAGAGTTAATTGAAGTATATAATTTGTCAGTCAGCTATATGGTATATGAAAAATATCTTAATGATTCTCTTAAAAATGGGACAAATAGTTGCATCTATCTCATAGAGTTATTGGGAGGATTAAATGATATAATGCATATAAAGTATTAATATAGTGTCAGTATATAGTCATGTGAAAAGTGAAAATGTTAGTCACTCAGTCCTGTCTGACACTTTGTAGCCACCAGGCTCCTCTGTCCGTAGAATACTCCAGGCAAGAATACTGTAGTGGGTAACCATTCTCTTCTCCAGAGGACATTTCTGACCCAGGGTTTGAACCTGGGTCTCCTGCACTGCAGGCAGATTCTTTACCATCTGAGCCACCAGGGAAGCCTCAGTACGTGGTAAGCAATCACTAAATGATAGCTCTATTGCTACTATGGATTACCTGGTAGCTCAGCTGGTAAAGAATTTGCCTGCATTTCAGGAGACCCTAGTTCGATTCCTGGGTTGGGAAGATCTGCTGGAGAAGGGATGGTCTACCCACTCCAGTATTTCTGGGCTTCCCTGGTGGCTCAGCTGGTAAAGAATCTGCCTGCAATGCAGGAGACCTTGGTTTGATCCCTGGGTTGGGAATATCCCCTGGAGAAGGAACCACCTATCCACTCCAGTATTCTGGCCAGGAGTATTCCATACAGTCCATGGGGTTGTAAAGAGTCAGACATGACTAAGCAACTTTCACTTTCTACTGCTACTTAATACTACTGGCAATAAAAATTATTAAGAGTAGTAGAGTTATTATTAAATAATACTACTAAGTATTATTATAACAATAATATCTATTATTAGTAGAACTATTACTAAATAATCTCTATCTACTTCATATACAGTTATAATACATATAATACAATTGCTATATTTGTTAGTATATTACTAAAATATCTCTATTAGCCTGATAGCTTTTCTGAGGATATAATTTTGGGCCTTAGATAAAGTTACCATACTCAGTACGCTATAAAAAAGTAACAAACTCTGCAATCAGACAAATCTGATTGAAATCCCATTTTTACTGGTTACTAAATATGTAGCCTCAGAAAAGTTATTTTATCTGTCTGAAACTGAGTGTCTTCACCTGCAAAATGGTTCAACAATACCTACTATTACTTTGGGCTCTTGTGAGGAATAAATAAGACAGTGTATGTACAAATGCGTATTGTAGTGTCTATACATAGTAAATTCTCAAATAAGTTTTAATATGCATAAAATCATGATATTGGCATTAGTGAAATTGTGATGAAACACCCCAAAGTTTATACTAATATGTCAATGAGGCATAAACTTCAGCAATGCCCCAAAATAGCAATATACAGAATAGAGGTCTGGTCAACAATTATGCTATTCCTAAGGTGTGTGGCTCAGAGGTTAAAGCGTCTGCCTCCAATGCGGGAGAGCTGGGTTCGATCCCTGGGTTGGGAAGATCCCCTGGAGAAGGAAATGGCAATCCATTCTAGTATTCTTGCCTGGAGAATTGCATGGACGGAGGAGCCTGGTAGGCTACAGTCCACGGGGTTGCAAAGAGTTGGACATGACTGAGTGACTTCACCTTCAAGGTGTTCATAATTAACTTGTTATATTAAAGATAAATCTTAAATAAAGTGTTAACATTTTTCTTTTCATTATCAAGTGGCTCAAACAAGTATCATTAAGTTATATAAATTTAAAGTAAGTAAACCAGTGTCAGTCTCAAGCATCAATATGACAGCCAACTCTTATGGAAAAAGCTGGCCCAGAATTTCCAAAGCTGTGAATAATGCACACATCTTACAATCTGGGGAATAGAATGGCTTGCAGTTTGGGATAGCTCAGGCTAAGCTTGTACATGTTATCCTGTAAAAAATAGATCTTTTGGAAACAGTTCACTAACCCTAGAATATCTACAAGGGACAGTGAATGCTGCCATGAACCAGCTCCAAATGTGTGTGCCAAGAATGCTAAGTGAACTCATGATACCCTTCTTCCTCTCCAAAGTCTTCACTTATTCAAGATTAAATAAAGGTTTTCAAGGAGTTACTTGAAGTTAAAAAGCACAGGAGTATACAAAAATTAAAGTAATTTAAAGCAATCCCTTGCTACCAGAATTATATACATGCATATAATGTGATTCATGATACATATATATGATTCCAGCTAATGGAATACTCATATATTGCTATTTATATTGATATTAATTGTGGCTTGACATTTTAGCTCAGTTGGTTGGTGACCTGCTTTGGATTATTTGTTCTATGACAACTTGAGAAGTAGTTGACTGATTTTGCTAAACTGAAGAGACTCAGGGAGATCCTAAGTTTCCATCTTCAGTATTTACCATACTGAAGGAATGGTGGGTATTTTATTATTATAATATATTATATCCTGGCAATTTTTGATTATTTTAAAACAATTTAATACTTGGAATGAGGCTACAACATTTTGTCATTATATTGAGTGAATCTCAAAGAGTATGGAATTGCTAATTTATGAGGTCCTGCCACAAAGAAATCACCCTCCCTTTTCTCATCTCTGTTTTGGCCATTATCATGTGCGTATGCATGCTAAGTTGCTTTAGTCCTGTCCAACTCTGCAGTCCTATGGACTGTAGCCCGCCAGGCCCCTTTGACCATGGGATTCTCCAGGCAAGAACACTGGAGTGGGTTGTCATGCCCTCCTCCAGAGGATCTTCCCAACCCAGGGATCGAACCCATGTCTCCTGCGGCTCCTGCATTGGCAGGTGGGTTCTTTACCACTAGTGCCACCTGGGAAGCCCAAGCTGTTATCATATTGCATTGTAATTCTACTTACACATCTCTCTTCCCCACTAGACTTTGAAACACCTTAAGGCCAAGGCCCTCATTTTATTCACCTCTATATTCCTAGGATCTAACACAGTATTTGGGATTCATTAAGAACTTGAAAAGACTCTGATGCTGGGAGGGACTGGGGGCAGGAGGAAAAGGGGACGACAGAGGATGAGATGGCTGGATGGCGTCACCAAGTCGATGGACGTGAGTTTGAGTGAACTCCAGGAGTTGGTGATGGACAGGGAGGCCTGGCGTGCTGCGATTCATGGGGTCGCAAAGAGTCGGACACAACTGAGGGACTGAACTGAACTGAACTGAACTGAACTGAAGAACTTAAAAAACGTTTTAAGGTAAATTGAGTTAAATAAGAGGAAAAAAAGGGAGATTTGACTGAATAGCTAACTTCCTAATTCAGGTTTCAATTAGTTATTTACTTTTGCCTTGTAGTCCTAAGTATTGCATTAAATACTATCTTTTTCCTTATTCTCTTGTAATATACAGTGGTCTCTTAGGGGACTTAAAATAATTTTCAGTAGAAAATGATATGCTGGTGAAATCGATTTCTGACCAAGATTAACACTCCTTATACACACAGAGAAAGTTTGAGCCTGTAGGACAAAGCACAGTCATTAAATATGAATTTAAACAGCCTGTAAAAATAAAATAAATCCTGAATGAGATAGATGAGAAATAGAGAATCTTTTGTATTGGATCAGATTCATCTGGTATTCAATTAGCTTGGGATTATTCCACTCCTCTGAGTTTTTCTTATATAATTTAGACCCCCAGGTTTTAACTCTTTAACACAAAAGAGAAAATAAACAGTGTTTATATTTATTTTATGCATAATGCTGACTGGTAATTTAAGTCTTAGGAAACTTCCAGGAAAAATAGCTATCATCATCAATGAGAAGAACAGGGTACATTTCCAAATTCACCTTTAATTGAAATTAAATATCACATTTCAAATCTTTCCATCCACATGTGTTCATGGATTTTTCAAAATTTCTAGGAGTCTGTTACAGTTTGTAAAGCATGTATTTGTGTTCTTTAAAAAAAAAAAAGCTGAATCCAAAAGAAAGTTCTAACTAGCATCAACACATTTCAAGTGGGGCAGATGCCTCTATGATGTTTTAATAATTTGATATTAAAACATAATATGAATTAATATACTGTGATAGTGTTATTTTTTTCTTGTAAAACCATTGAAAATATATTGCTTTTCAACTGCCAGAAACCTAATTAGCCCTGGTATAGCAAAGGTTTATTCATCAAATTCAAAGCTAAATTTACCCTTGGAGAGAGAAAACAAATGGAAGATTATAGGACCAATTTGGATTTGTGTGTGTTTTTAATGCATTGCTTTTGTCTTTATATTTCATACATTGCCACAAGCAGTTTTAGCTGAATAGGCTTGTTTTGTGAAAACAAAAGTTTTAATGTTATTTAAGAACATGTTTATCACCTCAAAAGATATAGTTATTTGGTTAAGATTAATCTTCTTTCAGCATCACAATGTGAACACAATTTAGCAACAACCAAACTGTCATCACTATGTCAGCAAACAGTATGTAAATTTCTAGAATCTTGTGGATGATTAATTGATTACACTATAGGAGAGAGAAAGTCAAGATGTTTATTTTCCTCTAGAGACACAACAAAATATCTGTACTGATGCCAACTCCATGCAATAAAAAGTATTCATTTTAACCCCAAATTTTAATTTACTAGCTTGCCTTTACAAATATGCAGAATTGAAATCTTATTGTATTCCTCAAAAAAGCACAAAGTAAATAATAATTCCAGATCATGTTTTCAAAACAGTCTTGAAATCGATACTTAAATAGCTCCTATAATATTTCTAATTTGGCATAAAATGCCTGCGTGAGACTCTTGTTCATGGGGAAAACAGAATTCAAGATATTCTGTAGAAAATTAATTAACGTTTGCTCTGTGTATCTATTGTTTGACAAACTACACCTAGCTTAGTCGCTAATGATAAACATTTTTGTTTGTTTATGACTTTGAGGGTCATAAATCTAAGAAGAGTGCAGTTCAAAGGTTTATCTCTGAACTTAAAAGTCAGGGCATTTCGGACTGGAGGATTCACTTCCAACATGGGTTTACACTCATTCACTCACATGTCTGGTTCCTTGGTTCTTTTTTGGCCTTTCTTTCATCAAATGGTATCTCATCCTCTAGGGCCTCTACACGTGGCTTGAGTTTCTCACAGCATGGTAATCTGAGACCAGACTAAGAGACCCAAAGTGAAGTTGTGAGATTTCTTTTGGCCCAGCCTCCAATATCCTCAAATATCATTCCTTCCATACTCTATTGGTCAAGTATTTCCCAGACAAACCAGATTCAAGGGAGGTGGAATGAGAAACTACATTTAAATGGTAGGAATAGGAGAAAAATCCGGGGCTAACTTTAATCCACTATAATGTTATCTCAAAAATTTTAAATATTGGGATTTCGCAAATCTGAACTTGGTAATGTCCTTAGCCATTTAGTTCAGATTGTTATATTTTGGGTAGTTCTCATTTCAGTTCTAGTTTTAAGGATATCTGAAGCTGCATGTGCTTGGTAAATTTTAAAAAATGAAGGAAAATAATTTCTAGAGGTTTTGAGACCTTACTGAATCCTAAAACTTTTCAAGATATACACAAGGATGTCCAATCACCCCAGTTATCTTTCTCTAGCTCAATTTTATGCTTAGGATTTCTAAGCCCTCATCACTCTGTCTACAGAGCCCTCCACACACACACTGAAGAGTTCTTTGACATTTAAAGAGCTCCTAACATCACCTTACTGTTGAAGCATGAATAAATTACAACACAAAATGATTTCCATTTGTGAATAAACAGTACTAAATAAATGTGTGGAAAAGTTAAAATCACTTAAAATTAACCAGTCATGTGCTCCTTGGAATGCCAAAGATCTTGTTTAACTGATTTTGTTTTTCTTTCTCAGAATTACATGGTTGATTTAGCATCTTGGAGAAACAGCCTTTCTGGAATGAAAAATGGGCAGGTTTCCATTTTTCTGTCAATAAAGTTGTTTTCAAATTATGCAACAAAATAAAAACTGAAACGTTCAGCCTTGCATCTAATGTAAATTGGAAGCAAATTACTTTAGTGCTTTTACGGGGTGATATTCGTGAGTTATTTTGACATATATATCTAAGTTGGAATATATATATATATCTTAGGGATAGTCCTGAATAACACAGCCAAGTGTGACACCCAGTGAATCTGAATGAAATTTACTCCCTACAGAAGTTTCCCTCCTTTCTTTAGAGCAACATTCCTCAAACTTTTCTGTTGAAGTTTGCTTAATGGCAGAGGAAAATGAAGAAGCATCTCCCTAGAGGCCACAAACACAAAATTTAGTCATGTTTTCTTTGAAATGGTTGTGTGAATTTTGCTTTCTACTCTTTATGTCATGTTTTCATATAAAAATAACTTATCCATTTGAATCTTCAACAAATGATACAAGATCATTTTATGGTTTCATGTAACCCCTGGCAAACCAGTGAGTACTCTTGAGGTATTTTATACCAGCATGGATGGAAAGATGTAAATAAAACTTACTGAAACAGTGTGTCAGCACATCTAGATTTGGCTTTAACAAAATGTGAAAGACTCTGCAAAGTGATACACAGATGGTGGGGAGAGAGCCATAGTCTAATACTTTGTCATTATCTACAAAATATTCAGCATTTTTACAGCCTACTCTTGATAACATGTTTATTATTTTGTTTTTGTTTTAAAATATTGAACTCTGGTACTCATATGTATGGCTAGGCTGCATTAACTATAATGTGCTATGTTTCATTTTTTCAAAATGAACAAGCTCTTAAGAATAGGTGAGAGGAATTTCTCACATATTTTCAAGATATAAACAAGCCTTAAAAAATAAAAATTGGATTGGAAAGATCAAAGTTTGAGTAAGAAACTTCCAAAGCGAGTCAAATATTGGGGCCAATTCATCTTCCCTGGCTATATAATTGGTAGGTACCACTGTGGTCATATATTTCAATGTCACATGCCCAAAGTACAACTAATAACTTTGCCAGCATATTTACCTCGTTATCATGTTTAGTATTACAGAAATTATCTGAAGTGAAGAATAGAATAAAACCCAAGATAGATGAAAGCTCACAGATGTTGTATAAAGAATGTAGTTTAATGGACATGGTTTGAAAGAGACACTAGCAGGCCTCTGAGTTTTAAGCTTAAAGTTCTTAGAATATAAGGATTAGTCGTAAGAGACTCAAAAAGAGGCTCAACACCTTGCGTCTTTATTTCAATCTGTGAAAAGACAGTATCATCCGTAAATCAACTTGTTTCTTTTTGTTACACTATATTATTTATAAACATGCAGGATCTCAACCTAAAAACAAGTTTTAAAGTTTTAAATACTCTTGAATTGTGCCACTGGAAATAATATTATCAAATCATTCTAAAGGTTGTACTGAGGGGCTGTTTTATTTTGAAAAAGGGCTTGTTCTCCAGGAGTTAATGCCCTCTGAATAAAAATTTTGTATGGACAAGCATGAAAGTTTTCTGTACCAATCACCAATGCATGACACCCTAGAATCTATCAATGACAGAGTCAAAAAGCTCTGTCCTATAGCACAGTAAATACCCAGTGTAACCAATTAGTATTACCATTCCTTGATGCAATACAAACTCATCCTTAAACTGCTATTGCACTGAACTCTGGGGTTATAAATGAGCAGACACAAATTGATTTGCATATAATATCAGTAGCAGTAAACCTATCTTGGTTCATGTAATTTTCTCCATCTGTTAACAGAGAGCAAGTTTAGGATCTATTATTCTCTGACGGAGACTTACCCAGCTGGACATCTATAACACTTGGCTGATTCTCCATGGGGAACAATGGCTTGGGAGGTTTGTCTGTGAGTAAAGCTAGAAGAGAAAATGAAAAAAGGTAATGAAACAATTGAAATAAATTACAGGATGAGAAAGATTCTATCCTGTATGGTATTTAATGTCTGTAAACTTAATAGTATGTAAACATTTATCAGACAGTGTTCCTACATGAGTTGTTACTCTATCCATACAATATCCATTTCCTAGCACATTTAAAGTGCTGTTGATTCACTGTAAATTGGCTACTTACTTTGAAAGCTACACTTTCCAACAAGATCAAATGAATATCTACTTTGAATGGTTTTATAAGCTTGTGAGTGTAAAGAAATAGAGATTTTAAAAGTATAATCATATAAACATTAAATCTTCATACCCACGTAAAATATTCTTTTTTTTTGCAAAGTCTATGTATTTAATTAATTGTTCAGTTTTCTATAATGACACTATGACAATACAGCCCCAAATATGTTTTGCCCCAAAGTATATGTTGCAAAGGGGGGCACATATTTTCCTATAACTCAAGGGAAAGGTCACAGGATGTCCGAGAACATGTATGTACTTCCTCATTTTAGTCTGTTTCATTAATGACATAAATCCTAATGAACATTTCTGGTGGATTGAAACTTCTGCACCTCTGAACCATCCCTCACTCTCCATCTCCATCTCTAAAACAATATAACAAAACACTGGTAACTTCATTAGTATAATTGATAATTGATGAAAAATACTGAACAAATATATTTTGCCCACTATGTCCTGTGCTAAGTGTTAAGGGAAAAGAAGTAAAATTTTCATCTTTGCCTTCAAAGTAAAACCTAGGAGTATGAACACAGAAGTAGCACGTGAACTAAAGAGATTAAAGAACAAAGCAGACAACTTAATAAAACATTGTACCATTTGAGTTAGAAAACTATAATGTGGAGGGATTTCCCTGGTGATCTAGTGGCTAAGACTTCATGCTCCCAATTCAGGGGGACTGGGTTCCATTCTTGGGCAGAGAACTAGATCCCAAGTGCCTCAACTAAGAGCTCATATGCTGCAGCTGAAGATTCTGCATGCTGAAATGCATAGAGAACATCCAACAGGCCGCAATTAAGACCCATGACAGCCAGATAAAGAAATATGTATTTATTTATTTAAAGCTATACAGGGTAAAGGAATGGAGAAAGGACGGGTCAATATTTGTTGTCAGGTTGGGCAAAGTTTTATGAAGGAAATGAGTCTCCACACAGACTACAAGGAGTGGAAAAGATTTGGAAAGGCAGAGTAATGAATAAGAAACACAGGAAAACATAATAACATAAATCAAGGAATAGAGGGCTTCCCTGGTGTTTCAGCTGGTAAAGAATCTGCCTGCAATGCAGGAGACCTGGGTTTGATCCCTGGGTTGGGAAGATCCCCTGGAGAAGGGAAAGGCTACCCACTCCAGTATTCTGGCCTGGAGAATTCCATGGACTCTATAGTGCATGGGGTCGCAAAGAGTAGGACAGGACTGAGCAATTTTCACTTAGCAAGCACACTGTGATTAAAGTTGAAAAGTCTGGTAAGAAGGAGTTGAGTGGGGTGGGGTAAAAGTAAGTTGTTCATGATGTGGATTAATTGCAAATAACACAATATAATTGAGCTTGGAAATAACACTTGATATAATTGAGCTCACTTCTGGAGGATCCTGAGACATATGCAGAGGAATCCGGACATGATATAGTAGACTAGAAGACCACTGTAAAGTTTTGGAAAAAAAGCAACAAAAGACTATCTATCTAAAAGACTATCTTTAGTGCTATCTAAAGACAAATGGCTTGATATGTACAAAAGTCTTGGGGGGAAAACACAGCTAAGTAGATTCAGTAACAATGCTGCAGTGAGGGGATAAGGAGTCAGATTATTGAAGTCTAGAGAAATGTTTTTTAAAAATGAGGCAAATTTGAGAGGCACCTAGAAGAAAGAAATGTAAGGACTTGGCACATAGATATAAAATGCTTTATAACAAACATTATGTGACACTAATATTTATATCTTGAGTTCCTTTTAATTATCTCTGTGTTTATGCCTTACTTCAACTACCCAGCTAGACTCTTACCTATCTAGGGGAAATGTTTTATACTTCTTTATAATACACAAGCAACCTAGAGTAGGGCTAGGCAGGTAAGAGATAATCATTAAAGCATTGTTAATTGATTGGTTTAGGAATTCTTGCTGACATGAGAGAAGTTCATCTCATATTTTCAAATATATTTAAAAGAAAAAGAGAGAAACAAAAGTTGGGCACATGATAGGTAAGGTTGTGTGCTAAGTCGCTTCAGTTGTGTCCGACTCTTTGTGACCCTATGGACCATAGCCTGCCAGGCTCCTCTGTCCATGGGATTCTCTGGGTAAGGCTACTGGAGTGGGTTGCCATTTCCTTCTCCAGGGAATCTTCTCTACCTAGAGATCAAACCTGGGTCTCCTGCACTGCAGGCAGACTCTTCTCCACTGAGTCACCTGGGAAGCCCATGTAAGGTTAGGGAAATGCACAAACGTGGTGATATACACACAAACAATTGTGGATAACAAACAAAGGCACCAGAAAAGAGCTTTATATAACATTAACTTTATCTTCCTGATATCCAAACTGTTCAGGAAAATTTTAGTGAATTTTTCTCATTTTTCCAATAAATCTTTGTTGATGACCTGTAATGCATCTTGTCCTTATGGAATTAAGTGATATATTTTTCTAACTAAGCTGATTGTAGCATAATATAGGCAAACACACAAATTCAATATCTATAGTCTTCATTGCTTCAATATTTCAGTTATTCTTAATACCCTTATATTTGAAATTAAAAGAATATGCTTTAGACAAAATTTAAATATTTGTATACAAAACCCAGTCACAATAGATGTTCAGTTTGGTTGTTTGCTATTGTTTGAAACAGCAAAATATTGAGTACTACCAAAATATCCATCAGTAGGAGTCTGGTTAATAAAATTATGTTACTTCTAGATAGTGATATATTATGATACATCTACTTAAAAGAATGAGATAAATCTGTATGTCTATCATGAAATCTCTCTCTTTTTAATTTAAATTTATTTATTTTAATTGGAGATTAATTACTTTACAATATTGTATTGGTTCTGCCACACATCAACATGAATCCACCACGGGCGTACACATGTTCCCCATCCTGAACCCCCCTCCCACCTTGCTCCCCGTACCATCCCTCCAGGTCATCCCAGTGCACCAGCCCCAAGCATCCTGTATCGAACGTGGACTGGCGATTCGTTTAAATATCTCTAGGATACACTATTCAATGAAAGAAACAAGGTTTCAAACAGTGTGCATAATAATACTATCCATTTTGTGAAAAATATACGTGTGCATGCACATGTGCTATGCATTTATAAGTTGGTATAAGCCTGGAATATCTCTGAATGAATACATGTGAAATTCATAACAGTGATTTCTGAGGAGAAGAACTAGGTGGCTGAGGAATAGTGGTGGATAGATTAATTTTCACTGTATACCTTTTGCACATTTTGAACAACATAAATATACTCTGTATTAAAAACATGAATAAAATTAAAATTGAATAAAGTCCTGCCACCTACATTTTATTTGTAAAAGAATAATTTTGGTTATTTGATACAATTATTGTCAATTTGCCTTACACATCTAGGTTATAGATACTTTGACTGCTGGAAACTGTTCTTAGTATTATTTTCAAATATGTCTTGCCACCAAATGTATTATTTGGAATGTGGTAGGTGGGAAGTAACTTTAGGTAATATATTTCATGCTCAAAGATGAATATGTTGTCTTACTTTCATCAGGATATGAATTTGGAGTCATGGTTGCCCCCCATCCTAAAGTTTGCCATGGACTATGGACATATTTACTCTGATTTTATTATTGTTAAGTGTCAATTACTAACATTTATTAATATTCATGATAATTTTAGGTGTCTTACATTCACAGGTGGTTCATAATTTTCAGTTATGTGCTTTCAGATACATTAGTTCATGTGATCTACACAATGACTTGGAAGGTAAGAAAGATAGAATTATGGCCCCCTTAGAGATGAAGCTAAATGAAGCTTATGTTATCTCATTTGGTGCCCCCTTGTGATCAAAATCTCCTATATGCAGAATGGAAAGGAAGATAGACATAAATTGTAGGCAGGAAACAGGTAAAAAACGTTAAGTACTGAATCAATTATTTTAGTCTCTTTAACTACAGACTAATCAGCTAAGTTAAGGTTCCCAGGCCAGTGACAGTGTCAAACAGTCAGCTGAAACACAGCTTCTAGAGAACATTTCATGCATATACATTTTCCCCCTAAACCCATGAATGAAAGGAGATGAACTTGCACTTATCCTAACACATCCCAGTGGGATGTATGGGCGTGGAACCTCATTAAATTCCAATATCGTGTCTAGGCCTGGGAACTGCCAAGAAGTGCAGAACATTTGTGATGATAAAGCAGCAACTTCAGCAGTTCATCTGGATCCTGACCAGAAGCCCACAGACAAATCTATCAGCGTCCAGCATAATTACAGCATTTGCAGATTAGCTAGAGCACACACTGCCATGAGCAGGCAAGCTCATTTCTTTCTTCTTCTTCTTTTTTTAAACCTCATCTGAAAATCACAATTACTGTTTGGGAAATGAAGGGGAGAACTGTCAATACCAGGCCCGATGAACCACTCAGTGGAGATTTACTGTTTTATTAGAAAACTTATCTTGGACTTCTAGACTAATTGAGGTCTGAGCTAGTCTTTGAAATTGCTGCTCAAGCATCACATTTTGATGGAAAGAATGGGAGCAAGGGATGCAGTTTGGTACTAACATTTAAGTCCAGAATTCCTCCCTGCATGTTCCTCTGTAGTTGCTCATGTTTAATTATCCTTAAATATAATTGCTATACAGAGTATACCATGGTATTAGTCTTAATGTGCTAGTGAAGCTATGACTGTTACCGCCTGGTTCTTCCTAAAGCTAAGTTTTATATGTTTGATACTGACTTTTCTGAGGAGAATGTCCAAATTGCCTCTTACGTTTCTATTGCAGGCAACAGTTGTATCTACCTGTGCAACCAGAAATTTGATTTGACTGAAATGATGGATACATTTCTGTGAACTTAGTGTGAGAAATCAGTAGAATCAATTGTTGGACTGAATAAATCAATTTATTGGACTATATTGCCTAAGAGTTACATACAGTTATTACAAGTTTCATTGTCCTCTTTTGTTGATGTGTCTCTAAGTAGACTTGCCAGCAAGTCAAGCAGGAGGGGATAGAAGGACAGCTGGATGCAAAGGACACTAAGTATGAACCCACTAGAATCACAAAGTAACTATTTAATTTTTATGAATGAAGACATTATGAAATGTGTATGTTTAGCTCAATGAAATGCATCCCTCCAAATCCATCCAATATCAGCACGGAAATCATACTCCAAAATCATTAGTTTCACCACAACATTTAACCATACAACATCTCCCAACGTTCCCTATATTTATAAGAGGATAAAATCTGAACTTATCAGATGTGAATATAAAGGCAGCTATGATACAGCCGTAAAAAAAAAAAAAAAACTCTTCCTGCATTCTTACCCACTCTTCGACTTTATCTGTACTTTGTTTGGCCAAGTTACTTGCCTGATTTACACATTGCAACTCTGCATCTAAGCTTACAGACAAATTATAATTGTTACCATAATTATAATTTATTTAGTATCTGCCATGTGCGTGGCCTCTTTCAAGAAATTTTATATTACTTTTTACAAATAACTTTCTCAAATTCAAGGAGCTCTTGACTTGTAAAAGAGGAATCTGAACTGAGTTATGTCTGACTTCACCATGCTGGCAATGCCTTTCTAAGACCTTCTTTTTCACCATCCCAAGTCCTATCTATCTTCCAAAAGTCAGTTGAAGTCCTACATCCTACAGAAAGCCTTCCCTAATAAAAGCCTAAACAAACCTTTCCTCTCTCTGAAATCCTAAAGCAAGTAAATCTCTTTCTGAAATCCTAAAGAAAGTAAAAACTCTTTCTTTGAACCATTCGTTTGGTTCACTGTATATGTTGCTTTAAAAACAAATTTCAGTGCAATCCCTATCAAGCTACCAATGATATTTTTCACAGAGCTAGAACAAATAATTTCACAATTTGTATGAAAATATAAAAACCTCGAATAGCCAAAGCAATCTTCAGAAAGAAGAATGGAACTGGAGGAATCAACCTGCCTGACTTCAGGCTCTACTACAAAGCCACAGTCATCAAGACAGTATGGTACTGGCACAAAGACAGAAACATAGATCAAGGGAACAAAATAGAAAGCCCAGAGATAAATCCACGCATCTATGGACACCTTATCTTTGACAAAGGAGGCAAGAATATACAATGGAGAAAAGACAATCTCTTAAACTGGTCAACCACTTGTGAAAGACTAAAATTAGAACACTTTCTAACACCATGCACAAAAATAAACTCAAAATGGATTAAAGATCTAAATGTAAAATCAGAAACTATAAAACTCCTAGAGGGAAACTTAGGCAAAACACTCTCCAACATACATCACAGCAGGATCCTCTATGACCCACCTCCCAGAACATTGGAAATAAAAGCAAAAATAAACAAATGGGACCTAATTAAACTGAAAAGTTTCTGCACAACAATGGAAACTATAAGCAAGGTGAAAGGACAGCCTTCAGAATGGGAGAAAATAATAGCAGATGAAGCAACTGACAAACAACTAATCTCAAAAATATACAAGCAACTCCTCCAGCTCAATTCCAGAAAAATAAACGACCCAATCAAAAAATGGGCCAAAGAACTTGCTAGACATTTCTCCAAAGAAGACATACAGATGGCTAACAAACACATGAAAAGATGCTCAACATCACTCATTATCAGAGAAATGCAAATCAAGACCACAACGAGGTACCATTTCACACCAGTCAGAATGGCTGTGATCCAAAAGTCTACAAGCAATAAATGCTGGAGACGGTGTGGAGAAAAGGGAACCCTCTTACACTGTTGGTGGGAATGCAAACTAGTACAGCCACTATGGAGAACAGTGTGGAGATTCCTTAAAACACTAGAAATAGAACTGCCTTATGACCCAGCAATCCCACTGCTGGGCATACACACTGAGGAAACCAGAATTGAAAGAGACACGTGTACCCCAATGTTCATCACAGCACTGTTTATAATAGCCAGGACATGGAAGCAACCTAGATGTCCATCAGCAGATGAATGGATAAGAAAGCTGTGGTACATATACACAATGGAGTATTACTCAGCCATTAAAAAGAATACATTTGAATCAGTTCTCATGAGGTGGATGAAACTGGAGCCTATTATACAGAGTGAAGTAAGCCAGAAAGAAAAACACCAATACAGTATACTAACGCATATATATGAAATTTAGAAAGATGGTAATGATAATCCTGTATGCAAGACAGAAATAGAGACACAGATGTATAGAACAGTCTTTTGGACTCTGTGGGAGAGGGCGAGGGTGGGATGATTTGGGAGAATGGCATTGAAACATGTATAATATCATATAAGAAACGAATCGCCAGTCCAGGTTTGATGCAGGATACAGGATGCTTGGGGCTGGTGCACTGGGATGACCCAGAGGGGTGGCATGGGGAGGGTGAGGGAGGCGGGTTCAGGATGGTGAACACGTGTATACCCGTGGCGGATTCATGTTGATGTATGGCAAAAGCAATACAATATTGTAAAGTAATTAGCCTCCAATTAAAATAAATACATTTAAATTTAAAAGAAAGAAAGACCAAAGCTTAAAAAAAAAAAACAAATTCAACTTCATTTAATGGTTATTTCTAGTCTCCCTAACTAGATTTTGAAGTTCCTAGATGACAAGAATCATGTCTTGCATAACCCAACAATTAAGATAGTGTCTGATACTGTGGAACAAGTAAACACAATCTTCAAATTAATTTTCCTATTGAATTCTTTCTGTAAAAATGGGTGCTTCTCGTATAGGGTTCTAAGGTTACAGGAACAGAAACACACTCTTGTTAATTTAAGCAAAAAGGGAATTTATCAGAAGGATGTCTCAAGGATGGACAGGATGTCTGGGGGACTAAGTTTAGATACAAGAAAGAATCAGGCCAGGTCTAGATGTGCGGGCAAAAGGGGTCTACGCCACAATTCTATCCTGATTCCACCCCTGGACTGAATTCACTCCAACTGGTTTTCTGTGTTTTTTTTAATTTGCTTTGTCTTGTGTTGCATCTTGTTTTCTGACCTCGTGTCACTTTGAGCAAGATTCAAAATCTGAGGAAAGAGAAGCTGAAGGGACAAGTTTTAAAGTCCAGCCCTAGCCAAGACTGCATACACACCCCGAGGAAAAGAAGAATCTCCCTAAAGCAAGATTTCACAGTCTCAGCAATATTATTAATTTTCAGTGCCAGATAATTTTCTCTTGTAGGTGGCTGTCTTGTGCATCACAGAATGTTTAATGGCTTCATTGGCCTCCAGCCACTCAATGCTAGTAGTAACCTCCCTGAGCTGTAACACCCAAAAATGTCTCCAAATATTGGCAAATGCACCTAGGAACAAAAGCACACCAGGCTGAGAACCACTGTCTTGCAGGAAACTTAGGTTCCCTGTTGTTCTGAGGGAACTGAAGATCTTCAGAAAGAAGATTTGGGAACAGTCTTCAAATGGGAAAAGAAAATGGAGGTCCTTAGTAAGCAAATTAGGTTGAAGGAGAGCCAGGAATCTTGTTAATATCCTTAAAGATTTCCTGTAATCATGAAAGGAGATTATCCAAGTCTAGCCAAAGTAGCTGACTAGTTTCGAGATTTCATAAATTGAACACAGAATGAATCCAGACATTGCCGAGTTCTGTAAACACCATAAGCCTTACTATTCCTTGGAAAGGACTATCTCTTTCTGAGTTAACTTCAGAGACTTCCTAATTCTGAATTATAATGCACATATTTTACTGGCTATTTAATGAATATAAAGTCCCCTATACTATGAAGGTTTCGTTTCTATTACTAACAATCCCCTATTTAGGTAATCATTCAGGAAACATATATAATAAATATGATTATTTAATATCATCTTTAATCCTCCAAATCTGGAAACCCAAACAGTACCAGCACTAGATATAATGTGTCTCCTTTGCTCTAAGCTTCCTCTTTTTGTGTACCCTATTTCAGAGGAGCTTCTTTTCCAGCCTGATTTTATGCACCCAGTATGTCTCTCTAAACAAAACTTGCTACAAAGAAACCTCTGTGATTTAAATATTAGTATGAACATAAGATATCTGAACCTCATTTCCTAAGGATAGTCGCTTTCAAAGAATTGTCTGGAAATGTGTAAGGGCAGGCTTTATTCCTTAGTAGAAGGGTAAACCGCAAGCACATAACTGACCCTAGGACCCTTCTCTTTACCCCTGTCTTTACACTGGTACTGGTCAACAGACAGGGTAGGCTTCAGCAGAAGTTAATGAAGACAGATACAGTTATTTTCAAGATTCCAACCAACATTACTATGAGTGATTTCTCTACTTAACATTATCTTAGGAAAGAGAGTCCAGACATAGTTTAAATTCAATAACACATTAATGTCCATTAAAAGTCTTGTTTTCCCTCAGTCTGTTACTACCTCCAGCAACTAAGCATGTGCATGCTCAGTCATGTCCAACTCTCTGAAATCCCATAGACTGCAGCCACCAGGCTCCTATATTCGTGAAATTTTCCAGTCAAGAATACTAAAGTGGGTTGCCATTTCCTTCTACAGGGGATCTTCTTGACTCAGGGATCAAACCTGTGTATCTTGCACTGGAAGGCAGAGTCTTTACCACTGAACCACTTGGGTGGCCCTCCAACAATTAAGCACTACAGCAATTAATTTTTTATAAATATTTTCTCCATAAAACTCAATATTTTTGCCTCATTTAAAATAGGAGGGGGCAGACTGACATATTATTCATCTATCAATGCCATCCAGAAAGAATATGTATTCTCTATCTGTTCTAGCTATGGTAGAAAAGCTATGATAGGGTCCGGAAAAAAAAATCAAGCCAGTGACTCCAAGAGTCATTGTAGATTTGTTTCAAATCACTGATGGCTTGACCTTCAGATATTTGGATGTGCGTCTCCCATACCTCCCTACTCCTACCTAAAAATAATTCCCTTTAGTTAAGTCACTATTTGGAGAAGGAAATGGCAACCTACTCCAGTATTCTTGCCTGGAGAATTCCATGGACAGAGAAGCCTGGCAGGCCACAATCCATGGGGCCGCAGAGTTGGACACAGCTGAGCGACTAACACACACACAAGTCACTATTACTGATGGTGGTGGCTCATGATCCTAATTATGCATTTAAAATATAAAATTATTGAAAACCTTAGAGGCAAACGGATAAGGAGGTCATATTCATAGGATTAAACTGTTCTTTTAATACAAACACAGTCTAGTTCCATTAAAATACTCCTGCCATCATTTAAAGCCATTCCAAGTATTTGTCTTTATTTAGCATAAAACTTTGGAGAAGGCAATGGCACCCCACTCCAGTACTCTTGCCTGGAAAATACCATGGACGGAGGAGCCTGGAAGGCTGCAGTCCATGGGGTCACTGAGGGTCGGACACGACTGAGCGACTTCACTTTCACTTTTCACTTTCATGCATTGGAGAAGGAAATGGCAACCCACTCCAGTGTTCTTGCCTGGAGAATCCCAGGGACGGGGGAGCCTGGTGGGCTGCCATCTATGGGGTCGCACAGAGTCGGACACGACTGAAGCGACTTAGCTCTAGCTGTAGCATAAAAATTTAAGTCAGGTATTTTCTTTGACTCAATAGGTGATCCTTTAACAAGCAGATACTAAGTTGCCGGGGAAGTGCGAAATGTTGATATCTGCCAGGCCATTGTTGCCTGCACAGCTCAGAACTCCTGACCTTCCCATCCCCAGCAACTGCTCTGGGCATGTGGCTCAAAGACTTTATCCTGCCTTGCAATTCAATGGATGTGCCTTGAGGGTCATGAATGGTCAAAGTTGCTGTGAAGTTGCCCTAAGGTGCCCTTTCCTCTAGATTCCTTATTTATTTAAACTAATATTTGAGTTTTGAGCAATGCATGAGCTTTGGGAAAGCTTGAACATAAAGGCAGGGCAATTTCTTCTCAATGCCATTTGACACAGGGCCCTTCTCTGGAGAGAACAATGTTTATTCAGCACAAATCTGCCCAGACATAAAACAACTTCTTCAAACTTGAAAAGGAAACAACCTTGGGGGAAATGGAAACTTAAACAGAGGTTGTGACAGTAGGTTGTTTTTTTTTTTCTCTCTCTCTCTCTTCACAGAACATGCTTTTTCTTCACTTTTGCATTTTCCCCCTCAAGAAAGATTTTTGCCTTCTGTGTTTAAAATAGTACTCCCGGGGCACTTAAATTGTTGATGTCTGACACATTCCAAATGTGGTTACTATCAAATAAATTACATAATATAGTGTACTTCTGAGTTCCACATACAACTTGGGATATAGTTAGCACTAAAATAATAAGAGGTTACACATAGAAGACTGATTCGTTTTATTTTTTCAGCCTTATTGACATATAACTCTATGTAAGTTTAAGA
This sequence comes from Capricornis sumatraensis, assembly GCF_032405125.1. Classification (NCBI taxonomy): domain Eukaryota; kingdom Metazoa; phylum Chordata; class Mammalia; order Artiodactyla; family Bovidae; genus Capricornis; species Capricornis sumatraensis. The sequence goes on from NC_091092.1 coordinate 11,213,341, forward strand.
TCTTGGAGGGGGAAATGGCAACCCACTTCAGTAGTTTTGCCTAGAGAACCCCCTGGACAGAGGAGCCTGGCAGGTATGGCCCATGGTGTTGCAAAGAATTGGACATGACTGAAGTGATTTAGCATGTATGCACAAATTTAAGACACACATGTATTGATTTGATACACTTTTATATTGCAATACAATTACCACCATAGAGTTGACTAATACCTCCAGCAGGTCACATAATTATAATTTCCTTTTTGTGGTGAGAACATTTAAGGTCTACTCTCTTAGCAATTTTCAAATACATATTGCAATAATGTTCCTTATAGTCACCATGCTGTGTATAAGATCCCTGGAACTTATTCATCTTCTAATAAGTTTGTACTCTTTGACCAATATCTCATCATTTTTCCCACCTTGCAGCTCCTAGTAACCACTGTACTAGTCTCTGTTTCTATGAGTTTGGCTTTTTTAAAATTCCACATATAAGTGGTATCATGCAGTATTTGTCTTGTCTGATTTATTTCACTTTTAGTACAGTGCCCTCTAGGTCCATCCATATTGTCACAAATGACAAGATTTCCTTCTTTCTCAAAGAGGAATAGTATTGCATCATCTTTATTAGATAGATCAAGTTTCAATTTGCATCAAGATCCTCATTTAGATCTGTCAGATTCTAGAAATTTGGTCCTGATAGGCTTAGGAATATAATAAGATACTCAAAGATGGATAATTTTGGAGCTAGACAAGCATTTATTTGTCTAATTTATCTGGCTATTTTGACAGATGAAGAAATTGAAAGGCAGGAAAAAAAGTTGCTGAACATTATATTGCGAATTAGTGATAAATCATAAGACTAAAATCTAGGTTTTCTGAATTAAAGATCAATATTCCTGCCACCGCCCCATGGCTAATATTGATTAAGCATGCCACTGCAGATGGTGACTGCATGCATGAAAGATGTTTGCTCCTTGGAAGAAAAGCTATGACCAATCTAGACAGAATATTAAAAAGCAGAGACATTACTTTGCCGACAAAGGTCCATGTAGTCAAAGCTATGGTTTTTCCAATAGTCATGTATGGATGTGAGAGTTGGACCATAAAGAAGGCTGAGTAATGAAGAATTGATGCTTTTGAACTGTGGTGTTAGAGAAGACTCTTGAGAGTCTCTTGGACTTCAGGGAGATCCAATCAGTCAATCCTAAAGGAAATCAGTCCTGAATATGCATTAGAAGAATTGATGCTGAAGCTGAAGCTCCAATACTTTGGCCACCTGATTTGAAGAACTGACTCATTGGAAAAGAGCCTGATGCTCAGAAACATTGAAGGCAGGAGGAGAAAGGGATTACAGAGGATGAGAAGGTTGGATGGCATCACCAACTTGATGGACATGAGTTTGAGCAAGATCTGGGAGTTGGTGATGGACAGGGAAGCCTGGCGTGATGTAGTCCATGGGGTCTCAGAGTTAGACATGACTGAGCAACTGAACTGAACTGATGCATTCCATGCCAAGCTCTTTTACATTCATTCCATCATTAAAGCCTCAAAACAATATATGAAGTAGGTCCTAACATTATCAATATTTGACAGATGAGAAAACTGAGGATCAGTGAGATTACGTGACTTGCCTAAAGTCATATTGCTGGTAAATACATTATGGGTCCAGGATTCAACCTAAGTCTATTTGACTCTTGAGTCTGAGCTCATAGATACTACTCTATACTGTTACTTCTCTTCCTTGTTTTTTGACTTCAAACTCTGTTTCCTTTTTATTCAAAACATATCCGGTTTCCATATAAGCAACTCAAAAATAGTTATTTTATTTAATTGATGGAGTTTGAGAATGAACTGACTGAATACCTTTTTTCTCTCTTTTTTTTTTTTTTTAAATGCTTATTGGAGTATAGTTGCCTTACTATGTTTTGTTAGTTTCTGCTGCTGCTAAGTCACTTCAGTCGTGTCTGACTCTGTGCGACCCCATAGACGGCAGCCCACCAGGCTCCCCCGTCCCTGGGATTCTCCAGGCAAGAACACTGGAGTGGGTTGCCATTGCATTCTCCAATGCATGAAAGTGAAAAGTGAAGTCGCTCAGTCGTGTCCCACTCTTAGTGACCCCATGGACTGCAGCCCACCAGGCTCCTCCATCCATGGGATTTTCCAGGCAAGAGTGCTGGAGTGGGGTGCCATTGCCTTCTCCTGTACAGTAAAGTGAATCAGCAATAACAATACATATATGCCCTTTTTTGGATTTCCTTACCATTTAGGTCACCACAGAGCAATGAGTAGAGTTCCCTGTGCTCTACAGTTCTCATTAGTTCTGTCTCATTAGTGATCTGTCTTATATATAATATCAATAGTGCATATATGTCAATCCTAATCTCCCAATTCATCCCACCCTCCCCTTTCCCCTTTTATATCCGTATGTTTGTTCTCTATGAATGAGTCTCTCTTTCTGCTTTATATAACTTTCTCTGCATCTATACAATTCTAATAGTCAAATAGTGGGATAAAAATTCAATTTGGATTATTTGGTGTTATTCATTCTTTCAATCAGCTGACAAAAGTTTATAGCTTATCTGTTTTAAAATGGTACACCCGTGGCGGATTCATGTTGATGTATGGCAATACCAATACAATATTGTAAAGTAAAAAAAAAAAATAAAAAAATAAAGCCAAAAAAAAAAGAAACTTAAAATAAAATAAAATGGTACTCTATTAAACAGTGTATGTGTCTATGCTGGGGTTGGGGATATAAAGCACAAATTTGAAGAATATATGGAGTAATATCCAAAGAGTTAATCTAGTATGAGAGGTAGGGATGTACAAATGAATGACAAGAAGTAGAAACTGCCTGTTTTAGTTTTTCTTGCTATTACAACAAGTTATCAAAAACTGAGTGGTTTAAGACAACATATTTATTATTATCTTATAGTTTGAGGTGTTAGAAGTCTAACATGGATCTTATAGAACTAAAATTAAGGTGTTGCCAAGGCTGTGTCCTTCACTGAGGCCCTAGGCGACAATTTATTTCCTTTCTTTTTCCAGCTTATAGAGGCTGCCCACATCCCTTGGTGCTTGGTCTGCTTCCATCCACTAAGCCACCAAAGGTAGCTTGAGTCCTTCTCACATGATGTCATGTAACCCTTCTCTTCTGCCTCCCTCTTTCACTTTTAAGGACCCTTGTGATTACAGTGGGCTCATTTGGGTAATTAAGAAAAACTTCTCTATTTTAAAGTCACATGATTAGTGATCGTAATGCTATTTGCAAACTTAATTTGCCTTTGCTATATAACCTAACAGATTCCTAACAGATTAATATGTTGGGCATCTTTGGAGAGCCATTATTCTGCCTACTAAAATGTCACAATGGGTAATCAAATAAAATACAAATGGAATTTACAGGAGGATATGAAATCTTGGCTGTCATACGGAACAACATATTAATACACTGAATGTGTTGTATTTTAATGAAAACTTTTATTTACTGGTTTCATTTCAGGCAAATCAGTTTGTGAACAGGGACATAATCTTTATTTTCAAAACAGAAGTCCATCAAGACAATTGGTTAATTGTTTACATTGTAATTTGAGTACATTGGGCTGCTACTGGTACTTCTGTTTTAAGCTTAGTGATTTATTTATCTACAACTATTGAACTGATTGGGCACACACGGCCTACCATTAAAATGTTTTGTAATGCAAAAGAATAAAAAAAAAGCAAAATATCATGTAAGCAGTTTTAACCATTTGGATGTGCTTATAGTACTTAACCATTTTAAAAACAATTGGTTATAGTGCTTAACCAATTTAACCATTTGAATATGTTTATAGTGCAACAGTTAGAACTGGACATAGAACAACATACTAGTTGTAAATTGGGAAAGGAGTATGTCAAGGCTGTATATTGTCACCTTGGTTATTTAACTTATATGCAGAGTACATCAAGTGGAATGCCAGGCTGAATGAAGCATAAGCTGGAATCAAGATTGAGGGGAGAAATATCAATAACCTTGGATATGCAGTTAACACCATCCTTATGGCAGAAAGCGAAGAATAACGAAAGAGCCTCTTAAAAAAAGGTGAAACAGGAGAACGAAAAAGCTGGCTTAAAACTCAGCATTCAAAAAATGAAGATCATGGCATCTGGTCTCATCATATAATGGCAAATAGATGGGGAAAGGATAGAAACAGTGACAGACTTTATTTTCTTGGACTCCAAAATCACTGTATATGGTGACTGCAGCCATGAAATTAAAAGACGCTTAGTCCTTGAAAGAAAAGCTATGACCAACCTAGACAGTGTATTAAAAAGCAGAAACATTACTTTGCTGACAAATGTCCATCTAGTCAAAGCTATGGTTTTTCCAATAGTCATGTATGGATGTGAGTGCTGAATCATAAAGAAGGCTGAGCAATGAAGAATTGATGCTTTTGAACTGTGGTGTTGGATAAGACTCTTGAGAGTCCCTTGGACTGCAAGGAGGTCCAACCAGTCAATCCTAAAGGAAATCAGTCCTGAATATTCATTAGAAGAATTGATGCTGAAGCTGAAGCTCCAATACTTTGGCCACCTGATGTGAAGAACTGACTCATTGGAAAAGAGCCTGATGCTCGGAAACATTGAAGGCAGGAGGAGAAGGGGAAGATGAGATGGTTGGATGGCATTAATGACTCAATGGACTTGAGTTTGAGCAAACTCTGTGAGATGGTGAAGGATAGAGAAGCCTGGTAGCCCATGAGATCTCAGAGAGTTGGACATGAACAACAATAGTGCTTAATGAGGACTACAACTGTAGACATTAAAGAAAGAATTGTTTTAGAGTCAAAGGTTCATGCCAATAATAATTTTCCAATCACAGAATAATATTTTGGTGGGCATTAAACATGATGTTGGAGAAGGCAATGGCAACCCACTCCAGTGTTCTTGCCTGGAGAATCCCAGGGAAGGGGGAGCCTGGTGGGCTGCCGTCTATGGGGTTGCACAGTGTCGGACACGACTGTAGCGACTAAGCAGCAGCCTCAGCAGCAAACATGATGTGATATTTAGAAGTCAGGAATTGTCCTCCTAAGTGAAGAACTTGTCTAACAAAAAGACTGCATTAATTTGGGGTCTGAAGTTAAAAAAAAAAAAAAAAAAAAAACAGCCAGTATCATTTACAAGGCATTATCCCTTCATGTCAGCTTTGCTTTTCCAGAGAATTTTTCATGATCATGATTGACCCATTTCTTTGCAAGAGAGCAAGTCAAATGCGTGGTCATAAAAAAACCTATAAATTTCAGGGTCTTATTTTGACTTTGCAGATGAAGAAACAGATTCAGGGAAGTTACACTCCTCACCTAACGACACCCAGCTACTAAGGGACAGAACCAGGATTTAAATTCTAATTCCTTCACTCCTATAGTCTCCTTGTGTCATTTAATCCTAACAGCATTCCTGTGATGTGAGTACTACTATAATTTCTGTCTTACTGTTGAGGAAATTAAGGTTCAGAGATGTTGGGTAACCTAACCAGCTAGAAAAAGTGGCAGAACTGTCACCCAAATCTATGTCTATCTAACATCAAAGTTAGGCTCTTTTCCTCTAAAACTCTCTAGGATGTAATAGTTTTTCAAGTCAAATCAATCCTAGTACAAATATATCTGAAAATAAAATCATTTTGCATTGCATTTTCATCACTGAAGCCAGAACCTGGCCCTTCAGAATCTTGATTGATTTCTCACATGGCAGCAGCACTCTGGGAGTTTCCCAAGCTTGTTCCCTGTCTTCATAACACTGATGAGCACTAATTCAATTAATCAAATATAAGCTAATGATCTATGATGCTGAAATTGATTTTCAAATAAAACCAATTATGATTGTTCACAGTTCCAAGGAGAAAATATAAGTTGGGTGATTTTGAGGCACAATTACTGAATACAGAAGTATCAAAGATAAGAGAAGACACATCAACTGAATTTACAAAGAACTTTCACGTTTCAATTATTATCTCAATAAATCCAATTGGGAGGTTAGTAGGGTAAGGATTGCTATCTCCAGAAACTGAGATATGAACTCTCAGGTATTTTTCAAAATAGGATCCAAATCTCCCCAAACAGAATGCCTTGACTTTTTGAATCAACCTCATAAACATTCCCTCTAACTGTAGAACTTTAATGATAGATTCATATTTTCTGATAGGATAAGTACTTCCTCAGCTGTCATTATTATTCATCTCATGATATAATTTTGTCCAGAGACTGGACTCAATGCTCAGGAGAATCTGCATCTCTGAATAAGAAGTCTTTCTTTACCATAAGGCAGGCTAATGCTATGACAGGATGGTCACTCCCTGTCACTCCATACTATAGTCTGCTTTATACTGGTTTAAATGAAGCAGCTTCCAAGTGTGGTCTAACTCACCTGAAGGTCTACATGTAGCCCCTCCCTGCCCCCATCATCCACTGATCTGGACTAGTGCTTCCCTGCAGAACATTCCAGTACAGATGAAACCCAGTTGCTCAAGGCTGCTCTGGCCTTATGCCATGTTGATCTGGTTCTATTGGATGTTTCCATAGCAAACATGCACTTTCTCTAATAGAGTCTTTAGTCAAGAAGTGGTCAGGTCATTTGCGAGAGAAAAAAAAGTCTTTTCAGGAAACTTTCTTCTGTAAGGGTGGGTACGTGGGGTTACCAACCAGTTAAAACACTGCAGATCAATCTTGCTGCATTAGATGACTCAGTGTCTACTGCTCTGCTTTTAGCTTGCCAAGTTACTTACGTGTCTAACTAAAACCCAGGCCTTCTGGAACTTTGTCTATGGGCCGATGCCCCATCAATGCTTCAGTCGAAGCCTGACAGCTGGAACTCACTAGCATATAGCCATTTAGTTTCAGAGAGCCTTAAAGAAGAAAAAGGCACTGTCTGTTTCTTGAAGAGAGAATTTTAGTTCCTGGGATGGCAAAAGCTCTTCATTCTTGACTGTCTTATGTGTATCCAGACCTTGGAAATGTCTGTGATGTTCATCAGCATTGAGCTGATCTCACCCTAATTCAGAGCAGATGGCTGCTTATATGTTATGATTTTAAAAGGAAAGCCTCTTCCAACTTTCAGAAACATCTGCCACCCACTATCTAGGTTACAAACTCTATAATATTGCTGTTGAAAGCACAGATTTTGGGTTAAGAATATCTGAGTTTGAATCTGGCTCTGCCACGTATTGTGTGACCCTGATCATGTTTCTTGATTCCTCCAGGAGTCAGTGCATAACTGTGGATGGTAACTGTACCAATTCTTTGGGATCCTTATGAGGATTAAATGAAATCATGTTTCTGAAGTGCAAAGAAGAGAACTGGCTCATATTTTTATCAATGGTATTAATTATTACTAATTTGCCAATCAAAAAAAAAAAAAACACTTATCTGTATCTACTTCTAGGGAGAGAATCCAATGTAATGTATCATTGAGAATAAGAATGGCAATGAAAGGAAGGTTGAAAGGACCAGGGTAGGGTACTGAAGGGAAGAACTAGAAGTCGGGTAGAGACAGGGCCACAGGATCACCAAAGCAATTTTCACTTAAACAGTCCCATTTTCCCTGAGCAACCACCAGTACTTGTATATAGAGATCAAGATCTAAAACTCACATGGCCAACTTCTGCCTTGTTAAGGGGGTTGGCTTTTCCTCTATAAGCTGAAAAAATATTTGTAATATTGTGTAAGGAAACAGTGAGATGGCAGGTGTGTTTCATAGTATCTATATGGCGAATGCACTGAACTTCAGTCAGGAACTTTATTGAGTCCTCCTACCCCTGCAAGGGCGTCCCTAGTGGCTCAGATGGTAAAGAAGCTTCCTGCAATGTGGAAGACCCGGGTTCGATCCCTGGGTCAGAAAGATCCCTTGGTGAAGGAAATGATAACCCACTCCAGTATTCTTGCCTGGAGAATCCCAGGGATAGAGAAGCCTGGCGGGCTACAGTCCATGGGCTTGTAAAGAGTCAGACATGACTGAGGGACTAACACACACACACACACACACCTGCAAAATGAAAAGGAAATTTTGCTGCAAAACAGGTAGGCAAATGACTGGCACAATAATAGAAGGTACTTCCATCAGTTTAATGAAATATCTTCCAGAGAATGGACAGACTAAATGCAACTCACTCTCCATGTGGTGTATTGTCTAAGCCCTGGGCTGAAATCTCCGAGACCTGAGTTCTATCCACACTGCTAATAATTTGTTGTGTGGCCTTGGGCAATTCAGATAACTTTCCAGGGGTCGAGTCTCCCCATCTTCAAAATGAGCATGATAATCACCCTATATAGTTTATATGATTAATATAAAGGTCAAATGAAATTAAAAAATGCGGAAGTCCTATGCAGTTAAAAAAGAACTCTAAAAATATAAGGTATAAAGTAGGATGTATCCTCTTAAAGCAATAATTTCCAACAATGCATCCCAGACATACAGCTGTTTTCTGTCATTCTTTGCAGTCCCTGAGGAGGAAATCTACATGACCAACTTGGTCGCTTGTTCAGTGTTTTAAAAGGTTTTGCCACCATACCATTTTTTTTTATGTCTAGTATAAATGTATCTAACTGCAATGAAATGCTAACTTTACTAAAGAAAGGGAGAAGAATCACCATTAATTGTATTTATGGAAAATAACATATAACATCCCTGTGGCACTTACCATAAGTCAGGTTCTACTCTAAGGACTTTGATTTTAATTCATTTATATTGTTGTGGTTTAGTTGCTAAGTCATGTCTGACTCTTTGAGAGTCCATGGACTAAAGCTCACCAGGCTCCTCTGTCCATGGGATTCTCTAGGCAAGGATACTGGAGTGGGTTGCCATTTCCTTCTCCAGAGCACCTTCTCAACCCAGGGATTGAACTCGCATCTCCTGCATTGCCAGGTGGACACTACCACTGAGCCACCAGGGAAGCCCAATTTATTTACATAGACAATAACAATAATTCTATGATTGAAGCACATATTGTTAGTATCTCTATTTTACAGATAAAATATTGAGGCATCAAAAAGTTATGTGAACTGCCCGAGGTAACATATCTAGTAAAAAACAGAGCTGGGGCTTGAATTTGGGTACTCTGGCTCCAGAATTCTTGCTAAATATAAGCTTAATAGAATCCCGATCAATTTGTCACTTCAATAAACATTTAGTCCTACAAAATCATTATTAGAAATACAATAGTCATCCTAACGCATAAAGTCCCTCTAAAGAGTCCCCAGCATTTAGTCTTGTCTTGATAACTTTTCTGCAATAGCCTACCACCTCACAAGGTTGATCATTTCCATTTTAAATAACTCTATTAAAATTGTATTCTTTACCTTCCTCTTAAGTTTGTCTCTTTGTATGTTTTATCTGTCAGTCCTATTTCTGCTCTTTGATATAACACAAAATAAACCAACACACTTTTTATATACCAATGCCTAAAATATTTGCAGACAGATTTCTTGATTTCTTTCACCCCCCTGCCCTTCTGAAACTCTTACCCTTTCCAGGTTAAACACTCCCAGTTCCTTCAATTGTCCATTGTCTTTTTGGTGACATGCATTTCATAACCCTTTACCATCCTAGACAACTTTTTTGGGGCAAACTGTAGTCTGTCAATAGGCCTCTTAAATAAGGCAAAATAAACTGAACACACAATTTCAGATGTCATCTAAAGTGCAGTGGAACCAATACTTCTATTGTTCTGGACCCTACCTTCCTGTGATGCAGACTAAGATGGAATTAGCATTTTTGGCAACCTAGTCACCCTGCTTGTGCTCTTAGCCAAATAAAATCCCGAGACAGTACTTTTGCAGTTGGATTTTTGGACCTGAATGAAAAACTTTACATTTTTTTTTATTAAATGTCATCTGGTTAGTTTCAACCCATCATTCCAAACTACTGAGATCTTTTTGAATAAGAATTATGTTCTCCAAAGAATTAACTGTCCCTCCCAACTTCCTCTCATCTGCAAATGTGATAAGCATAATTTATGTGTCATCTAAGTCACTAATAAAATATGCAGAACTGGACAGCACCCTGAGAGAGGGCTCTTTGGTGGTCAACAATACTGAATCACTAATCAACACTTCTGAAGCACAGTGCCTGCTGCCTGCCCAGGGTTCCCCACTGCGCCACATTTCTCTGGCTCTGTCTCATGCCCTGAGCAATTCTTCTCCAAATAGGACAAGGTAAGGGTTTTGTGAAGGCCAGTGCAAAATGAAAATGCGGGGCCTCTTGTTCAATAGTTAAGAATTGTTAGACAGTAATAGTAGATCATTAAACCAAGTAGGGGACTCTTCTAAGCCTGGGAACCTTATGACTCCACAAGTCCTGTGCCCACGAAGCTAGCCTTATCCCCAAACTTTCCCGTGACAGAGACTGCTAGCTGTTGTGCAAAATCTGTTTTCTTTCCTTTCTGAGCAGATACCTAGACTCTATGTACCAGCCTCCACTGCAGTCAGATGTGACTATGAGTCTGAGTTCTAGCTACTACAGTGAACGGAAGTGATATATATATCAATTCCAGACCTGGCCCATAAGAATTTAGCACATGAGTTTTTTCATGTTCCTTCATCAGCTTGATATAGATGACAATGGAGACTTTGGAAGCTACATGCTAGAGGTGGTAAAATTTGAACAATGAAGGAACCCCAAAACTGGAATTAAGAAGACTTTTTTAGAACTTTGTGTGAAAAAATTAATGTCTATTACCATTAAACCATTATATATCTTTGTGTTTGCTTCTTAGAGTGTTTATATCACTCAAGAAAATACATTGCCTAAATATTAGAATTACCTAGAGAGCTAGTTAAAATTCAGATTCCTGGGTCCCCCTACTAGAACCAGGTCTAAGGTGGGGACTGAAAATCTATGTTCTTAACCAACCAGACACAGCGTATTCTGATGAAAAGTTTGGAGACCCATTGTCTGGGCTTTTCTTTCAGTTTTCCCTATCACAATTCCCCTATCCTATGTTTGATTTTCTTCTGGTTCTTATTCCCAAGGTGATATTTACTTCATGCATTTAATTAATCTGCTCCATTGAATATAGTTTTGATGTCTGGAGCTCTAGCAACCATTTTGTAATTTGGGGATGGAAGTTAAAAGCAAAAAAAAATGGAGGAGCAGAAAGAGAGTAAAATCTTAGATCCCTGATGACTTCTTGAAGTTTCCATACCAATGCTGTATTATCTAACTCTTGATTCTTTTTGCTTTGAGAGAATGAATGTTTATGTGTTTGTAAAGCTATTCAATAGAGTTTTCCAGTATGTAATTTTCTATTCTATTTAGTAAAATCTAATCCTAACCCACTCCAGCATTCTTGCCTGGAGAATCCTATGGACAGAGGAGCCTGGCTATAGTCCATGGGGTCGCAAGAGTCAGACACGACTTAGCGACTAAACCACCACCACCACCACCACCAATCCTAACCCGCTGGGAATTGTGTTGGAATATGTTATTCTTTCAGGGCTCAAGATATATATATTTCCTTATGCTAAGGGTTGCTGTTTGTCTTCATATAAAATCAGGCCTTGCCTGAGTAATTGTCCAAACAATTTAGTAGCATGGCGGAAGAAATGGAAGTCAATACTTCGTTTCACTAGGACCTTAAATTGCATTTCTCTTTAGTCATCAACTCTATCTTATAAGACTAGAAATAGTACTGTTAAAGTCTTAAAAATAGAGATAACATTCTGTGTTCAATATTTTTCAGTGAATATTCACCTTATACCAGCTTGCTATGAACTGAATGTATGTGTCCCCTCAAAATTAATATGTTGAACTCTAATGCCCAATGTGATAATATTCAGAAGTGGGGCATTTGGGATGTGTTAAGTTTTATGAATGGGATTAGTGCCATTATAAAAGATACCCTTAGAGAAATCCTTTGCCTCTTCTGCCACGTGAGGTTACACTGAGAAAACGACTGTCAATGAGGAATCAGGCTCTCATCAGACTAAATCTGCCAGTGACTTGATCTTGAACTTCCCAGCTTGCAGAACTGTAAGGGACAAATTTCTGTTGTTTATAAGCCACTCAGTCTACATGGTAGTTTTGTTACAGCAGCCCAAATAGACTAAGATACAGCTCATTCTTCCTAAGCTGATGAAAATAATTAAGTATACTTTTGAGAAGCAAGATGATTGAGGCACCCTTTTTGGTCTAAGATGATTTTGAAAAGCATGGATTGGATGGTTCTGTCTTTCATTTTTCTTTCATCTATTAAAAAGCAAAGACAGAGTGACAGATGAAACAGGATCTAGTCATCCATCTTAAAGGGACAGTCGGAGCTTTTGCATACAAATGAAAGCTATCAGTCTTGTCAACTTTAAGTTGGGGCTCTAAACACGATACCTGCAGCAAGTTAGTATTCCATGACCAATCAGAGCACTCATGCAGACTGTTCTCCCACCCCAAAACATAATCCTAATGCCAAGAATTATTAGTTGCAGAAGATAAAGCAGTTTTATCTTGTGATATCCAAACAACTTGACTCAATATATTATTCATTTATGCTAAAAGCATGTATTTTCCAAGAATATTTTGACTATTTCTTGACAATGAAATGCAGATGAATAAAAGACCTAAATTATTTGAGATTAGGTATTCTGTGATGTCACCAAGAAGTCCTGCACCACAAAGGTCAGCTTCCTAAGGATCATACTCATGATGAGGGACATGCAGTGCTCTGATTTCTCATGCAGGAGACAAAATCATCACCTGGCTGTGCGACTTGGACCATCAATTCCAGCTTTCAGGGATGTTACCTCTATCCCTTGCAAATCCTTGGAATATGCCGATTTGGACGGTCTAAGAAGATATATGTGTGACATCAATAATGTCAGGGATAAAATATGCCCACTGAGCATGTTCAAGGGAGCTTGTGCCCTTAAAAGAGACAAAAACTAGAGAACAAAGATAACAGGCTTATTGACAGCTAACAAGCAGCCACAAGCAGCTTTAAAGCTGGACTGAGTCAGAGAAGTATTTGCTTAAAAGCCCTTTGTCCTTGAACAAAGAGAGAAAGCCCCTAGCACAGAAAAGGCAGGTCAGTTTTCTCACTCAGAAACTTTGTCAGCACTTTGCTTGCTGGACTAGTAATCTACTAAGTGGGAGAATGGTTGATTTCCCTATTCCTTAGATTTGCAAATATATCTATCTGTTTCGGCTATCCAGAGTCTGGTTAAAATTCAGCAGTGGGTGAAGCAGTACTCATCAAGATGCCTGCAAATGCAGGGTCCATCTCCATAAAATGTTGAATTTTGAGAAGAATATTAACATCCTTTTACATTTATGTTAATACCTTTAAAATAAAAACAAGTCTGCCTTTAAGTAACAACAGAAAAGAAAAATCCATAATGTGAGTGCCTGCATGCTAAGTCGCATCAGTCATGTCCCCCTCTTTGCGGCCTTATGGACTGTTGCCTGCCAGGCTTCTCTGTCCATGGGATTCTCCAGGCAAGAATATTGGAGTGGATTGCCATACCTTCCTCCAGGGGATCTTCCCAACCCAGGAATCGAACCCGGGTCTCTTATGTCTCCTGCGTTGGCAGACGGGTTCTTTATGGCTGAGCCACTGGAGAAACCCAAATCAATAATAGTTTACAATTAATAGTAGTTTACAATGACTTTTTAAAATAAGAATCAGCTCTCCAGTTCCATAATTATTCATTTCCATGACTTCATAGTACAAAATGAGAACGTGTTTTCCCATTCAAAGAGATTCTTAATACCAAGTTCACTTTACTTCCTTAGGGAAAAAAGCTTTCTATTAGAGTCAGTTTCAAAGAGGGTAAACATGGATATCTCTAGGATTGGAGCTTAAAAAGAAGTTTATGCTCTGCTTTTTTCTTTCTAGATAGGATGGGAATTAAGGCAATCCAACAGTGGCTAGATGCTTACTAACCATGAATTCTACTCCTACCTCCACTACTTATTAGCGATATGACATTATTAAGATTACATAAACACTCTATGCCTCAGTTTCCCCACAAGTAAATGAGAATATTAGAATTTTTATAGGGTTGCTATAAGGATTAAGTGAGTTAATGGAAGTACTTAATAAATTAGAACTGATGTGATTTTGAATATTACCACAGTCTTAGTCTGTTGGTCCAAAAATTTATCATCTTTACAAAATTCAAATAAGAATGTCCAAACATTGGTGCTGTATTTCAGTGCCATTTCCTAAAGGTATCTCTGTCAGAAGGGATTAACTAAGTATCTGTTATGTGCCTGGAATTGTGCTAGATTCTGCAAAGAAGAAGATTTTACAGCCACTGCCTTCAAGGAATGCACAAAGTTGGAGTATATAATCCAGTTTTGACAGTCTCTGACAGATGCTAGAAGTGCTAATCTATAATGAGTAGTATATGCCCAGGACTGGAATATAAAATTAGCCTAGACTGCTTAAAGTGGGAGAAGAGATACTAAGATCATGTTGAAAAGCAAGTTATTCACAAAATTTAAATAAACCCGAAACTTTAGTTAAGGCAAAATTTCCCAGCACAGCCATTACTCTGTGTACTTAAGACACAAAATAAAATATAAGACATGTATTAAAAGGAGCAATCTTTGACTCATTATTCTTTCTGTGCTGTTCTTAGTCATTCAGTCGTGTCTGACCCTTTGCGTCAGACAAAGTCGTGTCTGACTCCTGTGAACTGTATGTAGTCCACCAGACTCCTCTGTCCATGGGGATTCTCCAGGCAAAAATACTAGAGTGTGTTGCCATGCCCTCCTCCAGGCATTATTCTCTCTACCTACTGACTGCTTATTTTGTGTTTTATTTGAGAACATGTACATCCCAGGTGGCTCAGGGGTAAAGAATCTACCTGCAATGCAAGAGATGCAGGTTTAATCCCTGGGTCGGGAAGATCCCCTTGAAAAGGAAATGGCAACCTCCAGTATTCTTGCCTGAAAAATCCCAAGGACAGAGGAGCCTGGTAGGCTACAGTCTATGGGGTTGTAAAGAGTTAGACACGACTTAGTGACTAAAACAGCAATAACAGTGTGCAAGAGAGACAAAGAGGGAAATTAAACATCTAGCTTGCTTCCCTATTTTTCTAGGGTGAATTTGGTGAGTGTCTTTTTTAAAATTATTTATTTTAATTGGAGGATAATTATTTTATAATACTGTGGTGGTTTTTGCCATATAGTTGACATGAATCAACCATGGGTGCCTATGTGTTCCCCCATCCTAAACCCCCTTCCACCTCCCTCCCCACCCCATCCCTCTGGGTTGTCCCATAACATTGGCTTTGAGTGCCCTGCTTCATGCATCAAACTTTCACTGGTCATCTATTTTACATAGAGTAATATACATGTTTCAAAGTTATTCTCTCAAATTATGCTACCCTCGCCCTATTTAGATAGGAACCCAAATAGGTAAAATGACCTTGCTTAAAGGGCTTCCCTGGTGGCTCAGAGGGTAAAGCGTCTGCCTGCAATGCAGGAGACCTGGGTTCGATCCCTGGGTCAGGAAGATTCCCTGGAGAAGGAAATGGCAACCCACTCCAGTACTCTTGCCTGGAAAATCCCATGGACAGAGAAGCCTGGTAGACTATAGTCCATGGGATCGCAAAGAGTCGGACACGACTGAGCGACTTCACGACTTCACAAAGTCAAATACCTGTTTATAAGCAAAACCAGTATTAGAACCCTGAGCTAGAACTAACTAGCACCTCTTTAGGCTCCAGGAGGATTATTAAATCAGTAACTCAGTTCCTTCAAAGGGATCCAAGAGCTTACTCATGTCTTTATGTGCAGGATCCACATCTTCAGAATCCTTTGCCTCCACCTACTCAATCGCCCCTGTCACACTGGGGCTCAGCACACTGAATTATCACACTGAATTCTCAACAGATGCTTATCTAGTCAAGGGAAAATATTGTGGCTTGATTCCACAGTCATGAAAAACATCCATGGACTTACCCTTTCCATAGAGAGTAAATATCAGAGAAGGCAATGGCACCCCACTCCAGTACTCTTGCCTGGAAAATCCCATGGACGGAGGAGCCTGGTAGGCTGCAGTCCACGGGGTCGCTAAGAGTCGGACACAACTGAGTGACTTCACTTTCACTTTTCACTTTCATGATTGGAGAAGGAAATGGCAACCCACTCCAGTGTTCTTGCCTGGAGAATCCCAGGGACAGGGGAGCCTGGTGGGCTGCCGTCTATGCAGTCGCACAGTCAGACACGACTGAAGCGGCTTAGCAGCAGCAGCAGAGAGTAAATGTATTGTTGCTTAACAAAAAGCTAGTGATACTTTTGTTATCCTAAACATATCAAATTAACAAAATTCTTATCTGTTTTTATACCAAATAATCACATTTCACAGAGTAAACCATTCAGCTAAATGGACTACCCAGTGATTTCAAGATAGGGGGCTCATGAGACAAGAAATGGAACTTTTCTAACACCTTCTGGAGGGAAGAGAAAATGGGGGTCAGGCTGCAGATGGCAGATTAGGAAAATGTTCTAGGAATCTGATATAAGGGTGAGTACTATGAACTGACTGAATTGGGCAAAAAGCCACACGTGCTTGGGCAGGAGTATTTGACTTCTTAATTTTGATGCAGGGCTGAAAAAATTATATTGGAAAGAGGAGTAAGAAGAAAATCAGAGAAAGCATTGATGCTAAAACAACTGGGCTGCCTTTCTCAGAGGGCCCTGGTCTGATGGCTTGCCAGGTTGAAAGAGAATTCATAGATTTGTCTCTGAGAACACTCATCCTGACTCTCATTTTTCCAATATACTTTAACAAACTACTTCTTGAAATTCCTAAATGGATAATAGCTAAGTGCAAGCAGACCATTTTTTTTCTCTTTTCACACAATGGCAAAGTGTAATTAAAACCAGCTGCTGTTTCAGGAACCTTCCTTAATAAATAAGGCCAAAATACAATGTTGTTTGTGTATCAATTCCAAGCATTCTTCATTTTAACTAAAATGACAAGGGCAATGCAAATCCATAGCTTCAGCAGATTTTCTCTTTCTAACAGTAATTTATCACCGTCATATTACTTTGCAATTTCATGAAATGGGCTTCAGTGGCATTTTGAAAAATTAGGAAGAGGGGATTGCAGCTAGAGTGGAATAAAGAAAATATTACACACCCCCAAGTGAGGTATTAATCTCCATTCAGGTGGCCATTGTGCTTTCATTATCAGGAAACAAAGCCTCACACAGCTCCTTAATAATCCAACTTTTGAGAGCATGAAGCAGCCCAGTAATAATATAATTTGGGGACTAACCGCAGGCAGAAGGAACTAATGATGCCCTATGAGAGATTTGTATGGAGGGAGGTGGGGGGCAGGGTCAAGCCAAGAGTACTGTTCATGGTGGATGTTTCCTGGTGTCCTGTTTACTTGGAAACTAAAAGAACAACATCTCTAATAAGATACTTATATCCTAAGGAGCTGCACTTTATAAATTACACACGTGCACACGTGTGTAGGCGTACACACACTCACACATCACATGTACTTAGAAAGAGCTTCCTTCTTCTGTATGCGCAGCATTCACGTACCTCTTGCTTATAGTTCACCTCCACCTCCTTTCTTATTCTTCAACTATACCTTGCTATTATTACTCACTTCATTTCTGTTGCAGCAGATTTGTGACAGAATATGATTGCTTTCCACAGTGAAAGGGACTACTTACAAAGGAAGGGTTAGTCATTTTCTTACATATAGATTGCCCAAGAGAATCTAGAAGCTTACTCTTTTGATAGACTGAGCCTTCAGGAGGAAAGAAAAACAGGCTGAGATTAATTCATGTAGATATGTGTTCAGATTTTTTTCTTTTTTTAGGGCATAACACACTCCATTTGTAAATGGCATAAACACTTGCCAGCCACTAGAGTGACATTTAGTAAGTTGGATACTCCAACTTGAACTGACTTAGGTGATGATTCAAAGATGTAAAGGCAAGTATCCATGGGGGGAAAGTAATTAGCACAAGCTTCTCACTGCATCAGTTCCTAATCATCTCCTGCTAGAGGGCATTAAGGACAACTGTGACATAGAGAAACAAATGTGTAAAATGTGAAGTGACTCCATTTGGGGCCCTGAAAACTCTCTTTGAATGTCAGCATAACCAAACATAATCACTGAGTGCTTATCATGTGCTAGGCACAGTGTTAGGTACTTTTCATATATTATTTCACTTAATCCTCTTGATCTCAAACATGTCAACCTTCAATATGGCAAAGGAAACTCATATATTTTATATATAAGGAAAAGAGCAAATAAAGAGCAGAACATAGTTTTAAACGTGGAAGATTTATGTTGATGTATGGCAAAACCAATACAATATTGTAAAGTATTTAGCCTCCAATTAAAATAAATAAATTTAAATTTAAAACAGAAAAAAAGAAAAATAAACCTACATCTGTCTGACTTAAGTACTTTTATTCTTTCAATGCTCTCTTTCCAGTGACAAATTGAAATGAACCCTTTTCAAAAACTTTGTATGAACACAGACGGCATTATTCTGAGTAAATGTGGGAACTGGTAGTAGTGGTGTTGTCACTACGTCGTGTCTGATTCTTGTAACCCCATGGAGTGTAGCCCATCAGGCTGCTCTGTCCATGGGATTTCCCAGGCAAGAATACTGGAATGGGTTGCTATTTCCCTCTTCTGGGGATCTTTCTGACCCAGGGATTGTACCTGGCTCGCCTGTAATTTAGGTAGATTCTTTACCAACTGAGCCACCAGGAAAGCCCCAAATGTGGGAATTGCTGCCTGCTATTTGGTCTGTGCTAATAATTGATTGAGTTTTAGTACACATAAAGGGTCATGATTTCCTGAATATGAGTGGTTTCCTAAAAGGAGAATTTTTTTTTTGAAAATGTGAAGATGGAAGAGATCAATGAAACTCTTCTTGCCCATTGGTAATTAAACAATAATTAGCATCATAATATTCTAGTCACAGATCTTGCCATTATATAGCTTGCTAGCCTCCATTTCTTGAAAGAAGCCCCAGTTGAGCAGTGTGTCATTTTTATGTACTTGTGTGATTAATACTCCATATTTGAGAGCCATAACATAAAAAGAAGTGTTTCATCTGTGCCTGGAAGGGAGGGAGAGAGGGCAGGGAAGAGAAAAAAAGGGAGGGAGGGAAATAGGGAGGCAGAAAGGAAGGAAGCACAAAAGGAAGAAAAGACGGAGATATCAGAGGATCATCAGCCTTTGTTTAACACAGGGGAACATGGTGAGATTCTTAGGCTTGGGTGTAAATTCCCTTTTGCTATTTACATCTCTTTTCTGAAATGAAAATGCCTGTTATTAAAACATGTTTGTGGTCATTTAGAGAGCCTTATATAGAGACGTGTTACTTGCTTACCCATGTACTGTGACAGAAAATAAACAAGGAAACAAGAAACTCCGTCTGGGGATTTGTGGGCACTAAAGACAGAACTTTGCCTGCTTCACTATTTTAACAAGAGGCTGTTAGACAATCTGATAGCAAAGAATTATTGAATATTCCAAAGGGGAATAGTTATATTCCAACTTAGCATAGCCAAAATAACTGAAGTACAAGATTATATTGGTAAATTGGATATATTCACACTTAGGTTAGTATCATTTTTTTCGGCCGATTGAGTTTTCTCTCTGGAGATTTAATGAGTGTATATTTCTGCTTATATTTGTGAATTTGGATCCTTGTTTTGGATCATGATCCTGGCTGGGAGAGCCAGAAAAGAGAAACTTAGAGGACATTTATAATAAACGTTTCTTTTGTTGAACAGAAAACATAAACTCACACAGATGTCCCAAACACTTACACTATTTGTGTTGGACTGTCTTTAGTTTCTACATGAAAGATTGTTAAATGTATTTAAACAGATTTTCTATCACTACAGCAAACTTATTGTTCTCTTGAAGACGTGTTGCATTATTATCCTATGTGTCCTGCTCATGTGCTCAAGCCTGAAAGATAAAATCTTGAATATTGCACTGCTGCTAAAAACCAAATACAAAGGTACAGATGATGATAAAAGAGGGAAAGGAGGCTGACCTTTTAAGGAAAGCTGAAAGAATTATAAAAATAACATATATTTAAATAAATATTTCAGACCAATACAGACCCAGAAGGTATACAGTCTAAGTAGATGGATAGAAATGAAAAATTACATGTATATACGAGATTAAAACACACCAGACGCAGACAGACATATGTACTGTGCACACACACACAAACACACACACACACACTTTCTATGTTGAATTAAACATTTTAAAACCATTCATCCAAGATAGGCACTTCGGGAACAGTGGAGTAAGGACCTCCAAAAGCTACTCCTTCATAAAAGCAATGACAACACTGGCAACAGTCGTCAAAATTTTTCAGAACACGGTCAATTAACAAGGGCTTGCAACAACCCAAGCAGTGTTTATTAAAGAAAAATGGCTGAAATCTCATTAGTAACAATGAACTTCGTGGCATTTTAACATTCCTTAATTCTGGGCTCCATGCTGGCATTGAAAACCCATAGCCTTACAACTATGGTAGCTTGAAGAATGAGTCAAACAACTATCAGAGAAAGAAGATCAGGTTTGGAGCAACCCAAAAGCCTCATCACCAGATAACTGATTCTATATAAGATGTATGGAAGTTTGATGAAAGCTCCATTCTTGGGGCTTGATTTCTTTGGCCATACACAGAACCTACTCTATGCACAGTTTTATAAAACAAATTATCAATGGCCATTGTTTAATATTGCTGCTGCCTGGGGTGGCATTACTACTTGGAATGAACAAGAGGCTGACCAAAAAATATAGAAAGGAAAGACTGGGGAATAAGATGTCCATGGAGGTTTTGAAAAGCTCTGAGATATTCATGGACATCTAAAGGTCACACACGTGAGCAAGACTGTTCACAAGCCCAAGAAAAGACCTGAAAAGATCCACTGATGAGTATGAATTTCTTTTTAGTGTGATAAAAGTATTGTGAAATTGATTTTTGTTATGGTTTCACAAATCTTTACATATACTATCTTAGCATACAGTTTTATAGTTTAGCTATGTATTAATGCTTCACTCATTTTTATTGGTGAATAACTAATGATCCATTGTATGGTTATACTATGTTTTCTTGGTCCATTCATCTATTGATAGACATTTACACGCTGTTTCTAATTTTGGCTATCAGGAGCTTTGGTATACAATTTCTTTTTTTTATGTAGACATACTCTTTCATTTTAGCAGTACCAGATAACCAAGCTGACCAAAATAGATCCCCAAAGATTCTGAAAATTAAATAGTTATTGAAACAATAGTTTGCAAAAGTAAGCTAGGACCTGAGTGCTAAACTTAAGCAGGTGACTGCCTGCTAGAGTAAAAATATTTTAATAGGGTCTAAATTTTCCTAACATAATAGATACAATGTTCAGGGAATAAAAAAAAGAAAAACACCACCACACCAAGAACCAGATAAACATGAACTTGAATGAGAATATACAATGTATTGACTCAAACAATGAGATGAGCTAGATGTTGGGATTATCTGAAAATTACTTTAAAGCTGGTACCATAAAAATACTTGAACAATTAATTAAAAATTCTCATAAGACAAATGAAAAAAATAATAAAATTTCAGCAAGGAAAAGGAGTAACTAAAAATGAAAATCATAGAGCTGAAAAATACTAAATAACAATTTAAAAAACTTTATGGATAGACTCCAAGTTTATGCCCCAACCAGTAATGCTGAAGAAGCTGAAGTTGAATAGTTCTATGAAGACCTAAAAGACCTTCTAGAACTAACACCCCAAAAAGATGTCCTTTTCATCATAGGGGACTGCAATGAAAAAGTAGGAAGTAAAGAAATACCTAGAATAATGGGTAAGTTTGGCTTTGGAGTACAAAATGAAGCAGGGCAAAGGCTAACAGAGTTTTGGCAAAGGAACACACTGGTCATAACAAACATCCTCTTCCAACAACACATGAGAAGACTCCATACATGGACATCACCAGGTGGTCAATACTGAAATCAGATTGATCATATTTTTTGTAGTCAAAGATGGAGAAGCTCTATACAGTCTGCAAAAACAAGATAGGGAGCTGACTGTGGCTCAGATTATGAACTCCTTATTGCAAAATTCAGACTTAAATTGAAGAAACCAGGGAAAAGCCATTCAGGTATGATGTAAATCAAATCCCTTACAATTATACAGAAGAAGTAACAAATACCTTTGATGGATTAGATCTAATAGACAGAGTACATGAAGAACTATGGACAGAGGTTTGTGACATAGTACCAGAGGCACTGATCAAGACCATCCCCAAGAAAAATAAATGCAAAAAAGCAAACCGGTTGTCTGAGAAGGCCTTACAAATAGCCAACACAAGAAGAGAAGTGAAAGGCAAAGGAAAAAAGGAAAGATATACCGATTTGAATGCAGATTTGCAAAGAATAACAAGGAGATATAAGAAAGCCTTCCTTGCTGATCAATGCAAAGAAATTGAGGAAAACAATAGAATAGGAAAAATCTCTTCAAGAAAATTAGAGATACCAAGGGAACATCTCATTCAAAGATGGGCTCAATAAAGGACAGAAATGTTTTGGACCTAACAGAAGCAGAAAATAAGAAGAGGTGGCAAGAATACATGGAAGAACTGTATAAAAAGGAACTTCATGAACCAGGTAATCATGATGGTGTGATCACTCACCTAGAGCCAGACATCCTGGAATGTGAGGTCAAGTGGGCCTTAGGATATGTCACTATGAACAAAGCTAGTGGAGGTGATGGAATTCCAGTTGAGCTATTTCAAATCCTGGAAGATGATGCTGTGAAAGTGCTGCACTCAATATACCAGCAAATCTGGAAAACTCAGCAGTGGCCACAGGACTGGAAAAGGTCAGTTTTTATTCCAATCCCAAAGAAAGGCAATGCCAAAGAATGCTCAAACTATGGCACAATTGCACTCATCTCACACACAAGCCAAGTAATGCTCAAAATTCTCCAAGCCAGCCTTCAATAGTACATGAACTGAGAACTTCCAGACATTCAAGCTAGATTTAGAAAAGCCAGAGGAACTAGAGATCAAATTGCCTACGTTTGTTGGATCATCAAAAAAGCAAGAGAGTTCCAGAAAAAATCTACTTCTGCTTTACTGATTATGCCAAAGCCTTTGACTGTATAGATCACAACAAATTGTGGAATATTCTTCAAGAGATGGGAATACCAGACCACCTTACCTGCCTCCTTAGAAATCTGTATGCAGGTCAAGAAGCAACAGTTAGAACTGAACGTGAAACAACAGACTGGTTCCAAATTGGGAAAGGAGTACGCCAAGACTGTACATTGTCACCCTGCTTATTTAACTTATATGCAGAGTACATCATGCAAAATGCTGGGCTGGATGAAGCACAAGGTGGAATCAAGATTGCTGGGAGAGATATCAATAACCCAGATATGCAGATGACAACATCCTTATGGCAGATAGTGAGGCAGAAAGCGAAGAACTGAAGAGCCTCTTGATGAAAGTGAAAGTGGAGTGTGAAAAAGCTGGCTTAAAGCTCAAAATTCAAAAAATGAAGATCATGGCATCTGCTCCTATCATTTCATGGCAAATAGATGGAAAAAAATGGAAATAGTGACAGACTTTTTTGGGGGGGCTCCAAAATCACTGCAGATGATGACTATAGCCATGAAATTAAAAGAAGCTTGCTCCTTGGAAGAAAAGCTATGACCAACCTGGACAGCATATTAAAAAGCAGAGATATTACTTTGTCAACAAAAGTCTGTCTAGTCAAAGCTATGGTTTTTCCAGTAGTCATATATGGATGTGAGAGTTGGACTATAAAGAAAGCTGAGCGCTGAAGAATTGATGCTTTTGAACTGTGGTGTTGGAGAAAACTCTTGAGAGTCCTTTGGACTGCAAGGAGATCCAACCAGTCCATCCTAAAGGAAATCAGTCCTGAATATTCACTGGAAGGATCGATGCAGAAGTTGAAACTCCAATACTTTGGCCACCTCATGCAAAGAACTGACCCACTGGAAAAGACCCTGATACGCAAAGATTCAAGGCAGGAGGAGAAGTGGATGATGGAGGATGAGATGGTTGGATGGTATCACTGAGTCGATGGACATGAGTTTGACCAAGCTCCGGGAGTTGGTGATGGACAGCGAAGCCTGGCCTGCTGCAGTCCATGGGGTTGCAATGAGTGAGACACGACTGAGCTACTCTACTGAACTGATGGATAGACTCAGTAGTAGAGTGGAGATATCAGCTGATAGAATATGCAGACTTGAGGACACAGTATAGTTCATACAATCCAAACAACAGAAAGCCAGTAAACTGAATTAAAAAAAAAAAAAAACAGTCTCATAGAGTTGCAGGAAAATAACAAAAGGTCTTATATTTGTATCCTCAGAGTCTCAGAATGAGAGGGGAAAAGCAGTGAGGCTGAAAGAATATTGAAAGAAATAATGGCTGAGTCTTTCCCCAAATGGAGTCTACAGTTCTAGACCCAGCAAAAGAATAATTTAGTATTGAAAGATAAATACAGACATCTTTGGATGAAGGAAAAGGAAAAGAATTGGTTGCTAGCAGACATACCTTTAAAATTTGATTAAGGGACATGCTTCAAACACAAAAGAGGATGATAAATGAAAGAATCTTTAAGCGTGAGGAAGGAAGAAGGAGAAACAGAAAAGAGCGGAAATATGAGTACACACAATTGACTAGCCTTTTATTCATGAGTTTTGCAAATCTTATTTGATGACAGAAAAAATATAACATTTAGACTAAAAACAATAATATTTAAAACTGGGGAAGGTAAAGAGATAAATGGAAGTGAATGATCTATATGTCACTCAAATTGGTAAAATGATAACACCATTAGCCTGTCACAAGGCACATGCATATAAGGATAATACACAAAGCAACCTGTACAAAAGTTATACAGAAAGAAAGATACACTCAAAATAACTGTAAATAAATCAAGATGCAATCTTAGAAGGTATCCAAGTAGCCACAATAAGACAAGAAAAGAGAAACATAGAAACAAGAACTAGAGGAAACAGAATGAAATACAAAATCAATAATAAATAGTATAATCAAGGACATATAGATCAATGAAATACAATACAGACCCCAGAAATAAGTCCTCACATATGTAGCCAATTGATTTTCAACAAGGGTACCAAAATCATTCAATGGGGAAAGGAAAATCTTCAGCCCACTCAGAAACTGATTATATGTTAAAGAAGAAAGGTGGACCTTTACCTTACAGCTTATGTAAAAAGTAAATCAAAAGGGATCAGAGCCCTAAACTTAAAAGCTAAAATTATAAAACCCTTAAAAGAAAACCTCATGACATTAAAGTTTGGCAGTGATTTCTTGGATATGGCACCAAAAGATTGGGTAACAACAAGAAGTTATATATATGTATATATATACACACACACACACACACGCACATACATACCTATATATATATAGATGCATATATATGACTTCACTAAAATTGAAAACTTTTGCACATCAAAAGACATGATCAAGAAGAAGAAAAGATAATTCAGACTAGGAGAAAATATTTGCAAATCTTTTAAGGGATTAATAAAATCTGTATTTCAACAACAGAAACAACACAATTCAAAAATGAGCAAAGAATCTGAATAGATACTTCTTTCAAAGAAGATATACAAATGGCCAATAAGCACATAAAAGCTCAACATCACCAGTAATTAAGAAAATACAATTAAAAATCACAATGAGATGACACTTCAAACCCATAAGGATGACTATTATTAAAATAAAAAGAAAATACTCATAAAATAAGCATTGGTAAGGATGTGGGAAAATTGAGGATCTGTGCAGTACTTGGGAAAATAAATTGTGCAACCACTATGGTAACTGGTAGTTTCTTAGAAATTTAAACACAGATCCACCATACAACTCAGCAACTCTACTTCTAAGAATATGCTGAAATGAATTGAAAGCAAGGATTCAAAGATACTTACACACTGATCTTTTAGCAGCATTATTCACAGTAGCCAAAAGATATAAACAATCCAATACTTATCAGTAGATGAGTGGAAAACAAAATGTAATATATAAATACAATGGAATATTATTAAGCTATAAAAAGAATGGAACTTTGATTATGCTACAACATACTGAAAACACGAAAACATCATGCTAAGTGAAGTAAAGCAGAGACATTAAGGGGATATTGTATTTGTATTAATATTGCATTTATCTTTATTGTACAAATACAAATATTGTATTGCATTATTTGTATTTGTATACAAAGATTATATTAAGACAATTGGTTCCACCT
Organism: Capricornis sumatraensis; assembly: GCF_032405125.1. Lineage (NCBI taxonomy): Eukaryota > Metazoa > Chordata > Mammalia > Artiodactyla > Bovidae > Capricornis > Capricornis sumatraensis. The sequence goes on from NC_091092.1 coordinate 11,239,612, forward strand.
ATATGAAGTACCTAGAACAGGTAAATCCACAGAAAATAAAGGTAGAATAGGGGTTATCATAGGATAGGAGAGAGGGGAAATGAGGAGTTATCGCATAATGTGTACAGAGTTGATGCTTGAATTAATGAAAAATTTGGGGTATAGACAGTGGTGATGGATATACTACATTCTGAATGTATTAATATTCAATGCCACTAAATTATATATTTATAATGTTAACATGATAAATATTATGTATATTTTACCATAATAACATGGTAAAATTAATTAAATGATTATCTTAAATATAAATGATCTCAATGCACCAATCTAAAGTGTTATGATCAGCATAGTGGATAAAAGATCAGGACCCAAATATATAATCTATAAGAACTCACTTGAATCTCAATAGCATAGGTATGTTTAATATAAAAGGATGAAAGAAGATATACCATGAAATTATTTATCCAGAAAAAAAAAAAAGAATGTCTTTATTAATATCAGAGAAAATAGACTTCAGAGCAAAGAAAATAACTGGAGACAAAGAGGTACTTTACATAATGACATAATAATCTGTTAAGAAAACATGATGATCCTGAGATGTGTATGCACCAAACAAGACAGGCTCAAAATATAAGAAGCAAAAACTGATAGAACTGTAAACATGAAGAGACAAATAAAAAAATTATAGCAACATCCTTATCTCAGCATCTGATAGAATTCGTAGACATAAAATCAGTAATAATATAAAAGAACTGAAGATACAACCAAACAATAAGATCTCACTGTAGTAATCAGAGTACTCCACTCAACATCAGACTAGATAACTTTTTTGTGTCCAAAGAACATTCATCAAAACAGACCATATCCTATACCATGATACAAACATCAACAAATTTAAAATAATTAAAACTTTACAGATTATGTTATCTGATCATAGTGGAATCAAACTAGAAACCAATGACAGAATGAAAACAGGAAAGATCTCCAAATACTTGGAAATTAAACAATGCAAATCAAAATAATTCATGGATCAAAGAGGAGGTTTCAAAGGAAATTAAAAATACTCAAAACTGGATATAACTAAATTTACAGCATGGCAATATATGAGATGAAGCTAAAGAAGTTCTTAAAGGGAAATTTATAACACTAAATTTATGGCACTTATGTCAGAAACAAGGAAAGATCTGAAATCTATAGTTTAAGGTCCTACTTCAAGAAACCAGAAAGACAAGCGCTAAATAACTCCAGAGCAAAAAGGAAAGAAAGAATAAACAGGATAAATCAATAAAATTGGAAATAGGGAAACAAATCAAGAAAATAAATAAAACAAAAATCTGGTACTTTGATAACAATAAAATGGAGAGTTGTATAGTAAGATAGACAAAAATTGAGAGAAGATATAAATTACCAGTACCAGGAATGAAATAAGGGATATTACTACAGACTGCACAACCACTAAGTCTTCCCAGATGGTGCTAGTGGTAAAGAACCTGCCTGCCATTGCAGGAGCTGTAAGCGATGTGGGTTTGACCCCTGCGTTGGGAAGATCCCTGGAGAAGGGCATGGCAACCCACTCCAGTATTCTTGTCTGGAGAACCCTGTGGACAGAGGAGCCTAGTGGGCTACCGTCCATGGGGTCGCAGAGTCAGACATAACTGAAGTGACTTAGCATGCATGTATAAAAAGAATTCTTCACCATGAGCAAGTAGCAGTCACAGTAAATATGCCAAGATAGTTCAAGATTTGAGTTCAATTCGTGTAATTGACAATATTAAGAACAAAAGTAATAGGAACATGTCAATTTATTTGGGAAGACCCCTGAAGGAGGGCATGGCAACCCACTCCAGTATTCTTGCCTGGAAAATTCCATAGACAGAAGAGCCTGGAGGGCTACAGTCCATGGGGTCGCAAAGAGTTGGACATGACTGAAGCAACTTAGCTTGTAAGCATACACAATATTAAAGAAGAAAAGTGATAAGAACATGTCAATTAATTGAGAAAAAGCATTTGACAAAATCCAGAACGAATTTATTATAAAAACTGTCGTTAAGAATATAATTACCTTGAAATGAAAAAGAACATGTGTCAAAAATCTATAGCTGAGATTTCCCTGGTGCTCCAGTGGTTAAGAATCCACCTTCCAATGCAGGGCACTTGGGTTTGATCCCTGCTTGAGGAACTAAGATCCCACTTGCCATGGGACAACTAAGCAGGTGCCACAACTAAGACCTGACACAAATACATAAATATTTTACAAAAAAAATCTACCACTAACATCGTACTTAATTGTGAAAGACTGAATATTTTCCCTAGAATATCATCTACAAGACAAGCATGTCTGTAACCATATTTATTCAAAATAGTACTGGAAATTCTAGTTACCACAATAAGTCAAAAAAAGGGTACATGATTGGAGGAAGCATATAGATTTTCAAAAAAGAAATAAATTTGAAGATGACAGGATTGTTTAAACAGAACATCCAGGGAACCTACCAACAAACAGTAGAACTAATAAATGAATTCAGCACTTTCACAGGACACACGGAAAAGGTAAATGCACAGAAACTCAACAGTATTTCTGTGCAATACAAGTAAACAGCTAGAAACCAAAAGTTAAAACACAATGCCATTTATAATTTATGCAAGGAAAACAAACAGCTACAAATTTAACAAAACATGTACAGGAGCTATATGTTGAAAACTACAAAATACTGATGAGAGAAATCAAAGAACACTATAAGTGGAGATAAATTCCCTATTCATAGATTGGAAGGCAGAGTATGCAAATATATGTGTTCTCCCCAAATGAACTTTTCAATATAATTATATATATATATATATATATATATATATATACACACACACACACACACACAAATAATTAGGAAATATCCTAATCTCAACCAGGGAATTTTCACAGGCAGGCTCATCCTAAAATTTATATGAAAATGCACAGGCCCTAGAATAGTGGAAACAATCTTGACAAAAAAAAGAATTAATTAGGAGGAATCACTCTACCTAGAATAAGTCTAGTTATGTAGCTACAATTATCAAGATGGAGTGGTATTCATGGAAGGATAGACCTAGATCAACGGAAAAGATATAAAACCCAGAAACTAACTCACAGAATCATGCAAAATAGATTTTTTATAAAGGTGAAAACCAATTCAATGGAATGAGTATAACATATTCAACAAATGATGCCAGAATGCTCATATATTTGTAACCAAAAAAGAAGAAAGGAGAGAGAGAGAGAGATCCTTACCCTAAAACCCATACCTTGTACAAAAGTTAACTAAGATGGATCATGGACTTAAATATAAAATTTAAAACTTTTGGGGAAAAAAAAAAAACCAACTAGAGAATATCTTTAGAATTCAGAGTTTTCAAAGAGTTCCTAGACTTGACAACAAAAGCACAATCCATAAAAACAAATAAATGAGATATCATCAAATTAAAAATATTTACTTTGTTAAAGACTTTTCTAAAGGCAGAAAAGACAAAAAAAAGACATAAAAGACAAGTTATATAGTAGAAGAAAGTACCTACAAACCAAATATACAACAAAGGAATAGTATATTGAATGTATAAATAACTCTAAAAGCAACAGTAAAAAAAAAAAAAAAAAGAATAATTTGATAGGAAAATGAACAGAAGATATAGACAGACATTCCATCAAAGAGGATATGCTGATGGCAAATAAGTACATGAAAAAGTACATGAAAATTTATCTGGGAGATGCAAATTAAAATCATGATCAAGCATTACTACATAGTTATCAGAATGTCTAGAGTTAAACAAAACTGACAGCACCAAATGATAGCAAGGATGCAGAGAAACTTAGCTGCTTATACATTGCTCTCAGGGAGGATATAGCCATCTGGAAAACACTAAAAGTAGCTAAAAGTACTGAAAGTAGCTAAAATGAAGTCAAAGGGACTTTTAATCTCATCATTAGTCAATATTCACCAGGTGTTTACCTAACATTTTAAACGTGGAAGATTCTTTGTGTGCTCCTGTGTCAGTGTGAAGACCTAAGACATTTGATTGATGGGGGTCCACCAAAAAACAGACATGGAGAATGGGATATAGGGATCCTAAAAACATACTTCCTAATGGAAGCAGAGTACGTTGAATATCCCAGCCTTCCTCCTCAAAAGTATATAACAACCATTTAAAGACTCTCCACAATGTTCAACTTGTATTTTTATAGTGGATGTGCACCATGCATTGTCTTACTCTCCTTGTCAAGTCACTACAAATTTCTATTTTACAAGTTTTTAAAAATACTTTCAAAATGTCAATAAAATTGCCCAACTGCAGTGCTAAAGTTATTAAAGCCTAAAACCCGAGACCAAATCTGTCAAGATTCTCAGTTTTCATTCTTTTGTGGGATGGACAATTGGTCCATACAAAGTACCTATGATATGTCAGTTGAGTCTGCAAAATTGTTCAACAGAAAATTTTCTCCTTTCAGATCTTAATATCACTATTATTTTGATCATCTTTAAGACAGTAAATGACCTTTTTAATATCTATGACATAAATGGAAAAGGAAACA